>NC_137637.1:11184606-11863959 GCF_963383615.2 Lipophrys pholis
CTTATACCGTAGAGCAGCGCTTCAGAAACATTGTATTGTCCCCCCTGAGCATTTTCAAAAAGTCTCACCTTGGAAGCCATTTTCAAAAAGTTGCATTTTCACTTATTCTGAGCACCGTTGTCAAGTAAACAGACATCCAAAAAGTAATGGAGGTTTTCTATTTCCACTTGAAAACATTGTGTGAAGGGGGCCTTAAGGCTGTTTAACGAGATTTATGTCATTTCAGCCGCCACGCCCCTCCATGTGGCCCTGTTCATGCGGAACATCACCGCTCCATGCGCCTCCAAATTTTTCTGACTACAGAGATGTGAGGAAAAAAAGTCTGGTGGGAGTGACTCCGTCTGGCAAGTTATTAGATCCCGGATTGATCCCTATTGGGCTTGTTTTTTTCTCTCTCAGAGAATTCATTCAAATATGTTATTTTATTTGATTGGCTATTTCTCAGTGGATAATTAACCTTTTCAGCACCGGAGCACACAAGATCGTCACCTTTGAGTTCATATAACTGTTGTTGCTGGAAACGATCCCAGACCAAAACAAAGGAAGCACGGGCTTCATGAGGCGGATGTATTCAAGCTGATGTCTCATTTAAAAATCAAACCCAGAACACGAGTTATTCTTACTTTCTTTTCTTTATATCTGTAGCGGTTGAGCATGCCACCATCGGGTTCACCCACAGAGGCGCGGAATCAGGGCTTTCCAGAAGCACAATTGTTTTATTTAAATAAATCAAAACCAACACAAAAACTCCCAGAGACAAACTGCTTCTCTCAGGCTCTGTCTTGTCTGTGTCTCCCGCCTGTCACGCCGTGTGTCTGGCGGCTCCTCCTTTTATGGACAGAGCGGCGAGGCAGCACAGCTGATTGCTATCAGGGGCTCAACCACCTCTCTGCCACAATTTCATCTTCTTTGTCAGTGTTTTTGACCAACAAAAACACGTCACTTGTCCAATAATGTCACCTGACAGTGTTGAATCGCAAATTCAATAAAGTCTTGTATTTCCTTCAGCAGACCTTTTCTAAGCGAGTTCAAGTCCCCTGTGGTGTCACAAGAGTTTTTTTCAAGTCATTTCGAGCTGAAATTGCAGTGCAAGTGACGGCCAATGTCCAACAAATTGTTGTGTCCTGCTCCACTCTCCACTGGCAGGAATCATCTGCTGGTGTCAGAGAAGTCTACTTCTTGTGCTCGAGTTTAATACTGCAGTGGAAGTGTGGTTGCGATGCACTGCCCCCTGCAGTTTGGGAGAGGGAGCCGCGTGTAGTATAAATGGCACACACTCATGCTGATTCCGCACTTCTACGTTCTGCACGTCACGCCCATGTGTCAAGCATAAAACAGTCTTTAGACTGTGAAAAGTGGTGAATATGGTTTTTTATTGACGTAATAATTTGATCAAGAGCAAGCAAAACTCAACTCACCTCAACTCAGCTTTATTTATAGAGCACTTTAAAACAACACTGTTGGCCAAAGTGCTGTACACAAATGGGAGCAGATAAAAAAAGAAATATATATATATATATATATATATATACAGTATATATATAAAATCAAATAACAACCCAGAATAAAAGCAATGTAGAACAATAAAAACAATATAAAACAATAAAAATAACAAAAAAATGTTAAAAACAATAAAAACAAAACCTCATGCCCTCTGTCATATCTGTCACCCAACAAGGGGGTTCATGAACCACAGCTTGGGAACCACTCGCCTTCCGTGTAGTGATCAGAGTCAAATCATGAGGTAGAGTGCAGTTCAAAGCCATATCTTTAAAAGTCTTCCCGTACACACCATTTACCCAACACTTCAGGTGTCTTAGTAAAAGCTGTTATGTATGAAAGTTACAAAACCTGCATGTGAAACTTTCTCGCAGCGATAGCAGCTTCCCTATTGTGAACTTCTCCCCTCTAGAAAAGTCCAAAGTTGCGGCTGTCATTTAAAGAAAAACACATCTTTTTTATGATGAAATACCTTTGTGCCAATAAGGAAAACATCAAAGTACAGTATCTCATGTTGGAGAAAACACTTTGATGTGAGAAGATGTCTTTTTTTTAGAGGGTGCGATTCCTTTTCAACGTGATCTTCATGAATAAATCTGTGCGAAATGAGTGCGATCCTTGCATCCCATTTTTCAAATTTGACAAATACATGGGTTTAAAAGACGTTGTTTTAAAGGGGTCCTTGTGTGGTTTTGTCGTGATTTCAATTCATCCAGCTCTGCGAGGTACTAAAGCGCGAGCTCTTTAGACCAAGCTCATATGAGATTATTACAACAATGCGTGTGCGTTTTTTTTGGAGTCAGCCCGTTCTCTCGCTTGCTGTTTTTCTCTTTTAGGCTGAAGCTTCATGTTATAGATGATAAATTCCCTGGCACCTGTTTCTCTTTTGTGCCGTCTCAGGTTCACAGAGAATAATAGCAGCTGCCATCCTTTTCAGCAGAGCTATTTCAGCACCACATCTTGTCCTTGACTGAGCCAAAAATGCAGGGATGCTGGGATGCTGGGATGCGTTAATGGAGAACGCTGAGCTGTGTGGCACTACTTTGCGGACCGTGAACTCAAGCAAACAGTCCCATAGATGAGGGAGCACCATGATCTAATCAAGCCTTGATTATTATATCATTTTATTACAAACTTCTAATGGAAGGCTGCAGCCTTGACCACCGCCATCCTTTTCACAAGATGTGTCTATTGTGCAATTCCTCACACAGCTCACCTACTGATGGCCTCCCCACCAGCCGACTCGCTCCTCTCTGTGTGCCTGCCTTCAGCACTCTCCATCCTGATAAAGACTAGATGACATCGTAATAAAGGCTCAATGACCTTTCCCTCGCAGCACAGAATGTATTTTGTGGGTGCCACACACCTGACCACACACTGCTTTGTTCTGGTGTCTGTATTGTTATGGGAGGGCTTTATTTGTCCGTGATAGGGTGGAAAAAATAACGGTGGAAAAAGTCCACAGTGCAAACACTTTACACTTACGGGCCTTTTCTTGTCATGTAAGCATATCAAAAAAACTGATATTTATCTCTTTCTCTGTCTCATTGTCGCCAGCTTTTGACTTCACTGTGTGTACAAAAACATCCGCACACAGACAAAGAGGTGAAAGAAATGTGGAAAAATGCTAGTTTGTCGTTAAAGAAGAAGATTCTTTCCAAGAGAATCTGAAGACAGGGAAACATTCAGTCATGTGTGAGCTAACGCAGCAAGAAAGATAATTCAAGGCTTTGAAGAAAAATCCCACACATGTAGGAAGTAATTCCATTTAACAGGTATTACATCAAAAATCTTATAATTAGTGACACTGCCAGGTGGCATGAAGAAAATAACTCTCCTACAATCTACATCTAAAGCAAGGAACTGTAAGATCAGAAATTAATCAAAATTTTGGGGTATAATAGCTTTGGTGTAAAAATTTGAACTGAATTATTTGTCTAGTGTCGAGTGTACATTTTGTTCTTTCTGGAGAGGTTTCCACAACTCTGGCCTCTGTGCTTAAAGCCATTTTGATCTTTCTGGTTTAGGAACAAAAGCAAGATTTAAAATCACTTTCATATTTTGTCTTTACCTTATAATAGACTGTTTTGTGCATCATTCATTTTCCCTCGTCTCGATAATGTAGCTGAAAACCAAACACAAATCAATGTTTTTAAAAGAGAAAAATGCTGCCACTTACTAAGTCCTCATTTAGGTGACAACGTTCTGAAGTTTAAAAGGCTAAACTTGTGTTGCATTTTGAGGGTCAGTGTACACGACAACGCTGCTTGAAGCCACTGGAAATGCAACATTTTGAAAATGCTCTGACTTTGTCTCCGTGTAAGTGGTAGAAACCCTACTACTGAACACACACGCGCCACAGCTGGAGATTCTAGGTCAGCACATGCACGAGAAGATGGACAATATCGAAAATGTTCACCTTCAGAGTGTCATGACTCCCAGTCCATATTCTCCTGGGACTTGGTAGTTTTATAGTTGACAGTCCAACTTGGTCATCTGTCCATAAGCTTGCGTGTCTGTGTGTGTGTGTGTGTGTGTGTGTGTGTGTGTGTGTGTGTGTGTGTGTGTGTGGTTTCATTATAAAACAACTGACAGTGTCAACTCTAACTTAAATCATCACGTCATGTAAATGGTGGCTCAATAAACACATTTTCATTGCAGTGAACATTGACTCCCTCATACTCCATCCTGCTGCCTGAAACTGGAGTTATTTTTGCCGTATTACAATTTTTTCTTCCCTCCATGCCTTAATACGAAGTCAATAAAATCTACTACACCCTTGTAAATATATAAGACTTTGTTTGCTTTAGTTGTTGGCCACATGGTGGCAATTTGTCCTTAAAACCAGCTGTTTCCTGCACATACTCATAAACAATAGGCTGTTTATGCCAAATTCAGTTATAATTACATCATTTAATATAAGATTAGAAAGAAGATCACTGTCAAACTGAGATGCAGAAATTGAGCAACTCTTTAAATTATATTTCACTGACTTTGAGAGTTTTTAATGCTTTAAATCAGAAACTATTAGTCAGTCAGATTTGCCAGAAATGTCTGCAGAACAAATCTTTCGCAGGCTTAATGAAAGCACTGTTTATTTCCTTTCAGCCATCATCTCAGGCTCGAAAGCTCCCAACATATGACTGAACCTTTAGAAAACACGTCTATTTTAGACCCTTTCAAAAGATTTATTCTGTGCCTCTGAAAAGTCAGTCCTCAGCAACAGGTATGGGTTTTGTTCGTTTCAAGTTAATTCACCACAGCACGTCCATTTTTTCCCTCCTTTTTTTGCAGACCTCCTACAAACACGAGTCATTCTGACTTGAGCCATTTCGCCTTGAAATAAGGCGCTGAATGGATGAACAGCTGAGAGTTCACACAGCTCAGAACAAAGCTGACGTATTAGCAGACTTCTCAGCGTGCATGACGGAAACTTGCAGCTTTGTCTTTGAATATAAAAAAAAAAAAGTCCTCAACAGCTGTGCCTTTGAGCTTCTCATTTTAATTGTGGAACAAGCTGTGAAAAATGTACAAAGAAAGCAAGTCTGTTTTTAACCATTCCACATATGCGCTGAACAAATATTTCTTCTTAATACTATTAAACTTATCTCTGCACATTTAGATAAATCAGATGATTAAAGAGCTTCACTAGTGAGCTATGAATCCGATTAGGGATAGTTTAGGGTCGTGGTTGACTTTTAATTGTACAAACTGATTGTAGCGTATGGTGGAAGAGTTGGTGTTTTCATGAGATCTTTGACAATTGAGAAGGATGTCAAAATCTATAAGGGGTGAGAATTACTATAGTGACAACACATCATCAGTAGGGTAAAACCAACCTGTCTCACAGTGGTCTAAATCCAGCTCACGGTCTTTCTTAGTGGGTGGACAATCCAACGCTTGGTAGATTCTACCTCACAATGACAGGAAGCATTGACAGTCGCTATAAACGGTGGGCCGCCACAAGCAAGTGATCCCTGTGGTGACTTTTCTGACAACATTCCTGCTTGAAACCCAACAAGTCTTCTACACCTTCCAGCTTTGACCCCACAGTTTGTTCAGTCTCTGCTCACGTTGTCATTCTTCGTGATCAAGGTATTTAGCAGTAGACATGTCTGTTTATCTTGTCCTGACTTTCATGTACTGAATCTTGTTCTGCCCGTTTGGGTTATTTGTCTTTTGTCTTGCCCTTTTGTACCTTCCCCCTCATCATGATCAGCTGCTCCCAGGACCTGTCTGTTCTGAAGGGTTTGGTATGAAGCTTTCTGAACTATGACTGGACATTCATTTGTGTGGTCGATGTCTTTCCTGTTGCTTGTGTCATATTTTATCACGAGAACCACGACACCTGTCACCATCACATAGCTTCAGGTTTATTTCTTCCTAGGTCTTACCCATGTGTCTGCCAGGGTTCGGACGTCATGTGTATATGTTGTGGCTGATGTCTGTTTGGTTTGATGACTTCTGTTTCTTCAGATGCTGTCTCAGCCCACCATCATCATTTCGCTGTGACTTTATGATTTTCTCTTTATAAAACTATGTTGATTCGCTCGGGATTTTGAATTGCCCATTCATGATCCTGCAGATTATATCTGTCAATCAAATTTGTTTGAGTTGTTAATAACAACATTGTTGATCATATTTGCTGTGCAAAACATTATTTTTTTTTTTGAATCAGGTCAGCTGGACTTGGGCTGATGTTTTGGAGACATTTGATTCCATGGTAAATGTCTCCGAAGGCACACACATCTTTCAAGACATTTGACCAAGTCCAGTTAAACCTGATTGAATCCGCTCTGAGATGCCTCCTACCTGGACAAATGAGAATATGCATAGACATATTTACACAGACTGTAACATTTGTAGTGTGATATAATGTTTGTGCAAATTATATCGCTGGAAGCATTGTGATTGTAAGGTATTGATCAGTCCTTCTTCAAGTCTGGTTGGGGGCTTTACTGTGTGGAGGTTGCATGTTCTCCCCAGTTCTAGTTTTGTTTCAGAACCTAAACACTTGCATATTATTTTATCTGGTCACTCTAAATTGCCAGTAATTGTTAATTGTTAGTTGTTGTGCGTGACTTTTGTTTTTTCTGTATTTTTCCTGTAATGGACTGTCGCCCTGCCCTGGTTTTATCCTCATAATCAGCTTGACTCAAGCGCCCCCTTGACCCTCAACTAGATGACACAGTATAGAAAGCGAATGGATGCATTATCTGTTTGGTAAATATTTGAAAGGTTTCACCACATTTCACATTCTTGGCAAGCAAAGTTTCTAAGCAGCTACATGTGTCTGACTTTCTCTTTCTTCTTTCATCTTTTTCAAGCATCAAGGCTGAAAGGTCGTCAGTAACTCTGAAAATTCTAACTACATTGGATTTTTTTCCAGTTATTAATCTCCACATTGCAGACAAACCCGGACTTCTACCCGATGAACCTTGAAGCATGACTGCATTATTGGCAGCGGACTACAGGTCAAGTATGAGACTTGATTCTTGCTTCACGGAGTCAGTTGCTCGAGCGACCCTCTGTTCGCTTTATCCCCCTACTACTACTCCTACCACAGGATAGTGGCGACTGTAGCTTCCAGTATGTCCTTTAACATTACAACAAATCGTTACCGCCACATTTTGCCCTTTCAAAGTTTGTCCGCAGTGGCAGGAAACTACTTTGCACACAGACTTGGGAGTCCGCTTTGAATAGTTCATTTGCCACTTCTAAACAAAGGAAATAGTCAAGTATCTATAATTATTAACATTAACAGTGGTGAGCACATTCACATTCGTATGAACTAACAACCCAGTTGGATTGTTTTGGGGCTGGTTTACTGGAAAAGACAGTTAGTCTGAGTTTAGGGAAAACAAAAGGTATATCAGGTAAATTTTCAAACAACACATCAATTCCTCTCTCTTAAAAAATACCTCAAAAAAATAACTATAACAAACCAGAATGGACTTTAAGCCAATCACTGAACAGGTCTGGCCAGGGGCGATTTAAAAAGCGCTCTGAGTCTCGGACATGAAATGACGCTGATTTGTATAATTTTCTGTCAGTCGCTCTGGTGTTAGTCAGTAACTGGTGAGATCGCTACTAAGCCCCGCCTCCTCAGGGCGGCTTTCCTCATCACCCCAGGCGGCTCACACACACACACATACACACACACACACACACACACACACACACACACACACACACTACTAGAGAGAGAGAGAGAAATCAAGAAATCCTCTTTTATTGAAGATTATCTGGAGAAAATGAAATGAATGCAGTTCAGAGCCCATTGTTAGTTTGTTGGCATTAATACATTTTGATAGTATTACAGTTTATTCATATATTTCATAATTAAAAAAACAACATTCTTCTTGCTTTCACCAGGGGGGGCGCGGCGCCCCGGCACCCTCTATTGACCAGCCGCCACTGACTAGTAGTCATGACCCTCTGGAGGTGAACATTGTTGTTATTTTCCATGTAAGATATTTTCAGTATCCTGTTCCAAAACTGTGGCTGGCTAAGAACAACAGGCCTGAGAAAGTTAAGAGTTTACACAAGTATTTATTAACAAAGAACATTCTCACCACATGGCAGCTCGTTCAGGACGGCCGTTGCTACTTCCAACACTTACGGCAGAAGGAAGAGGCCGACACCACATCTACACAGAGTTTTATTTCCAGGGGCGGTCCTCCTTCCGTCCTTCCTGTGACCCGCCTTTTCTGACCCACTTCCTGTGCTCCCTTTGGGCCAATCACAGTGGAGGATTCTTTGCCTCATCATCCTCCCGTCTTGAAGGCGGACTGAAGCCTCCAGCTTCAGTTTGAAGACACTTCCTGGGTCCATGTTTGCATAACAAAAGTCTCTGTGAGACACTGAGGCTAGACGGTAGCAGAGCACATGGAAGATTTCAAGTGAAAATAGTCCAACATTCATCTACTTGTGCCTTTGCCAAAGTAGTATTTACTGTGGCCGTGGCGCCTATGTGCAGTAACAGTGCACATTCATTTTGGACATTCAACTATTGCTGCTGTTTCCAAGATGACCTCAACAATGCTGTATCATGTGAGTGTCGTCTCATTCTGAACAATACAATGCAATTTCAATGAAAAGTTGCAACATTTTTAAATTTGTATATTTTTAATTCAAATGAATGAAAGTTACTTAGTTTTCTAGTAACTTCTCAGGTCAATTTTAAACACACGCACACACACACACACACACACACACACACACACACACACACACACACACACACACACACACACACACACACACACGCACACACACAAAACTTTTCCTTAAAAGTTTAAAAGAAGTTACCTTGGTTCCTTTTCCTTTCTGACGCCTAAGCCTACAGAAAAATAACCATTTCAACTGCTATCGTCCTCATTTTTGATTTTATAATATTTCTTCTCGTTTATTTTCAATGTCTTCAGCTATTCTGAGGGCTGGCCCTGAATATATAACGGAGAGACTGGCCTCCATGACAGATGGCAATGACAAGGATTATATCCTATTTTAGAACCAAACTGCTCACCCCTCCCGACTGGTTGACGTCTGAATTATGGACTTACATGTCTGATTATTTCTGGATTAATCTGGCTCTTAAAGGATCAGATGGATTTCTTGCAGGTCAAGAATTTTTTTGGGATGTGTCGGATGTGAATACTTCCGACATTCAGTGATGTTGCGTATCAAAAACACACACAACGCTTGAAAATAGACGACAGAACTGCAGACTTTAAGTAACAGTGTCTTTGTAACGGTCTTTATTGTTTGTTTGAACCTTATTGAAATTGTAAATTTTCGACTTTAATGCTGACATTAGATTACCCAGCATGCGACCAAATAACTAATGTGTTAGCTCAACTTGAAACTAAAGCATAAGAGCAGGCCGTTATACCTAAAAATCATGTCAGCAGTAAAGACTTTGAGCGTTGAGGAGGCCTTTCAACGAAAACATTTGTTGTCACTGAAACATTGAAAAAAATAAAGTGCTTCTGATGCTGTCAAACAACCACTGGCAGGTTCAGGCGCCGGAAAGGTATTGATTGGGTTCAGGTACCAAAAAACGTTTGGTTTGGTCTGAGCACAAAAAATATTTTTGAGTTTATTTGCCAGTGAAGTTAGAATATCATGTGGAGTTGGTGTGGATGAAACAAAAAAAAAAGCTTCCCAGATGAGTTTGAGAACCAAAACTACTTTGGTGTGTCTCTGCACTACTATCAGGTTGGACATTGAGACCAAAAATATTTGTTGGACTTGGTTATGATAACAAAGCTGGTTTGTCTAGAACGAACAAAAGACATTGAATATAAGCATGAAATGTCATGGTACACATTTAGTGCCCAGGTTTTTACAAAATCGGATATTTCCTCTTCTACCTTTAAAAAAAAAAAAGTATTCATTCTTAACATAATTTATACATACTTGCATATACACTTGGTTCAGAGTTGCTATGAGCATGTCAGTGTAGCGAGAAGCATGAAGCCGTGATAGCCAATCACAATCTTGGAAAAAAACACCACCGGAGGCACAGAGTTTATCCCGAATCTCCACTGTGGCTGGAATTTTCAAGAATCATCGTTTGTGGGGAGTCCTAGCTGCGTTATTGTGTAATTGCACGGCCCAAATGCAGAGAAATATCACAGTTTTTTCAAATACCTAGGTATGTGTAAATGTGGCCTCAGGCTCTTTGATTTCCCCTCGTCATGTCTGATTGCTGCTCCCTGATCTGTTTCACTGAGTGTGTGTGATTGCCTCCACCTGGCAGCTGTGGTTTATATTGAACATCTTCTGTGTGTTCTGGTTCTTAGTTTGTCTGTGTTCTGCATGGGTTAGTTTCTGTGCTCTCCACTCTCTTATGTGATCTCCAGGATTTGGTGTTTTGGTCTTCTAGAGCTTTTAATTCAAAAAAATGTTTCTCTTTTTTCCAGCAAACTATACCATCAGAAGTATTAGTTTGGCTATATACCATCACCACTTGCTTGAGTTTAGAGTCTGAGCACTGAAAATATCATTTCGTGTTTGGTTAAGGTATAAAATCTGTACATAATCTGTTCACTTTGGGTGCAAAGCTGCATGTTTGTTACTGGGTACCAAAGTGGCACTCAGTTCAAAAAGTTAGGTTAGGATATCCAATGACCAAAAAGACAAGTTGGATGTTGACACTAAAACTTCATGGTTAGATCAAGGTCCCAAAGCCACTTGATTAATGGTGATGAAAAGCAGCTAAAGCAGCAGTGCGTTTAAGAGCGGTTCAGGTGTCAGGACCTCCTGGAAGGACCAACAATCAGATGGACAACGTCGTTACATGTAATTTCACTGACCGTCACTGCAGGACACGACAAATCCATTAAATAAATTTGTCGCCAACTCTTTTAATGAATGTGACCGCATCTGCAAAGTGACACGTGTTAGTGTAGGACAGATATATGTCATATAGTCCCACTAACTTTGAAATCTACAAAATGAGTATTAAACAACATGCTTGCACTCATTTGACCAGATTTGGATGAAGCAGAGTTCTTCCTGTCCAGATCTCTCTGGCTATTCTGTCCATACTTTGAGTTGGCGGTTAAGTTGGGTTCCACACCCAAAAATATTTATGAAAAGGCAGATTTTTAGTGTCACGTAATACCCCGAAGAGTCACGAGTTTTACCCATTTATCTCCTCAAGATGAGGCTGTACTCAATCTTTACACCACATGATCCAACGTCCTTCCTGGACTGTGTGGACATATTTCACGTGGGGACAGGGTGCTTATGTTGAGTGTGAGCACCAAAGCCAGAGGTCCATAAAGGTCGATTAAAAAGGTGTAGTGTGAGTTAAGACATCATACAAGATAAATTTTTTTTCTTAAATGTACCGCTTCAGCTCGCTCCATGCATCATTAATACACTCCGGGCGAGATTTACTTCCGCACGTGTGCTTCGGCTGCAGGTCTGACACATTCTCCCCGGACATGCAGCACGTAGCGTATTTATCAAAGGGGAACATGTGTGCGAGTTTGCAAATTATCTCGTGTCTTGGCGGGCTGCACAGTGGGGGTAGTGGTTTGGTCTGGTCTGGTCCCTCGTTCGATGCCATTCTGTGTTGAGTTTGCGTGGTTTCCATAGACTGCTGCACTGCCCTCGAAATACCCTCCTTTCACCCCTAGTGAACTGGGTTTGCCCCCCCGCAACCCTGAATTGCATAGAGTGGGATGAAATATGCATGTTTGTCTGAGAAAAAAAAATTGTGCAAACACGGCACAGATGGGAGTTCGAAGTGCTAAAAGAAACAGTTTAGCAGGGAAAGGAAGGGGACCTTGTCTGTCTTGCCACTGACAGTTTTATTAGGAGAAATAGTTAAATAAGTACAATTTAACTGATTGAAAACTTTGTAATTCAATTAATCTAATGCACTCTTCTAACTTCCAAAGGCCGACTTCTATCATATTCTCCTATAATGAGTAAGAAATGAGGGACTTTTTGTCTCTAATCACAATCTTATTTGATCTAATCTAATCTGAGAGTCTAATTTAAACTGATGGCCCTACAGCTCGGCTTCTGGAACATCAAAGTGCAGGGCACATAATGAGGGTACTATGTACATCAGTCTCGGGCTTTTTCAGCAATGGTGGCAAACATTTGGCCGCGCACAATTTGCTGCGGCAGGATCCAGACAGCAGCACTGCTGAGGCTTTTAGGGCAGCGTCAACACAAGGACACGGACACAGCGACGGGCTGCAAGAGGGAGAGGAGCTGCTCCCCATCTTCCTTTCCAGACGCAGGTTACCTCAGTAGGCTGGCTGCCGCTTCGAGCCAGACAGCTCATCAAGATGAGTGAAGTGCTGGGGCAGGAACCCGTCCACAAGCAGGGCGGAGAGGGGATAACAGCACACTTCCTGTCTGGAATGTTGGGCTCGACGGGAGAAAAAGTATCAAAGTGATGGCTCACACAACAATTACAGTAATTTCCTTAAATTGAAATGCATTAGATAGGGTAATGAATCATTTAACCAGCAGCAATCATTAGAGTATATAATCAATTACTATGATTTGTATTGATAAGGCTTATAAATTAGATGCTACTACCCAATAGGTTTGAAGATATTTAAAGACATAGTAATCAAAGTTACGCAAATTAGAGTTCCACGGTGTGGGCTGTAATCAGCATAACCATAAAAGAAAGTACATTTCTTTAATAGTTCCCTTTTATCCTATCTGGTACCTTCAATGCAAGCTGCTTGATTACCTTCAGAGCAGAAAGTGGAGCTCTGTGAAGAGACGTCTGGGCAAGGCTCTAATCAGGGTACCAGAGAACCCTGATGAGCTGCTGATGATGCTGGCAGTCAGCATCCCCGGCGGAGCGGCGCAGGAGAAGCAACAGCTGCAGAGCGAGGTCAAGCCGGTGGCGTCTGAGAGGTCTGGAAAGTTGGACGAGAGGAGTTCTGTCTGTTCGGTCAAGTCGGTCGGTTTTTTCTTTCTTTCTTGAACTTCATATAGGTATTCAGTTTCCTTTTTTCTTTGAAACATTAGAACACAAATCCTTCTTCCTCCTTGTGCTCTTGAAACCAGCTCCTTACTTGTCCTCACCTCTATGGTATATAAGAGACGTAATAGCACAGAGAGGAGAAGCTGAGCATGTATTGAATAGGTCCGTTTGTAATATGAAGAACAACATCAGCAGCAAGGTCATCTGTGTTTCATCGAAAAATACTGATCCAAACTGGGATCTTGGAATAGGAATACATAGAAGATATTGAATTAAAATAAAGGAAAATAAAAAAGTTTTTAACATTGTAATGCTGCGTTCTCAAAATGCATACATAAATGAAGTGCATTTGGGCTATTAAAAGATGTTTAACCTTCTCGGATTGCGTTTGTGCTCATAAAGCTAATGCTAACTCCTCACTGTCAGGGTCAATTGGCCACCTGGGCAACTCACACCGAGGCCCCATTTACACAAGATTTCAAGTGAAAACCCATTGTTCTTGCGTTTTTGTTTCAGAAAGGGTTCGCGTTTAGCAGTACCACCCAGGATTTTGTGGGTTCTTTTAGTGATTGTTGCGTCCCAAAATCCCTGACTTACTTCGTGGGAGCATGTCCATAAAATTGCGATTAAATTTGCTGTGTTTTTTAGGTGTTGGTTGTGATGAAATTAATGAAAGAGCAGATAGTTGTACATTTTTTTCTCTTTCCACAAACACAACACAACACTTATTCATTCCCGAATTCTTAATGACAGGTGCACAAATCCTATTTTACAAGTCACAGGTTAAAAAAAAGAGATATACTCACATTTTTGCACCTATTGTTTCAGTACATTTGTTGAAAAAACCTTTCTGCACCTGTATCAGTGTGAAGTTCTTGCCCATGACTCACAGATTCTGTTTACAAATCACACATTGCGGCCCTCCACTGACAGATTGGGTGAAAAACGATCTGTACATCAGTCAGTGGAGAAAAAGGCAGTGCTGAAGTGAAAAAAACTTTTCCAACACCACAGCCACAGATTAGCAACGGCAAGGTTGTGGGGATTGGTTAAAGTTGCAGGCCACGTTGGAATTGTGGGGAATTGTTGAATTTGAGTCTCATTAGAATATGGACAAAGTCATTACACTCTGGAGGTGCCGTTGTTGTCATTGTCCATCTACTCGCGCATGTGTAGAAGAACTGTTTAGCACAACTGTGGTGCACATGCACAGTAGCAGCATTTCAGAAAAGTAAGGTTTTTCCCCGATTTGTGTTTTCACTTGAAAATGTCATATAAACAGGGTCTTAATTTCACTGCAACTGCCTAAGGCATGTGGTTCTCTAATGGAAATGGCTTAAGGATCTGCCATACCCTTCTAATGACAATATTTTATTTAACGGGATTAAAATAGGATGCAGTTTGAGCCTGGCAGAGTGGAATAAAATTTTGCAATATGCTAACACGTGAAAAAAAAACGTTTTTAGGAACAAAAAACTAATTGAACGGCATATGGGGAATTAAACCTGGAAAGTTTCCCTTTCATCTTCGATTAGCTGCATTTTAATACAACCCCTCACGATAGCAGCATCAGCCTTAAAAGACTCAATCGTGTCATCCAGCACAAATAAAATGGATTTCTACTAAATGTAGTTTCATAGTGTAGGACTCAATGACACTTCAGTTTGACTGCTTCGTCCTTCCATGTACCAACAACTTGCAAACAAATCACGAGTGTTTCTGTCCTCAAAATAATGACATTCGCGTCTCATATTGTGTGTTTCTGCCGTGTTTTGCCATGCTCAATCCGAATACCCGAACAGACTCTAGACGCCTACAGTGTGAAATGGTGGTTGTCAACGAACATTACAATATTTGAGTATAGTGTGAATAGATGACCCCGATATTGATTCTTATCCTCACATTTTCTTCTCAGGCAAACGCCTGTGTCACTGAAAATAGGTCATGACCCACCAGTTGAGAACCACAGCTCTTGAAGACGGCGTGAGTCAAATAATCAGAGTTCCTGCTGCCGCTGCCCCCCCCCCCCCCCCCCGCTACCAACTACAGTAGAAAAACTTTACTGATCCGTGAGACTAATATAATTGGGTTGCAACAACCGTTCAACCTATTTTTTTCCAAACAAGTTTAATTTCAGATCCTGGCATTTTAAGTAAACATGAGCTGTTGTGGAATTTGATATGTTTATCTGTGGGTGACATTAACATGAAAGAAAAAGTCACCATTTTGATTCCAAAAAATGCAAATCCACTTGAAATTTCTGCTGCAAATGTGAAAAGAACAAAGTTCGTGCGAGATGCAGCAAGATGGAATGAACTCGAATGACCGTTCATCCGAACACATGCGACCCTGCTCAGGTGAAGCTCGTCACCCAGGCTCTGAAATGATATATGCGTTAATTTAAGCCACCAGTGTGATGCTACGGCTCTAAAGTGTCCAAATGGAAGTCTACAGCTATGACATGGAATAATGGCATTACTGAAGTTGTCAGCGGTCTCTCTGGGTCACTCTGAAACAGATCTCAAAATTAAGAGAAGTGCCGATGCAGCACAAACGCTGCTGGCAAGCTACTGTGATGAATTGGTGGGCTATTTTCAGCGGTGATCCCAGCAGTCGCGCATGGCGCCGTGCCACGCAGGGGTCGGCCTGACAACTTCAGATGAGGCCCCGGGGGCGGGAAGGGACGGGGGCTCGGGCAGGGCACCGCGCTCGGACTGGGCTTCAGCCAGCTCTCTGAAGTGGTCCCTCCAGGACGCCAGATGGACGGCTACACGAGCCGTAGCTGCGCTCCCGCGGCGCAGTCAGCCACTCCCGAGGAATCGACCAGCTGGGCTTTGAATCATCCCGAATCATCTGGCTTCTGTCGCTGCCGGGTCCCACCAGTGAAATCAAAACTTGCTCGTCCAGATGGAAAGACAGACAATGCACAATATGTCCCGGTGCACTCCGCGTGACAGACCCGTGCCTGAATGAAATGAAGCGGCAGGCGTGGGCTGCAGATACGGAACGTGGTGGTCCTGTGACTTTCCCAGCTTATAACACGCAGTAATTCCTTTTACTATACGGCGATGTAGCGAGATTTATTCAACAAAGCTTTCTCAAATTTCTTCGCTGCGGTGACACCGGGATCAGGCTCGCCCCTTGAAAAGAGCACGATCAGAGGACAATATTGAATGTCCACAGATGAATCCCTCAGCTTCACATTTTAATAGTGGAGGAGCAGTGACAGTACTGATAGCATGAATTCCACCCAGTCCTTTCGCTGCCTGTCTCTCAGTACCTGTCACTAGCTAGTCAAGGGCAGTGCACACCGTGTGCGGCATGCTGTGTATCCTTGTGTCTGAGTGTGTGTGTGTGTGTGTGTGTGTGTGTGTGTGTGTGTGTGTGTGTGTGTGTGTGTGTTTGGCGAGAGCGAGTCCCTGGATTTAATGAGGCACACCTGGCCCTCATTTATAATGGAGGGAAGATTTTATATTAATTCGGTTGCAATCTCAGTGTCCAGGGTGATGTCGAACAGCTGTAGCGATCCCGTTACCACTGCATAATGCATGGTATCGCACATTTATTTAAGAGCAAAAGGAAGTGAGGTCTCCATTGTTCGTGGTGATGAAGAGCACAGTGGCAAGCAGCTCGCTGTGTCAAGTCAACATCTTCCAAATCATTTCTTGCATTGAAGCGCCTGGTGGATTTCATTTCGCGCGGGTGTCAACGAAGAGCCCCCACCTTCCACCCTACTCTGCAGGCGTGTGCATAGATCATCCAAAATGTTGCAGCTCCTAGCCAATATAAAAAAAAAAACAGACAACGCTTGCGCTGATTAAAGATTAGACAAGCTATAACATGTTAATTTGAAGTTTTGCTGGCAGGATCTCTGACTGTCAGGCAGAGCCGGGGCTGGCTGGTTCCACCTTCTTTCCAGTCTTAATGTTCAAAAATGCTGTAGCTGCACATTTTGCAGCGCAGATATAAATGAGTCAAACTTCTCCAACTACCTCCTGGCAAGAAGGCGAACGAGCCCACTTACCCCAAAATGTCAAACTCCTTTAATATTACTTAAGCAAAAAGACTGCAAATCAGCTTTCCTACCTCGAGGCTGCAAATTCAGCTGATGAAGACTTACTTTTGTTCAAACAGTCAAAGACTAAAAGGCCTACTGCGCTTGTAAATGGCCAGCTCACCTTCAGTTAGGGTCACTCTGGTCTTTGTGAGGCGATGCTGAGCGTTGATAGATGACCTAGAGACATTGTGATGAGAGATTCTGACAGCCATTAATGAGAAGCTTCTTCAGAATGATTCTTTTGTGGACTGAACCATTCAGCTACATATTCATTCTGTCAACGAACTCCATTAAAAGACCACAACTAAGAATGAAACAATCTGTCTGGTTTGTGTGGCTATCCTAACCCCAAAACAACTTTTTCTGACTTTGAGAGTTGATGTGCTGTTGAAAAAGCAGCCTCGAAGAAAGGTCAAAAACGCATTTGAATTTATATTTGAGTATTCACTTCTCTGCAAACTCGACGTTGCAAAGCTATTTCTTCTTTTCATCAGTTTCTGATATGGAAGATGCTTTTTGCACAACTCAATTTCAGTGTGGAAAACAGTCAGAGATGGTGTCAAAAGTGCAAAATGGGTAAATCAGAGACACTGGGCAGCTTCATCCGCCTGGTCCTGCTCCTATTATCCACAACAATCTCCCAGGCCCAGCATAACTCTCTCATTATGCCTTTCAACAATGTTTTCAGCATGATATTCTACCCCTGGTATTTAAAAAATTATAAAAAAAAAAAATAAATAAATAAATATATATATATATATATATATATTAATATTGAGATTTTACATTTGCTGATGTATGGATCTCCTAGATGTTTTCTAATTAAGCCACAGTTGCTTCTTAACCTGGTTTAATAATCACGGTAACACAATTTAGTTGACTTTCTCAATGAGGCCTTTGGACGAAATGGCCAGAGGACAAATTGCATCACTTCTAACTCATGGCTTCTTGAACCGGTTTGACTTTGTTAGACTGATTAAAGATCTGAAAAAAAGAGCCCCCAAAAAAAGGGAAAATCCTAATTTCTTGTTTTCTGTCTAATTCCCCCTCACTCTTTATGGAACACCTGACCCTATTCAGAAAGGTACAACGGAAATACTAGTTTCAGTGGCTGTAAAAAGCAGGTTTTACAGTAGCGGGTTATTTCGCCCACCGGCCAACCCCCAACCTGGATTCTGCCCTTTCCCCAATACATTGGAAACTGACTACCTCAGATCATTTCTGTAATAAAACAAATGATCCTGGAAGTCCTTATTTGTAATTAGTGTTGTATCAAAGAGTTTGTCCTTTTATCAAGTTTTATCAAATATTTCATTAGAAATGTACTCGTTTACTTTGCAATGTGGGTGAAGTTCATAATGGATGCATAAATGGACCCATTTGTGAAGACACTCTGCCTTCGATTGCACCGCATATTCAAAGAATAACTGCCATCCCAAAATAAGTACTGGAACTGAAATGTAATATCCACAACATGCCACATGTCATTCCATTTCTACTTGGCAATACCATTAAATGATGATTAAAGGTGGGTTTTTTTGCTGCAAACTTCCCCATAAAGACACCAGAATTGGATTCTGCAGCAAACCATCTGGGCGAGGGAGAGTACGTTTTGTGCCACATTCACCACTGCTGGAAAAAAGAACTGTCCTCGTGAAATGGGACCGTGTCAAATTTTTTGTGTTGGTCTAGAAGCTGAATTCTTCTGAGTATTTTGATTGATAGATGCACAGGTTGAACACATATACTTGAATAGTTTTAAGGAAATTTGTTGAAAGGCTTTATACATTACAATATGAGAACTAAAATCGATGACAAACTAAACCATGTGGACGGTGGTATCTACTTCAGGGTTTTGAGTTTCTTTCATATTAAGGTTTAAACACCAGGACTTGGTTGGCTTACAATGTAAAACAAAAGTTTTGTTTTTGTCATAGGCACAACGTTTTCAACTGAAAACTGCAAACCTTTGTTAGGTTTTATGGGTCAGTTTACAAGACAACAGAGCTCATTTTCTACGTTTTTATTTTTGTTTATTTGGCTACATACCAAGGAGGACAAACTGATGTTTAATATGTTTCTTACTTTAATGTTGCTTGTTTTGGAAATAAATGGAAAGATCAATAAAAAAATATATAGGATTACAGTATCATGAGATTTATATTTGGCCATGAGCAATAAATTACTGAAAGTAATAAATCACTGGACGTAATTTATGAAGAATTTAAATTATTAATTGAAGTAATCTGTTATTTATTCTAACAATTCTTAAAGTAATTATTCAAAATTATGAATTTGAATACATTTGTTATTTATTCATTAACAATAATGGTGCACCAATGAAAAATCCCAAAATAAACTAATTACAAAAGTGACCATTATGACTGGTTTTCTTAAAACAACTCAAAGCAGGAGTTAGTGGTGATCCTGAATCTACTGTAGCGGTCTACTTCACTCACAACCTGAACCAAGCCGAGAATCTTTGAGTCAAATGGCAAAGCTGTGCTATTGTATGGTTCAGGAACCGAGAGGCTGACCAAGGGATTGAAAAAGATATTTGTATACCTGTTTTTTATCAGTTCTACTGGGTGTCTTTCTCTGCTCGGATGGATACTTGTAGTGTCTAGTAAGAATCACATTTATAAAGGATAGAATTGACTAAAATAGTAAAAAGAAAATAAAAAATAAATAACCAAATACTGTTTAAAAGTGCAAAATGCACAAAAAGATGAAAGCCATTGGAAGTGATTTACTAAAATCCCATAAGGCTGTTGGGCTGTGCACGCTGTTTCCACAGGCTGTATCAGCTTTTCAATCGTAGGAAGAGAACCAAAGACACTGTGGAAATGTTTGCTGCCAGCAGCCGTCAGCCTCCAGATGGAGGTTCACCTCTGGAAAAGACAGAAATGATCAGATTCAGAACTCCGATGTGGAAACAGATGAGTACAGAGACCTGTAGATTAGTCTCTTCACCTCCCAGCACCTCCCTACCATCCTTCTACTTAGTCAGTCCTGAGCAGTTTGGAGACTCACATTAATTATCATTATGAGGATGGTAAATACATTCAGAATGGATGGTAAATGTTGTATGGCAAGCTAGAGGCCTACGTTCACCTCATCCGTAATGCATTTGTATATTAATTTGTCCTGTCGACTTCAGTCATATGCCTTATTTTTTGTCAGTTTTTCCATCAATTCATTACCAACAGTACATTCAGTATGGATTGTAAATAATATGCCACAAGCATGTAATTTAAAATCTACCCACCATACCAAATTTATCTTATCAACCTACATAAGTTATCATTTATTTAACCAGCCTGTGATCCGGTATTGGGTTCAGATATCAACGTAATTCACGGATCGGAAATTTCCGATCCAACCTGCAGAGATTTCCGATCCATGAAGCCTCGTCTGCTGTACTGTTGCTGAAATGTCTCAACAAGTGGTACTGCCTGGCCGGCTGCTCTGCTCGCTGGCTGCAAAATGTGCGATTGATTCCCTGAACAGAGGACGGTCTTAATGAGACGTGGAGGAATGAGTCAGGAAATCCATTCCACAGTTTGCAGCCAGCCAGCAGGCTAATGTAGCAGCACTGTGCTTTCCAACTTTTCATGACAACATGTCGCTGTTTAGATGTATTTTACGCTGAAAACACAGCAAAGCAAGACAGAATTGTGCAATGTTGGCAAAGCCGTTGTACAGCGAGGCAGCCTCTCTGCCGCCAGACTTCACCGTTTTAAAACGCCAGCTCACCGAAGGCATCAAAACAATGAAAAGCAGCTCCTCCACGCTGTCAGCAGGCGATTCACACCTCCGTGTAGCTGTGTCCTCCTCCATGCAAAACTCATTGAAAATAGTCCCAGTCGTTTGTGCTGCATCAGTGCTGCAAAAGTATTTCTCCAAGGATTAATAAAGTCATTCTGAGGTTTGAAAGATATAACAAGTTTATTATGAGATGATGACGTCACACAGAGCCCCCCACATTGTCCAAGTTGAACAAAAATAGTTTATACAGTTTCCTTTTCTGAGCTTACACTTAGTTCAAATTGACTTTTGGGAGCATACATGCATACATTCATACATCCCATACTTGCCTGTAGAGAGGAGTTTATTGCAACCTCATATAAAATCTACAATATTGATAGTAACTGTATTAAAGCAAACAGAGCTCTGGTATCGGAATAGTATCGGTATCTGCAGATATCCAAATTCAGGTATCGGAATCGGATTGGAAGTGAAAAAATATGGATCGGTGCATCCCTAGTGTCAGTATAAACCCTTAAGTGGTATATTTAGCATATTTTCAATGCTACTGATAGATGCTGATGAACAAATGACAAGCTGCCAAACAGTGTTTTGAGAAGGTTTCTGCTTATTTTTGAGTCAAGTCTTGTTTTCATGTTTGGTTAGATGTTGCCATGAGGTTTGCAATGGAGCGATGCCAAGGTTTTGGCCAAAATTCTACACAGTTGTTGGAAAGACAGTCACTAAGAAAGATATTTCTACATATTCTAAAAAGGAGGAGAGGCACGGAAAAGAGAGCAGGGACAGAGGAGATCGTTCCAGACAGGAAGTTCCCCACAGGTCTCGTCAATCAAAGCAAACATCTTGTGTAGATTGCAGATTGTGTGTCACTTTATTTGTCCATCAACATGTCTTACCTGGTGGCATCGAGCCACAAGTCAGAAGCACTAAAGCACAAAAATCAGAGAGGAACTGAACAAAGGTCAACATGCCAACAAGTCCCAGCGTGATGAATCCAAACCACACGGTGCCTGGTGTGACTTATGAGTGAACCTCCACTGATTCTAAAGTGTCCAAAGCACCTCACTCCTAATGGCATCAGGCTGAAATGACAAAAGATGAAAATCTGTAATTGGAAAGTGACCAACTTGTACTAACTTATCAGTCTGTGCCGACTATTAAAGAATAATTAACATCCTATGAATAATTTAACACAGGTGGGATACTCAGATCACACTCCCCCTCATTTACCTCACAATATCAGTAAGTCTGAACCCCCGGTGCCCTGAGCTGTGTATGAAATCACCACACTTAGTGTCTGAAGTGTCCTCTACTCTGGGGCATTAGCATTGCAACGCAATGAGCCAGTGAAGACAGCAAATGATAATGAGGAGTAATTTGTATTTACTGCTCACTACTGGGTCCAGGAGTTGGGTTTGACTGAATGCGAGGTTTCAGAACACAATCTGTACACATTGGTTAAGGCTTTGAGGGACACTTTAATATACCGGGCAAGCCTTTTCATAATTCTCTGCATTTGTTTTTGTTTTAACACAAATCAACACACAAAGTATTTGCTTTGGAAAAAAGTCAATTATCCTTATCAATTAGCTTTATGAAGGTTAACACATGTTTTATACTAAGTTTGTCAAACTCAGTTTGGCTCAGGGGCCGCATACTGGCAGGTTTGGTCTGAATTGGACCAGAACAGTTGAATGTGATGAAAATAACCTTTTAAATAATGCTAAATCCAATGTTTTACAATACCTTTACAAAAATAGAAGAAATTGTTAAGAAAAATGTATTAAATGCGAACACATTGCTGTTTTATCAATGACTCTTGATACAAACTAGTGTTGTAGTAGTTCAGAGCGGTCTTGGTCTCGAGACATTTTCAAGATCTTGGTCTTGTCTCTGTCTTGGCCCCTGTAAAGTCTGGATGCTCTGGTCTTGGTTTTGGCTTGGTCCCTGTCCTTTAAAACCTTAAAAGTCAACTAAATACTAGAAATTGTCCCAAAAAATCCAGCTTTTCATTTGATGCCTGTATTATATTATATTATATTATATTATAATATTAATGTTATATTATATTATATTATATTATATTATATTATATTATATTATATTATATTATATTATATACACAAATTACTTATCTAGAAATTAAGTAGCTTGCTAATAAAGGTGCTAAACTCTCTCCCATGAGAAATGGGAGAGTTCAATTGGAGGTCTCAGTCTTTTATTAACATTTTTATGTTAGTTTTATTTGTTGGCATTTTTACATTTTTCCTTGGTAGTTCATCCTGCGGCCAGATTTTAACTCTTTAGTGGGCCATTTTGGGCTCTCGGCATATCTTTTACAGCCCTATTGTGTGCACAGGAATCTGGCTTGTGGCATATCTGGCCAATGATGATCATTACCAGCACTACCTTCTCTTCCCCCACCTTGTGGTCTGTTGCTAATAATTCTCTCCTGACTTATTATCCTTTGGGCAAAAGAAAGAATGTGATACATCTCAAGCTGTCATCTAACAGCTAAAATATTTATTTGGCTGGTTTTGCTTTCAGTTTCTGCTGTCAGGGAAGGTTGATGTATTCCACAGAAGCAATGCATGGCAGTGTACAACAAAACACTTTATGTCTCAAAGTGAAATATGATATTGATTGATACTGTGGTTGTGTTCAACTGACAGTGCGCCACAGGGCTAAACAGGAGAGGGCTTCTTCTGTCAAAATAAGAGTAACCCCTGCGAGACGATGAATTCCACAAATTCAAAACTTTAGAAGTGCATTTCAGCGTGAGCTTTAACAAGTGATTTTTGTGTGGTAAACAGAAGCTATGCATCCATCGTAATCGTTAGAGAGGAAGTGAATGAGACAGCTTGTATAAATGCATCCGCTGCAGGTATTGATGGGTCATTCGATGCTTCCGAGTGATAGACAGCGGCAGACCCTCGCCCAATTACGTTGAGTCGTGTTACTGTATCGCATTGTCTTGTCGATGACCTTCTCAGCAGGTCGATCTGCGTGTTTGGAGACAAGTGAGTCGATCAGATTCACTCTAAGGTGTCATTTTTTTCCTACTAAATCCTTACACTGAGTTTACTAGTCTCTTGATACAATATACAATACATGCACATTTCCTGATGGTTGAGACAATGTGAAAAAAAAAAAAAACAAGGAAAGATGAATTGCAAATCTCAAATTAGATGGTAAAAGGCAAATGAAGACCTGAAAATATTATACAAATATTAGCTTATTTAAAAAATTGGTGACCGAAATGTGAGGGGAATTTACTATATTATTGGAATCAAATTAAGGCTTCATACCTGGAACTGTTGATGATCATTGACATTGACCATGTCCTTTTTGAGCAGATCAAGAGAACTGTACTTGCTTATGGGAAAGAAATACAACTGTAGGGACGACTGATGCCAGAGGATGGGAGGCCATGTAACAGAAGATATGCCGCCATATGAGTGAAGGAAGATTTTTAACGGCTTCTGTGATATCTGTATATCTGATATCTGGTCGGGTAGAACATGGATGTTGTTTGCATCTGTTTTACGGACACCATCATTGGCTTGATTGTCTCTTAGTCTCCAACTTGTTAATGAGTTGTGCTCTTTCTCATCATGGTAAAAATTGGAAAATGAACACTCCAATTGTGGAGAAAACAAGTGGCACCAGAAGAAGAACTTGGGGAGCATTGTGCAAACGATAGCGTTAATTGGTACACATGTTCAATACCAATGTACATAATATGCACTTCAGAAAAGAAGAGTCATTCAAATGCGAGGGTCAGCACAGCACATTCCTATATCTGCTAAAGTAAAATCAATATTTTCATTGCACAGTTGGAAGCACAGTTCTCTTAATTGATGAGAAAAATCTATAATACATAAATGCTGTGCACTTCTCAAAATACCCTGTACAACGTGGACACACTATAGGCAAACAGTAAATCGGAAAAAAAAAAGTGTTGTTTACACTGAGCTTACACTTGAATTGACAGAAGACAGTCAGATGTTTGCACTGATGTTCGCATTGATCGGAGCTCAGTTGGAGCTGTTCTTTATTCTGTTTGTCTAAAAGCTTTGATACAATTTCAAAAGTGTTCTATTGACATGAGATTCCAACACCTACAGTACATAATTTCATAAAATGATCCAGGGAGTCTGGAGAAATCCCCAATGGGAAAGGCTGAAAGTCAATATTGAATTGACTTGTTCATGCACAAGCTCTCGGGCTTCAACTGGAATTCAAAATTAATGTTGTCATCTGTGGGTAAAAAATTCACGTCTGTTTTTTGGTCAAATTTATCAACATTCAAATTTTGTGAAGTCATGTATTTTGTGTGCAGTTGATAACGAAAGAAAAGGACTGGCTTGCGAACCACTATCATGACATGTTTTGCTGAAACAAATTCATAATCAGCTAATACTTTCCATTAAATGGCTACATGTTTTCTTGTCCGTGTGCAAGATATATATACAAGATGGGAAAATTCTTATTGAAAAAGATGACATCCTGTTAACATTCACATTTAACAATTTGTCCCAATCATTTTGCAATCTGTGTTGTATTATTATCAAACCATGTTGCAAAAGATGTTACCAAACGAAAGCTCCATCAACATTTCTTTTTTACACTGTGTTAATTTTTTCCGTATCCCCACCTAATGTCAAAGATGACTCTTCCTAATGGCTTCATCAAAATAAAACCCAGTCATGAATGTTGCCACATCCAACAAATGGGACATTACATCTTTTGAAATGACGAACCAGCCAACCAACCAACCAACCAACCAACCAACCAACCAACCAACCAACCAACCAACCAACCAACCAGCTAACCAACCAGTCTTTATTTGCTTAGCAAAAGTCTTAACCAAGCATTTTACACACGTAAACTCATGCAATCACAGATAAACAGACCAATGCACATCTGAGTATTTTTTTTAAGAAATTACTTCATAATCAGAAAAAAAAAAAAAAAAAAAAGAATTCTGATTAATGACAAAAAAGATGGATGGACAACCTGCATTAATCCTTCCCTTGTCTATACTTAGCTGGGATTGACTCCAGCACCACGCGACCCTGAACGGGATAAATTGGTATAGAAGATGGATGAAAAAAAAAAAGAATTGTGGAAGAGGGAGTTGTTCATGTGAAAAAAGTGACTAAATAAATAAAAAAAAGACATGGTATAAATCCAAATATCACAAGGAAGGAAGGAAAAGAAATCCTGAAAATAAGCACTGTGCTCAGTACCTATACAATTGAATGAATGAATGAATTACTTAATTAATGTTTTATTTTGGTTACAGTTTCAGTGCAAAAGTTGAATTTTGTGCATTCAGTTTATAGTGCTTTGAAGTTCACGCACATATGTTTTTTTGTTTTACAACAATTACATAGCAGTGGACGTTACGCTGACAAGTAGGCTTTCGGTGAACATTTTAAAGTATGAAAAAGGTCTGCCTATCTCAGACCTTTGAAAGATTGCTCCGGCGGCTCAGAGAATGGAAGCTAAACTCAGAATCACTTCATGTTTTTGTTTTGCCAGTGGGAAGAGCTATAAATGAGGAACCAGGCAAACTTTTGTGATTCACAAACTAAAAGCATTTCTGACAGGTGGAGTGCTGCAAGGCCACGTAGAGTTTTACATATTCATAAAAGATGTTTTAATTTTCTAAATCAATATGAAACCTAAACAGGTAGTCAGTGAAAAGACTTTAAATTGTGTGAAAGAAACTGGGTGCTGTGGAGTCACAACAATTTTTGGAATGTCTCGACCGTGTCACAAAAGCTGTAATTTTGTGCACGGCATAGGCCTTGGTTTCTCTTATTTTATCACCGCGCTCTGGGTTTGTACAAACAGCCAGGCTGCTTCGTGCTTGACTGTGGTGCTTTTATCATGCCTCGGCGTGTTTGTCGATGGCACAGTGTCAGAACGGGGGATCAATCAGTTCCACTTGTGTTGTGCCTCAGTGCCGGTTTCAAAGACGGTAACAGAGGCGAACCGGTGTGAAAGGGTTAGCAGAAACAGCCGCAGTCACATGCTAACGAGTTACATGTTGTGTTTCTATCATGTCTCCTTTACAGGAAGCTTAGAGCGGGTTCAAATCCCTTAGTGGGCTGGGAGGGGAGTTTCTCTTGTTCATCTTGTCAAGACTCCAGCGAACACAACCGAACCCAATAGACTTTTGGGTGACATGTGCTTTTGTCATGGGTGTACAGTCTTGCTAATTTAGCATTAAGTTTGCAGTCATCAGCGATGAGCACTCGACTCTCTGCCACATGTTCACTTCCTTTGTTGATCAATATGAAATTGTCCTAAATAAGCCAAGTTATGCTGCCACCTTTTGGGAAAGTCCCATTCACCCCTTTACCATGTCCACATGGCATTAGCAAACATGTAAGATGGCAGCCATATGCAGCACTGTTTGATTACTGCAGACTTGCATTAACTGATATAAATCGACACACAGGCACTTTTACTCCGTTAGCATATCTAGCAGTCCTAATGAGCCTTTTGGAGTTAAACACGATAGCTGTGCCTTGTTTATGCAACATTACAAATGACAAGTATCATTTTTGTGCTTTTGTTTCAGAAAAGCTTTGCGTTTACACGACAACGTTTTGAAAACGATGCCAGTTTAAATAAAAACAGCAGAAATGCTGAAAACGGTGGAGTTAGCATGTCGGGCCACAACTTGCTGTTGTTGGTCCTTTTGTGATAAAATCACTTACACATGTGCACAGGGAACAATATGCTATTAAAATAAACAATGAGTACACAGACATTTGTGTGGAGAGACGAGTTGGATTGCTCTTATGTATGAAACTCAACTACAAGATTACAAATCCCAGGAAAATGCAGACTGGGAGTCATGACACTCTAGAGGCCGTCATAGTTGTTATTGGCCATTTATTCATCAGTTTCACCAGTTGTTCCAGCTTTCTTCTTGTTCCAAGTCTCATGTTTTTTTTTTTTTTATCTTTTTTCTGTCCGACCAAGCTTCCTGTCCAGCCCTTGGCTGACTTTCAAGGTTTTTTGACCTTTGCCTGCATGACCTTGGCTCGGCTCCAGCGTTCTCCACCTTCCCCTTTCCCCTAATAACCAATAAAGAGACGCTTTTATTCACTAGGGTTAGTTACTGTGGCCGACCTTTGAGTCCACGCTTCACGTGTGACAGACAAGATAAAAGTAACACCTTTAAGCATGATTCAAAAACATTTCTTAGCCTTCACCAACAGTGCTGTAATGTTTTGTGACATTAGACCTGTTTTGGGAAGCTCTCTGGTGTCTTGTATGTCCCTAATGGGAAGCCAGTATAGTACAGAATTTCTTTTCCCCCCATTGTAAAGTGGTATCTCCCAGTTACTCATAAAGGCACCATTAATTCATCTATATTTCTCGACAGTAACACCTTGCAGGGAGGTTAAAAAAATAAAGGTGATTTTATTGCATTAGCTTCTATAGCATAATGCTAAATGGCAAAATGTGGGCTACATCAGAAGTTAGTTGTTTTTTTTTAAAAACCGTGAAAAGCATTGTACCATGTACAGATTTTACCAGACATTTAACTACCCAAGGGTTTTTTGAAACTGGGGTCTTACCCAAAATGCTGTGAAAGGAAAATTCCTGGGAACTGGGAGCTGAGCCGAGACCCCGATGTTAAATGGAAACAGCACCAAACTACTGAACCACACTGTGGCGCCTCTGGACATTTTTGACTTTGCTAATTAGCGTTGGTTTGGCCACATCTTGGCAATCTATGGCGTACACTGTATAACAGTGTACGCATAATAAAGTAAGCATTTTGGTAGTGTATTTCGCATCAAATGGAGCTTGTGTTGGAAGCTGTTGGAGCATTTTATTTCAAGAATTTGGCTGCAGTCTTATGTGTTTACTGCTTTACTGCACCAACTGACCAGTTTTTCGTTTTTTCAGATTGAACTGTGCGGAACCGCTAATCAATCATAATGAGGCAATGATTCATTCCTCAGACGCAGAGATACCTGATTTAAAAATGTTGGTCCTGCTTCGAAAGAAAACAACTTTCCTGACAGGGTTTTCAAATCCCAAACCAGCTACACCCACCTTCCTGACATGTGATGCTTGAGGCGCTGAATTGTGGCACCGCAGGCACAGGTGTCATGATCTCAACGCAGCAAAGCAGATCACAAGCAGCATTGTGATTTGTTTAGTTGACGTGATCACATCTTCTTGCTCCTTGAGGAATTGGTAGAGCTCTCTAGATGTGGGAAAGTCATACTTGACAGTTCCATTAAACATTATTTAAAATCAATGGCAGCCCTCAGTGCGGCTCCTACAGATGTGTCTGTGCACAAACACATCTGATACAAAAGAACGGGTCATTACTAAAAGCATGATAATTATCAATTTATTCGTACGAGGTGTGTCGGAGCAGGGAAGCAAGGAAACATCTAAAAGAGACGGGGTATATCTCTGTAGGGCTGTGGACGGAGGGCACTACATGTATTACACTATTATATATAAAGAATGACGGAAGATGTTTCTGCTCTCTTCATTTATGTGAATAGGTGGTGTCAAACTGATTTAGTTCATGAGCCACATCCAGTCTAATGTGATCTCCAGTGGGCTGGACTAACAAGTTGATAGTTGTCTTTTTTTGTTGAGTAAAACGAAGTTTGTCATGGTTCACACTTTGTTTGTTGTGTTCTTTTTGAGATTCAGGCCACGTTTACACGTACTCGGGTATTTAAAAAACAATGATATTTCTCTGCATTTGGGCCTTGCATTTACACATAAACTTCAGCTACGACTCACCACAAACGCTGATTCCTGAAAACTCCGGTCACAGTGGAGATCTGGATGAACTCCTTGTCTCCGGTTGCTTCTAAATGGAGGGAGGCGGATATTTACATCACAATTAGTAAGGTTGTTTTTTTTTCTGATTGGCTATCATGGCTTCATGCTTCTCGCTACACTGCCCTCTACAGGTTTGGCATGCTCATAGTAGCTCTGAACCTGGTGTATATGGAGGTATGTGGTAATGAAGATGTCTTTGTGAACGTAGGGAGGGAAATCTCTGTTTTTGTCAAAACCCGGGTACGCGTAAACGTGGCCTCACACTCAGCCCCTCTTATCGGGCTCGTTGACGTATCCTTGTGTCTGATTGCTGTTCGCTGCCTAGATGTGTTTCACCTGTGCCTGAGTGTCTTATCTTTAGTCTCTGTGATCTCGAGGACTTTGTGATTTTGGTTGTTTGGGTTTTTGGCTTCCTCCAATAAAATGAGCCTCTGCTCCGTCTATGGCGGTGTCCTGAGTCCTATTCACAGAGCAATCCCTCATAATATTCATTTTATGTAAAGGAAAATAAACACAAATTCAACAATACACTTTCTCCTGCAATGCTCAGTCATGCAAAATGCAGTAAAATGTCCACCTGGTGCTTTCTCTTTCATTTTTGTAGCATTTAAAAGTGCAACATATCTGTGCTTTGCTTGTAGAAATCTACTAAAACAACATGTCAAAGTGCTCTGTGCAGACGAATGTTTCTTCCAAGGGCTCCTGTTTTTAGAAACTCTAATGCCTGGGCTCAGGTTGCTCTTTCCTGTTATGTCTGTTGCTTTTACTGAAGCAATGTTCCAGAGACCAAATCAGAAAATGTTTATTTTGTGTGCCTAAATTAAATTTTACAAGGTCATCCTGGAGCGTTGAATGGATGTTTGACAGATCTGATGTGTTTTAAAATCACATTTTGGAAAAAGTTGAACATGACACCACCATGAAAATCATATCTAGTCCAATAGCGTTGCCTTGTGTCCTGTGTCTGTCGTATCAGTGTTACCTCTTTGTCCCAAGTTAATTGTTGTTTGGTTGTTGTTTCATGTCCTGCTAAATCTTTTCTCTGTTTCATTGTGTGGACTGTTTGCTCAGAATGTTAACTTCCCCTGATCTGAATTTGTTACTGTTCAGTCCCTGTCCGATTTTTCTTTCTTTTCTCCTTCATTTGACCTGCTTGTGAGTGAGTGATTGAGTGAGTCTGCCGTTTCGTCCAGCTTGGCCTGACTGTTTAATTTATGTAATATTACCTGTTGGGACTGCATAGACCAAAGAGAAACAGCAAATTACTCTCTGTACTTGTAATCTATACTTAGTGACTGTGGCTCGGTTATTAGAGCAGTCATCTTCCAATTTCGAAGTGTCTTTGAGCAAGACACTGAACCCCAAATTGCTCACAATGGATCAGTAGGCGCCTTGCATGGCAGCCGCCTCCATTGATGTATGAATGTGTGTATGAATGGGTGAATGTGACTAACGATGTAAAGTGCTTTGGGACTGCTCAAGCTGTTAAAAAGTGCTCTACTGACCTTATTCGCTCCGCCCATTTTCAATTCTCTGTTCTTCTGCATTTTGTCTAAAGCATTTCCGGTAACCGACAAATTACATTGTGGTGGACGGCAGCGCAGTGTTTTTATCTCATCTATAAAACTACCATAAAACGTAACAAACAACACTGCCACCAGGATATTAAAGTGGAAACACAGGAAAACTGAGCTGGGATGATCAGACAGCATCATGTTGCCTCATCCTTCCTTAATTTTGACCTGAGAGGACGACATGAGAAAGTGGACTGTGGTAACTTCCGGTGACATCTTTGTCCTGTCATTAGTGGCTCACAGAGCAGCTATGATGAACTTTAAGAGTACTGAGGTGTACCAGTATCTACACAGTGAAAAGGTGGTGCTGTCATCCAGAGACGGAGAATTCACCTTTTGAAGGCAGACGCAAGTCCCAGCTCGTCAGTTCACGCTAGCCACCATGCTAACCACCATGCTAACCACTCAGAGTGGGTGAAGCAGAGCAACCAGCTGTTCCTGCAGCTTCAATATTGTGGAAGGTTTGAATCTCATTACATGAAATAAACCAAGATGAAATTCTTTCAAACTTGCTATTCATTATTAAAACTATGAGCTTACACAGTGAGACGTGAACAACTCTGCACTCACTCATCTTCTACATCAGCGATTATGTTGCTTTAAAAGTTACACAGCGCACAACAAATCCACAAGTCGTATGCTGCTCCACAACATTCCTGTCTCTACTCTTGATGTTCGAAACGTTGATTCAGCTGCCTTCTGGTTATCCACTTGTTATGACAACTCCGCACAGAGCATGCAATGTAATACACAGCTAGCCATGGTTAGCCACGGATCAGCCACACACACAACCAGCCGGGGCGAGCCATGGAGCACCAGAGCAGCGACACATGGCTAGCGCCGGTTAGCCACGGAGCACTGACAGACAACGTTAGCCACGGCGAGCTACGGAGCACTGGAGCAGCAACCCACACAGCTTTAGCCACGGCTAGAAATGGTGCACCAATCCACACACAGCCAGCTGCCTTGTCACAGAGCGTCAATCCACATGAGCCATGTTTAAAACTCTTAATTCAGAGATAGTTTGTCAATCCCGTTCACCGTCCAGAACGAGCTGCTACTACGAGCAACGACACAACACTACAGTCCCACCCACCGGAAGTTGTCAGACAAAATGATGCAATATGGCGGCGCCCTAGTTTTGGCACAGAATAAGATCAATTAGTTAATTTCATTCACCATTTACCATCATTTGGAACAGGTGGAATGTCACACAGAAACACATTATTTGTTACATTCTGTCCTGTTTGACAAATCTTATCTGCCATTGAATAACACTTGTTAAAGCAGCCGTCGTAAGACCCTAAATATAGTGATGTCAATGCCTATAGAAAGCTCAACTTTATGATGACCAAGTACAAGGAGGGTGTAAAGGATGATATACAGTATATGACTGTGTCTACAATACATAATCTCTGACAGAGTCACAGTCCCTTCACCCCTAGAAGTTTTGTGTTGAAGTTACAGTATATGTGCTACAGAGTAGTTCACCGCAATATTGCTAGGGGCTTTGCAAGACCACATACAATTCTATAATGTTTATTTTATGGTCATAATGAGGAAATGGGAGAAGGATTGGCAGTGATGCTGTGAGTTTCAGCTTCGGGTACAAGCTAGCAGACTGGTTACATGCTAGCTTCCTGTATGATGCCGTCCATATTATCGGAGGAGTGCAAAGTGTTATGGACAGTAATGCAAACAGAATTTTTTGCCCTTTCCCCTAGTCGTGTGTAATCTCCATGTTTGGATTCAGCAACGTATCTTCAATAAAGTGCACATTTACGACACAGTCATCTGTATCACGTGGATTTTCCGAGCATGCTCTATGACATAGTAGATCGGACCAATCATAGTCCTTGTTGTCTGCGTACTTCCACTTGCATTCTGCGCTGCATCTAATGCATAGCTCGATGCAGTCGGAGGCGGACAGCGTATATACCATTCGCCCATTGTCCCAAATAAAGACAATTGTAAATGGAAATGTGATTATTTTATTTTCAGTGGTTTCCAACCACGGGTTGAAGAACCAATTTAAATATATTATATCAGCAAATCTATAATATCATCTATTATAGACTCTAAAGCAGACCTGGGAAACTGCCAATTAATTTTATTCTAAAATCTCCTGTTTTTATAATTGTGTGAGGATAGATGTGTCTACAACAGTTTGCCCTCAATGTTTTGTTTTTGTTTTTTTTTTATCAAATTTCAGATATCTCAATTTCAGGGTTTATAGTTTTTTCTCAGTTGCAATTTAGGTGAGCTCCAGGGAAAAAGGTTGTTCTTCAATTAGTCTAAACCCTCAAACTCTTCAAATATTGCAGCACACTATTCACTATAAAAATAGCAAATTTGACATTGACACATCCACGTTGTGCTAGTGCATTGGACTGTAAGCAGAGTGCTATACTAATGGTTTCAAACAAAGCATTGGTCACTGATATACCCCAGTAGTGTAAAATATGGTACGGCCAAGATTATTGATGTATCATATCATCTCCGTTAAAGTTTGTTGGAGTAAATTTACAAGTGCGGAAGGTTTGTTATTTGGGCGGACAGAGGCGGTGACTCTCTGTACTACGGAGCTGTCTGCTGGTGTTGTGGGAGGTTAGGAACTCCGTGAGGTCGGGTGTGGCAGTACCATGGAGGCATTGGTGAATGAAGAAAAACAGATAAAGTGGACTAGTATATAGGGCCCCATTCACACAACAAAGTTTCAAGTGAAAACGCATAATTTTTGCATTTTCGTTTCAGAAAAGTTTTGTCTTTACACAGTGTTAATGTATGTCAGCTTGTGCCTTTAGCCATGTGCTATCCATTTAGTTTGTGCCAATCATTTGAGGGAATTAGTGTAGTTTCCGCAGGTTTGTATTATTGGACAGTTTGAGTGCCTTTGCCAGAAGACTGACAGACCAGATAGAGTGCCCCCTTGTGGTGAAGGGAAGAACGTCGGACCAAGAATCATAGACTTTGATTGGATCAGGAGCCGGAGACCGGGATTGGCCAACAAAACACAGGACTTGATGACGTGCAGTGCGTGACGAACTTAGCATGTGATGAGGGAGACGTCCCTCCAGGTATAAGAGCAGTTGTTGAACGTAGAGGAGGTCTCTTTTGAATTCCCTTTGGTTTAATTAAACCCGTATGGTCCTTGTGCTGAACACCAGGTGAATACAACTTTTGTTAATTAATGCTTGTGTAAACTTTGATCATTTCAGAACCTTTTTTTTAGTTTGCTGCAGATTGGAACATGCAGTGAGAGAGAGAGTCTTACAAGAGCAATTCCTTGAAAACAAAACGGCAGAAATGTTGAAAACAATGCCGTTTTTATGTTGCGCCACAAGTGGAATCCACACACGTGCGCAGAGATCAATACGCTCAAAAAATTAACAATGACAAGTACACAGACATTCGTGACTAAGTTGGATCGTTATTATGGTGACTCTCAACTATAAAACTACCAAGTCCCAGAAGAATATGGACTGGGAGTCATGGCACTCTGGAGACGGCCATTGCTGTTATTGTCAATCTACTTGTGCATGTGCAGAAGAACAATTTACTAAGGTTGTGGTGCTCATGCCCAGTAGCAGTGTTTCTGAGTCCAAGCATTCTATTGTCCTACAGTGACCTCTCATGGTCCCAGGTGACATGTACCAGTAAATTTGGGTATACGTCACTTCTTGATATGCAGTAAGCCACATGAGTAGCCAAGCAACTAAAACAAAAGAGTTATTGCTTGGAAAATCTGGTACTTAATGATGTAAATGAACACACACGCTTATCAGAAACTGGCTCCTTTGCAATAGCACACTGTGACACAATGATGCACCAAGATTTATCGCTTTCAATTCCAGGAGTCTATGTGACTCTGTGTCGAGAGGCTCAGAGCGGGACCCTGAGAGAAATCTTGGTGCTGTCTTTCAGTCACTTATCGATGGTGCTTATTCAGCACCCGGGGACCAGTAAATCAATGATCCTTTAACTGTTAATCAATCACATCTGACTGTTATTCTCATAAGACCACTGTAGCTTTATTACAGTTCAACAATTAACACTGCCAGGAGAGTGATTGGTACGCTGACTGCCGTGATTAATAGCACTATAAAATGGGAGGGGGTCCAATGAATTCAAATTTAGATGTTAATTAATTATAGGGTAGTCATTAATTAATTACAGGATAAGGTTATAGTGGTTTATGAGACGAGGTTTGCGCGGTTTCTCATTGCACGTCTCGACCTGATTGAGAGTGACAACAGGGGGATAACTTGAGGAGTTTATTCAGGATTGGGGAGGAAAACGATATTCACGCTGTGCATTGACAAGGTACACATTTTGTTTTGTTTTTTTCACATCGTCCTGGCCTGTGAGGAATTGAAAATCACAATATTGCTTGATCTGTCCTTTTTCTCCCTAAATCTTGTTAAAGTCTGTCACAAATCAGTGAGCCCGGTAATTGCTGTTTGTGCTCTCTCAGGCCTGGTATCAAACTCAAGCTGTTCAGTGTTACTGCTTCTGGACTGGCGCTTTTGAGTCTTTCCTCTTTTTTATTCAAACATACCGGTACATATTTATTTATAACCAAACTAATGTATGGCGAGAAGTGATTAATTAAACCAATTGCTACTTGCAGGCAAATTGAGTGAATCGTGTCCTGGAGATGAGATGACTCAAAGAGGAGATCACAGCACCTCCTACACACTGTTGTCCAAGATGGCATGCTCACAGTAGGCCAGTGCAAGTACAATGAAAAGCTTCATATAATCCTTTCCTCCCTCGCACACTGAGTAGGGAGATGTTAGCATTCTTACCCTTTTATTGTAACATTTCTTGTGTGTGTATTAAAGGTGCATAGACACATGAAAATTCCGATAACCACAATGCAGCACAAATTATCGTATTTTCTTAAGTATCTTGTTAGTTGCCATGTCTTACCATAAAGAATGAGACGATATCTGCCTTTTCTGGGCAGAAGGCTCTGAAGGACACCACTGTGAAGCCAATACGGCTGGCTCTGTGTCCATATCCTTTTGCATCCAACCTCAGTTCACTGGCACATTGAGATCTCAATTTTGCACATTTGCATCCATTTGCTGCCAAAGTGCCTATCACATGGAAACCTGTAGTCACGCTTTCCTAAGTGGGGCAAAAAAATAATGTTGGTGAAATATTAATACAGCAAACCAAAAAAAACTGCTCATGATTGCGAATGCCAACATGAAACAAAAGCAGGTGTCAGCCTCTGGAATGAGGTTGATAAATTTGTAACACAATGAAAATGTTGGTCATGAACAAAATATCTAATGCAGATCTGGTTTATAAAAGCAACTGCAGCAAGCAGTACAAACTGTGTGAAGTCCACTCCCAGCTTGTCAGTTGCTGAAACTAGTTACAAATATGTGAAGTGGCATGAACTCTGGGTGAGGCCGAGGCTGAGGGCAAGTGCAACAGATGAATATGAGATCCAATCGACTTCAGAAAGAACATTCCAAATATAGTGCTTTTCAAACCTCAAAGAAAAGTTGAGAAAAAGTTGAGTATTTAAAATTAAATCAATCTGTCAGTCAGAAGTTTAAAACTACTAACAGGGGATATGATTTTTTCATTACTGCGGCACATGTCATTGAGTTTTAGGTACAAAGAGAACGGAAATATATGTAGAGAGTAGATGAATTGGGTAAGCATAAGGATTTGAGCAAAGATGAAAGTTGTGACACTGTTAGAAGGTTTGAAGACATCAGGTATGTAGTGGTAACCGCCAAGGAGAAAAGGTTCAGCAAAGATCAGTCATTGACAGGGTCATGGGTGGTCATAGCTAGAGGTAATTAAGTATGGTCTTTGTTACCTAATTGCAAGAACAAAACTATAAAAGAACAAATAGTGCCAGGAAAAGCCCACAGAGGCACTGTGATACTTTGAGGAATACTCTCCTGGAATGTTACCACTAAGTTGTGCACACTCTATGAGGACAACCATGATGGTGATGGCCTCTTTCGGGAAAAAACAAAAGATGTGATTAATGTGATCACTGTCCCCCAGAATCTAGTTTCTATCAGTTGACAATATGTGAGACCTGCTTGAAAACATGCCTGAATACAGGCACCCTACTGCCCCACCCGAAGACAGGCACCCCACCTCATGACACAAGTTCCTAAGGTCCATTACTAGGTACTTTTTTGTAAACAGATATTGCCTTAGTGGAGAGGGAGGATAACAAAGGAGCTGACAAGAAGTTGATCAGCCTCTGGCTTCAAAGAATAGGCACTAAAGCAAATGTACGGTTGGTGCATACCTTAAGTAATCAGTTCTAGGTTTCCAGAATCACTTCCTGTGTAGCGTGACTACTCTGTACATAAAGAAAACCACTAATACAACATCACACCTGAATAAAGGCACGCCTGATCCAAACATAGACACACCCACTCGAATACAGGTACACCCCCACCTCGCAGCTTCCTGGTCTTAATGCCTGATACCACAAGTATTGTGACAGATCATACAGTTTTTTTCATTATAATTTTTCAAACATAAGTAGAACCTACCCAGTAAAAGGTAGGTGATAATATCCGTGTACTCAATTAGCTAAATCTTTGATCAAATCAGTTTCAAGGCACACACAAAAAAGTCTTACAATATTCAGTAACATGCTTGGTCAGATCTGTGTGTGTTTGGTTTCATTCATTCGACTGACCAAGGTGGATAAGGAAAGAATCGCATTCTGCTGAAAATAGCAGATTTTTTGCTGATGATGTATACCTCATTAGAATTATTCATCAAAAGAAAACCAACCAACAAGCAGTTAATGCCAACTCATACATTGAAAATGACAAGGAATTAAAGACCTGCATATATTAGATACCCCAGAATAATGTTTAGATAACAAGTTTTAAGGCTTTTTAAGGTTTTTAGGATGACCTTGACCTTCAGTTCAATTTATCTTTGTGTGAGCATTTGTTGAGACCACATCTTAAAAAGAAAAAAAAGGAAGCCTTTCTTGCAATACAAGAGAATGAGATTAGGAAGACTAGATGGACAGCCTGCTAATATGTCTCTGACCTTCAGCTGTCACTGGATGAAAGCAGAAAAACAGACCAATATTGAAGATTTCATGGCCATTGCTGGACTTTTTGGCAAACTATGCACTATTTGTCGACACTTCACAAAAGTCTGATTTGTTCAGTCAGCTGGAAAGAATCTCACAATGCTGATGCTGTTTGATGGTGCATATTCAATATGAATGCATCATTCTAACAGTCTGGGTTGGAAAAAGAATGTGACCCCCACCACCCCGCATGACAAGTTTGACAAATAGAAACTTCTTATGACAAAAACAAAAGCAAACTACAGTCAGGACTTAGCAAACTTGGAGTCCAATCAATGAAACAGATCAAAGGTATGGGCTGACTCACAAACTGTTTTGAATTTCACAGGAAATACCTGCTGATGTGACCGCATAGACGTAAGAGGACACAGGCGTTGTTGATTTACATATAGTTGGAAATAGTTGCAGTTTTCTGAAAGAGTTGGTCAGCCTGCAGTTGTGACAAACTCTCTATAAATGGAGATAATTTAGTGCTTTCAGCAATCTCCCGAGTTCTGAGTGCCCAGTTCAGCAGACTTCTAAAGCCCAATGATGGTAAGTAAGGTAACAGACAGGCTTGCAGTAGAAATGTGCAGGAATTATAATTGGTTGTATACATATTTCATAAGTCTAAAAAAATGCAGGGTATTTAATAGACATGTCGACTGGGTGTTCCTGAAGAAAATAAACATGTTTCACAGTAAACTTGTAAAAGGGCACCTTGAAACCCTTTAACACTGTCAAATAAAAAACACAGAAGAGTAAACGCCACACAGCATAATCATATTAAAGCTACAGGTATGGTGGCGGCAGCATCATGATTCAACACGGCACTGAAATTTGAAGTGCTCATCAAAGTCATGTAATCCAGTACATTTCTAGTTTTTCCCAACTTTTGAGTTTACTTGGGATAATATAGATGAAAAACATCAAGGTGTAGTTTTCCCAGCTAAACCTAAGAAAGGTTGCGAGCGTGTAGAATAATGGACTTATATTGAGCCTCCAAAGACTCATTCACACAAGAATGCTAAATATACAATGTCAGTCATTTGACCTGGTAGAGACAGAGTATACAGAATATGTGTGGTTAAATAAAGATAAATCACAATTCCTTACATTCTCAAGCTTATTCAACATAATTCCAGCAACCTATTAAGTATTTCCAGTGTTATAGCTGCTCAGGGGAAACTCTTGTGCTCAAGTAAATTGAATAAACTGCCAGTTACTGAGTAAAGCCAAAAAGGAGTCTATACGAAGACCCTCATACAAAAAACAACTGGCTAAACACATGTAAATAACAATGAAACCAACGCAGTAAGCATTAAATTGATGTGACAAAGGGTCTAACAAATGGCATTTTGTTGTGTCATCACAAGCACAAGATCTATCATCTTTACAAATACAATCCATGAAATCTAGGATCCATCCTGTAATAAAGGCTTTTATGTATTAAAATAGGAGACATCTAATATTGTGCAGACACATACTGTTGGTGGAAACCGATACAAAGTAGACGCACTGAGTATTGCTAGCAGATACCTATTATCCACAAAGATTTCCACATCTCATTGTAGCATTGTAAGTCCCCTGGTCTTCTTGACACCACTTTCTGCAAGTGGTTCTGTTTGAGGAGCATTTTTAGGCCCAGATTACACAACGCTTTCAAGTGACAATGTCAAACTTTCATCGTGTTTTGGGTGTCTGTTACGTCTTGGGGACGTATGTGTACCCCAGCCATAGAAAATAGTTCTTCTGCACTTGCGTGAGAAGACGGAAAATAACAACATTGTTTATCGCCAGAGTGTCATGATTCCCAGTCCATGTTCTCCTGGGACTTGGTAGGTTTATAGTTGAAAGTCATCGTAATAACAATCCAACTTTAAGGTCTGTCCATACGAATGTCTCTGTACTCCCATTGTTAATGTTCATAGCATGTGTGTGTGGTTTCATTACAAAGACAAACAGCAGCACCTACTAGTGGTTCAACTTGAAAACAACATAGTTTTCTGCATTTCTGCCGTTTCCATGTAAATGTTTTCAATATGTTGCAGTGTGAACGAGAAACCATCACAGAAGCTGATATATTCCAATACTGTAGTTGTGTGTCCATTCAGGTTGGTCGCCTCGGCAAAACGACAGATTCTGTGACATCAAAGAAATCCATCAGGGCTGAAGTGGCTTCTTCTTTCCAACCCTTCAGTAACTTTGTGGCTAGTTTAGATTGCTGGTTTTTAAGCAGGGATGATGGAAGGGAACTAATGCTGAGAGAGACCCAATTGAAGCGTAGAGCTGTCTTTAGAAACATTGAAGATGTTTCAATAAACCTGGTCAACAGTATTCTTGTGTTCGAGGGGAAAATGTACATACCGTAGTTGTGGAGTTTGGGCAGGGCAGACTTGAAGTTGGTGTGAAAAACTTCTAAGATAATTACACTAAGCAGACAATTGCTAGTCGAGATAAAGCTAGGAACATTGTTATGGCTAGTTTAGCATTAGCTCGAGGGGACACGATGTCACGTCCTCCGCATCCTGAGTGTTGTGGAATTGTCCTTCATGCCTCGGTGATGAGCTGGTTCAGAAGTATGAAGAGAAGAACAGACATTGGATTCGATTCAAGGGAACTGCCAGAGATCTCGCATCACAGTGAACACAAACACAGCATGGAAACCGGAAAACAGACTGCTGGACACCTCTCTCCCTACTTCTAAAGGTTGTTTGTGCCATTCTCTAGGTCGGAGGTGGCAGACAAACATCGTCAACAACAGAGTGGGAGACATTTTCTGAGAGGCCTTGTCGGCTTCAAAACACTACATTTCAAGACGCTGCAACATATCGGTGTCTTCAAAATATTTATTTCAAAATATTTATCTATTCATATGTCTCTGAATAAATCCATGCTAGTGTACCACCGTTTGCTCGTACTGGAGTTTGCGTCAACTTGGAACACAGCGTGGCCCGCTAGCTTGATAGCTATGATGGAGATTTTTTTTTTTGATCCAGTTTGGATGGTATGACAATGAAAATGCAGTATTCCTGAGAGAGAGAAATAATCTGCAGTCGTAGTTCATCTATTCTTGTTTTGTGACCAGGAGTTGGTTAAGATGAGGCTGCAGATGATTGGTTTGTAGGGGTTAGCTTTTAGCTTAACCTCTGGCCTCCCGCTTTTGCTCTGCTATATCCTTCTGCACCTCCATCTCATCAGTGGGGTGATAGTGAAGCCGGATTCGGTCGGAGATTGCCAGTTCTCCGTTGTAATAGTACTATAAAGGTTTAAGTCTTTTTTTTTTTTTTTTTTGATTTTTGAATAATTCAATGTTTTCTACACTTTTAAAATTTTCTTGAGATGCTCACATCCTTACCTTTGAACAGCTATTTTTCCTGAGTCAGTTAATCGTGATCGTTCACAAATTGCATGCAAACCGAAAGCACAATCTAGTCTAGTGAGAAGCAATTCTGCTAGTTTTATACAGAATCTTTGTAAGGCCCTATGCTTCCTACAAATTGCACTCCAATGCTTCAAAATCTTCCAGAGAATCTGTATTTTCTGAAAATGATTGATTGTGACTGCGCCAGTCACACAAGGTCACAATCCCACTCACAAATAGGAAAGTTAATCTAATGGAAGAGATTTGGATGGCGCAGTGAGAGAGAACCTCCATTGGATTTGTAGTCAAGTGTGATCCAATCAAAAATCTACCCCAAAAATGTATTTTTCTTAGATCAATGCTAGAAAGATGTGATGTTGTGAGCGCAATAATAATATTAATTTGGATGCAAAATCAAGGAATTTTGGCCGAGTCATCAAAACTACACATAGTACTGAAAATTATAAAAAAAAAATGTAAATGTCCATAATAATATTAAATTGTTTTTGGTCTTGCAGAGTAAAAGTACAGAAAGACCCGCCTGTTTGTTATTAAGTGGCTGTGCACAGTGTGACATGCTAGCAAAGCAGTTTATTTTTTATATAGTTTTCATAGCACATTGAAGTTTTTCATCCATTTCAATCACTTGTACAAATGTGTGCCACAGCAGTGCTTGTGGGTCTTTCTCTACGCACAGAGTATACGTACATGACTCATCCATACCGTTGTCTAATGAGTTTGCAATTCTGTGATTTATTGAACTGCACAACCCTGTTCTCTGAGGTAGAAAGTCGTATTGTTACTTTGTTGTGCTTTGATTGAACAGTTCAACAAATTATCAGCGGTCCTATTGAGCAAATAAAACTTCAATCTCGCAGTGTAAATCCAGTAATTTCACACTGAGAAAGAACTTGCCTTTCCTCTTGACCTCCTCGAAGTCAGACAGCTGTTTCCAGCAAATTACAGTCCATCAACATGCTGTTTATCTGGTGTATTCTGCGACGCCGCGGCTGCTTTGCGTTTGTACAGAGAAGCTGCTCCTTTTTATTGCGTTACAACAGGGCCCTGTGGAGGCTGAACACCCTTTTATCCCTTCGCCCCCAGTCGCAATCAGATAATTGTTTCTCAGAGCAACCGTTTGAGACTGCAAAACCATGTAATCCCCAGCGCTACTCTGATGGCGCTACAATAGCAGGAGACTGCTCAAAACTCTAAGGGTCTCATTGTGAGCTTGTTCCTGAAAGGAGGTGCTTTTCAGAAGTGTTTAGGTATAGGGTAGGAGCCACAAATACTTAAGGCGCTGTGAACTTTTGCAGAGGCGAGACGGGGCTTTCAGAACATGCACTTTCTCTGGATCTCAGACGGATGTTTCTGTTTAGGGACCACATTATATCTGCCAGCTTTTGTTGTTGCCATAGTAGCTTAAAATCCTAATTCCTTTCTTTTTCTTTTCAAATAGGACTCGAGATTGCTGTCTGCAATGCTTTTTTTTTTTGGAAGCTCCATGCACATGAGACTCCCCCTCCTCTGGCATTTATCATTATTATATTACCTGTCAGCTCCTTGACTCTGCCACGTCCCGCTGTAAGCCATGTGGGAGTTGCTGTATGCATGCTTTACTCAACCAAGACATTGTTGTGTGTATATGTGTATGTGGGCTGCTTTAGGAAGCAACAATATCATTGCTGCAGGGACTATGCCAGAATATAAAGGCAATATGGTGGCATGTCTTAAGGGGGGGGGGGGGGGTAGAAGAAATGATGAAAAGGAGGGTAAAGAAGGGGAAGAAGGAGAGACTTTTGACTGACCTTTGGAGACAGACACTGTGAAATCACAGCCGTGGCATTTCAACGAAGCCAAATTATATTTAGAAATGAAATGACTAATTACAATAGAGAGTGCCAATTCCCATCTCTCATTATTTATTTCAGCTAAATCGTTACTCAGAAAAAAGAATTGATTGAAATGTATCAAGGATTTTTATTTTTTTTTTCAGCCTCAATGATACATTGGCAGGTTATGGCTCCCTGGAAAGCTCCACCGTGTGACGTAGCAGAAAAAAAAGGAACAGTTTGCATGCAGGTGTAATTTTCCACCTGTCCTCTGGTATAGCGAATAGTCTATTTATAAAGAAGGCAAACATACATTCTTTTTTTCTTCGCACTTTAAAGTGTTGCTAGTCCCCGTGGGCAATCCATTTTTTATGAGCGCTTTTGGTTGAAGGCTATAAGGCTTTTAAAAAGCATCGACGGACAAAAAGCTTTCCTGCTTTTGTTTTTCTCATTTAAAAAAAAAAGCTGAATTTGCTGACTACTCACCAGGCATTGAGACGAGTTCGCGGTGAAATTCAGGCGTCACACTCCTCATCCAAATCCGTATCTATTTCATGCAAATTCACCATGTGAAAGCCTCGGCGCGGCGCGGCGTGGCAGCTTTGTAATTTGTGTCCGTTTCTTGGAGATTTAAATGTAGGATAGTCATTTTGTTTTCAGCTGTTTTTGTTCTGGTGCAAGCAAAATTGAACTTTCGAGTCTAGATGAAGCTGTTAAATGTTTTTTAAAGCTTTTGTGCAGAAGTGAGGCAAGGCCGCAGCCTTGCAGGTGTTGGCCTGTCTGACAGCGATGATGAGACACACGGCGCTGTGTGTTTGTCTCCGAGGTGTCAGTCAGGTTAGCAGAGAACCAGCGTCTGGGTGCGTCCCAGCCTGGAGGCCGAGGACCACGAAAGGCTGAGAGATGCCGACATGAGTCACACTAACAGAAGCTTTTTTTTAATACAAATTTTATGAATCATTAAAATGCCCCGTTGATTCAATGGTGGTTCAAATGAAAATGCATAGTCTTTGCTTTTTCATTTTAGAAAGTTTTGCATTTACACGTTTTGAAAAATATATTATTATTATTATTATTATTATTATTATTATTATTATTATTATTATTATTATTATCATACATTAAAACAGAAATGGATGAAAGGCTGAAAACGTTGAAAAAGTCGCTGCTGTAGTTGGTTGGTTTTGTTATGAAACCACACACGCATGCATGCAGAGGGCAATGCGCTATAAACATTAACAATAGTGACTACATGGACATTTGTATGGACAGACGAGGAAGTTGGATCGCTATTATTGGTGACTCGCAACTATAAAACTACCAAAGCCCAGGAGAACATGGACTGAGAGTCATGACATTGTTGTTATTGTCCATCAACTTGCGCATGTGCAGAAGAATTCTATTTACGATGGCTGTGGTGCGCATGCAATCTTGCAGGGCATTACAAAAAGTTGTATCTTTTACCCCCCGTTTCCTTGGAGTCAGAGTTGAAGCATTTCCAAAAAGTTTGACCTTGGGGACTATTTTCAAAAAGTCGCACTTTCTGTGGCTACTGAGCACTGTTGTGTAAACGGACACCCAAAATGAAAAAAAAAAGTTTAGCATTTTCACTTGAAAGCGTGTAAGTAGGGCCTGCACAGAACAGTCAGTAAACACAGACTTTGTGTTTGCATGTATAATACAGATGGAAATGGATTTAACCTCAAGCTGCCCAACTTTGTGTCCTTCTTTAAGAATTCTCCTAAAAGAAGTGAACGTGCTGAACCGAGTGATGACATTAAAGTCATCGTTTCTTCGTAACACAGTTTGGAAAAAACTTTAATTAGCGTTTTGTTGGGAGAGCTGGGTCAAAGTTTGAAAACTGAATAATTGAATAAAATAACTGAATTATTTTGAGACTATACGGTGACTTGTGCTGACTGTCTGTCTCTCTGTACCGTGGCTTTGCGGCATGCTTCAGGCAGAGCTGAATGCTTAGTTTTAAGAGCTTCGGGGTTGGTGTCCCCAGTTAATTAATGCGTGGGAAAATTATCTAAAGTGTCCAGGGGGCCAGCAACAGCGAGAATGAGGAGAATTAAGGACCATCAGGGAGAAATTAAACTGTGTAGTGAGAGGAATGGCACAGAGTTGAATAGGAGCTCGGTAAAGAAGCAGCTTTGGCAAGCATGAAGCGAAAACAACATCGCCTCAGGTATCGTTAACCTTAGCATCTCATAGAGTGGTGCAGCTCCCAAGTTTTCAAAAAAGTTGCAAAAGGTCTTCACCATCTGATGGGCACCAGTTATCTTATGAATAAAAGTAAAGGAGGGGGTGTACTCACGGCGAGCTCGTAGGTCAAGTGAACAGTCTGCTGGACTGTAATAGCTGAACAAAGTCAGTTCTTGGTTTCACAGGCCGTCATTTTGTTTAAATCAAACAGACCATGAGGGTCAAACATGCTTTTTCCTCCGCTTTCTACTAAAGGTTTACATTAAATCTTTGATATTGACATTTCCCAATGATGAGAAATTTGACCACTTCCTGGTTTTCTACAGTTTTTTGGAATGACTTAAGGAGTCCATGTTTGTACTGTACAAAAGTATCAGGCTATAAACATGTAGTTCACGTTCAATAGTAAATACACACACAGATACACGTGTTTAGGAGAGACAGAAATCAAGTGTGACTTGTTTTCACATGTTGAATTCAAATTCATTTGTATGACATCAAATACAACACAGTGATTTCAAGGCACGTTTACAGCGGAAAATCCAACAATGCTCCATGAGCAAGCAGGAAGAAACCTGCAGAACCAGAGACTGGTGGAGACTTCCTGCCATTCTGGTTGAGGTTAAGGGCGAGAAAGAGAGAAAAGGAGAGGACAGACAGACAGGCTGTGAGGAGGGATTCAAGTCCTGTGTTTGAATACACTTGTTTGGTCCAAAGATTTCTTTATTTAGTCAACCTGTCCTTCATTAAATGTCGAAATTTGAATGCTGTTCAGCTTCAGCAGAAATATCTCCCAGCATGACATGTTTGTTCTTCAGTTGCTTACAGACACAATGTGTTAAAGTCTTTCAAGAGATTGTGGCGATAAGATGCAAACAAAATGAACTGAGAGTGATTTTTTTTCTCCTTCCAAGCAGTGCAGTCAAATGGCTCATTAAGCCGTCACATTGCTGAGCGACAGTGCTCCACTTTTGCTAAATAACACAGAATGCACAAGGAAATTTGACATGAAATCATTTCCACCTCGTGCTCTTCATTCTGGTAAAACGTCACACACACACACGAGTCAGTAGTTAGATGGCTTTATTGCACGTACCCTGTTCTCAAGGTGTGAAAGATAAGGGCTGGAAATCACGGAGCTCCAAAAGCCAATCTGATATCAGCTTACTGAGGCGGACGTGAAGCTCTAAAAAATAAAAGCCTTTTTGACTGTGGGCAACATGACAGGTCATATGTTAGTTCCTGACTTCTTTTTGAATATGACCATCTTCCAAAGGGTGGCATGCGTCTATTTATGTGGTTCCTGTAGTTTTTACCAAAAATTATGTGAAAATTATAAACATAAAGAGTTTTCAAAGGCACCCTTATCTCGTAGGACAAGAGGAAAAAGTAAACATAGAAGATCTAAGAATGCTTTAAAGGTTTGTCTGCTGTAATATGTCGTTTACAACCAGACTTCTCAGTAAAATCACCATGAATAACTGGAGACAAACTCATTTGTGGAAGGAAATGAGCAAACAATGTTCATTTCATTGTACATGAAATAAACATAAAACAGATAAATGATTTTAAAAGTGTTTCCAAAAAAATTAGCTGCACAATTAGCCAAAATTGCAAAAAACAAAATCTGACGAAATCATTTAAACAGCAAAGAGAGAACAGATCAAATCTGGCTGCAATGACTAAAGTGGATGGAACATTTAAAGCGCTGAAAAGGCTAAAGATCTAAATTAAGCTTCTAAAATGGCCCAAAAAATAAATAAATCCCAGCTATGAATGCTACAAAATGTCTTTGACCGCAATTAACTAATCCTAAATTTGTATTTGGACATGCAACTATTTAGCAGTTTACACATTTAGCTTAACACGTTTTATTAATTTGTGTTATTTACAGTCATGTTTGATGCTCAAGATACATTTTGTTAGAGATAAAACCGACTGTTTTGATCAAGACGGCTGCATATCTTTGTAATAGACAATACTGCTTTGCATACTTAAAGTTAAATAACAACATCAGTGATGTAATCCGGGTTACCCACTTATTTTTTGTACATTCCTCAAATTTCTCATGATGTATTTTTGCAGAAAACCTTCTGGTAAGAATAATGAATACTGATGTCTGTGGGGAAACGATGGCTCCGAAAATAGAAAAACTCCATTCATCAAGAAAGGTGTGTTTTGTTTTGTTTTTTCATATGTGTGTGGAACAAAGTTTTGAATAGTAACAGAAGGTTGGGGGGGGGGGGGGGGGGGGGGGGGGGTTGCATTTAGTTTTAGCATTGTTTAGGATAGAGTTTATTATTTACTTAGATGTTTGGTTTTGAGGTTTATTTGTTAAAATGGCTTTTCTTAACTGAAGGTTATGGTTTGGCATTTGAGGATTTTAACTTAGTTTCATGAAACTAATGTTACTTTTATCACCTCTGGAGTTTTTAATGGTTTCATCCAATTGAGTGGACAGTATTTAAGGCGCCTGTGAACCTCAATCTCTGTTCCGCTGCTGGAGAAGCCACTCTCCTGAATCCTCCAACGTATGTTTTTAGTGCACTTTTTGTATTTTGCACTCTTGAAAATGAAAATAAAAGACGTGGACCACCCAACACGCTGACTTGGCCATCTCTTGTGACGACTCACTGATCCAACCACTCTCTGGCCAGTCTGGGGCCATATCGGGAACTTGAGGCTTACGTTAAGTGAGAAAGAGGGTGTTTAAACTATTTAGAAAGATTTACTGCAACCTTGTGAGGAACCAATGTATCAAATGAAAGTTGATAAGATCTTTATCGTGCAAGTTTGCTTTCTAACCATTTCTAACATGGTTTTGGAATTAATATTTTGACAGGATGCCACTTTGTGTGGGCTGTGATTTCTGTCTCTTAAATTTAAAATTTTTTTTTAAATGGCACCGGCACTATAGAAGCCTGATTTATATCACAGAGAGATGATGCGATGCAAGCACCGCGCAATTGTGACATACCAGCGTCTGATCACAAGTGTGTAGGCTCCGAAATGTTTATTTGGAGTTTGGTGTGGGTGTGATGTTTGAAAAATCCCACTCCAAGAAATGAGTTTGTGTCGTGCCTGTGAATCATTCCCAGGCAGGCATTTTTATTCAAATTCCCCCTTTTGAAGGCATTCAAATGCTAAAATAAATGTTCCCATGATGACAGAAAAAGCGGCATGTCACCATTGTAAACGTGCTGAGGTGCTGAAATTTCTTGGGGGATTAAACCCCACCAAGTATGTATATTGCTCGATATTCAAACTAATATGTGAGGAGCAGTGCTGCATGATTAATCCACCATAGTCTCTCGTGGTTTCTGCAAGAAGATGCAAGGAAACACCATAATCTTTCAGAAGAAGAGACATGAATAATGGCCAGGCGAAGAGCCTTCAGACTCTCACTACTCCCGGATCCAGATGTCCCCCCCACTTTTACCTTGACAACAAAAGAGGAAGAAACAGTACAAACAGCACATCAGCCCATACTTACAGTATGTTCTTGCCATCCAGATGAAATCTCAATGTTTTCCCATTTCACTTTAGATTCCCATGCTCAGATCAGGCAGCTCTCTGGCCCCAGCTTCGTGGGGCTGAGGTTGTTGTCCAGGCTGACTGATCTCATCCGGGCCACACTCCGTGCTGTGTGGGAAGAATAATGAGCAGATTCTTGGCTGGCGCTACCAGCGCGCCAGAGGCAAATCTGCTCTCCGTGTGTCTCTCTGAGCAGGGGGAACCCAGAACTTTACCAAAAAAGAACACAGCGGGGAAGGTGGACATGAGTGGAAATGAATAAATGCAGTTTGAGATATGCCTCTGTCATAAACCTCGTGTGTCCACTTCAGAACAGGTTGTGCTGTAGCATGAGGAAGTAAGGCAACTCATTCAGGGTAATTTTAGGTAAAAAAAAAGTTTCTCTCCAGCCCCAGCAATGGTTCAGTATTGATATTTGTACTTATGCAGGTACATTCTGTGAATGAACCAAATTATTAGTTGAGCCTCGTCATCACTAGCCACGAGGAAAACAGTCGAGTTAAGCAATTTATAGTTAGTTATCTTTTATTATACATGATCTATTTCTCGGAAAATGTTCAAAACACCATTTAATCTCTATGTAACAACATGTTAAATTTCAATTTGTACCTTTTTGCACATGTGGGAATAGTTTAAAAGGAACACTGGGGATTGTGTTAGCTTCACATTTGACTTTTTAGAACAATCCCATTATCTGACGGAGAGACTTGAGCCTGAGCCGCCATCACCTTGCACCATGTGACCAATCAACTAAAGCCACGTGGCCACATGACTGCGAGACTGTGAAAACCTTTTTGTTCACGCACGAACGAAAAGCACCGTTAAAACAATCCAACTTGGTTGTCAGCCCATACCAATGTGTACATACTCGCTTTTGTTACTGTTACTGTTTTGTTACAACGCCTATTGTTCTCTGTATGTGTGTGTAGTTTCATTTCAAAAACAAACAACAGCACCCACTAGTGGCTGAACGTGGGGGGAAAAAAATCATCGTTTTGAGTGTTTCTGGCATTTCTGTGTGAACATTTTCAAAACATTGCTGTGTAAACGCAAAACTTTTCTGAAACAAATACACAAAAACAATGCATTTTCACTTGGAACGTTGTGTAAATGGGACCTAATATGAATTGTTGAGTAACTTAGGGTAAAGACCGATTGATACTCTATAAGAATAAGAAAAAGATTTGGCACTGCAGGTTCCTGCCAAACAAGATGATGTCATTTTCTTCAGCCAACCTCCTCTGGCCAAAGTTTAGCTGTGCCAACCGTCCGGGCCGAAGTATGCCAGTGCATGCACGTTCCAGCTCACTAATAACTATCAGTGATATTTTAATCATCTTTAGCATATAACATCTCTACTGTGAGCCCCGCAGCTCGTTAACATGCCAGAGGGTGGAGTTACGTGATGCACCTGAACGCATCACTCAAAGCCGTCAGCTCCTGCAGGTAAAACCCGACCAACATGGCAGCTCAGACACAAACTTTCTCTTTTATCACTGAAACAGTTCAGCAGAATTTATTTCTGAAAACATTTGAAGTGAGAAACAGGCTGTGCAGTTGAAAATTTTAAACACCGCTTCACAGAAGTCTGCCTGCCGTGAGGGGGCGTGGCCTGCGAGTTCGAAAGCTTCTTCATGGAGTATGAACTGTTCTGCCAAACTAGTATTTTTGTGACGTCACAACCGTTCTTATGGGATTATGCAGGGTCCTTTATTTGTCCTTTATCGTAACATAATTTACACATATTGACAATTCTGGGATTGTGGGATACCTGGACAAATCCAGCCAGGAAAATTATTCAAACCTTCCATAGTATACGCTCAAAGAGTAAACTCAAACCGAGGATACAGTAATTTTGCTATAAGACAAAATGCTAACCAGTAGCTAATGGCATGTTTGCTTTATAATTACATATAGTCAGGTGGATTGGTTTCTCTAAATGCTTAAAGGAATTACTTTGTTACTGCAATGCACTAAAGCTAGGCTTCATGCTAAATGTTTTAATGGGTGTAGCAAGGTTACGTTACAAAAATGTGTCGAAACAAGCATACATTCTTCAATATACATGATAATTGATCATTTGTGCTTTCCTTCCCTGCACACTGGTGAGTGGTCATGCAGTTGCAGTTTATTTGTTACTCAGCAGCCCTCCGTTCATTTTATGAACAAGTTTAACGGTTGTGCCATCAGGTAAACTACTGAATGATAACATTAATGTAACAGCAACGCTGAATGTCTTCTTCTTCTTCTGGGTTTAACGGCAGTTTGCATGCATGAAGTTGCATTACCTCCATCTGCTCATTGTTTCCCACCGCTCTCGACATCCCTGATGACTGTTTCCCTCTTGCTTATCAGCAACTTTTTCATCCCCAATGACTGTTTCTTCTTCTTCTTCTTCTTCTTCTTCTTCTTCTTCTTCTTCTTCTTCTTCTTCTTCTTCTTCTTCTTCTTCTTCTTCTTCTTCTTCTTCTTCTTCTTCTTCTTCTTCTTCTTCTTCTTCTTCTTCTTCTTCTTCTTCTTCTTCTTCTTCTTCTTCTTCTTCTTCTTCTTCTTCTTCTTCTTCTTCTTCTTCTTCTTCTTCTTCTTCTTCTTCTTCTACACATTCTTCACATGGGTTCATTGGCAGTAGGCATTCGTGAAGTTGCACTACCGCTATCTGCTGGTTCCATCTAGTCCAAACCATTCCCACTGCTCAAAAAAAGAAAGAAAAGAAAAGAATGTTCTGGTATGTTAATGAATAACCGTTTTCCAAACTCTGAACGTCTCCCTTAGTGTTTGTAACAAATAACGAAAAACAAAACAGCATTTATTCACAAGTTTCAAATCATAAATAAGCTGAGTTTTTTCAAAGAAATATTTAAGACATTTTAATAGAAAAGTTTTCCACTTTGTAAGGTCATCTCGTGGGCTACAGTGCCAAATGTTTGGCACCTCTATGTTTTATACGCCTCCCAAAAGAAAGCAATGCACCAAGGTGAACCTGCATCTCAAAGTGAATGGGAAATGCTTCTCTAATTGGTTTGTCTGAAATTACAAAAGCAGTATTTATTGTGCTCACATTGTGTGCTCAACTGCAAAAACAGTTTAACAGTTTCGACTGTAAAGGTCATTAAAATATACCCTGAAAGTAATGTTGGTGCTGTATTCCAAAGGTTTTGGTCAGTCTGTCTCCAAGAAATTGACAAATATTTTCGGAGCTTGTAAGACCATCAAAGCCAGATATTAATAAAGGTACCAGAGAAATTCAGATTTTACTCATAATGAGTGTGCTATTATTTACTTTAGATATCTTTCAGGGTAACGTGTATGCAAGGCAAAGTTTCTAAATGCTGTTGGCCTCAAACATTAAGATAAATGTTTGACGGACAGAAGAATAATTGCCTACCTTTAAAAAGAATAAAACTATTATTTAGTATAAATTCTTTTTGCCTTTATGTGTCTGAAAACTCTTTGCACAAGTGACTGACAATTCCTGATTGAGCTGCCTTCACTTTAACACTTATTATAAAGATGCACCATGTTGGACAAAACCGGAAGATTGGCTGACATTTTTCAACTCTTGCGGCCTTTCCTGCACCAATATGAGTCACCGGCCTTGTGTTTCGTTGCACATTACAATTTGCAGATTGCTTGACCCTGAGTCTCTTGCCATTCCTTCTCGTCGTATTTTCAGATCTTGTCAGGATGTTTTAGATTTCTTCTATGATTTGGGGTTTTAGATTTCTTTTGTCTAGTCTGCCGTGTCTGTTTTTATCGAGCAAACCATAGAGATTGACGTGTTGCGTATCTTCGTCCTGTTAAGCATCATCAATGTGTGTCTGGTATTTGTCATGTTTCATGTCTCAACATGTTATGATCGTGTCTTCTCTGATTTTCTGTCCATGCTGTGACCGTTTTAACATTTTCATGTTTTGTTCCTGTGATCTGTTTAGATGTCGAGATCATTTTAATCTTTGGATCTAGTCATGCCGTGTTTTAATCGAGACTTACTTGGTTTGCTGCTCGGCCCCTTCATGTGTCTTTCCTGAATGCTTCCACCTGTGTCTCTTCACAACCCCACTCCTCTTAGTGTGTCATCAAGATCAAGACCAGAGCATCCCAAGACCAAGACTTTAGGGGTCTTAAAGTTAAGTCCAAGACCAAGTTCAGTCAAGACCAATACTTTGAAAATGTGATCTTAAATAGTAAAACACTATCTTGTGTGTGTAGAAAAGTCTCAGCCTCTTGTCATGTGCTCGCTGCTTCATCTTTTTAGTTCCTGTCTTTAGTACCCTAACCCTTACATTTATTGCACTCTTCCACGAGTACCTACTCTGCCCTAATCGCCTCGCCTCGACTCGGCTCACTTTCGTTCATTTTCCATTGCCAGAGTACCACCGCGGCGTGGGCGGAGTCATCAGAGCTTTTCTCCATCATGCACAAGTATCCCCCCTGATAGGATCTGTATCTCCTGATGCCGACCAACCCACTGAATCCTCTGGTCGGCCACCAGACAAAGCAACGCCTGCACCTCATTGTTGCTCCACAGGATTGATTCCTGTTTGTGAGCGGTTTTGTTGTGATCGGGTTTAAAAAAATGGCGGGTGAATGAGCCACCCTACTGACCCGTGTGTCACTTGTCCTGAGACCTGCTGTTCTCTCATTGGACTTTAGGTTGGTATTGATCATGTTTTCTTAAAACCCTGGTCTGTGTTTGGTTCCCCAACCTGACACTTTGTTTTTCCACCCAGCTTCATGATCTGCAAATTCAAACTGACAGAATTATTACCTGCAATTAATTCATTCACAAACATTGTGTGACTAACTAAAAAATAATCTATTTTAGTGTTTACTGCAATATCCTTCACAATATTCAACAACAATATTGCACGTTAGCCTGATATTGTCCAGCCATATAACACTTCCAAGTGTTCTCATTTCCTCTACAGAGCATCCCATACTATGCTATATTTCCAATCCGTAAGATCGGTTTTACTCACGCAGCGTTTGGACAACGTAAACATTTTCAGGCACATTTAAATCCAACAGATTAGACAAGTGCATGATGCATCTTTATCAATATTTCAATTCAAAAACATAAATGTGGTTAAACCCGTTGACAAGGCAACAATATGGAGCGTCCCGATCACTAAATAATGGGATTTCTTTTTCTCACCCTTATTTTAACTTACCGGTCTGTTCAATATCGTGTGGAAAGATACTGAAATGATCCACCACATCTAAACTGAGTAGATTAATACAGAGCACTGCCTGGCTGTCACACGGGCACGCACACGCACACGCACACGCACACACACACACGCACCCACACACACACACACACACACAGACTGTATAATTACATAACAGCCTTTACTTTAATAACCCCCAGACAGATAGCCTCCGCAGCGTAGCTACGACAATATTAGCATATGAAGATTGCGAGGCCGTGCACCCCCGCACATATAAAGGCAGTCCCTCCTCCCCCCTGCATCGGAGATGTGATGACAGAGCTGCGATCATGCGAATGTGGGAATATGTTTTGAATGCACTGCTGGGGTGCCTGGGGTTGGATGTGACGTGTGCTGGTTGTGATTGATTGTGTTGTTATTGCTAAGGACTCTCTTCCGGCTGCCTCCGGGACCCTTTTTCGATCCATCCACTGTCTGTTTGTACTGCCGCTCATAAATTTTACAGCCTCACGCTGGAACCTACTGGGAGCTTAAACAATTGCTTTATTGATGAATTCGCTCTTGTACGAGGAAGAGCACCACGACAGACTAGCATGAGTCTTTTCAACACACCTAAATGAGTATTGCCGGGCCTTTCCCATTTCAGCATAAGTGCAAACGAAGAGGGCTGGGAGTTGGTGAGGAGTGCCCTTGGAAAATGAAACGCATCTGCAGATGGAGACTTGAAATGATGGTTTTCTGTTGTGCACAAGGTCTAAGACATTTCATTACCTTCCCCGTGGTGAAATAGATGGGAAGCTCTACGATTAAACAAAGACTGCCTTTGGAATCATCATTAGAGGGGGAAGATTGTTTGTTTTAACCGTAATGCCGACATGGCTCTGTAGGAACTATGAATTAATTAGAGGGTGTAGGTGCTGCTGCGATCTAGGTGTTGTAGCCTATGTGAGTGGGACAAAGAGAGGCACGGTTTACAGTGTTTGTAATACTATTTATAGGAGGCAGAAGGCAGTGTGGGGATATTATGTTCGTGGGAGGATTATTGGTGTTATTAGTCTTGTTCTATTAACCTACATGAGAGGGCCAGGAAGATATATTATGTCATTAAAGTCGGCACCCTTTAAATGGACAAAAGATCAAGCCTGGTCACTGTAACCTCTCGGAATCCGAGAATCATCGAGGCCCTGCCTGGTTTTTACTGAATAAATATTGCAAGGAAAACATGTTTAATTCTCGCCAGGATCGGCTTCAGGTTCCTGGTGAGTCAACCGGGGATTGGGGAAATGGAGTGCTGAAATATTTATCAGAGCGTTGCATATTCAGCTGAGGGTCCTTTGTGCGTGCTCGTGTGATCTTTCACAACACGTTCGCAAATTAAATATTTATCGCATTTAAATAAAAAGGCGAGTGCCGGGTCTCGCTGAGTCGTAGTACGTACGTGCGTGCGTAAAGTGTGTGTCTGAGAGCGGGAGGGCGTGAGGGAGAGGTGTGTGTGTGTGTGTGTGTGTGTGTGTGTGTGTGTATGTGTGGTGTGCTATCAGGGATGATTGGTGTGGAGTCCCGGGTGGCGGGGGTGTGCTGAGCCTGTCAGGATGGAGATATGAGACTCACCTCCCTATCTACTCATTCACAGAGACTGGAATCAGCCTGAGCTTATCCACTGCACTGTGGCTACTGAGGGGGCTGCAGCAGACAAAAAGAGCTCTGCACCTGACCTGCTGCTGCAGTGTGCTCCCATGCACACAGTTATATAAGGAAACAAATGGCCTCCCGAAATCAAAACACACGCATATTGTTCACTTTCTTTATAATTTCAGATTCAGCTGAATAAACACATCCTGTTGAACTACATATTCTAGTTATTTATTTTTCAAGGGGAATAAAATTTAAATAATATACATCTTAGCTGAGCTATCTACACTCAAAACTGATGTTATGTAAAATGCTAACGTTTTCTTGTAATTGTAAAGGGAACGAATGCAACACATTATAAAGCATCTCTCTGTCAGTTTATTCAACTTAAATTAAACCAAATACATTTTTTTGTTTTTTAAATGCTTGATCTCTGTGTAAACAAAGAACTTTTCTGATTTCATGTGCACCACGGCCGTAGAAAAGAGTTCTTCTGCACATTCACGAGTAGAGGAATCTTGTGCGCCAGAGCGCCAAGAATCCCAGCCCATACTCTCCTGGAACTTGGTAGTTTTACAGTTGACAGTCACCATAATCACAATCCACCTTCATCATTTGTCCATATGAATATCCATGTACTTACCAGTCTTAATTTTTATAGAGTATTGTTCTCTGCGTACGTGTGTGGTTTCATTACAAAAAACAACCAACAGCGGCAACTTGTGGCCTGGCAAACTAACCACATCGTTTTAAGCCTTTTTTTGGAGAGGAGAGACCTGTCTGAGACGAAAACACGCAACCAAACTGTTTTCACTTGAATGTTGACATGCAAACAGCCCGAAGCGCCTCACACTTGCGTGTCCCTCCACTCACTGTCTGTGCACATGCTCTCGTGCGAGCATGCACACTCCCACACTCACACTGGGCTGTCGGCTCCCCAGCCTACACAAACGACAACATGAGTTCATCAGTGATTAAAGCAACCATTTACACGACAAAGTTTCAAGTGGTAACGTGTTTTTTTGCATTTTAATTTCAGAGAAGTTTTGCGCTGACACAGCAATGTAATGAAAACAATCTCCAAACATACACAGAGATGGCAGAAACGCTGAAAACAATGTAGTTTTCATATTGGGCCACTAGTGGGTGTCAGATGTGGAGTTAATATTGTGTTGTAGCAATGCAAAGTCCAGTTCACAGGTAAAGTATTGGTGTGGTGTGGTTTACTGTCCATAGGAGTCATGACACATTGCTGTTATTGTCCATTGCGTATGTGCAGAAGAACTTATTATTACGGCCATGGTGCACATGCACAGTCGCAGAATTTCCTCGGTTTCCATGGAAACAGAGTGGGAGCATTTTCAAAAAATTCCCTCTCGGGAGCTATTTTGTGTAAGAGGACCCCTAAAGCACAAAGTATTTTTGCGTTTTTCCTTATAACATCACACTCATTTACCTCACTGCAGGAATAGTAACATCCATTCACTTTTTAAACAATATTCTGTTATATTTGCTGAGTTGTAGCATATTTATATTTAGACTAAGTGGTGCAAATACGAATATCATGTCCTGTCACATGCTTTTATGCTTCAAACCTAAACTGTATGCTCTCGGTGAAGCTATTGAGGACAGAGCAACTAAAACCGCAGGAAAGACGTGTTTCATTTAAAAACAATGTGCAGAATTTCAATGTAAATCCATGAAGTTTGTTTCGACCGCCACAGTTGCTCAAAAAGTAATTTGCAGGAATAAGACACAAAGCATTGTGTTTTCATGACCACCACCACCACCACATCCAGGATTAAAGTGACTTGGGACAAACATCATACCTCGCTTGTTATCCGCATGGTTCCCGCTGTGCTGTCATCGCCGCCCGACAGGAGGTCGTGCGTGGGCTGTTGGAGGAGCTAAATGCATCTCGTCGTTGCCCTTTCCTCCTCATCATTTGTCTCCTGTCTCTTTCGACTCCGGCTTTGGTGTCGCTGAGGCATGATTGACTGCCCGCTCCAGCTGACACTGACAGATTTCTGCGCCCAAAGTAGCAACTCATCACCTGATCAAAAGGAGATTTGATTCAGGACGGAATCCTACATGCTTCCCTGCAGCCTTCATGTTAAAAGTAAAGAATATTAAAGGAAAAAAAAACAAAAACAGGTATTGTGTTTCTTCTTAGAATAAAACTACCGTGGAGGAAACTGTGATTAAATTGAAAGGTCCTATTGTCTGATCCAATATATTACTGAAGTCCACAGGGGAACTGCAGACTTCAGTTCAATCGCTCTGCTTCCACTGTCAATATTTATTCCCTTGGACAGGCTCTTTATCCCAACTTCAGACTTCTACAATTTTGACCTCGGGCGCATTCACACAGCACACTTTAGTTCGTTTGAAGTGTCTTGTAGGTTTGTGTCATGTGATCCAAAGGTTCACGTCGTCAGAGTTGGTGGAGCAATGATTCTGAAAAAGTTTTTAAGCTTTGCTGCTTTTCTATGGGATGAATTTTGTTGCAAAGAGACTTGTTTAATATGAAAAATCTGTGCGAGGGTAAGATATCTGTGTATCTGGACAGAAGCTTCATACTTTAACTTGTGTGACCAACAACTGATGTAATAATGGCCAATATCACAATACCTGCCCATAATCTAATAATTTGGAATATTTTAAATGTATTATAGTTAAAAAATAATAATTTAAATTTTTTTTGAATTAATCAAAGCTAATAATGTCATAATTGTGGCCCTTTTCACTGTATTAAAACCAATAAGGTAATAATTTAGGTCATTTTAAATATATTTCTGCTGTTGGGATCTCACAAGGCCACAGAAAGTTGGTTCATTTCTAATGAAAAACAATCTTCATTTGTCTTGATATACAGTCATGACATGTGAAGTCTGATTGATGAATCTGGCTGAGCATCACACCCAGCAGGGGGTCCTGCAGACACTGCAGTCCCATGGAAATCCCCCCCCCCCCCCCTTTCTGCCCAGAGGCCTGGGAAACAACACCTCACAGAACCTCTTTGTGCTTTTTCCTCAACAAGCAGGAAAAACATCACAGACCCGAGTGACAAGTTCCTCCGGTCTGGACAAGGGAACCACCAGGACGCTGAAAAGAAAGACTCTCCTGAATCATCAACTTGGTCTTCTTCTCCTCCTGCTGAACACAGCCAACCACAGTTAGCACGAAGGTGCTAACTGCCACAGAAGCCAGCAGCTTCTCAGGCCTGGAAAACAACCAAACTCCTTCAAAGACTTCAAGGAAGTGGTAATCAACTACTGGGCATTTACCTGAGATGATTAGTTAAACCTGATGCTATGCATTGAACTGTTTAACTTTTATGAAGATGTGTTGATTCTATTGCAGTGATTGAGTTCTATTGATAATGATAAAACCAACGTTAAACCAACGTTAGCTCTGCCACACACACACAGGGTCTGCATGCTAATCTTTGCTTTACTAACTTGTTAACTAACAATCCTACACATTTCACAGCAAACACAACATCACACAGTAACTGGACACCATCTGACGACTCCAGACGTTTACAAAGCAAATCACCTTCACATCAACTCATTTTAGAAATGTCCTTTAACAGAGACACACAGGAAGCAACGCTAAAGACGAGCGTCCATGTCCTATTGTTCTCCCAGCACATGGTGGAGACCGAGGACAGACGTCCCGCTCTCTGATAACCTCCATTTGGAATGTAGTTTATTGTGATCCGCCATCTTGTTTTGTAGTTCCATCACACAGACACACACACACACACACACACACACACACACACTCACCAAGCTGTATATAGGGAGTTAGAATCTGAGTTTTATTTGTTTTCATTGTAAATAAATAGAATGTTTGAAATCATACTTGCTGTCTTATTAATGTACATAACGATGAATGAAATGTCGACCTCTTCTGTGTCAAGAACTCCAAAATCCTTCAAGCTTTACTGTTAATTCTGGCAATTGTAGTTAATTTAACTATTTCCTGTTCCACAAGTGGCGCTCCTGAGGTATCTGATACAGATCAGATTAAATTTTCAATAACATAATTAATAACTATCGTTGATGATTATTCATCTTTATCAATAGCCAAACTGCCAAAATGCAACATAAATGGTACCCTGTGCCTGAACTCACTACACAAATGGTACCACATGATCCTTATGAGGTAAGAAATCCCTACACTGACAATTATGTAACTATTTTGGCCATTTTCAATGTAATAAAGTCAAAAAGATAATATTGGCCATTTTCCATGTAATAAAGCCAATAATTTGATCATTTCAGCCATTGTAAATATACTAAAGCTAAAACTGTATTAATTCTGTCCATTTCAAATGTAATAATGCCAATAATGTAATCATTTTGAGCTTTTCAATTGTACTAAAGCCAATGATATAATCACTTGCCAATAAGACTAGATTATTGGAAAAATGTTATTTCAATATTGGATTCAGAATAAGTATTTACATGAAAATATCCTTTCAAAATGTTCTAACTACAGCACAGTATGCAACGCTCTCTCAACTTCCGTTGCAAAAAAAAAAAGAATTCTACTGTTAATACACTATCGGCTATTATTACATTATTGGTTGCTACTTGAATAGATTTCTATATATGTAGAGGAGTGTAATCCATTTCTCAGGTGTTATTGGCTTGTTCTGGGAATGTTTTGTTTGTGCATCACTGACACTCTCAGTCTAGACTCTCAGGCTGCATGCTGTTTGGTCTGCACTGTGTCCCATTAGCTGGCTGGTGGTGCTCAGTGATTTAAGTGCAACTTTGACAGTAGATGTTGATTGTTTTGCATTTAGTCACAGTGCACAAGGCTCGTGGAATATGATTTACTCGCATTAATTCAATTCCATTCCATTTGAAAATACAACACTGTCATTTCAAGGTACGTTTACAGAGAAAAACCCAACAATTCCACACGAGCAAGCAGAGGAGACGGAGGAAAGGAAAAATGCTTTCTTAACAGAAAAGAAACCTGCAGAACCAGAATCATAGGTGGAGACTTTCCGCTCTGCGGGTTGGGGTTGGGAGACAGAAAGAGAGAAAAGGAGAGGACAGAGACAGAGAGCAACAAACAGACCTAAATGCATGGATTAGTTTTTCGGCATCACTCTGAGTCAACATGTTCCTGTTTTTAGAGATATTACGCAGTCCTGCAGATTTGTTTAACATGGGAATTAAAGGGTAAATCCGGGTCAAAAGCAACTCCCAGCTTCCTCAGTGTGACTGGAGGTCAAAGTATTACCATCTGGTTAACTATATCTTTACATAATTTCTCTCTCAGATGTTTTTGGGCCAAATATAATAACTTTTGTTTTATCTGAGTTTAGAAGCAGAAAATTACAGCTCATGCAGGCTTTTTTGACAGATAAAACGATCTGCGTAACAATGTAAGTTAATGGAGTGTCTCCTAATAATACTCCCTACAGGAGGCATGTATAAAGTGAGCTACAGGCTCACGTTTTTGCTTTGAATGTCACACATGCAAGTTATATACACACACAATGAATCACGGACACATACGTCTGTGCGCACAAATTTAGCTCCAGAGTTCAGTACAATACACCACTATCCACCTGTATAAATCACCACAAAAATGCATACATCTTTTTACAATATATGTTTTTTCTCTCCAACGTACTTCAGTGTGAAGAAGGAAAACAAGAACACTGTATCTTCTCTCAACAGATTCCCTTTCTGCAGTCACTCGAATAAGAGCTGTCGAGCCAGATCTCAACAAAGTGAGCTTTTTCTACTGCTGCAAACGAGACTCCACAGCACTGGTGGTAAATAAGGTCAGTGCGTGCTGAGTCGGGATCTGTTCTCCCCCAGCTTGTTGCTAATTTCTAAAGGCCAAATGTCAGTGTACTACCTTCTGGCTAATGGAGGCACATTGAAAAGTCCAACACCAGCAGGGACGTTTTAATCACAGCATGCTCTGATGATCGTGGCGCTTTTTAAATTTTTTTTTTTAAATTCAGCGTTCAAACAACTCCGGCCGTGATGTTACCTTTAAAGCTTTAACAAGCAGGGATGTGGCTTTTTTACTGTTCCCAGGGGGTGCACTTGAAGTGCGGGTCAGCACGTGCTGCGAGGAGACGAGCCGCTTTGGAAGGTCCCGGGTTCTGTCCGCCGACCCGCTGCGACAGGCAGGGAAGAAACACAAGCCAAAACATAATTAACATTGCAATAGTCAGCATGTGGGGCTGTATTATGTGCAAAATAATACCTCATCAACATCAACAACGGCGATTAGGACATGACGGAATGGCGCTATTGATGAGCGCGGCCCAGCACGCCGCGCAGCCGTAAATCACGGTATGAGGCTGTAAATTAGGCAGCTCATTCCTGAGAATTGCAGAGTGGTGATGAATACGGCTCAGCAAACGCAACAAACCTCGGCGAATACTGTTTCCTCTTCCGTCGGCTCCCTCGCCGACGCGGCTTCAGACAGAATTCGTGTTGACAAGGACAGGCTGGCAGGAGGAAATCGACCTCCTCAGAAGGGGAGTTTCAGAACAGCTTTGTCTTGAAAATGTAACACCAGTTCATTAAAGGTTAATGATGCATTGATGATAAGCTCCATCCACCTCCTCTCTTCTGGACTAATGGTGTGCCGCTCACATGTTGACGTCTCTCGGATAGGATGGATGTCGGGGTCTGTGGATGCGGCGCCCGGGCTTGGCTGGCGGGCAATACAGTTCTTTTTACAACCCAATTGAAAAAAAAAAAAGAGAGAAAAAACTTTTCAGAGACAGGATTTACAACCAAAGTCACCTGTATTCTCACCTCACCCGACATGTCAGTAAATCTCATTGAATTGAAAGGATAAATCTGAGACTGTATGATATGTTTATAGCGCCGTGTCTCAGCTTTGCTCCCGGCACGAACACCGTCTGTCAAATAATGGAGCAACGCTGGAACTTACACGGGATCACTGTCGCCGAAAATAAATAATTCCCCCCAAAATGGAAAGGATTATAAAACTTAAAAGTTTGCATTTCCTACTGGGCATTAGATTTGTGGTGGGAGGATGGAGCTTTCATATTTTCGCTTCTGCAATGGCAGTGATTACAAAGACGAACGATCTGAACCGAGATCTCTCTGTAACGTCTCATTCGTGTGTGTATTATGCTGTCTGAAAGTAGCCGGGGCCACTGCACCATTTATTTTCACACGTTTTAAAATGAAAAGCCCTGAGAGATGGCAGTTTATAGCACTAATATATTAGCTCTGGAGGGAAGTGGCTGCAGCTAACATTCCTGGCCATCGGCCAGTGGGATCCAACTGCTTCATAAAGGGAGAGCGTACATTTTGACACGAGATTAAATATCTATGCATGGATATTATCTCCAGTTGTAGACCTATTAAACAATATAAAAAACCATTAAAACACAGAGGTCAAGAAAAGTGCACCCAAAGTACTTCACACCGAGGCGGTTTTTCCATTTCGCCACTTTCCACTGCTTTGAGTATCTATCACATGCATTTGTTTCTCTTAATGGCTGGTCCTGTTGACCAGAATAGCAGTCGTTTTCCGACGGCTTTTAAACTTTTGTGTCTTTCCCATGCGGCGCTCATGGGCTTGTTAATATTTCTTCCGTGCGTTTGCTGCTTTTGATCTTCGCCACGGCACGAACAACTAAGGCTCCATTTACACAACAATGGTTTCCAAGTGAAAACAGAAAACGTTCATTGTATTTTGGGAAGCTGACAAAAACAAATTTCACTATTTGTGGAAAAATGTGAAAAATTGACCGGCATTTTGCTACAACGGTGTGAGATGTCACATCATAGCGATGCACAATTGACAAAATCTGTTCTCAAAAATGGCATCGATGTGTGGTCAACGTGACCCAATTCTTTTGATCCACACAGATTGTGGCGAATTCACAAAAGAAATTCCTAATTTATTTCCAAAGACCGGTGCATCCATGTCATGGCAGGGAGGATGGGTTATCATGACCTTCACATTTGAAAATACAGTTCATGCCCTGTGATGGTGAAAGAGTGTGTCAAACCTAATTGGCTTGCTTCTGAGGCACAGCATTGGCGAGAAAGGACGGACGACCCTCAAAACATTCATGCCTCTGGTCTACAGCTGCCTCTTGCTAGGAGGCATCGAAATGTGTGTTGCTTTGTGGATAACTGCCCGCTGATTAGCATTACTTGAAAGCAAAAGCTGACAACTCTCTCACTGCTGTAATTGCACTTTATAAGCAAATAAAACAGCTGTTACTGATTGAGGGTGTGAAGAAACCCATAAACCTCCTAGTTGCAGTTGGTTGCACGGGGGAAAAGCAACGTCAAGGAAATGGCGTCATCAGAAGTGAGAATGGAATTCAAATATTTCTACAGTGATCAAACAGAGAAAAGCACAACAATTCCACGTCAGCAAGCAGAGGAAGACAGTGGAATGGGAAAAAAGCCTCCCTTTTAACAGGAATAAACCTGCAGAAACAGGCCCAGAGGTGGAGACACCCTGCTGTTGTGGTTGGGTGTTTTTTTGAAGGAGAGGAAAAAAGGAAGGGCGCGCAGATAGATTGTGTGGAAAGATTCAATCCCTGGTTCAGATGGGTGGAAGAGATTCAAACACTGGTTCAGGTAGGGGGCAGGGAATCAATCCCTGGTTTGGGTAGGTGGTAGGTAAGCTTCATCAGAAGTAAGAGTGTACTCACATGTATGTTTGTCTGAATAAACCAATTGATCTTTATCTGTACAGCACCTGTCACAGGAAATAGATAAATCAAGGCAAATAGCTCAGACGCTTAAATAAAAACAATTGTTACGCTAATAATGGTGAAATCTGCCCCACCACACTTTCTTTCTTGCATTTCATAACATAATCACGGCCTCTCACTCTACCACCACTGTGCTATTTTGGAGCACTCCTGCCTGCCCATGCAGTCTGCACTCTAACTACTACTAATGCTCCCCCGCATTTCAGAGGGCTCCTCATTGATCTGGATGTGCAACTGGATGGACTTTACACACAAACAGACACACACCAGCAGTGGCCATGGTGGTTCAGGTCCACTCACCTCAGCCCGACGCGCACCTGCCAGCTTAAAACTATTGGCTGACACTTGCTGTTCATCTGCTAACTTTTATTTCCGTGGGCAGGGAGCAGAATCATCTTTGACTCATCAGTCACAAACTCCTTCAGGTCTTCGGTTGCCAGCGCCTCCGGCCAGACCCACAACGTTTAGGCACGATAACAACTTCTCCCCCAATGCATCTGCAGCACGAGAGAGAGGATTTTGCTTTAGCCACTGTGGCTGTCAGCACGAACACTGTAGGAGTATTCAGTTAAAAGAAATGTGAGAATCGAAAGCAAAAGAAAATGAAGATTGCAGTTTGAGGAGTTATCCTTTGATAAAGTTTCTAATTATTGGGAACATGTTATGCTGATGAAGAAAGTTACTTTCACAGTTGCCCACATCTTCCTAATCCAATATGAAGTTGTGCAATAACTTCTGCAGTCTCCTTTGTGATGCATTTAGTAACTGCTGATGAAGATATCTAACGCTTGATCTATAGTTTGGTAATTTGCATGTTTAAAAACAGATACAAACTTGATATTGAGCATACACCAACCCCAAGCTTAGGTACTCACGGACATGCAAAATAACACCTGAAAAGTTTGCAACGTTTGAGATTATGTCAGTTTTGGTAAATCTCCTGCAAAACTCCATATTAACTCATGGCCTGGCATGGGCTAGGGCTAGGGTTAGGGTTAGGGTTAGGACACTTTACTGTAACAAAAATGCAAAAGCGATGCATTTTCACTTGTAATGGCTGAGATTTACATTTCTAGTTTCCATTGTTTCAAGGAACTTATCTATTTAAATTGATTGGTCCGTTGTACAGGATACCGTGCTACTTCATTGTGGGTCAAGTAGTCCCAAAGTTACCACATTGCTTATTTATGCTCAAAACTAGAGCAAGCAGACGTTCAAACAGTGTTGTCTATAATTTGTAAATTGTTTGAGAGGCTCCTTTTTGGTAGTTTACATTATTACACGGATTTTTGGGGGCATAATGAAGCAGTTGAGTAACCTCTCAGCGCATGAATTTGTGTCTTTGGTTACACTGCAACAGTATTTAGTTTTTTAACAAATTTTCCTTTGATAAAGAGGAGGCACACTTTGACTATAATAAAATTATTAGACATGTTTTACAAAACAAGTTATATTTAGGGATGGGAATTTATAAGATTTTTCCGATTCAGATTCTATTTTCGATTCTGTTAAACGATTCAATTCTTTATCGGTTCGCTTATCGATTTTTTTTATTTATTGTTATTTTTAAAAAGGAGAATTAACAGGTAGATTACTAGGGGTGGGAGTTGATAAGATTTTATCAATTCTTCTAGTGATTCCTGAGGAATAAATAAATTTTTTCCAAACATGAGACTTGAATTATAATTTTCCCTTAAAAAAGAACAGTCAAATGTATATTTGCCTTCATTGGATGCCCCCTGGAATTTACACTTTTTCAAATTTTGTGCTGTTGACAAGTTAACCCTCTCTGGGAGGTCGGACACTGGAGAGGAATGTGGAAGTGACATACGAGGAGGAACTCGTTCTCACGGTCTGCAGGAAATGCTGAGTTTTCATATTGTGTTGGTGCTTTTTTTGAGGGGATATTCAACACAGAATGATCTAATACATTGACATACAGTAGTCATCCACTACTAGATTGTGTATGTCTACACAGTAGACATGCTCTACGGCAAGGGTCCTCAATTCCGGGCCTCGAGGGCCGGTGTCCTGCATGTTTTAGGTTTCTCCCGGTTGCAACACACCTGAATCCAATAAGGGGCTCCTTACTTGGCTTTTTTACAAGCTAGATGATGACATCAACATCAGATCGAGGTGTGCTGAAGCTGGGAGAGAGCTAAAACGTGCAGGACACTCGCAGGCACTCGAGGCCCGGAATTGAGGACCCCTGCTCTACGGTGTGAAAACTAGAGGCTCACACATACAGAAAGATCAACTAGCATATGTCTACGCTGTCGGTTCGTTGGAGCAGACATTCACAACACTGGACAGACTGACGGCAGAGTTCATTTATTAAAAGCCCCTCATTAGTCCTCAGACAGGACATTTCTTCACCAAATGGACCGTCTACAGCAGCCACACAGCGCAGCACTCTGGGGAAGTGATGGAGGCCGGGGGTGTAGCTCAGGTGGAGGTGATGGAGGCCAAGGGTGTAGCTCAGGGAGCCACGGTGCAGGTTGTTTTGACTATCAGAGTAAACCGGCGTACCGGAGGAGAACCAGCACACACGGAGAGAGAACATGAAAACTCCACACAGAAAGGCTCCTGCCGGGATTTGCACCAAGACTTTTTTTTTTTTTTTAACTGGGACCTTGTGGCTGTGAGGCGAGAGGCTGTGGACTGGTGATTGGAACATGTATTTGTCATGGTTCCGGGAGGGCAGACCTAAGATGCAGAACACACGAGACCACGTTTGTTAGAAAGGTGAAAAATATCAAAAGTTTATTCAACAAGGGGGATCCTCCAGCTCCCAGACAACGACTGCAGAGAAGCTCCTCCACGGTGCCGGATGGAAGAGGATGGCAAGGTCCGGGAGTGCACAGGAAACAGGAACTGTTGCGAGCTCAGGGATCATCACTAGGGGGGAGAACTCTGAAGAGAGAGCTGGCACAGACGACTATCCTCACAGGAGTACGGACTGGCGACGACCACTGGCAGCTCCAGGCTTTTAAGGGCGGAGCCACTGATGAGCCACAGGTGGAACGAGTTATCCTCCCCCACGGCTGCGCCTGCTCTGCTGTCACAATGCGAGGGGGAGGAAGGAACACTACACACAGAACAGAAAGACAACACTCACCAAAACAAACAGAACACAAAACATAAAACATATAACTGCCAGGACCGGACCCACCGGATCCTGACAGTATTACCGTATCATATTATTTAGTCGTTTATCGTCTCCCACTTTAGACCTTCTTCCTCTCCATGTTTTCTCCTGGTTGAAGGAGGTCTGCGTCGCAGAGCGTGTGACGTAATGCAACTTACCGCAACGCGACTTGACGTCGTGCTGGGAAATGAATCGTTAAGATGAATCGAACACATATAAGGTGTACGATTCCGATGGAATTGATCAATTAGAACCGGTTCTCAGTCAGAACTGGTTTTCGATTCCCATCCCTAGTTATATTTAAGTATAGCAAGGCCAAATGTCTCTTTATTCAATCAAAATGATAACACCTGGGTTTACAGAGTTCGTTCATCATATCAGATTCAGTAAGTGTTTCAGAGTTTAGGCCATAATCAGTGTCTGAAAGCTATTGGTGCAACCTGTGACTGGATAAAACAGATCTTTTTTCTGTCCATAACCTAAATAGATTTTACAGAATTAAATGTAATCTCTCTCAAGATGGATTAATCTTTCAATCAGAGATGGGCTTTATGCAACAAAATGTATAATATGTATTCATGAATAACATTGTTGTTGCACTTACGTGAGGAAAGCCACTCATAAACTGAACAACCACTTGATTTTCAACTGCATACATCCTATTTAGTGCTCTGCAACAGTCTGCCAACATGGAGTGGTTCCACTTTCCTTTAGTGGTGGTTTTCACTCAAGTGGATTAAGAGGTAATCATCAGAGGTAAAAAAAAAAATTATATTTTATTGTTCAGGGCTACGATAAACTTAAAGATTTCTCAAGAGCACATTTTTGTCAGGCTATCAGACATACTGTAAAAGTTATTAATGGAGCACTTACGACTATGTAGAATGGTTAATTTTTAGAAAAATAAGGTTGGGATTGGATTGGTGTGGTCAAAAGTGTCTGACCACACCAGTAAACATCAATAAATGGTTAGCAATCAAGAAAACATTTTGTTTTTAGTAGGGATGCACCAATGCAGTTATTCAAAGAATGAGTACAAGTAGAAATACTAACCTTGAGCGACTTGCCAATAACGAGTACCGATAAAAGCACTTATTAAATGTATTAAACTCAATAGGCAAATGATATGTGAAGCCTATGTGTCTCCACAAACCACCCATTCCCCTGTTTACACCGAGACAGAGTTTGAGCGTTTTCAAAAAGTTCCATCTTGGGCATTTTTTTTTAGGACTTCGAGCACAGCTGTCATGTAAACGGACCGCCAAAGCGCAACGGGAGTTTTCCATTTTCATGTAAACAGGACTTTAATCAACACTGCTACGAGGAGACCTACTGATGTTAGCACACAATAAAACACACTTTTTGCAATACCACTTTTCGACACAAGATGGTGTCGATCACCCACATTTCTAATCTGTTCTTTGGTAAACAAGAGAAAAAGACGCAGTGGATACTGAATTTGACAGACACTGACCGATGACCAAGCAAATGCAAAACTACCAATATTGCCGTCTGCACCTACTCCAGGTGAGAACGTGGTCGGACTTTAGGAGTGGAAACAAATAAGACCTACATTTGTTATCCAACATCTCTTGAAGAAACGTTTTAATACGGAACAGGCAACATTTCTCCAAGACTGCTGAGCGAAAAAGTGTTCTTGCTTAGTAGCGTGCCTTATAGATAAGCATTAATCTATGACTCAGTCATACTGATGAATGTTATGCTGAATAGCCTCAAACCGGCACTTCCCTTCAGCTCATTTTGTGATTTAGACCAGCTTCAATTTGGCTGTCTGAGTCAGCTTGACCGTCAAATTGGAATAGTTTGGTGGACTTTTATTCAGTCGATGGCAAACGGACTAGAGCTTGATGGTCAAATGTCAGTCAGGATTTCCGTTTGTAGGAGATGTGTGTCCTTGTTTGGTATCAGCTGCTGGGGGAGATGGTGGAAGTGACGGTGGCAGCAGCAGCGGAGAGGCAGTTTAACTGGCACAGCTGTTGCAAGTTAGCTGATTGCTCTCCCTCTACATCAACGGTAACAGACTGGGACCAAGATCACACACACACACACACACACACACACACACACACACACACACACACACACACACACACACACACACACACACACACACACACACACACACACACACACACACACACACACACACACACACACACACACACCAGAAGGCTGAACAGTCGCTCGCTAAAAGAAGATATCTAATCGAATGGATCATTTAATGCGGTAATCTAAAGAAGCCGGGAAAATTCCGGGACACGTCGCTCCTTTTGTTGACCTTATTTTGTGTGACAGTGCTGATCTGAGTGGGAAAAGCTTTGTTGCACGTTATTGGCCTTGTTCACATTGCAAGGCAATGCGCCACAATTCAGATTTTTCTTTGCTCACAAGTGACTCATATCTGACCTGTTTTGTGACTTTGTAAATGTTGCAATTCCATTTTTTTCATACCAGACCCAGGCCTCGATCTTATCTGGTACCAGTTAGGATATTTTTTTTTTGCGACTGCTTCATTATTGACATGTTACTGACATCATGGATAAGCACCAGAGGAAGCGGCCCTGCCAAAATGTTTGAAGCTTTTTTCCTCATTCTTCAACTTGTCATGTTGTCTAGATTTTGTCGGCTCATATTTAACAACTTCTTGAAATTGGACCTACACTGACCTATGTTGCGAGATATCCTTCAATTGGGGAGCCAAATTGTCCTTACCTTTGTTTATTTTGTGCATTTGTATGTTTAGGGCATTTTCTTTATTATACATATAATAGTTTCACAATTTTAGATTTGAGATTTGAGCTGGTTTTTATTAAGGTGTGTGGGTTCTACATTGTTTTGTGCTGACCGGTGTGCCATTCATATTTACTTTTGTCATCAGGGTCTTCTACGCATGCACTCTGGGGCCTAAAAACGTCGGGACCAATCAGGCTCACACGGCAGTCTGATAGAGGTCGCGTCTGAAATGTAATTTATATAATTACGCAAAAGAATCGGATCCCAGCAAAATGTCGGAACTGAGCATTAAGACCTGCAGTGTGACCTGAAAATCCTTTTGTATAAAATAAGTTTGAGGAAGACACAAGTGTGTTTAAATCTGGCCGGAAGGTTCAGCAAGACAAGGGTTTCAAACATTTGGCTTATGTCTCAAAACAGCAATTTTGTGGCTCAGTTGATAAAATGGATCATCTTTCAATCACAATGTTGCAGGTTTGATCCCTGATCTCCTCTTGTCTGTATGTGAAAGTGCTCCTGAGCAAGATACAAAACCTCAATTGCACCTGGTGAATAAATCAAGCACCTTGTATGGCAGCAGTCAGCATTGGTATGTGAATAGGTGAATATACTGGACAGTGTAAAGTGCTCTGGAGATCACTTCAGCAGTGAAAAAGATATATTAGTAAAATCCATTTAAGAACAAAAGTACGATTAATACTTTGTCCACTAGGGGTTGCACTGTGTTAGTAAGAGCAGCAACCACAGTGAACGAAGCAGAGTAAACTATAGCTGCTTTATTGCAATCAAAGGTGCAAATCCATTGAACTCTTTTTAAATGTACTCATACTTCTTTGCATCATGTAAAAGAAATAAACCCAGAATTGTTATTTGTAGGGTGTCCTGCATGTTGCTGACCCTAATCTAAAACGAGTTCAACAATCCAGCTTTATTTTGGGATTCATTACATCGGGGTGGTTGAAGAGCAGTGTGACCTCTCGTCTGTCTTTATCTTTGTGATATATCAGGGTTGGTTTGAGGAAAATTAATCTTACTCCAACTCTCATTTAAACTCAAAGATGAACTGATTGGAACAAGCCAAATCAAGGTCATTTGTTTTTGCCAATATGAAGTACGCATTCCATTTACTACTGCATCCATTGAGCAGTTAAACTAATGATCGACATCGGGTTAACTCTGCTGGTCCAAATATCTGGTGATTAAGTTGCTGGTGTTGTAGCAACTATTTTCCCCTCCTCACGATATTTTAGCAGATTATTATTCTCATTAATATTCAACAATCTTTCGACTGCTGACATCACTCGTGCTCTTTAGCGTGCCTGCATGTGACGTTGCTGATGCATAACGTCACATAATACTCATCGTAATATTCGATTTCTCAAATATGAGTACCGTAATTTCCGGACTATAAGCCGTTACTTTTTTCCACACGCTTTGAATACGGTACTGCACAGTAGTGCAGTATTAGACCCGCTACTGCTATCGGTATCGGTGCATCTCAAACCAGTACTTGTTTGCCTGGAGCCAACCATCATCTGATGTTCAATAGTTTTAAAGGACATTGACTGAACTGCAACATCAGCATTCCTTTTTTAAGAATGCCATTTTTTTTTTTTTACCTCTGACAAGGAGGTTATAAATATATATTATTTGTCTGTCTGTCTGTCTGTCTGTCTGTTTACAAGATATCTGAAAAACTCATGAGCTGATCTTCATGAAAATTGGTAAATGTGCATTTTGATCAAAGGAAGAACCCATTAAATCTCAGTGATAATCCAGATAAAAATATAGTTGTTACAAGCTTAGCCTGTCACTTTAAATGACAAGTGCATTGTGGGAAATGGAGTTGTAGCATGTTTCGGTTTTGGGAAGCGTAGTTTTTTGTGGTCCTGTTTAGCTCCTGTGCTGTTTTGTTTGTGGCCGGTGTTTGTCCAGTGTGCTAAAACTCCACATCAGAATTGGCCAACAAACAGCTTTTTGTACCAACAGACATGATTCACAAGGTGAAACTCCATAATAAGCCAGGCTTCTTAACTACGGTTTGGATGATGATGTGGAAGAAGGTAACAATACTTTCAAATTATGAAACAAAATCGCGGGATCACCAAACAAAATAAATGTATATAGGCAGTTGATCTGGATGTGGAATATGTGTAATTTCCCTGTGTCCATGTCTACCCTTGGCGGAGGTCAGAAATCTCTGATTGCTCTTGTTTTTTCATTGATTCCATTTGTTTCTGTTTGACTAACATAAAAAGAACATATCTGGCCCAGACTTGGAAAGTGCAGATTTCCAGACCAATGAGTGGGCGGTGTTCTCCGAAAAATATAGAGACTGCACATGAATACAATTATGTCAAAGTCTCTCTGGAGTCGAATTACAAAGGCTCACATACCAACACAACAAAAGGAAAGCAAATTTTTTAATCATACCCAACATTCCCCTTTTTTGCAATACTGATAAAACGATGTCAGGGATCTTTTTTTTTATATCTGAGCTGTGGAATTTATCAACCTCCCATAGCCATCCACAGTATAACAGCATCTGGCTGCTTTTATTCAGTCGGTACCTTGTGTTGGTCACTGCTCGCCAGCTGCCTGACTCCTTGTCGGGACTCCATCCTTCTTTCTAAATGACTTTCTGCGACCTTTAGCTTTCAGCAGCCTGGGTTTTTAAGGTCCTCATCATCTGTGACAGCTATAATTCTGGCAATATGACAGATTATTGCTTTATTTCTGTGGTAAAAACAGACAGCTCATCAAGGTAGAAGCTGTGAGAAAGTCGTTTATTCCAATATACCTTGGAAGCTACACTATAAAGAAACTGAACAACTTGTGGAACTGTAACTATAGAACTGTAAAAAAAAAAAAAAGTTACAGGTATTCCGAGTATAGGGTTGAATGTAGGGCCACCAGTACTTATAATAAGGTCAATACATCCCTTTCTCTACAGAAGACTGGGCATCATGTGTATTCCATTTATTTCGTCCCTATTGACAAGACAAGTGAAAATGCATTGTGTGCAGATTCCCCTGGGACCCATAATATCGATTCAACTTTGTCGTCTGTCCATGTGAATGTACGTGTAGCCACCGTTGTTAATGTTTATAGTGTATTATTTTCTGCACAAATGTGTGTGATTTCATTACAAAAACAACCAACAGCACCAACTTGTTTTCAGCCTTTGTTGGTGCTCGGGCAACTGAAACCTTTAATATATAATATAATATTATGTAGAATAGATTTAGCAGGTCTTTGATTCATTAACTAGAAGCCTTTCAATGCCTTCTTTTATTTTTTTTCAAGGCCTTCTTTTATGACATGAAGTCACCAAGTTCCCTAAGGGGTTGGACATGTGGATTATAAAGATATCGAAGGAAAAGGACATTTTGATGAACTTTAAAGTGGAAGTCGGAGGAAGTGTTTAAACTTTAAAGTGTTTTATCCAATATGTTTGACTTCATCTGAACATAAGTGAAAAGTCTTTCACTTTACCCGGATACCCAACTGGCATATTCTAAAATGGTGTCTGCAAACTCGGTGGCACAAAAAATAATTACTGAGATTGGTCGTTTGTGTCCTGCTGTGCAATATTCTTTTTGCTGACTTTGGCTTATTATTGGTGTGATTTGCCTCAAGAAAATGTTGTAATGGATCAGATCACCCAAACTGTACTTGTAATTAAAAAACAATAAAAAAATTCCAAGTCGGTGACTGATTAGAAACAAGATGTTTTAATTGCCACAGTGTTGTACTGCCACTCCTCGGCTGTACAGGAGAATGATGGACTGGATTCCTGCAAGTTTTTCTTTGAATTTGTGTTTTTCCCAACTTTCTTGCTGAAGCTACACATACCGAGGCAAGCAAAGATCACGGATAGATCGCTATTCTCAGCTTGCAGAGAGCAGCGAGCCCCTGAGGGCGAGCATGTGCCTCAATAGATGGGTGGTGATATACATAATATTTCAGTTTTGACAGCAAATCTGTTCTTAAGTTGCCATGACAGCCACTCAAACTCATGCCAGAAAGCTATCAAATGGAATGGATTATTCCCTGTGTTCCCTGTCTACAAACCAAGCCGAGCGGGTGCATGACACAGTTCCTCTGGCAGAGGTTTTCACAGGGTGGCATGCTGCCAGAGAACAAAGGCCCCGGCTTGGCAGGGGCACATGTGACGAAATGACGGGAACGTCTTCATAGTGCCGGCTCAACCTTCAAACTTGAGGTGCAGGTAAAGGGAAGCAGCTGTGCCGAGTTGCGGACGACTGCTGGTCCCGCTCCGACGCACAAACACAGCTGCTTATTGTGCTCAGCATTGGGAGTGAATCATCCCAATTAACGTCCTCATGATCCTTCCTTCCTGGTAAATTTCGATGAATGCTGCCATCGGATCCTTTTCGCAATCGCTCACCATACATCAGTGTATCAACATCTGCAGAAAGAGGCCATGTGTGATCGCTGAGAGGCTCTCAGCTTCATGCACTATTTGCATTTCTTCCTAAGAGGCTTCTGCTCTTCCTCATCATTCATGGATATAAACATGCAATTCACCGAGTTGTTTCTGTGCGCCGTCGCAATGATTTGACATGCATCATTCGCAAGTACAAGACGCGTTCATTACCATATGACAAGACTGTGGACTTCTATTTTGAGTAGCTCTAATTCAATCTTTATATCCTGCAAAAAAGAAATGTAGTTTGCAGCACACATCAGCAGAAAGGACAACATGAAACAAAACCTGGAATTATAGCTCCATGCCTCAGTGAACCAATGATGACGCAATTTACATCCATGCAGCTCAAGATTCATATATGGAGGGAGGTACTTTGACTTTGGAGCACCTGAGTGGAATAACTTTTAACTTTCCTTTAACTTTTCTAGACATAGAAACATTCTGTCCAGCATCGCATTCACAACAGATAGAAGAAACCCAAACTTTACTTTTGTAGGCAGAAGTCCAGCAGGATAATCCTGACACAGGCCAATACAGCAGTTGCCAACTTTTTCCCCTAAGCCCCCCTTTACACGACAATGTTCCAAGTGAAAACACATAATTTCATGAACTTCAGAAAATTCACGTTAACACGGCAACGTACGTACGTTTACACAGAAATGGCAAAAACATTGAAAACGATGTAATTTTCGTGTAGGGCCACTAATGGCTGCTGTTGGCTGGTTTTGTATTGAAATCACACACGTGGGCAGAGACCAATACACACTATAAATAATAACAAAGGGGAGTACACAAATATGTGTATAGACAGACAACAGAGTTGGATTGTTATTACGGTGACTGACAATTATAAAACTATCAAGTCCCAGGAGAATATGGACTGGGAGTGATGACACTCATGACTCGTGAGAAAACATTGTTGTTATTCTCCATCTACTCAAGAATGGGCAGAAGAGCCATTTACTACGGCCGTGGCGTTTTCAAAAAGTTCTGTTTTAAGTTTTCATTAGCCTTAATTTAGTCAGGAGAACCACATTGAGATTAATAATCTCTTTAACAAGTGTGTCCTGGCAACAGTACATAAAATAAATTTACAGTATGAAAGCCACCAAATAGTAAAAAAAAAAAGAAAAAGTTACTTAAAACAAGGACAAGGTGGATTTTTGGTTTCCAGGTGCTGTAAAAGGACCCTAAGCTCTCCCAGTGAGAACAGTTCTATGAGTTTAAAGTCTTTCTGTAAAACATTCGATGAGCATGGAGCAGAACACATGAAGGCTTTTTTGCCCACTTCCGTACGGACAGTCGCAACCGTGAGTAAAAACAAGTCTTTGGACTGCAGACTGTAGTTATTTCTGGGTTTCTGGGTCACATAACTACAAAGGTCGGGAGGCAGCAAACCAAGAAATGCCTTGTAGATAAAACCAAGCCAGTGAATGCGTCTGCATAAAGATAGAGCCGCCATCCAACACGTGTGTAAAGTGAACAATGACATGTGAAAGCTTTGCAGCCTGGAATAAATCTCAGGGCTCCATGGTAAACAGTGTCCAGTGAGTGAAGACACTGAGAAGAGGCATTCATGTATACAATGTCCCCATAGTCCAACATTGACAAGAAAGTAGCTTCAACAAGGCACTTTTTCAGTCTTGAAAGAGAAGCACCATCTATTTCTGAAATATAAACCTAATTTCAATTTAAGCTTCCTGATGACGTGATCTGTTATGGTTCCAGGGTATTTATAAGAGGTAACTTCCTCAATGACATGATTTTGTAGGGTAGTGATCGAGGCTATTGATATTGATATTGTAAATAACAATGGCCCGAGGACCGACCCCTGTGGAATGCCTTTGGACACAGGAAGTAACTTAGAGGTGCTGGCATCAACCTGCACACACATTTTGGAACTAGCGAAGTTTGTTCCCTAGACCAGTGGTCTCCAACTCCGGTCCTGGAGGGCCCCGTCCTACATGTTTTAGTTCTCTCCCTGCTTCAGCGGTTAAAAAATAAGTTTATAGTTGAGCAATAAAATCTGCTGCTAATTTTAGAAAGCGTGGCTCCAAATTGTCCAGACCCGCTTTCTTATTTGCATTCAAATGCGTAAGTGCTTTATTTACCTGAAAAACTGTTATTGGTTTGAAAATGAAGGAAGGACTGTGGCTATTTGGGATCATTGTAGGAGGTTTCTGAGGATGACCATAAGAGTCAAAAATTGACCCTTAAGCAATGAAAAGTTCGTTAAAGCAGTCAAGCATCACAGATCTATCAGAAACGGGTTGGAAGTCCTTAATTATACAAAAAAGGAAACTCAACTGTTGACTTCCCAGAAAAATATTTAATTGTCTTCCAAAACGTCCTTGGGTTGCTCAAGTTTTCTGTAGTATCAGCAAGATAATAATTTGCGTTGGCTTTTTTAATTTCGACTGTACATTTATTGCACAATTGCCTAAAGTGTAGCCAATCCGAATCCTGATTTGATTTGCGGGCTTTAGCCCATGCTTCATTGCACTCATACAATAAAGAAGATAAATCAGACTTAAACCAGGCTTTGTTTTGGCCACTTATTCTGCACCTCTTCAAAGGGGCATGCTGATTGACAATTCTGGTAAACCCATCACAGAGGAATGTTTCAGGAATTAACTGAATTCTATCCCAATCAACACCAAAGAGATCAAAGAAGAATGCCTGCTCCACACACTGCTTCATATTTTGTCTCACGATGCCAGGCTTGAGCTTAGGAATTTTTTGCCATTGGAACTGTTGCAGTAACACAATGGTCACTGATGTCATTCGCAAACACAGAAGCAGTCGAATATTTCTGAGGAGCATTTGTCAGTATCAGGTCAGTAAGAGTAGATTTATCAGGACATTTAAGGTTTGGTCTTTTAGTACCATTCACCAGCTGAAACAGATTCAATGAGTTGCAAAAATATTTGAGTTTATCTGAGAAAGGTTTTAACCAATTTAGATTTAAGTCACCCATCAAGAAACTTTTATTCAAGGCAGACAAGAGATTCATCATTGATGGGCATCACTGGTAGCAGAAGGGGGCCTATAACATCCAATAACAGTGAAATGAAGTGTTTTTGGATACTTCAAGGTCAAGAGCTAAAAATTCGAATTGCTTACTCACTGCTTTGGACAAGAGTACATTTACATGAAACTTACTTTTTATGTAAACTGCAACTAAACAATTAGACATCTCTGCTTAAACTCTTGATACCATTTAGTAGAGGTATCTCTATTTCCTAATGAGTTTACTTCAGTGATAATAGTAGTTTAAGGATACTTTAAAGTAGACTTTTAAAATATGGATGCTCATCAATTGGACAAAATCCACACTGCAAGTTGAAGGCGGGGCTGGTGCTGATGGATTTATCGCATTCCATTTATTTAATATCCTTGACATCAGATTTAAGGTCCATGTACTACTAAGCTCCTTGTCCTCACTAGTAAATCAAATCTGCGCACTAGTAGAACAACTAGGGCCCACTATTAGAACGACTACATCTTACTAGTATTGGTTTTTCCACGACTAGTGCCGCTTTTGGTTAACTAGTGCACAATCAAACCTTACTAGTAAACTACTGTGCTGCACGGTATTGTCTTACTTAGTTAAGTTTGATATCAAGGCTGTCAAATAACTGCTCAAAAGGCTTTCCATACATGAGGAAATCAGCATGGCCCACCACCGGCGATGGAAGAAGCTCCTCGGCTACTGGGTTCCTGGTCGTCCGCGCAATCCTACCGACAGCCGCCGATGTGTTAGCCTCCATGCTAACACTGGTGTTGGTGGAGGGTGCTGCTCAGCTGTCGGGGGATTACTGTCTCTCAATTGTGTTACACTACTTTTGGAACTCTTGTGAGTTATTTTCACCAAAATAACCACAGAAATAATAAGTCATTCTAAGTTGCTGAAGTGTAGCTGATTATACATTCAAGGAGGGTGATGTAGCATAATGACTGTGTAGGCAGGCCCCTAAAGCTACTAGCAATTTAATATAATAGGCACAGTGAATGCTCATAAGTAACAATGACCATTGGAATCACAAAAGCAGACAAAGGACCAGAGTGGTAAGTTATGATAGAGATGCTGCAAATGTTTAACATCAAGGCCTGTTTATATGAAACACAATAGAGCTGGAGCCACTATAATCTATAGCCTGATGGCATGACAAGACACACAATCCATTTTTTGTTTCTATTCATTTACTCTCTTTTAATTCGAGCTCACAACACAATGATGGCAGATACTGAACAGACATAAGTTATGCTTTATCAAATGTGCTTTGATGACGAGGCCTGACATTTTTACTGTGTAGTCTATAACATATAGTATCACGTGTGTGTGTGTGTGTGTGTGTGTGTGTGTGTGTGTGTGTGTGTGTGTGTGTGTGTGTGTGTGTGTGTGTGTGTGTGTGTGTGTGTGTGTGTGTGTGTGTGTGTGTGTGTTGAAACTGTAACCTGATACCTGAATATGGCGTGTAAACCCGAAGGAACTCATTGTAATAAATTCTAGTAAAGAAACTGTAGTTCACATATAGTTTATTATGAGGTTCCTTCATTTTATTTTAATAGTACAGGGTGTGGTGGTAGTGAGGGGGATGGGGTTGCAATAGAAAAAAAATAAAGGTCCCTTGAGAAAAGGGTTGGGACTCACTGGTCTAGATGACACTAATTGACGTCCTTCACAAGGGATCAGCCATGGATCACAGTGCTGGAGCCTCAAGAAAATTGTCAAGCAATGTCCATTTAAGAAGCCGGAGGAGCTTCTTCACCAGAGTGGAGGAAGAGTGAAGAGGTTCCAGCCATGACTGCCTCGAGAAGATTTGGGCTGCTATGTCATCTGATTCACTGCTGTTTTATCACAGTGAACGCAGCATCTCCATGAAGATTTCAGAGCACCTCCAGCTTCTGTCAGCTGACATGCTGTATAGACATCCTGCAGCTGGACTTACCACCTGTCCACAGCGCCAAACTTATTTTGGGGTATTACTGAGCTTGCTCAGCTCATCCCAACCCGGCAGAGACTCTGTTGGCTGTTGTCACAGCAAAGATGAGAAATTCAGTATAGGCATTAAATAAGTATCACACCGTGTTTTGCACTGCTTTTTGGGTGTGTTATATCGTTCTTGGCCATGTGCTGTGGTATCTCGCACCACTATCTTAGCAGATCTTTTAAGTCCTGGAAATTGTGAGGTGGCACCGCCATAGATTGTTTGATTATCATACTCGCCATTGTTAGTGTTAAAAGCCGATTGTTCTCTGTACTCACTTTAAAACACTAAAACAAAGCATTTTCACTTGAAACATTATTGTGTAAACAGGCCCCAAAGGAACACAGGCCTTAACCTGCCATGGAACAATACCCATACTTCTGTCACTGGTCCACTGCTTTTCATCCTCTGGACTACTTCAGACAGATCCTGACCACTGCAGAGCAGCAACACCCTACAGAATGACACAGTTTGGGAGTTTTGATGTCAACTCACGAATTGATCTCTGTCCAGGAGTTTTAGGTTCTATATCCAACTAAATAACAGGTGCCATTATCAAGACATATTCGGTGTTATTCACCTCACCTGTCAGTGTTCATAATGCCATGGCTGATGAAAGTATATTGTTGGGAACCGTACAAACATAATTCCAGCTTCTATGGCTGGAGGTAATATAGGGGCATATGTAAAAAGAACAAAAGCAGTTTATCAGTCATTAAAGAGACAGGCCTCATGCTTGCATGTCAAAATGAAGCTTTACAACGTAATTTCACTCCTGTATTAACACAACTGGCATCCAGAGGCTGTCAGAGCAGAAGAGAACTAGCATTAGAGTTTTGAACTGTATAAGATTGTGCCTGGCATTGACTGAACAACCATGTATACTCTCCAGACGTTCACCCCAGACCTCATCAGTTAGTTTAACACCCAGCTCCCCCTTCCATGCCCCCCTAATTCCAGTCATGTCCAACACAGTCTCATCATAGAGGATCTTCTAAAAATATGACACTGCCCCCCGATTGAGGGGATCAAATTTATTTATTGCCTCCAGGGCCTAATGTCTGGTAAAACCATCAAAGTCAGGCACCTTTTTCCTAACGTAGTCCCGGATCTGTAAATCTCAACAACAAAAATAAATCCTGATGAGGAGATATGGTGAACAGGAGTTAACTGCACAAAAGAACAAAACTGTTAGTATCAAATGATTTATTGACTTTAATGGGACTATTGAGGAGGGCAGGCAAAGACATATTGTGACACTGCAGACGTTCCTGAATTAACCAGGCTGGACAGGCATTAGCAGATGACAGGGGACGGGACAGATGTTTGGACGAGAAGCCCAGCAGTACGGTTTGAAATGTGGTAAGGAGAATCAACCTGCTGTCTTTAATTTGCACAAGTGGAAATTCCAACATTTTTGTAGCCCCATAGAAAAGGGGTAATAATTTAATCTAATTGTTTAAAGTAGGATGCACTTACAAAGCATGGCATAGATTGAAATAAGTGAAGGAAGCGTGTTAATACCACCATTTTGATTGCATTGATCCTTCCCGTCATAGAATAGCAAAACCCAAATCTGAAAAATTGTTATAGGCTATCTTAAAAGAGATGGACTGTAAATAAGCAGGATCTTATGGAATTACAGGAGTGGCATAATTAAAAGGAAATAAATGTGGAAATAAGAGAATCAATAATACAAAAAATATACAAAGGTTGTCATATTCTTTTTCAAACTCGTCTTTGCTTATTCCATTTTGTCAATGCTTCTCCTGTTTTGTCTTTGTCTTTTCCATTTGCTTTGTGTCATTGCATTTACTCGGTGAGTCAAGCCGCCTGGAAAAGACAACAGCTATACAATGTAAATCAGCAAGGGCTGTGGGCGGGTCTTTCTGTTCAGGATGACTAGTCGATAACACAAGTTTTGAAAATCCCAGGCTTAAATTATTACTACTGTAAAACCATCTTGACTACTACTACTATCATAATAATGACGATAACAACAATAATAATAGTAATAATGGTAACATCAGCTAAAACATCTGCAATTGAAACAGCTTTTACTGACATAGTGCAAAAAAACCTGCGGCTGTTCCGGCCCTTGGTTTGGCACGCTGGTTTGATTTTGGCCCTCGAAATAACTGAGGACCCCTGGTTTAGGGTGAGGTAAAGATGAAGTCTACTTCATTCCGAGACCCTACTTCCGCCCCTGCATTTGCATTTCTTACCAGCATTGCACCCTTTGGAGATTCACTCAAACCAGTAAACATACAACACAACACTTTATTTTCCTGCAGGTTTCTCCATTTATTCCCTTCCTAACCCTAACGGCCAAAACAAAAGCTTCCATTGCCTCCAGATAAAAATCAATTCATCATTGTGAGTGCACTGGCAGGGTATTATGCACCTATGAGATGACATGGCTGTGTAAATATATCATTATACAAACCCAGGAGTGGAAGCACGAGATGAAAGGCTGAGAGAAGACACCCCTGACCCAGATACCCTGAAATCTGCCAGTGTGGGAAACCCAACCTGTTACCCCAGATCGCCCCATCCAATCTGCCATGATTTATTATTTTGGAGTGACCCATTAAAGGCTTCTCTTCTCTGCTACTTAGAGCAGCCGTTTAAAGGTACAATTTCTCCAGACCTAACTCAATCTCATCTTGAACCTTCCAAATTAAAAACTGTTTTCCCAACTTCAGTGTTTTCTTTCTGTATTCCATCTTCACAGTCCCTCCTCCCCTTTAATTCCAGCTTGTGCCTGCACTTTTAGACTTTTTGTGTGGACTTAGTTTTTAAGCAAGTTTCATGGAGGTGCAAAAGATTCAGTTGACTGGAGACAATATTTTGACAAAACAAGAATCACTGCATTGCTGAATCTTCGTCATGTAGAGGTGTGCCTGACTTGAGGGGGCCAAGCCATGTGGTAGATGCATACCACTTCAGCTGAATTATCCTCATCTCTTGGATCAGAAAAATCTATCTCCATCGCGATTAAAGCTACTGGAAAGCTACTTCACCAGCACACTGGACAAAGAAACATTAAAGTAATGCATTTTGAAATCTAAGTAAAGCCATTCTCTCATGTTTTGTGATAAAGTCATGCTATGACCTCTGAAATCACATTCAACCAGTACTAAATCTTAAGCTAAGTGTTAGACTTTGGTTGAAGTCGGACTTCCAAATGAATTTCACATCAAACGAGTTAGTTGCAAACTGATGTTGGGATCTGTGAGGCCTTAGGCAGCTAGAAAGTTAAAGGGTTTACTTACAAAATGGACTTCATTTAGGACATCTTATATAGAGCTGCAACTGTCATATCTTACTCATTTCTTGTGTCACCGATGTCTGCTTTAGATTTTGAATTCTTGTACCCCATTAATTAGTCTTAACACAGAACACTAAAAAGGCTGCAAATGATGCATTTAGCATGTTGGGCCACTAGTGGGTGCTGTAGGTTGTTTTTGAAATGAAACCAGACACATGTTACAGACATCAACAATAGGAGTACACAAACATTCATATGGACAGATGACCAAAAAAGCTACCAAGTCCCAGGAGAATATGGAGTGGGAGTGGTGCCCTTTCCTTCGTTTGGTTTCAGCCACCTTATCTGGAACAAGCTAAAAATAAAAACAAGCCACCTGAAACAATTTTAAGGCATTTTGGTACACTGTAAGCCCAGATGTCATTTCTACGAAAAGAATTAAGTACAGAGTACTTGGATTTGTAAGTTTTGTTTCATTGCTAAAAAAAAAATATCAGTATGGTCGACTGATTGACATACATAGTTGATTGTGAGAATAGGTTTAAGTTTAATGCACTAAAAATAATTACGTTTTAATTTGTTTAAAAAAAATCATATTATTTGAGGATTTCTACATGGAAATCAGTTGCTTCTCCTCCAGTTTCATGTGTTTTGAGGCCTGCACTTAAGAGTTTACTAGTTTTTCATGGCTTGGTTGGAGGAGCGGGTGTCTCCCAATCGGAAGGTTGCAGGTTTGATTTCCATCTCTGCCTGCCCACATGCCGAAGTGTCCTTGGGCAAGACACTGAACCCCCAAACTGCCTGTGTGAGTGGTTGGTGGTGGTTGGAGGGGCCGACGGCACAAAATGGCAGCCTTGCTTCTGTCAGTCTGCCCCAGGGCAGCTGTGGCTACCTACGTGGTTTACCTCGATCCAGAATGAATAATGCTATGTAAAGTGTCTTTGAATGCCAAGAAAAGTGCTATATAACATTGACAAAACAATTGAAATAATACATTTAAAGTTTAATCAACTGGGTACTCAGTGAATTTAACTCAAGCTTTTAAGCTAAATACACTCAATCTTTGCGTACGTTGCACTTTCTTTTTTAAGGCAACCGGTTTCCTCACATTTTTTGAAGTAGAATCAATTTAAACAGATTTACAGTGTAGCAGGAGGGTAAAAAAAACAACCCAGATATATCAATGGTAACCTTAAATTCTTTGGTGTATTTAGTCAATGTTAAAGTGTAAAAAGTAAAAACAAACAGTGTGCCTCCAAATTAGGAAATACAAATTTCTTTAATCAATTCAATTCAATGTTATTTGTATACTGCTAAAAAAATCCCCCCTTAACAGGAAGAGACCTTGGGCAGGTTGACAAAAAACTAAGACATGTCCCTCTGTATCAATGCCCAATCACTTCATTTATGAGTATACATGAAGAATGATTAGGATAAGAAAAAGTCCTAATGACCATCACGTTTGACCATCGCAATCTGACCATTTCTGTGTATTCTTGTAGAAAATCAACAAAGAAATCCCTCTAGGAGTTTCTGAGACATTGTATTAAATAATAAGAGACGAAAGACCACTAAATTGTTTTCAAATAGATAAACAAGCAAAACTGGATAAGAAATCTAAATTAAGTACATGTTCTTTGGCTAAAGCGTATCGGCTACTTAGTCAGCTAGATTGTCGATCGTTCTTTTTAAATAATAAATTATCCTTAAATAGCACTTAGCACTAATTATGCAACCGTCCTGTAGCTATCGCTGCCTTCGTGGTGCAATATGAAACATGAATGATGAAACCAGTAGTGAAGCTGTAACATCGTTGTGTGATTGTGTAATGTCTTTTGTCATATTAGCAAGTTGTTGCTAAGAATAGCCGGCGTGAGCATCATCATTACCATCGTGTAAGAAAATATGAGCATGGTAAAGGAATAATTAAAATAATTAAGACCTCTGATGCCTCGGGGCACTGTGCTTGGCTTCAAAAAACATTAGTCAGTCTGCTCATTAGAAGGCGCATGCAGCCGCATATGAGATGGATTTCCATTAGTTATTTTCTTGAAGAACCGAAGGTGATTTTAGGAATCTCTCACGAAGGTCCAAGAGAGATGCTACAATCACGTACCCATGTTGGTAAATTCAATTTGCATGGCTGGAACATGTACTGCGGGCAATCGTTGGCTTGGCTGTGTTGAATAATGAATAGAGATTAAGCTGTTTGTGCAGTTTAGTGTTACTTTACAGTTGATTATAACCTGTTTATTTGATGAGTTGGCTTCGTCATGTTATTCATTAGGTTCTTTCAGCAGGGTTAGATTGTTTACATATTCAACAAGAACACAATGACACAAGTACACACTGGCATTAACCATTTTTTCTCTCTCTTTTTTCTTTTGTCAAGGCAACGTGAATGGAAAGCATCTAGCACAATCTGGATTCATGTTCAAAGGCTATTTTTTGGTGGATCATTACCTAAACAAGGTCCCAGACTGGGTCCACAGTCAAAGCCAGGAGCATTGAAGACATGGACGTGCTTGTTATTGAGATGACGAATCTCCCCAGTCTCAAACCAAAATAGATCAGTAGGCTGTTGACGTTTCGGCCCAAAATAGAGCATTATACATTTATGAAAAGAGGGAACAATTTCCAGAAAGGAAAGGGAGGTGACTCAGCAGTACTGCAAGAACAAACAAATATGCTATACCTCAGTGAGACCCAACAATGTTTAGCATGGTTAAACAAGAAAAGGAGCGCAATTACTGAAGCACAAAATTCTCTTGTTTATTCACACCGAGGTAACACAACACAAACGCTCACACATTTATGAAACTCACGTGTTGGACGTCAGTTGGTCAGCAGGAGCAGTATGTAGAAAAATTTGTATCCAAACTAGTACAACAGAAAATGTGGGCCTGCTTCTGCACATGGTAAAGAGCAGAGTCTGCGGGAGTCATATTTCCTTTTGCATCCAAAAATGATGATGATGATGATGACAATGATGACGATTGTCTTTCTGCTGCTCCTTTCTAGAGTTTCCAGGATTCTAATGCCCAATTGTTCACTACACCCCATGCCCCCAACCCTGGAAACCACCCTCTGCCCGTCCAACACCAGGAGACGCCCTTCCTCCAACCTCCCCAGATCTAAGAGCAAGGCAGGAGCGCAACGGGAGAGGCCAGCCCACCCCGGGTAGACCCTGGTGCCACAACAAGCACCCCCACCCTGTCCCCGTCAGGATGGGACTGCAGCCCCCCACGACAGACGCCGCCCCCCCAGCCCACAGGGCCGTCAGTCACCTGAGCAACAACGCCCCAGCAGCCACCAGCTCCGAAAGTCTCCGCAGGGCTACATGATGTATTCAATTACAGGGGACCATGTGGATTTGACATGTGTCAGGGGATTTTTCTTCCAAGCAAGCATTCTCTCCAATGTGATGTGGTCCAGAAGGAAGTTTTTATATAGGTTTATATTTAGATCACCTTTGGATTTTTGATTCATGACTTCATGCCCCCTGCCAGCTCAGTTGGTAGAGCATGAGACTCACAATCTCAAGGTAGACGGTTCGTGTCCCACGCGGGAAGGTTCTTAATCAGTGCAATGGGATCTGGGTGACGGTGCTCAGACGGCCACCCCCACCTCCCTGAAACGGCTAAGCGGGAGAAAATGGATGGATGGACTTTGCATCCTTTCAGGATACAAGGTGCATGCAGGATTAATTTTTCTCCAAGTTAACCTTTGTGAGATCACCTGGCAAGCAAAGTGTGGGTGAGACTGGAAGAAGGTGACCCAGAAATAATGATGGGTCTTCACAGATCCTTTGCCAAAATGTTTGACCTAGAGCACACAGCCTGAGAAATGACCAGTGCAGTTTGAACATATATTTGTAGGTATGACACATTGTCCTGTTTAATGAACTCTGTGAAGGACCTTGTATTGTATGAGCTATATACAATCATATCAAATATACACTATATATGACTGTTTGTTGTCATCCTGAATACTGGTTTTATGCTCCAACCCATAACTTTTCTCCAAGGGCTTGTCTGCCATTGTCAACACAATGGCAGACAGATGCAGGTATTTGGAACTCTTGCAAATACTTGCAGTTCTGCATTCAATGCATTCGCAGGAGTGATCCACCCACCCATCCACTCATCCACCCATCCACCCATCCATCCATGTTCTCTAGCTGGGAAGGCTACACAGGACAAATTGGTAGCTATGGGTGTGGGCAGGATACACAGTGGACAGCTTGCCAGTCCATCACAAGGCAAACATGACAGAAAATCACACTCACATTCACACCTAGGAGCAATTTATAATTGTCAGTTACCTTCACATGCATGTTTTTGGACTGTTGGAGGAAACCGGGGTACCAGGGGGAAACCCATGCACAGGTATGGAGAACATGCAAACTCTCCAGAGAAAGGCCCGGCCGGTTTGAACCCAGAACATTCTCACTGTGAGGCAAGGGTGCTCACCACTGCACTACCTGAATGAAGGTTGTATGCTATGTTAATCAATCGAATCAAACCAAGTTATTAAAATGTGGAGAAACCTTTGATTTTTATCAATTCCCAGCTTAGGAAGAACTTCAACAGTCCCCCAGCATCTGGTAATTCTTTTTTATCTTTGGTACCACCCACACTGCACTAAAAGGTTGCAGACCCTTTCTCTGATCATTAATTTACCAAAAACACTACAGTAATGCCCAACATTTTGTGTTGATTTATGAATCTATTGCCAGTTGTTTCTGACTTCAGGTTTACAATCAACCTCAGAAAATGGCACAAAATTCCAAAAGTTCACAAGTTTATGCAATGTCTCAGTTTCAACTATACTAGGGTTGTTTGTTAATTGGATTTATTGGATTGGGATTTGTTTTCCCATCAACCCTGCAATTTGTTCCATTATCAAAACATTTGTCTTGCATTTGGTTTTGTTTTATTTTTCCCTCTTCAAGCAATCAGTAAAATCTTTAATTCTATGAACTCCACTTTGTTTGGTAGTTTCAATCAAATGCATCTTGTTTGTTTGATAATGGTTTATGTACCAGCTCCACTGGGCCACTACTGCAGGGTCATGGGCTTCCTTTGTGCCACAGCCTGTCTCTGCTGCCAGCAGCAGAATGTTAATGATGGTGATCTGAACAAGTCCCAGTGGGACTCGGGCTTACTGTGGGTTAAATAACAAGATAATGTTTCACTGTGGCCTCTGTCAATAGAGCTTGGCGTTCTCTCAATAGCCGAAACAAATCATAAATTGGCGTGTAAATGAGTGGCCTCTCTCTCACTCCTGACCTGACACTCAGAGGTCAACTTTTAATCAGGTTGGACATGATTGTGGAGAAACAAACAGGAAGGAAAAGCTTATACAGATTCACAAGGAGAGAAAGGGTACTGAAGCAAGACACAGACAAGACTTGTACAGAAATATTCCCCTGCAGGTGGGCAGAACGTTGGCAGATATACAGTATATGTTAAGATGGTAGGATGCGGATGCAAATTTGACTTTCATGGCCAATGTTGGTTGGAACATAACACTACTTCTTATACCAAGGAGATTGAGCACTCTAATTTATCCATGTACTCGCTTTTAAATAATTTATATTGTAACTTGTGTTGCAAAATCACAAACAACTAATGTCGTGAAAATGAATACCTGATCACAGTACATAGTTTCAAGTCTAAAAAGCATTTCAGTAAATACTTCAGAAAGTGTTTCGAGCCTCTCTCAATTTGGATGACTTAATAAATTGCTTCCATTATAATAATACATGGGTTTTATATAGCGCTTTTTTCTGGGAGACATAAATTGCTTTACATTGCATTATTCAATCACTCCATGCTGGATGGTGGTAAACTACGTAGGTAGCCACAGCTGCTCTGGGGCAGACTGATGGAGGCGAGGCTGCCAATCTTCACCATTGGCCCCTCTGACCACCACCAACCACTCCCTCTCACACTGCAGTCACCCAGGCTGCTTGGGGTTCAGTGTCTTGCCCAACACTTTGGTATGTAGACAGGCAGGAGATGGGAATCAAACCTGCAACCTTCCAATTGGGAGATAACTGCTCTACCAACTGAGCCATGCCGCCCACATGATTATGTACGTAATGTAGCTGCATTAGGGCATTACAGTGACAAGGAAGATAATGCAGTAATGTCACAAATAGATGCACGAGAAACTGAAAAAAAATGTATATAATCAACCTGAAGACAGTAGCTAACAGCTCTTGGGAATAAATGTTAGGTTTCTTTTATGATGATAGCTGAAGTACTGTGAATAATACTTTTATCTTCAATTTTCTTACAGTTTAACAACCTTCATGTTGCTGTTAGGGGAACTGAGGTTGGACTGGACTAATAAAGCACCATTCCTCCTGTAAACAGGAGTTAAGTCAAACAATGGCGCGGATGCCATTTTCAGCACTTCTGGCTCAGCCTTTCACGACTCAGACTTTAGGCCAATTTATGGCCTCGCTGTCCGCAGACAGTCAAGGAGTCATACTCCAAATGTCTATACCAGGTTATTCCACACGAGAACTGTGTACCTGCCTCGTGATAGCAGAGGAGCGTCTGTTATATTGTGTTTGGCTGGACAACATCAAAACATTAAGAAAGCAAGAAAGAGACACCACAGCGTGAACGGGACTGAGGCTAAGAGTATATATTACAGTTCATACGTTCTTTAAGTAGTTCATACAAAAAATGTGCAAACTGTCTGAAACTTAGGATACGGATGTACACACAAGGGTCCTTGCTGATTGTCAGGGACTTTGACAGATGACGACATTCTACATCTTGTGAACTCTTGTGAAAACACACAAACAAGAGATGAGCTTGTTTCGTCTGTTAGAAGACTTTGCTTCACTTGGAATTGACATTATTTGCGCAGTCAAGCTCAGGTGTTCTGCAGCTCAGCTGAACTCTGTGTGCACTGCGGACAACTGAATGCAAAATGGATATGATGGAGGAGATTTCTGCATGAACTGGTTTAGACATATGCTTTTATCGACCTTTAATTGACGAATAGAAACGCTGAATATCTTTATTGAACATAGTCATTACACAAAGTCTTAGAATTGTTGACTGCTGTTGAATGCTATTTAAGTTATCAAATTAATTGTGCTTGTACTTGAGCAGAATATTTGAGTACTCTTTCCACCTCTGCTGTGGACTATCACCCCAACGTGAACCTGTAAGACAGTGTTGTCCAGCGGTTTTTCCAGGACAGACATCAGACCCCCCCCTCTCCATTCTCTGATTTTATAAAACATTACAATGAAGCTAAGCAATAGAGCACACCAGTCACTTGCATAAACATATAAAAAAGAGGAGCTTTCAGAAAAAACAAAAACTGGGTGAGTGGTGCTCAATGGATGATTTTTTTTTTTTTTACAATTATTCGTGTTTTATCAGATTTTACACTCAAAACAAAAGAATTGCCACTGATAATGTCACATCACTATTATTCACTGAACACATTCTCAACTGAGGGTTATTCGTTGAGTGACAGTGTACTTGCCTCCACATTTTGTCATACCCACATATCTATGCACAAACATGTTTTTAATTGCTTGTTGAAAACCTGATGGGTGCCACCTGTTAATGAGGAATTTGAACGTGTGCGACTGAGCTTTATTAATATAGCTGTCAATAGTGTGTCATGAGAGGGGCACTGTACTGCGGCCAAAATAAAGAGACAGTTTATCACAAAGATGGAAGCTTCACATTATGGTTACAGACTGTGACAATCACTCGCTTCTGCTACATTACAGTATAATTTTACTCTTTCAGGTCCATCATGAAAACATGATGATTTCCTCTGACAATGCTCTATCCAAGCATATTTTATTCACTTCCTTCCCCTTTAAAACAGAAAATCACAACTTTAAATCTTAGGACAACTTTCCCTTTTTCCTTTATATCAAATAATATTTTCTTCTGCATAATTTCCATCCACCAATGTACGTCTACTAAAAGAATCTAAATGTAATGGAAGAAGGTGGGCGGGATGCTATTTCCTCAGACCTTGTAGAAAGAGCTGTGAAGTCTCTTTCATGTATATGTGCATGTGGTGTAATCAAAAGGGTGGGCTAGGAATTTTTCATATTGTGTTAATATCATATAGCATGAGATATATAATGCATCACAGGTGGTATGAAAAATGTAAATAAGTAAAAGAAATTTGTAATACAGCACCGTTATATCAAAGCAAGTTTCTTCATTCAAGTGGATGAACCTGGTTACCTTGAACTTGGCTACCACCTTTGCCAGACTGTATCTGTGTCATCCTCCAGCGTAGGCCCTCGACCAGAGGCCTGACAGTTCTGGGATTCTGCGCCATATTTGACCTGTTTCTTCACTCTTCTGGACTGAGGCTCATAGCGCTATCATATGAAGATCAAGAAATTGTGAGAAAATGACAATAAAATGTTGTGTTTCGGTCCATCTCATACCAAAGAGCATTAAGGCCACTCCCCAAAAAATTGTCTTCATAAAAAAATTCTTAATTTTTTTAAAAAACATTTTCTCAGAATTTTGACATTGAAACGTTTGACCCAAGTCGTGTAGTTCAAAGACAATGCTACTAAATACTAAAGAAATGTATGTGAACTTTTGACCTCGAAGAAAGTAATAAACAACTCAACTGTAAAAGAAATGTACTCATTATCGTGGCATTTAACCAAATGAAATCATTTTGGTCATCCTAACTGACCTGAAACATGAGAGGTTTAGTCTGATTTAACTTCAGACAGTGAGAAAAAAGTGTTTATATATATATAAATATAAATATATATATATAATTTTTTGTAAAGAAGGCATGATGAGCATTGATCCTGACACAGAGACTTTGGAACTCTGTGATGTTTCTTTTTCTTACCATTTATTCAAGCTGTTATAATAAACACATTTTCAAAATCATACCTTTGATACTGATGCCAATGTTACATGAAAGAAAACTGTTTTTTAGCAGAAGGCTGCTCAAGAGAAAGTTTGTATTTGAATTGTAATGCTGAAATGAAGCTACAGTTATAATGTTTAGGCATTTATACATTTTCAAGCGACATTGAGTCATATTTATTATTGTTTTTTTTATTTCGGTTGATAAAAATTGCCTGTGTGACTTCCTTGCACCGTCAGTCTTCATTGTGATTGACATCGTATATTTCAAGTACCGCTAATCTTTTTCCATGTCAGTGATTTAACTTTGGTGAGACTGTCAACAGTTGACAAATTGTCCTTGCAGGTCCTGGTGTCAGCCATGCTTCCCAGCCCCGTTTCTTCCTGATAACTTTTTGATATTTTTGATATTTTAGCTTGACAGTGCATTCCTTGTTTGTCTGTCTCTATCTCTTTCTACCTGACTTGTCTGTTTTTTATCACAGATTTTTGAGTGTGTCCTGCACTAAATCAAAATCTAAATCCATCCGACAGCACTCAACAGGGGCTCCTCGGACCCAAAAGATATTGTGCTTAACTGAGGACATACATACTTTCTGAGTGTTTGGACAAAATGTCACCTCTTTATCATGACTCTTTATATTTAGGCTATGGAAGTGTGAATAACCCTTTAATGTATAAGCCATGCAAAGTTCACATGCATGTGACACTTGTAATTTGTTGGCGCTGCATGGTGGTGCTGTGTTAGTGTGACTGTCCCCTGTTGGAGGTCAGTTGGGGACTTTTCTTCTGGAATTTTTTCGTCGCCCGCAAAAAATGTTTTAAAAGACAAAAACACAACATAAAGCTCTAAAAGACACATCACACAATGACAAACCCTGGACTCTGATGTTTACTAAGTTAATGCACTGTTTGCTTGAATTGAATGAAAAAAAAAGCAGTAATTATGTGATGGGGGAAAAGTCTGACCTACTACTTGTAAAGCCTCAGATGCGTCATTAACTTGTTTGGTTTTGATTAAATATGAGGGCGGTTAAGAAATATTATTTGGAATTGTCAGCTGATGAAAGATCCAGAGACGATGAAGGCGGACTCCTCAAACCTTGAGGTAACACTCAACAACCACAGGCTCCTTTTACGCAGCTGGATCCAAGGATCAGAAATGAAGCTAATTGATGCCTATGAAGCAGAGGAAGCCGAAAAAAGATATCAAAGCATTTTCAGCACACAATTTTCACTAGATGAACTGTCGCTGAGGAATGGCAGTTAAGTCTTGGAAGCCAAGATGAGCCCCAAAGGACCAAGAAAATGTTCTGAATTGGGTAGAAAAGAGAAGAAAAACACCTCACGGCTTTGAAAAAAAAAAAAAAAGGAAGCAGGAAGGTTTGGCCAACATGGGGTCTGCACTGCAAATAGGGTCCACATGGGAATGTCATCAGCTGGAAACCTCAACTCACCTATTGGAAACATGCATGAGTATGAGTTCTGCAAAGCAACAAATCGGTACGCCAGAGTCGTCTGGTGGATTAAACTTCAGCTTTTTTTGCCCATTATTGCCAAAGTTCAGGAAACACATAAATGATGAGACAAGCATTGGCATCTGTTTTCACAGATTCTTAGATCTCGAGTTTGTCCCAATTAGTCTCTGAATCCTGCTCCTACCATCCATCCTTTTCTGATAATGACATCACACAGGTTTGGGTCTGTGCATTTGAGGTTAGCCTCGCTGGGTACACGATGGACTGGTCACTAATCCAACCCACAGCGAACACTGACACAGAGAGGAGGCCATGCTACCCAGATAAAACTCTTGCATCTAAACTCCACACAGAAGCTTAAATCTGAATGTGGGTCTTCTTGTTACGTTACATTTGTATTTATTTTGATCTCCATTAGCAGTACAGCTCCTCTTCCTGGAGTCAATCCAGCATGCTGCTCACAGCAGCATGTTAAACCAGGCATCAGTATTTATTCCTCGTGGATTCCATTAAGCATCACCTCTTCATACGATTCGAGAAAACAACGTAACATAGTTTGTGACCTGGAATGTCACCCTCTAGGCAGAAGCCATCAAGAGATTGCTGTCAGGTTCGAATTGTGGCCGTAGTAATAAACCCAAAGAGAAAGAAAATCTACACACAGCACCTCACAAGCAGACTGAATCATTCAGAAATGGCAAGTCTGAGGCCCCGTTCCCAAAACAATACTTTTCATTTCAGAAAAGATTTGCGTTCACTTGGCAGATTTTTTGAAAGGAATGTCCATTTACACAGAAACAACATACATGCTGAAAATGATGTAGTTTTCATGTAGGGCCATGAGTGGGTGCTGTTGATTGTTTTTTAATGAAACCACACACACACACATGCATGCAGAGAACAATACAAGATAAAAGTGTCTGGAGGCTATCGTTGTTGTTATTGTTGTTCTATTCACACATGTGCAGAAGAGCTACTTACTATGGCCTTAGTGCGCAGTAGCAAGGTTTTTGAAAAGTTGTGTTTTCCTCCATTTAAATGTAGTCGGAGCATTTTCTAAAAGGTCCACTTTGGGAACTAATCTCAAATAATTGCATTTACAGTGGCTCTGTTCACCATTGTCGTGTGCAATAAAAGTTTTACAGTTTCACTTAAATATCTCGTGTAGACGAGGCCTGAGCTGACCATTAGAATGTGGCAGCAGGAATTACACTCATTATACCAGATCACATTTTTCTAATCCTCTGTTGTCCAGTTTTGGTAAGATTATGAAAACTGTAGTTGTTGTTTTCTGTTTGTAATGTATTGAAATGGCAAATGCTGTCTAATGCTGCTGTGGTCCTTCTGCATCAAAGGGCTACTTTCTAAACTTGTCTTTGGCCTCTCTGGCCATTCATTTTGACCTCTGACATCAAGAAACATCATCATCAACTTTTTAAAATCAAATTACGTTGTCAGTCTCTGAAATACTCAGCTCGACAACCAAAGTCACCATTCTTTGTTGTTCTGATGCAATGTGTAAATTTCATCAAGTTGTTTTGACCAAAGAAGGCAAATGCAAAAATTCTCAGTTTGCATTTAAGGGTTCAGGGAAATTTTTCATACTTTAATCCCTGTCAAAGAGGTTCCTAATTAAGTTGTTTTGTGAACTTTATTTGTGTCATATTAGATTTTCTGTCAATAATCAAGTCTGTGAAATAAAATATATGAATATATTAACATTTAAAGATTGAACATTTCTCCAAATCAACACGATAAGATAAAAAACCTTTGAATACTTCATATTTAGATGTCTCTTCCTTAGGACTGGTTGCACAAGATGAAAAATATGAAGTCCATTTTATGAATCCTTATACAGCTTTTATAATACCACAAGAGTACTGATACCATTTAAATGTGCCAAATCTCATCGCAAACACACAAAGAGCTGTGTGGGAGCTGTAACCTCTAACCTACAGAGACCTGATTGCAAAGGTTCATAAGCACAGGGACACTTGGCTGCTAAAAGCTTCTTGGACAGCTTACATTTTATTTGAGATTGACTGTGTTGAAAAAGCAGAGCCTGGAGAGCAAAAACTGTTTCAGTGTCCAAATCCTGATACCCTGGACTGTTGCACATTATGTAACAGTGTTGAATCCTTTTTCTCTGTGCCTTTTTTTTTTTGTTTGACTTTTTCTTTTCAGTCCACCTTTGACACATTCACAGTTGAGGTTTTGCCCACATATCCCTGCTTCTTTTTTTTATTTTTTATTTTTTTTGTTATTGTTTGTTGTTGTTCTCCTTCACAGCACAGGCCCAAAGTGCACCAATAAAACAATAAAGTGTTATTCTCGCCAGTGGATGTTGTTATACCTCCCAACCTAACAGAACTGGCAAAAACAACAATGAGACAGAGCAGTACACTGGATGCTGCCAAGCCCCGAGCTTACTGAAGAACTTCAGCATTCTCTCAGCCGAAGCTGTGAATCTCACTGGGAAGCACTGGACACCTTCAGGTGTATTTCATCTTCATCATCACTTTTCACTTGTTTGTGCGGTTTTCAAAACTTTCCTCCGTGTGGTGTCTGGTCAGAACTTTGGTTCCCAGTCCAAAATAGTCAGAAAGAGCAAGCCAGGGTGGTACACAAACCTTGTACATGGACATTTTTATTTTCTTTCTGGGAAACTCCATGCTGTGTTTCAGAGATGTATTTTGATGCCTAACAGCCTGGTGACCTCTTTCTAAAATGTGCTGATACACTGATTTGCCTGTTGTCATCAACACATAGCGTTTAAACGAATTCCCCCAGTTTATTTCAGTTTAATTTTTAATAGCTTTTCCCCTCCATTCATTTTTTTCCACTTCATCCAGTTTGCAGAAGGCTGGAACCAATCCCAGCTGACATTCAGACGGCTGTAGCTGGGTTGGAGGAGCGGTTCGAGCCCCCCAGCTTGCCCTCTCCATGCGGCGAAGCGTCCTCAGGCACGACCGAGTGTTGTGCACTTTGCACGACAGCTGTCTCCCTTGGCGTGTGAGCGTCTGTTTGATAGTGTGTGCAAATGACCGAATGTTACCAATCAAGTCTATTTTCCATTTACAGTCAGGGTACACAAAACACCTATGGGCATTTTGGAGTCACCAGTATAAATAATGCATGGGTGAATGGGAGAAAGCTTGTCAGGTCTCTGTGTCTGCCCCTGTGTGTCTCACCTCATGTTTCCTATTAACCAATGGCCTTCTCCCTCTGTGTGCTCCCGTTGTTGAGTTCAACCTGTGTCCACTCCTTCCCAGTGTATTTAAGCCTCCCGTTCGCCATTGTCTGTGTCAGCTCATTTTGTCAACCTGTCTCGTCCACGTCCCAGTCCCGGCTTCCCAGTGTTACCCGTTTGGTTTTTGGACTTTGCAGTTTTTAACGGGACTCTTATTTCTCAGCTGAGCTACCTGAGAACCCACATGTAACCAGGGAACACATGCAAACTCCACACAGAATATCTCAAGTCTGGGAATGAATCAGGTTTGTTTGTTGGGAGGGAAAGCCAACCATGCCAGTGATGACCAGTCACAATAGCAAATCTTATCAGAAAGGAGCCGCTGGGCTTTGTTGGAAAGTAGAATTTTGAACTGAGCAATGTTGTTTTTATTTTCAGAAAGCTGACTTTTCTGAGTCATTGCATCCAATGCAACACTGCAAAATAATTGATTCCGCTGTGTATACCCATCTAGCACTGGGTGAAAGGCGGGGTACATACAGGCTACCAGAGTGAGACACAATCACCCACACATTCTCACAACAGAGTCACCAATTAACCTAACATATATCTTTGGTTTGTGAGGGGAGAGGAAGAGACGGCGAAAACCAACAAATTTCTCTCTGAAAGGTCTCAGACTCAAGTTCAGACCATTTCCAAACCCTGCGGCACATATCTATTTTGTCACATCTCTTTTGTTGCCAGCCATTTCTATTGACGTTGCCCCACTTAGGGCAAAGAGACAGTTCCATGCTTCACATTTCATTCATGCCGTGGTACTTCAGCCTATTATCACTCTTTTACAATGGCCTTGCAGCAAATAAGTTCCCTCTCTGCTGCTATAAGAGCAAGGTATAGAATGATTGATGACTTTGAGCTCATGGAGCCCTCATGGGTATCATGATTAAGACGGTGGAGGAGAAAAAGCCATCAGATTTGGCAAAATTACAGATAAAGTCTGGCTTTTCTCCTGAACTGTTTTCAACACGGCCTTAGCTGAGAGAACTGAAAGTTACAGCGTTTTGCATGTCGAGTGCAGCAAATACTGAGTGTGTGAACTCACGGGGTGATCATGTGTAAAGAGTGAAAGCACTTCAAAATGAGAAGAATTGCCTTGAGGACAAGAATGTACCTCGTGTTGAGGCTCCAGAATGTGAACAGTCTGACATCAACAGATAAAAATACAACCATAACAACTTCTCTGAGTCAGAGAAACCTTGATTTCTGTCATTTTATCAGACGGCCTATCTGAAAGTAAAATGAACTCACATATACAGAAAAAAAAAGATATTTGACCAGAGAAATGTCAAGATCTTTCAAATGGATCTTAAGAATATGCATTTTATAAGATTTAAATTATAGGAGAAGTGTGTCATTTTTCCTGGGAGTTCAGCAGTTTGTTGACTGTCGAAGCATTTTACTGTGCTGTTTTAGAAACTATAACTGAACCGACTATGTCTTGCTAGTTAAATAACTAACATAAAAACACTGATTCCAAGATTATGGCCCTATTCAAACAATGATTTGAGACTGATGGTAGTGGCTGAGCAGTTGTTTGTTTTTGTAATGAAACCACACACACATCCATGCAGAGAACAATACGCTATAAACAATAATGGGGAATACACGGATATTCATATGGACAGACAACCAAGTTGGATTGTTATTCCAGGTGACACTCCACCATAAAACTATCAAGTCCCAGGAAAATATGGACCAGGAGTCATGACACTCTGAAGGCTGCCATCATTGTTTTTGTCATTTACTATGGCCGTGGAGCTCATGCGTGGTGGCAGTGATTCAGAAAGGTTCCTTTCTCTTTGGAGAGTTTTCTAAAAGTCCCACCTTTGTAACCATTTTCCAAAACTTGAGTTCTCAGTGGCTCCGAGAACCATTGCCATGTCAACGGACCTCCAAGATAAAACAAAAGTTTTCACTTTAAACCGTCGCGTATACGAGCCCTATCATACACGGTACCGTTAATAACACTCTCTTACAAACTGAACAGTATTTGGACAGAGCATAAATTTATGCTAATGGGCTCCATTTATTGCTCGCTATTGTTTTGAAGGGGGCTGTTCTCTGCAATGTATTTTACTCTTAATTTTGCCTGCAACAAGAAACCCATTACATCGCTGCAACATTATTCTGGTCGATTACAGGATCTGCGGTGTTGAACATTACAGACACTGCATAATGCCTCGACTTCTTTCACTGATTCCAGTTTACCATATAATGTGATTCTTCTTTCCTTTCACTGCTCATATAATGCAGATCAATGTTTCTCAGTCTGGGCTACTGGGGATCGCTGCCCTGCATATTTTCAGATGTCTCCGTGCTTCAGTGCAACTGACTCAAATGAATGGAGGCATCCTCTGCTCAGACGAGGCCTGATAACGCTTGGTTCATTTGAATGAGGTGCTGTTGGGACACAGAAGTCGAATAAAAGCACAGCGGTGGGTGGTTCTTTAGAAAACTGGTCCTGGCGTTTTGATTAAACCTTGTTTAAAAGCCCAAACAGAATAAAGATCAGGCCTTCAGTCTGAATAAATGACTAAATGGACACTCCAATGAGTTAAAACTTTTTTCTAATCCAATGCACCATGTGCAAAAGACAAAGGAATCATGAACTTTTTTTTTTTATTAGTCTCAACCTTTATTTACTCAGGGATAACTAACTTAACTAAAAGCTTTACATTCAGACTTTCTTTACCCTTTTTCCAGTTTCTTATCTTATATTTGAAAGAACAAAACAAAGAAAAACAGATCTTAGTAAGAAGGTCATGTGACTGAATAGGAGACCATACCTTGTAAAGTTGTTGGGGGGATTTTAGAGTGATGCGCTGAAGTGAAAGAAGCAGTGTGAACACCTGAACGGAGTTAAACCACTGAGGTGAAATGTACCGGATGAAGAGTGACAAAGTTAGATGTTCATCCAGGGAATTGTTAAGTGATTTAAAAAAAGTGCCATTTTTATTCCAGTGCACTGGTGTCTCCCAGGTCACTAATTGCGAGCTTGTCTGAATAACATCCTCTTTTTACACAACAATGTTTTCAAGCGAAAATGGAAAACCTTCGTTCCGTTTTGTGTGTCCATTTACACAACAAAAGTACTTGAAGCCACTGAAAATGCAACTTTTTAAGAGCAGTTTCTAAGGTAGAACTTTTTTGAAAAATGGACCTTCAACTTTGTTGTGCTCATAAAATCCTACCTTCCTCACACAGCAGAGCAACTAATGTTTTGTTGCAGTGAAGTCTTTTACGACCTAGGAAGTTTTTAGATATCAGCAAGACTACGGGGGAAACCATCAATCCAGCCAAAAGCTGAAACACTAACTTTGATGGCTCAAATGACACGTTAGGACAAATGCCGTTTCAGGTCGTCACAGAAATAGGTGACATGAACTGAGAGATTAGAATATTTCTGGTTGCAGAAATACTGGATCTGAAACAAATGATCTTTGACATGTTTTAAAGTCTATCAAGTCTGCTGAAGCGGATCTAGAACTGCCTCTGGGGCTGTCGCTGTAATGGAGGAGCGGCCTGGAAAATCCTAAATGTTCATGTTACGACTTTTTGTCATACAAGAGAAATATGCTGGCAGTATCGAGAACAAATTTTCATTCGTGATTTATAAATTTAATTCGGTCAAATGGTACATGGTTGTACATGCGTCATAATTATGTGTCAACGTTTCAAGCACATGGGGTTGGCGTTGGAGAAACGAAGCTTATAAATGAACAAATATGCAACTTTAGGCCCCGAAAGACATAATTTCTTCATCTATCTCAGAATCTAAAGAACCAACCATCCATTCATCATCAAAACTCACTTCATGAAGGTTTGAGGAATTCAGATTCTGCTGAGGTGAGCGGTTCATTACAAAAAAAAAAACAAGATTCTCAACTACAGGCAAGTCAGAGTCAATATTTAACCAAAAAATGTGACTTTGAATATGTAAACTCTACAAATAGGTGATAGTGTGAACCACTGCATCACCATGCAGCCTACTAAAGATCATACACATCTTAGATTTTGCAGAATACATGTGTATACAATACAGTTTTAAACACATAATATGGGAAAACATTTTTTTAATATTATCAGGGAGGCCATGAACAAGACCTATGAGGGATAAGGTTAAGAGAGTTGTGCCAAATCCATTTGAAGGGGTTAAAAGTACACAACGATTCACACAGGAGACGAATGATGTGCATCAAAAATCATATCAGTCTAATCCAGAATAACACATTTTCATAATGAAAGAGATAACCATCTGTGAAAGGTTTGACGAAAACATATTAATGCTTCATCCAGCAAGCCATACATATAATACATGTGTTGCATGCAAGTCAGCGTGTGTGAGTATGAAGACAGTGATGGACAGTATGCAGAAAGTAGGACGGTTATATTCATAAAAACAAGCACAAAGGACTGAGCCAGTTTTTGACAACGTCTTCTGTTTTCTGAAGCCTCCTAGATTGCCTCTATAAGGCTGCGTTTAAATTGGAATCCTTTATATACTACGTAAACATATTTAAGCCAAGTGAAAACTCAGAACTTTTTGAAATCGTCTCTCAAGATGGAACTTTACGCAAACGCTCCAACCCCCGTCTCCATGTAACCAGGGGAAAACGCAACTTGTTGAAAAAGCCAAGTCTTCATGGAAAATCGGCATGCACGCCACGGCCGTAATAACTAGTTCTTCTGCACAGTAACAACAATGTTTGCCTCCAGAGTGTCGTGACTCCCAGTCCATGTTCTCCTCGGACCTGGTAGTTTTATAGTTGAGACTCACCCTGAATAGCAATCCACCTTGGTTGGCTTTCCATATGAATGTCTGTGTGCTCGCCATTGTTAATGTTTATAGCGCATTGTTCTCTGTGCCAACTCATGGCCTGGCATGACTCGCGACATTGTTTTCAGTGTTTCTGCCATTTCCTTACAAATGTTAAACTTTCCTGGAACGAAAACACAAAAATTATCATTTTTGTGTTTTGTCATATCAAAAATGGCTGTAAACCTTCTTTCTGAATTCTCATTTCCCAAAACATTACAGTGAACACAACCACTGATAGACACGCCCACTGTGATGACCATAAAAAAAACAAACGAGTCTTTAAATTGAAAGCAAATGTTAGTTTCCCAAATTTGCGCTAAATGATAGTGAAGGTTTTATACCGGTTTTTGAAAACTATAGAAAAGAAAACCCTTCCGGCCATGCGTGATTTCTAGCCTTCCCGAAGGTGTCCCAGAACCGAGGTTGGAAATGTATACGTCGGTTAACAATCGAAGTGGCCAGCATATTATTAAAAATGTGATATATAATGTCACCCTGAGATTATGTTAAGAAAGAATTAATTTCCTTTTGCCTTTCTCCAGGAGGAGGTCAAATTCAGCCAAATCTAGATGATCTGTGGACGCCGAAGCAGGAAGATTCAGAAAACCGTCTGCGCACGTAGGATGCTCTCACCGCTCGTCGCCGCCACCCCAGTTTCCCGTGGATGAGGGCAGATTATGTGTGGCGCCGGTGCATGTGATAGCCTCATATCGTCGCTGACCTTGATCTGTCATTTTCCCCCCCAAACGTAAACCACCCCACCCCAACTCCTCTGCACCTCTCCTCAACCAATAAGACACCAAATGACCTTAATTAATGGAGTTTCACCTCTTCTGTATTTTCCATCGGTCTCGCCCCTCCTCCCCTCTGTGCTCGCAGTCCCTCGGTGCCCAGAAACATTAAATATTCATATTTCCATCATTTTAATATTTAAGTCAATCAAATGGATTGCGCTGGATAAAACTAACAGCAATTATCTATGCGGCGATAGTGAGATTTATTTAGCGTGATGAGTGGCAGTTGGCGAAACACGAAGCTGAATGTCTGCCACTCACCCTCCTGTTTTCCTCTTTATCTGACGACAGCGCATCTTTCAAGGCTTCCCTTAACTAGAAAGCTAATCGCTGGCGCGGCACATGAAGTCTTTTTCCGAAAATGAGATATCCCACTTTTAACCAAAACTGACGCAGGCCCTTTTTGCACAGAGGCTGACAACATAAGAGTCGCAAAAAACTCAAGTGTCATCCATCAGAGTGCTGTGGTTAAAGTGGCTCAAAGTGCCAAGCAGCTCAGTTTTTTTAATCGAGGTTTAACGAGAACGAGTCTCAAATGTTTGATTCTGCCATTGTTTGGGCCACTTGGGCTGCACTACGACGACCGAAATCACAGTAGTAGTGTCACATTGTTGCATTATCTCTTTGGATATCCACGGGCTGCTCACTCCTGTGCAATTTCCCTGTGAGAGGACGTCTAATCACACCACTCGGTGTGAAATCTTGTTGGTCAATTAAACTTGACATTATGACCTGAGCAGTTTAAAATGGTAGCTTCCAACTATTCTTTTTCCCTGGACACCCTCGTTCCTCCTCAAGATTGCCCCTAAGAAACCACTCCAAAAGCTTTTACAATAAAAAGCAACAGTCAATTACAGGTAATTGAAAGTGTTTCATTATGGTTTTCATTGACATGTGCAAGTTTTTAACAGCGCGAGAGTCGGGAAAAAACTTAAAAACCCCCTACAGAGATCCACGACTCCAAACTGGGTATTATTTGTTGGGAAATGGTAATTTTGTATTTAATTTGTAATTAATTTAACATGTTTTCTAACATTCATAGACAAGTCTTCCCTTTATTTCGTTGACTAAGAACTCTGCCATGGCGCATCAAATCCACACAGGTTTCATAACAACACTCCGGGATTTATATGTAAATGCTAACACACTTGTGTTCTCGCGAGGCGTTCTGCAGGGCTTCAGGAGGGAGCTGTCAGAATGCTGGCCCCCGCTCATTGAGACGGACACGGGTTCAGTCAGACACTGATACAGGACTTGCACTCTTCATTTTAGTTCGTCCCCCAGGTGTTGGTTGAGGTGAGGTTCAGGGCTCCGTGCAGGCCAAGTCAAGGTTTTCCACTCCAAACTCACCCAGCCGTGCTTTTATTGAGCCTGCTTTGTGCACTGGGGCACAGTCATGGTTGAGCAGAAAAGGACCTCTTCCCTAAAGTGTGTTCTACGACGTTGGAAGCAGAGGATTCTCCAAAATGTGTCCGCGAGCTCACGCATTAAAGGAGACATATCATGCTTTTAAATCCTTCCTTTTTACATATAAATCATACAGTTGTGGTCTATACAACGCGGAACTGCAATGCTTGGGTCTGAATTCCTCATTATTAGAGCTCCACAGGCCCCTTTTCAACCCCTTTTCTGATGTGCTTCTGAGAGCAACTGGTTTTGGGGCGGTCTCTTCAAATGCAAATGAGACACTTCATACCCCGCCTCCTCTCCAGGTTGCAGAGGTGACACTCGGTTCAACGTCACCCTGTTCGGCCATCTTTGTAGTTTGATAGAACAGATACAATTATCTAGCGGCGCAGAAACTTTATATTCACACATTATTTACAAAATGTCAACAACGGAAGATTTGTCCATCCAGCCATACATGTTGGAGCCAGAGTCGGACCCGGCGGGGCGAGATGAAAATGACCATGATGCACCTACAGAACAACGTCTTCATATGGATGTAACGCAATGGTGTGTTACTATATTTACACTAACTTCTCCATCCATGCCCACTACTACAATACTGCCTGTATTACAACGACTATTTAACACAGAAGTTACATTATAATCTAAAACGAGCACACAGCGCTAACATATGAAGACGGTGCAACTGCTAATGCTAACAAAACAATGACAGGGACGTCTTATCATCACACTTTTTAGCGTTATATACAGCTTACCGAAGTCCTCTGTTCGTCGTCTCCATAGATAGAAGGAACTGACCGCTCAATCAGACAAAGTCTTTCGGCAAATCCTTCTTTATACTGGCGGAGGTTGCAGTCATTCTTGAAGTGATTCGCGCACACAAAAATGACCTTACCCACAGATGTGGGTACATTTCTGTGAAAAATAAAACTCAACCAGGCACTTCGAAAAGGTTCTGATGCTGGGAGACGGTGTAACGAAGCTTGTGGGTTACTACATCCAACAACCGAATATTTCGACTTATCCTCTCGTAACTTCGGTTGGACTACAAAATCGCAGCGAGAAACAAAAATGGCGGATTGCTCGAAATGTCGATGTCCTAATTTGGCAGTTCCGCTGAGAATATGTGACGTCATTGTTCAAAAAACGTAATAGAGAATAGAAAAATCGAAACCGATCGCAAAATATGACCAAAACAGAATATAAAGATATCAACGGAGCACCTGAAGAGACTACTTTGAACTTTTCTGTACTTCTAAACACTCTAAATATACAACAAAATGCATTTAAGGGCTAAAAAAGTGGATTTAGCATGATATGTCCCCTTTAAGATTTCCCTCCAGTGTAGCTCAGGGTTCGAAGTCAATCCCAGTTAGAATAAATGTAAAAAAAAAAATACTATAATACCTCCTCTAACAAGGTTTACAACTGAGACAATGCAGTTAACCAGGTAATGTTCTGCCTTTGTTTGTCAAACCAAAATCATCGGACTTTAACAGACAGGGAAGTTGGATTGATGACTGAGGCCCTGTTTAACATTAAGTGAAAACTGAAAACTTTTCTTGTGTTTTGAGTGTCCGTTCACACGGCAAAAGTGCTCACAGCCACTGAAAATGCAACTTTTTGAAAACACTCCATCTCCGCGTAAACCAGGGATCTCAAACTCAGATCCTGGAGGGCCACGGTCGTGCATGTTTTCCATGTCTCCCTTCTTTTAACACCCTTCCCACAATCTGTTTGTCTCTCCGTTCTCCCCTGACCTAAAGTGGAACAGTAGAAAGTCTCCACCTCTGAGTTTGGTTCTGCAGAAGGTCTACGTCACTAGAAGACCTGAACTTCCCAGTTTCCTAGTGCAATGTTCCAAGTTTGACTATTCAGGTCTATTTTTCCCAGTTTGAAATTGGAGCTTTCCCATTTCCCAGTTACTCATCAGTGCAGCATGACTCTGACAAGGGTTGCGCGAAGTTGCAGTGTTGTGTCGTTGCAATGGCGTAACCTCCTCAATGTGTCACGAGGACTTCTGCACACCGCTGGTGCAACTTCAACCTAATTGACCCCCCCGAACACACACACACACACACACACACACACACACACACACACACACACACACACACACACACACACACACACACACACACACACACACACACACACACACACGCACTGCTATCCAGCCAAACAGAGTCATTAACTTATGTGCTCATGAGCATGTGATTGAATCCCCCTGAAAACATTTTTACAAAGAGCTGAAGGGGGAGAGAAAAATCCAGCAAAGAACACTGATTTCAGATGGTTGCATCATGAAAACAATGAAGCTGAAACTAGGTGACATCATGTTTATATAAACCAGAAGGCTCCATGGCACCTTCGCCTGTGGTCCTCCAATAATGCACATCCAGCAGCAGCGAGGGGCTTCAGGAGAAAATCCTCTCATGGTTTAAAAGTGCTTTGTATGACATCTGAATATTGTCTTTCGCTTTCATGTACTTACCCCACAGGAGCCAAGTCAATACTTCCATATAAGAACACACATGAACAAGGAGAGGCAACGCTGTAATGAAATCAGCACACTGCCCCTCTGTATATCTCAGCCAGGTGACATTCACATCAATTAATTTACAAGCACTTCCAGTTTGACTTGTGAGATCAATGCCGATTCAGCTGAGGAAGTGAGAATACCTGCTGTGGAGTTAAAACAAGTCTCTGTTTTTTTATATTTTTTTCAAACTCACATATCAATGTTTAGAAGACAAATAAACATTAGAAAATCAAATATAGTGAACAACCTACTCAATAAACTTAAAGTATGTGTAACAGGTACAACACTTGCAGGCCTGCAACTAAGAAAAGAAAATCCACTAATATACATGCCTTTGATTTTATTAACCCTATGGATACTGACAACAAAACCATCCATCCATCCATCCATGCATCCAACCATCCATCCATGCATCCATGCATCCATCCAACCAAACCCCCCCACACACGGTGAGAACATGCAAACTCCACACAGAAAGGCTGTGGCCGGTATTTGAGTCCATGACCTCGCTGTAAAGCGACAGCGCTACTCATTGTTTGTATGTTATGTTAATCGAACTCATCAAACCAAGGTCATTCAATGTGGGGAAATGTTTTTGATCTGCCTACAGAACCTTGAACTTGAAAATAGTCTGAATTGTCACCTTAGACTGCACTTAAACCTGCCTTCACCCTTCCATTGGGGTACCAAGCACTACAGAACGGTTCCCATTTTGAGGAGCAAAACGCAGCCGTCTGCTGATTGGTCAGTGATTTACTTCACTCTCGACAAGCCCACAACCCCGCCTACAATTCAATCATACTCTGTGGTGGGACTTTGCAACCGAGTTGGGTCTAGGTGTGCTTTGCTTTTCCCTACCATTCCATCCTGTTCTGTCACATTCTCTGCAGTGGAAAGTAGGCTTTAAACAGTTACCCAAGCATTTGCTTTCACACTCTTTTTTTCATTTTTGTTTGTTTCTTCAGAACCCTGAGACTGTCCTACAGAAATGTAGCAGAACAATTCTCTGATACTTCTTTTACCAGAAACTCTGTCGTGAAGCCAAATAAACCGCAGTGTTTTTCTCCAGGTTTGTGTTGATTCACTTTCACAGCTGTCTTGTGAAAGATGTTTATTCTCTGGCCAGCTGTGACCAAATTCAGGTTTACAACCCATGAACAACCTTCTCTCTGTGAGGTGAGAGCGCTAACCACTGCTCCACCAAGTGGCTTAAAATAAATAATAATAACTGGAACATTTCTGATGAATTTTTGTGTGTGCCTCCCGCTTGGTGCTGAGTAGTATCCCCTCCATTTTGGATTTTGCACTAAAATCCCATCTGCTTTGACTAGCACATTATTCACAGGCTTTTATTTAAATTTTTTCAAATTTTGCAGAAACACTTTGCGAAATCATTTACAAAAGGCATAGCACACTATTCCGGAATTTTCTACACATCAAAATGTCGGCTATCTAGAGAAATAAAAGAAATTTCATTAATTGGGTGGCTAGGATAATAATCTTTGCCTTGCCTCTTAAAGACATAGGCGCACAGATTTAAAATAAAGAAAGACAATAACACAGATTGTTTTTTTTTATTAATGTCTGCTCTCACATATCTGCCCATACGGAAAAGTGATATTTGTAATAAATGTCAGACTTTAGTACAGTCATCCTGATGTAAATAAATATGGTATAAATGACATAATACAATTATTACAGCTGATAATGAGTGAGCCATTTGGGCCTTCACTGACTACCAGCAACACCATACGATGTTTATTTGTTGAATTATTGGCCTGGACAATAAGAGACAACCCAATGAGTGAGTCCTTTAAAATTCAATTTTAACACTTAAAGTACATTTAAAGGTAGGTACATGATTTGATATATCTTTATTATAGAAATGTAAATAAAAAAACAAAACAAACAAAAAAATCCTAAAGCGTGAACCAATGTAGAAGAGACAACACAATATGTGCCAATCTGGCTTTGAGTGTTGGAAAATGAATAACAAGAAATTAAAACTTATTTAATCCTACCCCTTTAAATCGTTGCCATTAACTTCATTTTTGTATTCCAAAAATATTTTTTCCTAATTGAACATCAATGTCAATACAGTCATATCATCAACAATATCAACAGTACAATTTTCATTTCTAATAAAACAGTTATAGCACTTACATGTTACTGTTACTGAAGTAGGATCGTTATATAGTTTCTCGATTTCTGTACCTTTACTTGTACTGAGCTTCAGTAATTTCTTTCACCACTGACTGAACTAGTTAAAGTGAGCTTGTTTGGTTATGAAAATATTTTTCAGTTTATTTTAATCAGATTCCTCTCTCTCTCTCTCCCCCCCCCCCCCCCCCCCCCCCTCTCTCTCTCTCTCTCTCTCTGCAGTTTGCATTTGATAAAAAAGAAGAAAAACCCTATATTTCCTTTCTTTTTCTTTTCTTTCTTTTTTAGACCCTTTTTGTTGGGCACATTTCCGTCCGATCGCTGCATACCGATCCACATCCCCGAAATCCCTCCCTTCTTCCAGGCGGAGGAATGGCAGGTGCCCATAGGCTGGTGGCGCATTACTGTGCTGCGAGTGGTGTTTTCACGCGTCACCAGTGGGCGCTTCTTCCTGCGCACAAAGAGGAGCAGAGCGCAGGGATGCGCACAATGTGAGTCTCCGCTCAGAGGCGCACCGCTGTCCTCTCCTCTCCTCTCCTCCTCTCCTCTCTCTCTCTCTCTCTCTCTCTCTCTCTCTCCTCTCTCTCTCTCTTTTAAATACACACAGATCTATGCTGTGGAGTGTAACACGAGGAGATCGAGGAAAAGCCTCTCATACTGCCTCTCAAATCATCACTTGTGACTCCGGATTTTCTTTCTTCTTCTTCTTCATCTTCTTCCTTCCTTTTTTTTTTTTTTTTTTTCTTCTTTTTTTTTACGAGGTTCACTGTTCAGCAGAATTTCGGAGCAGAGCGCGCGCGCGCACACACATTCAGGCACGTTCACACACTCGACTGGGTCCTTATTTGTCATCCTGTGAGGACGGGAGTTGGTGTGAAAATGCGCGTGAGGCAAGACGTCTAGCGGATTGTGGAATTACAACCAGAGCTGTTTAATGAAGAGGAAAAAAAATCTGCATCCTCGGACAAGTAAGTCACCCGCCGGAGATCATCTCTGCGTGCGTGCGTGTCGTTCTCTTTGCCTCATTTTTACTCCCTGCATGCATAAAGTCCGTGCAAGTTTGGTGCCTTTCTCCATGCAGAAGAACTGCAGCAAACAACTTAATATGAGTAGAACAGAATAAGGAAGGACCAAAAAAAAAAAAAGAAAAAAAAAAAAAAAAAGCTCCATCCTCAGGGCTGGGATGTCTTGATTTGAACGTGTTGAGAGGAGCTGAGAGAAGTCCACACATGCAGGATGCTGCTGCGGCTGCTGCTGCCGCTGCTGATTCGTATGGTCCTACTGGGATTTCTACTGCTGGGGCTCATTTCCCTCTCCTCATCCAGGACAAAAAGCCCATATGGTGCTGCGCTGCTTCAGCCACACAGAGAAGCAGCATCAGGACTGTCCGCCTGGAGAACCAGCCCTCTCTCTCTCTCTCGCTCTCTCTCTCCCTCTCAACTTGTTTCAGGCAATTATTTCTGTCTGTGCTTTGAGCGACATAAAGAAGAGAAAAAAAAAATGCTGGATTATTTAAGGAAGTAATTCTTTGATGCTCAATTGTATCCCCACATCCCCGAAGATAATCTGATACATATTTCTCTCTCGATCTCTCAGGATCGTGATAATTGAAGCCCACAGGCAATGCTTAGAAAACTGGATCCGAGCTGTTACGATCAATTATTTACTATCTTGACTTGATGACCAAATATTTGCCCGGAGGTGGTCTGCCTGCAGCTGTTCCCCTTTCCTCGACTCTGTTCCCAGACTGCCAACGGACAAGGAACAGGGTGGAAGACAAAATGCAGGCGGCCGCATCTTCAAAGTATCCTCCTACCTCCACCCTCCAACCTATATTCCTCCACTACCACCCCCCCCCCCCCCCCCCCAACTTCATGTTTATTTATACATCCTTTTGCACATATTTACAGAATCACAAGCGAGGCAACCAAACGAGAGGTGAGACGCGTCTTTGAAGCAGTGAATTATTCTATCAGGCGACAACCTCCAGCATGGCAGTGCGGGGATGAGTTTGTACTGGAGCACCGTTTGCTTTCAAAAGCCCCTTTTGATGGAACCGGAGTGGCAGTGACGTTCTGCAGACTGTTCTTTTTCTTTATTCTTTCTGTGAAACTGAAACAAATTGAATGGCATAAGAAACGGGGGGGGGGGTAAAGAGCCTTCCTGAGTGTCTTGTGCTCCTCATCCTTGACCCGGAGTCATGTGTGGCCGCATCCAGGATGAGGGTCTGGCCAGTGATGATGATGACGACGGTGATGGTAGTGGGGCTGAGAAATGGATTGCTGCTCCCTGCTCTGTCTAAGTGCACTTCCTTTGCTGCCCCGGTGTGGAGGCAGCTGCCGAGGGGAAGCAGCCGTGGGGAGTCACATGAGGGCGGGCTTCCAGGGATTTGGTGATTTTTCACGTGGAAATATCCAGCTGCAGAGCGTCCTGCACAGATGTTTAGTTCTACTGTGATAAACACTTTTCTTTTTTCTTTTTTTTCCAAAGCCACAGAAGGTCACTCATAAATGTGAAATCAGTCTTTTCTTTTCTCCTTTTCAACTGAGTGTGAAGTGATGTCACGCACCCCGCTTTTTTAACTCCGGTGATATTTGACAAACACGTCTCTCGCTTGTATTCAACGCTTCTTGAAGCCCTCCTGACCCTCAGCCACACTCCTAACCACGCTTTATTTTCTCCTTTTATTATTCATGCACCCACATAGCGACATGTCAGTCACACGCGTTATAGCGGCTACTGTTTGGCTGTAATGCAATGGAAGAGACATCTCAGGAGGGAGCATGCATGCAACCGTTGCTTTCATGAATGTTAATGTAACAGCTGTTGAGACTTGGCTTTGGAGAGGGTGGCGGTGGATGTGGGCCTATTACATCAAATGCCTTTTTATTTGAAACCTTAATGCATAATTTGCCAACGGGAAGCATTAGTCACTCACCTGAGAGCACTAATGCAGAGTTATGGTGCAATCAATACCATACAACCCCTCCCCTTCCCCCTCTTTGCTCCTTCCTTTCATTTCTCCTCCCGTGTTTGCCGGTGCAGAGAATCGCTGTTATTTGGTAATCACCTCCACTCATCTATTTATTTTATCCCCGCCCCCCCCCCCCCCCCAAAATCCCATCCCGGCTCCTGTGAAATGGACTTGTGCCAGTCCTCAGTCAGTCGGGGTAAATGAGGAGGCTTGAGTGTGAGGTCGATTGTGAATTCTTCATTCAGAGGCACCGAGCAGCTGTGGGTTCAGATTGAGCCCGGCCCCTGGTGGCGGCGGCAGACCCCCCCCCCCCCCCCCGCTGTGTGATTTAACGAGATGACAGCAGATAGCCAAAGACAATACCTACATGAGGATGAATACATCAGCTTCTGCAGTGACTTCATTGAGCCACTCAATTCTGACAGAATGAGGCTTTTTGTTGATTTGGCGTGATCAGATATATGCAGAGTGCAGACCTTGAGTCGTGCACACCGCTCCGATAGCAGGTCTCCTTTCCAACATATTAGATTCTTTTGCAATTACGCTAACCCCCCCCCCCCTCCCCCGGGGGGTGGAGGGAATGGGGATGGATGCCTTTAAACCACCTTTTCTATCAATTATGCGCCAAACAACGGCCCCGCGAGCCAGGAAGTCATTTCATTTGCTGAGGAATACGTTTAGCCAACGACTTCCATTAGGTTTAGCTTCTGTGGAGGTGAAAGTGTGACGCCTCATTTCATTTGGTGGAGGAGTCATTTGCTCATCATTTCAGTGGTGAGAGCTGAGGCAAATAAACATACTGCGGAGAGGGGGTTGTTTTCTCCTGGTCCGTCTTTATTTTGGTTCTGATGAAGCGTCAGTAGACGCTCGGCGCAGATTTCTGAAGGTCAAACAATTACAAGGAACAGTATATATAAGATTTAAGTAAAGACAGCGTTGTGGCCTGTTGATTCCTGTGAACTGTTTTTAAGTCAGTCAAAACTCACTGTTTTGAGTCCCACCATTCGCCAAAGTTTGTATACTTAATTTGGTCAGAAACTGCTCCGATTCTGATTTCAGTGCCTCTATGCACCTTCTTGTCGTAATAAGTGTTAATGTAAGCTTGATCAGGTTGTAGCTCGCTGAATAGATTTTTATGCAACAATATGATGATTACTTTTAGCTGGTTTTGACTTGAATAATGCATACTGGAGAGACTTTAGATATTAGTACTCTGCGGATAAAAGATTTCTTAAGGTTGGCTCGAGCTGAAGGATCGGAGCAACAGGAGACATATGCAGGTCACTTTCACACAACGGCGTTTTCAAGTGCAAACAGAAAACTTTTGTTGGATTTTGGGTGTCCGTTTACACGGACCCACTGCAAACACAACGTTTTGAAAACAGCTGCCAAGGTGGAACTTTTTGAAAACGCCTCTGTGTACACGAGGAAAAATGTAACCTTTTGAAACAGCTGCTATTGTGCATCCGCACAATGGCCGTAGTTAATAGTTCTTCTTAACATGTAGTAAATGTGTTTGGTTCCATTACAAAAACAAACAGCACCAGGTTGTGTGGCCCTACATGAACAACATCATTTTCAGCGTTCCCACCGTTTCCGTGTAAACCAACATTGTTTTCTAAATGTTGCCGTACAAACACGAAACTTTTCTCAAACATAAATGCAAAAACGATGCATTTTCACTTTAAACGTTGTGCAAACGGGGCCACAGTCAATCGCTGCCTTTTGAAGTTCACCACGGAAAGTCATTGCCACTTGCACTTCATTTCGGGCACACTTGGGCTCCCCACAGTCGATGCTGAAACCCAGAGAACTCCGGGCAGGGCGTTACATCACTGCACAGAAATGGTAGGCAGGTGTCAAGGTGAATAAGTATTGGGGGCAATGGTAAAGATTTTTTTGGGGTGCTCGGGAAGTACTTATTTTGACATAGAATGGACATTCTGGACCCTCTGTCCCGTTTCTGACTGTGACTGACTGGTGAGAGCACGTGCTAGAAAAGCAAGAATACTTATACAATATACAAAGTGAATGAAAGATGATATATCCTCATGCCTCACCTTGAGAAGAGTATATTTATGGAATGCAGTTGTCAGAGGAATTGACTGTAAAGTTGTTTCCAAAAACGTGTTGGCGTGCTCACCACAGATGTTTGGAGATGTATTCCTCCGCCGCAGAATATGTTTGGAGCCTCCCTGATATCCCACAGTGGACATTTTTTTCTGACTTGTGCGTGAAACTTTTGCGTAGCACTGTAAACTCAGCACGGAGGAAAAACTGCTGCAAAGTCGTAATGACACATCCTTCATGCACTTATTTGGCTTTTTGAGGACCCCGTTTTTTTAAAAAGTCAGAAACAAATCATCACGGCCGGTTTTACATGCTTGCAGGATGAAGCTGTGCTCAGGGACAAACACCCATTATTTCACCAGAGACACTGCTCCAATAACTAACACCCAACTTGCAAAGAAAGTCTTTTTAAAGAGATTTTCCTCTCGCCAGCTCGGCGCTCGTTGGACTGATGGGTCGGGGATGACGTTGACGAGGAGGGATCCTTCAGAAAGTGGATGGCGGTTAATACCGCACTCAAACTGAGAAATGCAGCACACATTTTTATTTCTTTTCTTTTTTTTCCTCCAGTGGAATCTCTCACCGTGTAATCCGATGTGATGGGTTTTTAGAGTGGCAAAACGCCCCCTAAATTTTGAAAGACACCAGGAAATCCACTCTGAATCTGGCTGGGCTCGCAATTACACAAGATGAGGAACAATTACTGGCGCCGGGACGTTCCAGATAAGCCAACACTGACCGTTGAGTCTCGATCAAGCAAATGGAATCATTTTTCCTTTTTTCTTTTTTTTTCTATCTACTGTGCAAGAACTCGCACTGGCGGTGCCTTTCGTGTCAAACCCACAGCTAAAATCCTATAGTTACAAGCTGATGAAACGAGTGAGTGGTTAGTATTTAGGTCTGTGTCTTGAATTCCAAAGATAGCCCTGGGTTAATCCACACGACAGGGTTGTATTGTAAGGATGAGAGGTCGGGCTGAATTCTTAATCCTGAGAGACGTATCAGTTTCCACTCATTGTGATGTAGGTCAGCGCTTGAGCAAAGCCCCTTCTGTGCCCATGAAACTGCACTCCTCAAGCTCTCCGTCCCACCTTCATGTAGGGAAAGTTTTAATGGCAAGGCACATCATTGGCAGCGGGTTAGGGAGCTGCTGCAGCTCCTTGTGATCCTTAAATGGGGATGAGAGGAATGATAAAATCCTTGACGACAGTGTACTTTCACAACATGGAAAGTGTTGAGAGCGTGATATAAAGAGTTGGATGTCTGCTTCTAGCCATACCAGAGAGGGAATATAGTCTCACCATAAAGCAGTTCCACTTGGGGAGTTACTGGCGTTGGCGTAATGCAGCCACAAACATTAAATTTGCACTTGAGCGACAAAGGCATAAAAATGAAGGACTTGTAGGACAAGCAATGGTCACAGTTGGTACTTTTGAGCCTGGAAGAAACTCACAGGGTATGGTCGAATAGTTCCTGACCAGCCATCTTTCACATAACCTGGTTTACCTGCTGCTTCATTATGGCAAGGCACAAGTAATAAATGCACTTACAAATCTCAGTCAAGCACATCTGTCACCAATCAAGAGTGAAACCACCGACTTTATTCTAGGAATAGGATGTTTTCAGAGCCAAATCCACAGTCTGTCACACAGGCTATTTCTTTAAATTCACGACTGGTTACTCCTCAGCAAGTAATCTTTGTGATATTTGTAACAGCAGATGTTGTCTTTTCTGTTTCTTTAAACCAGAGGTGTCCAACATAAAGCTAATGGGCCAAAACTGGCCTGAAGGAAGCTGCAATGTTGCCTGATAAATCACCAATCAATTCTAAACATAAATAAATAAATAAAATGGTTGGGTTTTTTTTCAAACAAATTAAGTGGCGGACACAATGTAACGCTGAGACTTGAACTGAGATATCGACGATGCTGCCATGAAAGCTGGATACCTCACTGCGGTCAAACTAGTCTCAAAGCCATGCTGCCGGGGTGAGTTTGTAAAAACATGCAAAAACCAACAGCTATAGGAGATTTTTTGGGACGTTTCACTGTATTTTGCACCACAAAGTTTAAATAAAATTGACTTCATGTTGAAATTGTCGTCATTTTCTGAAGTAATTGTTTGGTTTTGTGAAAATATAGACGTTTTCAACATGAGCCACAACAAAGAAAACCTTTAAAGGTAAAGTGTCAAAGTGATGCCACTATTTTACTAGTCACTCTAGATTAAACTGAGCTGTATGTGGCCACTTAAGTAAAATGTTTTGCCACCCCCATGGGTTTGAACAGTCCAGCCTCTTCAGCAGACACTCCCTCTATCATCTAAATATCTTTTGTTTCAACTAGAATTGCAACAAAACTGTAACTCATGGAAAAAGAATATGCAATATACAATATGTCAAATCTATGTCGCTTTCACCTTCTGCCTCTCTGTGGTAACACACTAATATTAGAACAATATGTGAGACCTGAGAAATAAGCAAAGGCATCTGATAATAAGGCTTTTCATTTTCAGTGGGAAATATTTTCATAAATACATTAGAATTAAGAGGGCTATTGATCAATGTCACTTTATTTTCGGAACATTAAAAAAAAAAAGTGAAGAACAAATACTACTGACAATGAAATAAAAGATAACAGGGACATGTCCACTTGAGTTACATGTCGACGTAACAGAATTTTCTGGTGGAACTCCTGATGGTATATCCATTTTTTTCTAAATGACTGATACACAACCTCTCTAATCCATTGGCCATCTGCTGAAGGAAGAATATCCTTCCATTTCAACAAAATAAGCTTCCTGGCAAGAATTAAGATGGTTTAAAGTCGTCTTAGAAAGGCCAACTCTTGAAATCCTAATATCTATGAACAGTATCTAGCTGAGAACCAGTGTTGATGGTTTAGAAATGTTCTGGCTTTATGTAACTACACCTCAGGCGTCTCCTGTGACATCTCTCTCAAAAAATACAAATATAAATGTAACATTTCATCGATTTCCCTTAGCTTTATTTCTATAGATAACACCAACTCTCTTTGACTATGGCTGCACAATCGTTAAAAAAAAAACCAAAACCCTCAATAATTCCATTCCAGTGCAGTTTTACCAGTATTTAGTTGTGATTGTGAGTTGATACATTATTTTACACACACACACACACACACACACACACACACACACACACACACACACACACACACACACACACACACACACACACACACACACACACACACACACACACACACACACACACACACACACAGTGTGGAACACAGGAGAGAAACTCAATGCTTCTAACAGGAGGCATAATTATAATATTATGATGTAAAGTGAGCTATTATACTGATTGAAGGGTTATTTTTTAATTACATTTAACTACTTTTCAATAAACAAACACTGACTTTGAGTAACCATCAAAGCCTCGTCCTGACTGACAATTGTGTTGTACATGTCTTTACCGGTAGAAATATTTGATCATTTTATTCTAAGTCGATGCTTTCCAGGAAACAAGTTGACTCAGTTATTTCTCCTTCCATTTGGACAAAGGCAAGTTAACCTGCTGTTGTGAAAATGATGAAAACCCTCCATAAAATCTATTAAGCGCTGTTGTGTAAAAACACTTTCCACTTCATTAGTCACAAACACAAAACCTAAACCGAAACGTTGGAATATTTTGCCATTCAGTTTAATAATATTAGACACTCGTCTTGACGCAGTGTACTCCAGCTGAACACCACTGCAATCCACCACCTCCACAATGACTATAGAGTTTAATTAAAAACCTCTCAACCATGACTAAACAGTATATCCTTTGTTGTATTTATTTACCGTCCTTTAACCTAGAAGCCTCGTTGACATTAAAAAAAAAAATCTCTTTTACAGGAAAGACCGGAGCAAGGTTGCAGCCATATAAAATCAAGCGTTCTATTAGATATGTACGTGATACACAAATTAACAACAAATGAGTAGACGAAAACAGAAACACAGCTCCTTGAGGACTGTGGTTTCTCAAGAAGAACATGACATTAAGCCACCGTTTGCACAACATTTTCAAGCGAAGATGGAAAACTTTCATTGTGTTTTCGGGGTCAGTATAAATGACAGCATTTCTCGGAGTCACAGGAAATGCAACTTTATGAAAAGGGCTCTCAAAGTAGAACTTTTGGAAAGCACTCTGACTCTGTCTCCGTGTAAACAGGGAAAAATGCAGCTTTTTGAAAACTCTCCGATGATGTAACCCCATGTGTGTTTGGTTTCATTACAAAAACCTACACAAATCAACAGCACTATGTCGGGGCCTGTCATGCTCACTACATCGTTTTCAACGCCTTTGTCCTTTATGTGGAAACGGACATCGTTTTCAAAATGTTGCTATATCAACACGAAACTTAACTGAAATCAAACAAATTCTGCGTTTTTACTTGAAATGTGAAAATGGGGCCTAATTCTTCCGCTTGACATCCTGAAAAATCATTCATAGATTGGAGTGTCTTCATTTCACAAGGTTTCTTTAATTAAATATCATTCCATGACTTTTAGGGCGAACATCCGTCTGTCTGTCCTTCAATCAATCCGTTGCGTTCATTCAGGATAGCAAAGCCCTGGAGCTAATCCCAACTAACTCTGGGCTACACAATATATCACAAATATATCACAAAATCTACTTGTGCAATAAGCATATAGCAAAAGACTGACTGGACTTGATTGAATCCATGCAGTGTGTTTTCAACCTCTGCATCTCAACATATTTGACTAATCAGTAGAAGCCCTCACTGTCCATCAGGTAAATTTGAGTGTGTGGTGCTCCGTGAGTGTGTGAAAGAAAGAAAGAAAGAAAAAAAAAAGAAAGAAAGAAAGACAATCCAAGTCACAGCTGGTTATTGGGGGCAAGTGAAAGAGCGCTGCAATTTCTGTTATTATTGTTATTAAGAACAAATCTTAAAGCACAAAGACGATAATACATCATGTGTATTTGTCAAACAATCGCAACACTGCAAGTCTGAAGATTTTTCTTGGATCATATGATAATTGTGCTTTTCTGTCAAACATTTAGACGGCAACCACATGGAGGCAAGCAAATGAAAACTACTAGAAATTATAGAGACGAACGGTGCAAATCCTCGGATATGCAGTGGTTCGTTCAGATTTGAAGTTTCAGGCCCACTTTTATCTGGACTGGGCTGCTTTACATTAGTGTCTATGCGTGTCTAATAATGTGAGTGGCCAGTGGGTGTGGTTGTAATACAGCAGAGAATAACCTAAGAAATATAACGCGTAAAGACTTTGATGTGGAAAATAAATGGAGTGCCCCTTTTACATAATAATTACCTCGACAGCAGTGGCATGGGATGACACATCCCTCTCCCCCTGCAGTGTGTTCACATTGTCATTCAACACCGCCTGTTTTCCTGTTTTGGTGCGTGGCCCTCTTGTACTTTATTTAGTTGATCTAAAGGAATCGTGATTTATGTACACACAAATGAAAACAGTCACTTTGCTTACATTCAGTCGGCCACCAAACTCTTTGTTAAAGTCTGAAGTGGCATTTTGTGGAGTGCTGGTACACAGTCTGCCAGCTCCTATTAATAGTCAAATTGGGAGAGAGAAGCATCTTTTGAGGTCAATCACTTCCTTCCTCGCTTCGCTTTAAAGCCGCAGAATAGAGCTTGTTAGGCAGGATGAGAAACACGCACAGTTAAAGAAAACACATCCATTTAGCAGCTGTTTCTTCTCCTGTGCCACCTGAATGGAAAAAAAAAAAATATCGCTGCCTGGTTTTATCCTCTGGCTCTTCTCGTGTGTGTGTGTGTGTGTGTGTGTGTGTGTGTGTGTGTGTGTGTGTGTGTGTGTGTGTGTGTGTGTGTGTGTGTGTGTGTGTGTGTGTGTGTGTGTGTGTGTGTGTGTGTGTGTGTGTGTGTGTGTGTGTGTGTGTGTGTGTGTGTGTGTGTGTGTCTCTCATCCGTCGCCTCTCACTTCCTCAACATTCACTTACAGCAACTCAAAAATAATAAGAACCAATTACGTAACTTAGTAGTGCTGTGATGTTTTGTTTTTTTTCCTCTTCCTTTTTTGGTGTTGAATGCTTGTCGTATTTGGATCAAAATGTCATATTTTAATCACTTCCATAATTACTTTCCCTTCAGATTAAAATTCTCGCATTCAAGGGAGAAACCTTCCATTCACAAGCAGTTGGATGAGAGTCTTACTAGCCCTGGGCAACTCAAGATGATGTTACCATGGAAACAAATTGTTCTGCTATCACTCACCGGATGCCTTGCAGGTAAGATATTTTAACACATGTTAAATTTAAATCTCATTGGTTCTTGTTGTGCTGGGTTCATGTCAGTTCACTCACTGTGCGTTTCTTCTGTTTATTCATTCTATCTTAGTCTGACAGTATAAGTATGAGTACGGGTTTGGTTGCTTGAGGTACTGTTACTGGTAACTCTTAGAACTTGCCCATAGTTGGAAATATCTTGGATTAAGTGGCCTTTTGTGTTGACCTGTGAAGAACTACCGATCTGTACAAAATGTGCATTAAGTCGCTGTTTACATGACAGCGTTTTCAGGTGAAAAACGGAAAACCTTGATTCCGTTTTTGGTATCTGTTCATGCGACTGTGGTGCTCGGAGCTACTGAAAATGCAACTTTTTGAAAATAGCTCCCAAGATGGATTGAAAAAAAAAAAATAGTAGTGAGAGATTGACCATAAATGGTGCATCCTAATGCATTCTTGACTACTAAGTACTACTTTGTGACATGTAGATTTTGCTTCTTAACAGTAATATATTTCCTTTTCTCCTTGACATGTTTGCTGATGCATCCAGTACACTTTCTTGCTTTGTTAAAAAGTTGTGTTTTTTTTCTTTTACGGTAATATCTTCATTTCATAGGGGATGGTTTTCACTTGTACCTGTACCTGACTCACCTCACTCCAAACTTCAATACATGTACTTGTTTATGCCCCCTGTAGTTCACACATTGCTTCTATCTCTGCACCCCTAAACTGTACACCTGTAGACTCTGAACTCTGAAATAATTTATATTATCCTCTTTTAGTTTTTAATTGAATAGTCAATGCTTATTTGTTCTCTACAGGCCACCTATAGTTTGGACCCAAGACCTTAGAATGTCAGTGTCACCCATGATTGTCAGCATTTATATCAAAATCAGCATTTTCATAGCAAAAAATATTTTATTCTTCAATGAAAAGCATGATTGATGTGCAGTCATCCGAACATGTGTCAACTTTTTGATAATGAAAAGTTAGATCGATCATTGGTCCATAGATTTAGTCCCACCTGTGTGGATTCTGCAGATATAATTCCTCAGCATCTTGGGAAGGAAATTCATCTAAATTCCTTCTCTCTGCTTCAGCATTTGAACGCATCAGGACGAGTCAGAGAGTTACGAACCAATCAGAGGCTGCCTCTCAAATCGTATAGACCACATTGCATCAATTGACCAATCCCGTTGCTCATTACTGGGCGTAATACAAACCGGAAGTGAGTGGTGAGTTGTGTACTCGAGCCGATAATTCACTATATTTTGGCGGAAAAGGCTTACCGTTTTCACTGGAGAATGTTTTCACACAAACAGAAAGGCTAGGAAAAGTCCAGTTTCCCAGATCGACTGTAGTGTCTTGAAGGTGACTTATTCTGTTTGATTTGACATGTGTGAATCTAATTATGACAGCTTCAGAGCAGGCAATGTCTCCAGCCTCTCCTATGATCTATGCGCCCCGCCGAGCAGGAAGCGAAGGTGAGAAGCACTGGTACCGAAGAAAGATGGGAGGGACGTGTGTCTCATTCATTGCAAGTGGTGTTTCGATAAAGAAAATAAACTAAACAAACATATGCTTCTTTAGCGACGAGAGGATATAATCAGAACACTTCTGAATAACCTCAGAAAGACTTCCCAACCAAAGCTGATTAAGTTGTGCTCGTTACACAAACAGCTTTCCAGCTCGATGCCCTTCGCCGTTCCCCAGCGTGGCGTCCCCCTCGGCACATTTACAGTACACTGCCAGAGACAACTGGGAGCCCAATCCCCATTCCTGTTTACTGCCGCTCCAGATCGTTATCACGATCCACGCAGCGGATCCGGCCTCGCGTTTTAGCACAATCTACTTGCCACCCTGCCTCATTCTGCCCTTGCTCGGCCACCTGGGACTGGAGCGGCGAGAAGCAGCGACACTGCCGGAATGTCAGCCCTTGTTCAAATGACATTGTAAATCCCAATGAATGTTATTCAAATTGGCCCATGGGTAATTCACGCCCCTGTCCCCCGAGGGAGTGAGATCCAAGCAGTCTCACCTTCCTAGCGGACAAGTGTTGTTTTTTTTGTTGTTGTTGTTTTTCAGGGCTGTGTCTGTAGGTGCTAGATCTTATTCAGCGTGTGGGATCGTACTGGAAGCACCTCTAAAAAAACACAGTACAGCTGCTTCATTATCAACATCTGAAGTGACACGCTGCCTGGCTCCACATTCTGGGACGATGTGCCAAATTCTCCAAAATAAACTGACACCTTCAGATGTTTGCCTGGATGGCTTTTCATGCAAATTTACTTTAGGAGGCTGTGAAAGCAAACAGTTGGATGTTGCGACGCACCTTTTGATCTTTTATGAACAGCTTATTGTGCAACGATCTCTCGGAAGTTTTGAGATCTCGGTCCAAACAATTTCCTCGCTTGCGCATGGTGTTGAAGCTGTGATTCAAGGGTCCCGTCTCATTTTTCAACCTGACACATTGTTACCGGCTAAAACCACATGTAGAACTGCTAGCCACATGCTGCAATCTGTTAGCAGTAGGATATTAATTAGGCCTACTCTGGCCGTCTGTTGACTCTGCTTTCATTTAGTACCAGATTGTGTTCCACATCCGTTCCTTTTAGGCTGCTGGCAGATCCTTATGGCCTCAATTAACTGGTGCATGTGTAGTATGACATAGATATTCTGAAAATAGATTGTTGGGCTTTATTTATCTGCCCTGTCAAGTGCCGGGGCTCATTAATTAACGTGGAAAATGTGTGGCTTTTGTTGTTTTAGGCACTCGACTTGAGCTCTCGACTGTTGTGTGACATTACGATGTTGTTTCTGGCAAGGAATTACTGTCGAACAGCGCGGTTTAGGATTAGCGACTTCTGCGCGACTCCATCAGAAACTCGCAAACACCTTAGCCAGCGAAACAATTCCACCGCAATCAAAGCAGCGTGTTCCACACAGTATTTCTTCCGTTTTCACAAGGCAGTCGGGAACAGAGGAGCATAAATCATGTGAAGGACGCTCGCAGCATAGTGCTGATTTATCATGACGATGAAGTGACACAGAGAGTCCAAGAAAACTGTCCCAGTATGCAAAACTGGAGTAAATACACATAAGTGCCATTACCCCCCCCCCCCCCAACACACACACACGCACATACACACTATTTCGAGTGTCAGATTCCTCTGGAAAAACGCTGGAGCGTGCAGAGGAGCAGATTCCAAATATGTCAGCATTAGCGGTTAATGCCAAACAATGTTGAAGTGGGATTTACTTTCCCCGCAGCACAGCCAGCAAATAATGTACACAACACATGATGAGGAGTGTCGGGATGCATTCTTCGCACTTCTTTGTAAAGCACAACACTGTTTTGAGAACAGGAGGTGATATACTGTGTGTAGCATATTGGAAAAAGTATTACACAGTGGGTGTTGAGGAAGTTGCTATATTTCAGCAAGATGGAACTATTTCTCCCCACAGGGTGTGAGTTCAATGCATTCTTCACATATTTTCTCTTTGAGGTCGAAGGGACACATTTCTTCTGGCTTGTATGACTATAGACTTTCTCTCCTTTCTCCAGCCTGTACAGAGGATGTCATATTTCAAGGGCCAAGATGGAGGACGGAGCCAAGTGACCTCATTTTACCAATCAACTCCCCGGACCACCAGGCTACCATCATGTGCGAGGCAGAGGGGAGCCCTCCTCCGCAGTACAGGTAAATTACCACATCAAAGTTACATTCCCCACAAGCCCCGGCCTCGACCTGCTCCCACCTCGCCCCGGCACCCCCGAGCCCGCCTCATGCGGTGGAAGCTCGATTCCGCTTAATTGCTCGTGAATCTTTGTCTGGGCTTCTGCGAAAATCAAAAAGGGGAGGTGGAGAGTGTGGGGTGTGTGTGGGGGGAGGGGGGGGGGGGTTACCGATAGCGCTGTTTGTCATAAATTTGCTAAAGAACAACATTTTCTGGGTGTATATGCACGGAGAGATTGCGCACCATCCAACAAGAAGGCGGACTTCAAAGAGTAATTGCATAATTGAGCCACCATCTCTAATTGAAAAAAAAAGAAAGGCTTATCTGTTTCCAGTCTGTGATGTGGAGTTGGGAGTCAGCGAGCCGCCACTGGGGTTGATGAATATGCCGGCCACCGCCGATATGAGTGGGGTTAACTTTATTAACGATAAGATTTAAGCTGCAGCACAAACCGAAGCTGATGATTTATAATATGGTGCACGGCTTAAGAAATCATGAGGAGATTCTCGTGACTCATTTGCACCGGAGATCCTTTGATATCTCTCCGGCTATTCCCCTGGTGGTGTATCCAGGCAGTCAGAAAATGGCAGCTGGCTGCAGGTTTTTTTTTTTTTTTTTGGGTGATGGTAGATTGTATTTCGAAGCTTGGTCAGCACCATGTAGATGCACAGCAAGCAGCGGGGGGAGAGGCAATAACCTTGTGAGTGACTCTCTGTTAAATGCTTACATTTCCTATAATGTGTCTGTGTTGAAAACATGGCCCAAGCTGCAGCAGCAGCGAGTGGGTGGGGGGGGGGGTGGGGTGTATCATTATACTTGTTGTGCAACCTGAGCCGTTCCAGGCATGAAGGCGAAACCATCACTGGCATTATTTCACCCACAACTTAAAGCCCCTCTGATGCTCACTGGTGTACTTGGAGAGGTTTTCTCTTTCGGGCTCAGTGTGGTGTTAATGCCACATTGGGGAATAGTGTTGTCAGGATGAGCTGCAGCTTTTTCTTCTTCTTCTTCTTCAGCCGAGCCCGCAGAGATCTGACATTGTGCAAGAGCAGGTATACACCTTGTTAGACAATATTTTAACTCGTGCACATGGATGAAACTGAAAATACAATAAATTTTTGTCTTAATTTGAAATATTGAATGTTAACTTGCTACTACCATTATTGTTTGGGGGGGGGGGGGTAAAGTCAAAGATTTAGCAAAAGTAAGAAGCCATTCAAATGAGAAGGGTTAGGCTTTGGGTTACTGGAGTTCATTTATCATGTCACAAGACGAAAATCGTAATGTATTAGCACGGAGATGTAAATTAGCCTGAGCTAGGTAAAAGGTGACATTTAGGCCAGTTTAGTTTCTGGAGGGATGTTACACTATACCGTACGTGGTTCTTTACCACAGCCCGAATATTTACCCCAACATCGCAGAACCTTCACACCTTCTGCAGATGCAGTCGACTGCTTTGCTGCGATTTCAAGTACATCTTCAATTAACTTCATCTCAGGGGCCTTTTCATCTCTGGAAAATGTGTGTCCTTTTGCCGATTTCACAGTACTTCAAAGCTCTCAGTTCCTGTTGGCCGCACAGTGACAACACATATATCTCACGCTGATGATATCCGTGGAGGTCAGCTGCTCTCCTGCTAGGAGTCACTGCCCTCCGTTATGAACGCTTGAAAGTGAAACCAGGTTGAAAAGAAAGACTTGATGCTGGTGTGAGAGAATCCCTCACACTCTAGATTGGCACTTTTGGTAATGCTTTTGAAGGTACTTGTTTTTTTTTGTTTGTTTTTTTTTTGCTTTAATTTCACTTTGAGAAAGGGGTCTTGTGTAATGTTATTTGGGTTTCATCACTTTTTCTGACAGTGATTTTCCCTGACTTGTTTCCCTTTGGGCAAAGATACAACAATCTTCGTTTTTTTTTAAGTGTTGGCGATAAACTAAAAAGCCTAAATTCTCTGCATTTCATTTAACTAGCATTGAAAGTCGAGTTTTGAGAAGTCCCCGTGCTGGCTGTGAGAAACGCTGTGAGCAAATGGTCCTGCTCTGACTTTCAGCGAGAGTCTGCAAACTCTGCACAGAGCCCACACTCCGCAAATGAACTATATTTGTATAATTAGATATGCCAGGCGAGAGGGTATTACATTCAGAGTTGCGCGCTTAATTTCCTCAGTTACTCCAGCTATTAAGTAAAATTCATCCATTTGGCTGGATACCCACACTGAGAATTGGGCCACACTATATTGAATTTGTCAGAGGAGATGACGTTAACCCTTGGCAGGAAGTTGCTGCCGCGGTGGTCTTGTCAGCTCACTCAGGATTAGGTGTGCCAACATTACAGTGTATCGCATGGTGTCGATATCATCTGAGGTAATTTACCTCTGTTGAATGGCACAGTGGGGAAGCGGATATTACCTGGATCAGTTTCATATTCTGATTCCAGTGGAAATAGGCCAAACGAAGCAGAAGTTCAGCCTACCGGGTCAGTTGGAAATAAATAAAAAGAAAAATTCTCAAATATGTTTGGGTGGATATGTTATACATTAATGTGAATAAATAGTGCCGCAGTTAATATAAGGACACGGAGAATAAAATAAGGAGTGACAAAATCTTTATTAGTGTTGTTGGCATCACAAAATGATGTATATATTATTTTTCCTAGGATGATGAATCCATGACCCACCCTACTAAACCTCTTCACTGATTTGATTGGTTGATGTCTATGTTTACCTGGTAGTGCGATGGCTGATGAGCCAATCAGATGCAGAGTAGGGCGGGTCATGACGAGGCAAATGTTGCTAGCCGATAAATTATAGTGAAATTATGTGACAATGAGCAAATACTCTGGATGGATTTTCACGAAGTAGAGTAGTCTTACATGCCACTGTTTCCCCCCCAAAAAGATGTGTTTGGCCCGCTTTAAAAGAAGGTGAAAATCAAGAGGATACACACTTTTCCAGGACCACGACACCGCTGGAGGTACATACCATCTCAGACTACTCGATGTCAATACATAACAACAAAATGCTGCTACAGTACCACAGAAAAAAAACTGGATCAGAGAATTTAATGTAAAAATTAAAAAATATATATAGTAGAAAGTTTTGAGTGTGTGACAAACTTGTGAGGGACTGGAACAAATCAGATGTTCAAGAAAAAAAAAAAAGGATAGTTGTGAGCTAAAAGCTGAGGAACAAATTCTCAAAAGGTTCTTGAAACATACAGATGGTGCCGTTTCATCCTTGCATGAAGAAATAAAAGCAACTGACATGTCAGTTTTTTTTCCTTGACATGAAGCGTTTTGCAACGTATAATCCTAAATGTACGCTAATCATGATAAAAACACCCTATGTGTCTTTGCACTGCACACGATTGGTCAGTATTTGGCTCAATGGTAGTACGCTTGCGTTGTAGTGTGCAAGAGAGCTGTTGACTGTTTTTATTGTGAAATTATTTAGATAACTTTGTTATTACCTGAGTATTTTTAAATGAATCGCGCAATTGTTAAGTGGATTATAATCAGCTAACAACTTAAAGTTAGTGCTCGTTTGCACGCCAAGCTTCACATTTACGCTGCGATGTTTAGAAAAACGATGTTTGAAACGACAGAAACGCTGAAAAAGATATGGTTAGCATGTTGGGTCATGAGTTGGTACCGGTGGATGTTTTTGTGATGAAACCACACCCATGTGCGCAGAGAACAGTATGATGTACACGTCCACAATAGCAAGTACAGGGACATTCGTATGGACAGACAAGAGAGTCGGATTATTAATACCGACTGGGAGTCATGCCACTCTGAATCTGCTATTGTTATTATCCATCTACGCACGCAGAAGAACTAATAACGACGGCCATAGTGCGCATGCAAAGTAGCAGCACTTTAGAAAAGTTGGATTTTTGTCATTTACACGAAGACGGAGCATTTTCTAAAGGTTGCACCTCGGGAGCTGTCTTAAAAAAAACGGTTCTGTGTTCTCAGTGGCTCCGAACACCATTGTTGTGCAAATGTAACCCCAAAATACATTAAAAGTTGTCCGATTCCAATTTAAAATGTATTTGTGTGAACAGGGCCTGAAGATTTAATGGAAGCAAAATAGGAATTTAAATGCCACTGGCTTAGATTAACCAATCTGCAGCTACTTTGCTAAAGCGTTTCCCCTGAAGAATACAATGAATTTACAATAAATACACAGGCAGAATTGAATGATTACATTTTAGGCTTGGATTGAAGATTTACAGTGGAACGCTTCCACACATTTTTGGTGATTTTCTTTCTTGTTGCCATTGTGTTTACCTCCAGGGAATTGTCGTGCCTGTAGGAGAATGTTTCTTGTCACAAAAACCCCATTCATTTATTTATTAGCATTTCAGCCAAGTCCTGGCGAGCTGAAGCCAGTCCCTGCTAAGATTTTGGCAAAAAGGGCGTTGTGAGCCCGCGGATGGGGCAAACACAGAGAGGCACACAATCCCTCATGCACACACCCACACCGAGAGCCAAATTAGAGTCACCAGTAATCTGTTGTCCAGGGAAGGCAGAGAATCAAAGCCAAGGGTAAACATGCAAACTCCACACAGAGTTTCGGTCGGTTTGGATTAGGAAGTTTCTTGCTGTGAGTGCACAACTTGTCCGCAGTGAGCCACAGGAGTTCGGTTGGCCATTGACATGTCTTCAAGGGGAAACACAAAGCACACCCTAGTGGCTGTATAGGAAAACAGCATTGTTTTCAGCATTCATGTAACTAGATATTGTTTTGAAAACATCCTTTGTGTCTGCAGAGTAGCACACTATATATAATAAGATGAGACACCTTGAAGCTTTCTTTGTTCAATGTGTGCAAACTGTGAAAAGACTAAACCAAATAATGCCATTCGACAGCATCCTCCTTTCAATCCTATCTGCTTTTTTTTCTTATGGAGCCCAAACACCCTGCTTCCTGCTGGGAGAGTAAATGCTAAAAAAAAAAAAAAAAAAAAAAAAAAACGCCCAAATTTACAGTTTCATTTTTCCTTCAAACAAAAAACCAAAAAAAAAGCCTCCGTAATTTCCTCAAGCAGCTGGGTGCCAGAAAGGTTGCGGAAACAAGAGTAAAGACCGCTTTTGTCTGGCTCGTTTTGTTGGGCCGAGATGAATACAGATTTGTCGGGCTCGCCGTGGATTTACAGCCGCAGGGTGGCGGCTGTGAGATCGATTCAGGATAAACAGCACCGCTCATGGACGCGGCAATAAAGAAACGTGTCACCCTTTGCATTGGTGTGGCTCGCTGATGTGTTTTTAATTGTCATGAGGCAGCGACGGAGCCTTCGTGGTACCGAGGTAGAGGATTTGAGCCTTGGATGCACCGAAAAATCGAAATCTTTACAATATGAGCAGCCTTCCGTTACAGCCACTGTCCAAAAATGGCCAAGACACAATATGAAGTACTCTTTTCCTCACGTCTGAAGCAGCCAAATTACAATGAAGAGTGGATCGAGGGCAAAATCCTATCTGGGAATAATAGCTCAAAGAAACTGATTCAGTCATTAATTCATTAGTAATAAATACACGAAAGGAAACAAATGAACTGGTTTTGGGGCAAGTGGCCATATATGCCAAATGTGAGCATGTTGGTGGTTGTCTGTCTCTCTGTGATGGACCGGTGCCCTGTTCCGGGGTGTCCTGCTGTCGCCCACAGTTAGCTGGGATTGTCTCCGCCGCCTCGCTACCCTGAACGGGATGGATGGATGGAGGATGGATGGATGGATGGATGTGCGTATATATGGCCACCTCCATATTTTTTTTATATCCTTAAAACTAACCACCTGAAACAATTCTAATTAAAAAAAGATCACTGTTTTTGATAATACATTTTTTGCAGCACACTCGCACAATCTGGTGATCAAGATGAAACAACAGGATTGTGAAAACCTTTTCAATTCAATTCAATTCAATTCAATTCAACGTTATTTATATAGCAACATATACAACACATTTCTAGGCACTTTTAACAGAGAGAAACTCAACAAATCCACATGAGCGACGGTGGAAAAGAAAACTCCCTCGAACAGGAAGAAACCTTTGCAGAACCGGACTGGCCGATTGGGGTGAGGGGATAGAGGACATACAGACCCTGGTTCGGGTGGGGGGCAGGGACTCAGAAAACCATTTTGTGAGAATCTGAGCCTATTTAGAGATATTTTTTAAACTCTAACTTATGAGAAACACACACCAATCATTTCCCAGATTACGTTTTTCAGTTTTTTTTTTTTTTTCAGAAATTCCTTTTTTAAATTGTTTTGGACAGTAACATACCAATATATTTGATAACTTCCTCCAACAACACGTCCATCTCCATAGTATCACATGTTATGTCATGCTTGTGGAGGCTCAGACACTCGTCTCATCGCTCCATGTCCAACACAAGCAAACAATCATGCCATTTATGCTATTTCTGCCATTCAAACAGGTTATAATACGCTCCTGTTTGTGTGGGATATCACTCATCGTGTTAATCTTTGTCGATAAGCTGTGAGCAAAATTCATCATGTTTTCGACAGGGTCTTAATAAATCCGGCCCTGAGTGAACAAGGCAAACTGGAAATGGAACAAAAAAAAACAAACAAACCAAGAACTCCCTGACATTCATTCTCCTGTAATAGCTTGAATATAACAGATTGGTGATATTTACCAGGGATACGGCCGTGGATTAGTCCTTTAAAAGGCTTCCTCACAAGTTGACACTCCCGTCTCGCTGATTTAAATATTACAGTGCAGATATGCTGAGACGAGCGCGCGGGGTTGTCATTTGTGTTTATCCTCATAATCCTCCCGAGTTACAGTCGCTGGCTGGCTTCACGCCGCCTGATTTTGTTGTTTCCAGCGACTGCGCTCCACCTTCACATTGCCCACACCCCGGTGACACGGCGTCTATGCGGACGAGGGGTGGGCTGGTGGTGGTGGTGGTGGTGGTGGGGAGGGGCACTGACAGTCCTCCAGTTGACAAATAGTTCCAGCGTTAGTGCGGGAGCGCACTCCGGGGCCCCGAGCTCTGCTTTATGAATACACCTGTCACTGTGTTTACTATGAATCTGCTGTAACGCAGGATCAAGGGCACAGTAGTGATTGGAAAGGGGAGGGGGGAGAATAAAAAAGTGCTCTGCCGAGTGTCTGCCATCATGTAATGTGACTTCACGCAGATGTATGACTCCAGCTTTGTTTACGGTTGGCACGGGGTAAGAGGGGCATAAATAGAAGCACGAAACAGGTGTGTGTGTGTGTGTGTGGGGTGGGGGTGGGGTTGGGTGGTGGGGGTGGGGGGGTGATGCTCTGAGATTTTTTTTCCCCACTCGTTTTCTTAAGAATTCAATTGCAGCACAGGGCCAGATAACAGGATCGAGAAGCCCTTCCAAGTATGATCGATTTTTATCTTTAGAGGGGTTATTTGTCCCTTTTATAGGGTGAAAAAAATTCCGTGACCCTTTGCCTTGTGAGATCATTTCGACTCCAGCAGAGTAAACTGGAAAGATGTGGGATTGTGAGCAGAAAGAGAGACTATTTCTGTGGCTTCAGGAAGTAGAAATATGGACCGATTTTCTCTGTCGGTGCTTGAAAAGTATAGTTGTATTTATACGACTGGCCTTTGATTTGAGTGAAAGCGTCAGACCTCTGTGCGTCTTAACGCGGGGTTCAACCCGCATGGATCTTTATTAAATTCAATCAGAATAAACATTTCCATCTTTATTTTCCTTTTATTTCTTATCTCCCAGTTCAAGGCGACAAATGTGACATTTAAATTAAAGATTGGCTTCAATAAAGTCTATCACATCCCGCCATGTCACCCGAGCGCTTCCTTTCCGCTTCAGGTTATAAATGCTGAGTTGATTTAAATGCACCTCTTGTAAGCTCAGCACGATGACAACCAAATAAGGAAAATTCTCAGAGAGATGAGTTCAAAGAGCTCGCTCGTTTCCTTTTATTGCTAATAATGCTGCTTTCCCTGTATACTTCATGTGAAGAAAAAGGCTAAAACCATCAGAAACGAATAAAGCAAAGTAAAACTGCTAATAATATTGAAACAGAAAACAGCAAAAAACAAGCTTAAAAAAAGTGTCATAGCTGCTAAAATACAAAAAAAACCGCTAAAATATTTCAAACAGCTGCTTGAAAAGTTGAAATGGCTAACAATGGTAGAACAAAAAAAAATATCTAAAAGGACTCATAAAACCTGCTTTAGAAGGTGAAACAGCAAAATGTGCTGACATGACTATAACAGTTAAAACAAGTCAAATGGATTCAATTGCTTCATTGGGGAGAACAGCTGAAATGGCTAAAAACAACCTCAACAACTAAAATCAGTTACAAGAATGGTGAAAAAAACACACAAAAGAACAAACAATAATAGATGGAATAAGTCACAATAATTAAAACAGCTTTGAAAGCTGAAACAGCTTCAATTGCCAGAATCAGCTCAGACAGCCTTTACACAATTTCAATTGACAACGAAACATTTTTGCGTTTTTGTTTCAGAAAACTTTCATGTTTAACGCGACAATGTTCTGAGTGCGTCTGAATGTCCATGTACATGGAAATGCATGAAACATTTTAAATGAAATTAGCATGTTGGGCCACAAGTTTGTGCTGTAATTTTTTTTTTCTTTTGATGAAACCACACACACACACACACACACACACACACACACACACACACACACACACACACACACACACACACACACAGAACAATATGCTTTAAATATTAATATTGGCAAGTACATGGCCGTTCATATGGACAGACCACTAAGTTGGATTGTTATTCCCGGGTGACTCTCAACTATAAAACCACCAAATCCCAGGAGAATATGGACTGGAAGTCACGACACTCTGGAGGCAAACGTCGTTGTGACTGTCCATCAACTGAGCATGTGCAGAAGAACAGTTCGTGTTAGGCAGATACGTTTTAGCGTAAGCTGGGCCTCAGACTGCTAATATAGCTAAATTGGCTACAACAGCTATAATGGATGAAATGTAAAACATCCAAAAAGTGCAGTGAAGTGCATGAATTTCATTTGGTAGAAAGTGGAAAATCGTTTCTTTGCGTCACACTATTTGCTGACTCCTTCTTTATTCCCCTCCATCCTCTTCCCTTTCCTGTGATGAATCCAGCAGGAAGACACACGCACGCGCACACACACACACACACACACACACACACACACACACACACACACACCACACACACACACACACACACACACACACACAGTGATCACAAGGTGGTTTCAGGGATATGTCCAGGCTTACAGTTTGCTTCAAAACCAAATGAGCATGAATTTATTAAAAAAGCATCGACAATAACTGGCTGCAGGTAATTGCAGGGAGCAATGCTTCAGCAGTTGGATTTCCATTACCAACTGGGAACCATGTGAGTGTGCGCATGAGTGTGTGTGTGTGTGTGTGTGTGTGTGTGTGTGTGTGTGTGTGTGTGTGTGTGTGTGTGTGTGTGTGTGTGTGTGTGTGTGTGTGTGTGTGAATGATGAGCATGTGGTCTGTGTGGTCACCACCGCCTCCAGGGGCGTCTGGCCTCGAGGAAAGCCAGGTGAGCCGCTTGCTGCAGCACAAGTTCCCCCCCCCCCCCCCCCCCCCCCCCCCCCCCCCCCCCAGTCTATTTGATGAGGACGCCTCATGCAAAATTGATGCGGACCTCAAGGTCACGAGGAGTTCATTGCAGAGCATGCTCAGATTGGACCGCGCCTGCAGCACAGCGGCAGGAAAAGCACAGTCTGATTCACCGTAAGCTCCTCCTGGCCGCTGGCGTCCTCCCGTATGCAGCGAGCTTCACTTCAGGCTTACATTATAAACCTGCACCTTATCTGTTTTACACATTCAGCTTAAGAAAGGTTTACAGCTGGATGGGCGGCACTTTCTAAGTGAGAACAATTAGTGCTATCATAGCTTGTGCTTACTAGATTTTTGCTGAGCGTGCGCCGCAGGAAATTGGTTATTGATTATAGTTAATTTAGCTGAATCTTGTTTATCCCAAAGATTTGGCTTTTGGAGGATGCAGTGTTTTCTGGTTGACACAACTTATGAATACGTGTTGTCAGCAGATCGACCAAAGATCGACTTTTGGACGCTGGAATTTCTTTCAAAACCAGACAACTTCTTTCACTGAACTAATGCAGACATTCAATCTATCGCTCAGAAATTCTGGAAATCTTTACCGTTTGATAAAGTTGGTGTTTGGTCACAAAGATACAGAAAAGATGAAGTCATTCACATTCCCCTTTTTCAAGTGAAAACAGAAAGCTTACGTGAGAATCGTGCTCGGAGCCACTGAAAATACAACTTTCTGAAAACGCTCCAACTCCAATGCTTCCATGTCTCCATGGAAACGGGCGAATCTGCTACTTTTCTGGAACGTTGCTGCTGCATGCACCACGACCGTAGTAAATAGTTATTCTGCACACGCTCTTACTTTTCTTAGTTTTACGTACTTTTCGGAAATAAAAACGATGGTGTGTTTTCATTTGAAACCGTATGAGCCGGGGCCTGAGTGTTGTGAAATAAATGCTGTGCTATCAATAGCTAAGTAAGATTTAAAGGTGCCACCGTCCAATGAGGAACAGTTTCAGTGCTTGATTGGTCTCATGTAGACAATTTAATTGTTAGAAATAAAAATCACTGTGATGACACTTTAATTAACTCACAACAACTGATTACAATTTACTTGCGTGTAAGCTGCTTACAAATTGGTGTTCATACCTGCAGTACAGATGACTTCATTAAAAGCACAATCACCTTCTATTGATCTGCGCCATTAGCATTACTCACCATCTCTGGCTTCAACTCGAAAATAATAAACCTAAATTAGGCCTTTTACTACTGACCGGTTAACAAATCATCAATTTGTTCGTAAGCTAAAGGGAGGGTTGTCTCGTTTGGTCATTTCTGAGAACTAATCATGATTAAAACGAGGAGGAGGGATTTAAAACTGATTATATAAAAAAGTGAGGCCAATAAAAATTATTAAACAAAATTATAAGGCAAAAACAAAAAGTCAAACAAGGACGTGACAACATACATACAGTACATGACTATACTTCATTATAGTCATTACCAGTAAACTGTTTCGATATGAAAGACATGAGGAATCATGGCATCAACTCATATGTCCTACTTGACTAATATTATTGTTATTATAATAGTTATTATTATTCATGAAGTTTCACTCCCGGGGTGTGAGAGTCGGCAGCCTTGCTTTAATTTGATTTTAAAATGCCTTTATTTGATGTTTTGTCCAGGTGGTGGGTAAAATCTAGGGATGGGGCCGATCCCATCCAGTATCGGTACGCTTAAAAAAATTAACTCTTTCGATGAACTTAAAAAAAATCATGGAAAGAATTTCCACATGATCATACATCTTTCATTTAACATGAAACATTTCATTTGATCTAACTTACAAAACTTAAGTTGGTTTAACCTAATTTACTTAGGGCCACTCAATTTGTTCACAAGATTTGGATCCAAGTATATTTACTCAGGTAAGTAAAACCCAATTTCATAGGCTTGGATCAACTTTTGTGACTTAAGTTGCTCCGACTTCAGTCTATCGAGTTGGTCCAATGGAATTGCGTAATGTTTAGAGAAAGACATTTAATCTTGTGGAAATTCTTTCCATGATATAATCAAGGAAAATCTAAGTATTGCAATTGAGTTAATACTCAAAAAGGATATCTCTAATGCCAACAGACTTGGTCTCAAGTGTGTAAACAAAAGACAAGACAAAGAGATGTCATGAACAGTATTTTAATTAAAAGAACAGTAGCTTACTTTACCAAAACAACAAAACTGGCCAAAATAAATAAGTGAAAATTAGTTAAAAAATTTTTACAATAACTTCCTTAAACAATACAGTAAAAAATGTGGGACCAGTTGAGAACTACTTTGTTTTAGATCATAATTACGATGGAACTTAGTACACAATATACCGGAAAATGAAAAGCATTACAAGAGTCTTTGCTTCTGCAAATCATAAATGCTGTTGGAAAAAGGGGAAATACACTCTCAACCCACTTGAACTCAAAATCAAATAACTTTCAACTGTCCCTTGAAATGTCAGGTACAACATCCTGTGTTGACAAACACTTCGATAGTGAACTTAGAATCTGTTATTATAACCAAACAAAAAGATTTGTCCTCATGTGAACAAATTAATCTCACTGTTTTTAGTGCCTGAACTTTTGCAGATAGTCTGTTCCAGTCAAGCTCCCGGATTATTTTCTGCACAGCTTCAAACGTGTATTTCAGTTCTTGGTAACTAAGGCAAGATGGTCAATGCAAAAGGCACGTTCTGCAACTGACTGAGTACTGCCACCCCCTCCACAATGAGTCCAACGTCCTCTGAAGCATCACCGGTCTCCCCACCTTCGTGTCCAATGACATAGATGCCACAGACGGTCTCTGCCATGGCTGCCTCACTGTTTTCGTCGTCCTACTGTGACAAACAAATAAAAACATTGTATTAACTGGTGTTCATTACATCCCTTCTCATGGAAAGCATTTTTTTTAAACAATACTACTGTAAAACAGCTGAAATAAGGAGACTGGATAGTTCCCAATAGAAGAGTGCCACCTAATCTCCCCTTTTCCAAAAAGGTGGAAACAGGAAGTGGTGGATTGATGTTACAAAATGCCAAAGGTATTTTTTAAAAAATAAGTTTTGAACAATAGATGTTCGTAAAATGGCAATCCATACTTTTTTGAAGTGTGTTAATTCTGTTTAAATGTATCTGGTGAGTATGCTCACAAACAGTCATTTTAACACACACGGACACACACGAAAGGACTATCACAATATATATTGTTATGCTTCAAATTATGTCGCAATGTAGATTTTAGGCTATGTTGCCCAGCACCGCGTCTATTGAGAACTATAGACAAGCTCAAATTATGAGCAGCTGATACTACATTACAAAGATCTCTGAAAGCCTCTTACCAATTTCAAAGCTGTGAGCCCACAAGGAATCTGTATTGGTACTTAAAGTCAGGATTGCCTTACTGAAGACCTCGACTGCAAATGGACTGTTGTGATTCTTTTGAATTCTGCACACACCTGTAGACAATAAAAAACAAAACAAAGGTACACGAAGCTCAAATTTCCTATCGCAGCTAAGTCATGCAAATGCATAATCCACATATCTGTCAATTAGCTCCCTGCATACAAAGACAGAGTGCTGGTCATCAAATCGTTTGTGAAGGTGCTGGCCACCTTGTTTTGAAATGAACTATCATGGGTGCATCTTGACAGGGGACGTGTCGGTGGACAGCAGAAGATGGTGGCAGAAAGCAACGGCTGTAATATTTATAACAGACAGATGATTTAATATCAGTGAGTGGAAAACATTACTTTCATCAAATGAATCTGCTTGTTGTACAGAATTTATTTTTATTGGTTTCTTTCACCAATAACTAGGGTTTTTTTTTTTGGATGATGATGTATGTCAAGGCCTGCAACATTTATTTATTTTTGTGATCGAGTATTCTAATGATCATTCTGGTAATTAATCAAATAATTGGATAAAGAAAAAATTACTTTAATTTCATATAGGTATTTCAACTTAATTTTACAGTAATACATGCCAGAGAAAATACTAAAAGTCAGTTGAACAACCAATTCAATTTCAACAGTGTTGGTCGAAATTCACGATCAAACCTTGAACATTCAGTTCCAAATAAAAACAATTTCAGTCACATTTATTTTTCAAATTAACAAACGTTTTGTTCTGGATTTAGCTTCATAGTAGACAACGTTCATTTTCTTTCCCGCTCTTTTCTCATTTGATGACCTCATAGGCAAAACCTGGGACCCTCATTGTGACACCTGGTGTCCCTCAGTGGTCCCGAACCCCAGCTTGGGAACCTGCTGCTGCAGCTCCATCCAGCTGTAGTGTGATTACTTCAAATGTGAATATGTGGCAAAGTATTAATTGATAACGTGAATGAAACGCAAAATCACTGCAGCCTTATATTTTCTGGGTAATTTTCTAACACTGATCTCATACGCCAACAAACGTGTCTCTGTGCACGAGGGGTGCGAAGCGCCAAATAGATAAATAAGACGATATGAGCCGACGGGCACAGTTTGCCGGGGGCTCGGGGTCCTTCACGATACCCCCGCCAGCCTCCCCGTGGGCCCGGCGCCAGTCTAAAGCCCACTGCCCGCGAGGACCGGGCAGTGCTGTGACAGAACGTTTAGCTCAGCTCTTCGAGAAGAGCAGAGCTCTTTGGGGCCTTGAACAACGTTACTGGGGAATTAAACTAGTTAACAAAGTAACCTCGTGAAGTAGTAAAATCTGCAGATAACGACATTGCCGTCTGCGACATCATAGCCATGCAGATAGCGGATGGCTGCCATTTTTAACTGAAGAAAACATTAAATTAGGTCGAAATACACTAATATCGCGTTTAATATTGCTTGATGGGATTTATTTGCTTCGTTTGCATTTTGAGGCATTTTAAAAGCAAATGATAGAACAATCTTACCTTTCCAACCGCACGCCACCCGGGAATGTTCCGGCGGGACAGGTAGTGTCCTCGCGTCCCTGCTGATCCCGTGACGTGTTCTTGCGATATCTGTCATCCGTTCCCTGGAAGGGCGAGACAACTTGATAGTGTCCTGTTCTTTTGACTTTATTGAATCAAATAAAAGCTAAGCAGTTCCCTTTCAAGTAAATCCTGCAGGATTTATTCATGTTAATTTTGTAAGCATGAGATTGTATTGTACAAAATGCATATTTCACTTAAGTAAATGTAGCAGCCAACCAAATTCCTTTTTTTGACTGTATCGGGTTCCGACACCAACATAATTCACGGATCGGAAATTTCCGGTCCAACCTGTGGAGAGTACCGATCTGTGAAGCCGCATCTGTGCTTTACTGTCTGTTGAAATGACTCGACAGTGTTTCCCTGCAGGCTGCTCAGTTCGCTGGCTGCAAACTGTGGACTGGATATCCTGAAGGGAGGCGGGTCTCAATGAGACGCGGAGTAACAAGTCAGGAAATCCATTCCACAGTTTGCAGCCAGCCAGCAGGCTAACGTAGCAGCACTGTGCTATCCGACTTTTCATGATAACATGTCACTGTTTGGACATAATTTACGCTCAAAACACCACAGAGCAACGTGCAATGTTTACAATACTGTAGTACAGCAGAGCGGCCGCTCTGCCGCCAGACGTCACCGTTTTAAAACGTTTTAAACGCCAGATCAGAGAACAGCACTGACCACTGCATCAAAACAATGAGAAGCAGCTCCTCCACGCTGTAGCAGGTGATTCACACCTCCGTGAAGCTGCGTCCTACTTCACGTAAAACTCTGTGAAAAGAGTCTTGATTGTTTGTGCTGCATTGCTAAAGAATTTCCCCAGGGGTTAATAAAGTGATTCTGAGGTTTTAAAGAAAGAACTTGAATATTATGAGATGATGGCGTCACATAGACCCCCAAATTGAACAAAAACAGTTTGTACTGCTTCCTTTTCTGACTTTATACTAACCTCAAGTTGCCTTTTGAGAGAATACATGCATTCCTACATTTCATACTTGCCTGTATAGAGGAGTTTTTTACAGCCTCGTATAAAATCAACAATAATGATAATAACATTAAACCAAACAGAGCTCTGGTATCGGAATAGTATCGGTATCGGAAGATTTCAAAATTCAGGTTTCGGGATCGGATCTGACGTGAAAAAATGTGGATCGGTGCATCCTCAGAAAAATCCCATCAATAATAATGGGAGGGACAAGTTGTAGCCCCCCTGTCTGCAGAATGAAGGATATATCACAATATTGCGAGGTGTTTCCTCTGAGAGAAGTTGCCGACAGACAACAAGGTGTTTCGTCATATTTATCTATTTGTCATCTGCTGCATTCGGAGGATCGCTATGATCAGAGCAGAGAGGAACTTTCTCTAGCGCACTGAGAAAAGTCCTGCATCAGATTAATTGCTCTACTTCAATGCATTTGATTTTAAGCACATTATTTTGTAATCATTTTTCGTTCACATTTTTGATTTTTTGCATCATGCTGCTGTTGATTTTTTTGTTTTTGCTGGTGATTGTGACACATCGCTGACAAAAGACTGTTCAACTGGCACTCGATATTAAAAAGGGTGCTCTAGACCAAAGTGATTTCAGTTCAGTAGCCACATATGGCCCAATTTCATCTTGAGTGAGCTGAATAGAAATAGAAAATAGAGCCTTATGAACCTTGAAATGTAAACTTTTAATTTATTTTTTTGTGGTGCAAAGAAAATGTCCCTTTTTTTTGGCTTTGCAACATACATCCAGGACAAAACACTGACAAAGACATCAGTGTAAGATGCTGAAAAGACAGTTGAAACCAAATTTACAAATCTTCTATATCCTCTATACTGTGTGTGTGTGTGTGTGTGTGTGTGTGTGTGTGTGTGTGTGTGTGTGTGTGTGTGTGTGTGTGTGTGTGTGTGTGTGTGTGTGTGTGTGTGTGTGTGTGTGTGAAAATGTCACGTTTTTGAAAAATGTTGAAAATTAAAATGGAAAATTACTACAATTCCAACATAACGCCAATTTTAATGATACTTTTTTTCAAATTTTCAAACTCAGCTTGACAGCATGACCTTGAGGATAGTTTGTTATAGGGATGTCCCGATCAGATCGGTAGCTATCGGATCAGGGCCGATATTGGTGATTTGTGGGTGATCGGGAATCGGCGAATCCAGCCGATCACCCCGCCGATCTAAAAAAACCAAACAACTTTTTCACATCAGCTGCCGTAAAGCGAGCCCCGTTTGCGACCTGCCGTAAACTGACGTTCGCAACGTCACCTAATAACCACAACAATCACGGACGACAAGCTCCGGTCGAGCTGCAGAAGCTAGAAGCAGGCAGAGCGGGGCCATAGACCTATAAAACTGGAGTTATATATAGTGGTTTATGTGTTTTTGTGCAGGAGTCTACTTCGAAATTTCTATGTGGTCTGTTGTGCTTGCTGAGTCACAGCGCCCCTCAAGGCGTGGCATGTGTACTACATGCCCTGAAGCCTTGTGTTGAGCCGTGTTCATAGTGATTTATTTGCCACAAAATCCAGGCGAAGTTGTTGAAGTTAACATAAATAAGAGATACAAGACTGCAGAGTGTAATTGGGTTTTCGTTGTTATGACTGAATAAAGTTTAAATACGTTCTTAAGTCATTCTGAGAAGAATTTTGATTCAATAAGTGAGTTTTACAATAATTTCTAGCTAAACAAAATCTCTGCCAATTGTGCTTTTAGCTTCAGACATCTTAGTTGCTCCAAAAGTAGACTATTGAGTATCTTTGCAACAGCAATGTAAGTATCCGGTCGGCCGATACTCAATTCTGAAATTTCGGATCGGTATCGGGGGCCAAAAAGTGTGATCGGGACATCCCTAGTTTGTTAGCAACAAGGTAGAAAGCTTTCATGGCAGCATCACTGACATCTCAGCTTGGATCTCCAAATATGTGTTGAAAAAGTCCACGGGCTTTATGTTTCACACCTCTGATCTATATCCTAGAAATTGCTTCATTGCATTTTTCTTTGACAGACACAGGATAAGCCTTGGACCTTCATCACCCATATGAGCTCTGGCCACTAAACAAATAAGTCCCTCATCTTACGTTGGGATGCATTAATATATTCCAAAAAGACAAAGACGGTTTAATGATCTTGATAGAGAAGTGAGAAATGACCTGTCTGGAATGATGTTACTCCTGCCAGCTGACACACAATATCCTGTCCTACATAGTTATTAAACAGTGAATGAATTCATGATTTTGGATGCAGCTGTAAGCGATCTGTGCAATCTTACACCTCCATTGATTATCAGGCGGTGTCTGCAGGAGGGACGCGGACAGCTGCAGCCGACAAGTGCGACACACGTGTTTGTCCTATTCTCTCCGATGAAATCAGGATTGTGAAGCGTTTCCACCTGATGGAGAGAAGCAAATGTGAACATATGCACAGATTCCAAACAGTGGGCCGAAACAGCTGCGAAGGGGTGGCGATGAAGAGAAAGTGAGATCTCGTCCCTTTTTTCTTTTTTTTTCTTCTTCCTCTGGTGCTATCAGTGTAAAGTAATCACAGCCTCGTTGGTGTGATGAAGGAGCGGCATGCCACGTGGACGTTTCTTCACATGTTTCCAAAGTGTGAAGGTTCACCCTTTTTCACTTGCCGCTCAGTGTCTCCGCTGGAGAACCGGCAAAATGCAGCCTTATTATTTTGTTCGCAGCTGGCTGGCAATAAGCAACAAAGCCACTTTTCTACAAAAAAAGAAAAATTATCCCATAAATAGGACTGCTTTTATGTCAAGTGTGAGGCGACATATGGCACGGTTTTTGACGAAAAAACCAGACAGCGGCTCATTTGTCTGTGTTGATCTTCTCCTTATCTTTAAATCCCATTTGAAAAAGGCAAACAGGAGCTCGGCGCTGACAGGTTCCCCATGTCTGCTAATATCCGAAGCCGGTCTCAGGTGTTTCCATGGTAGAGAGTGGGCGGGTGTGCTCTCTGATTGTGTTGAGACACCACCGCGCTCAGCCAGCTGTTCACCCCCGTGTTGGGGGGGGGGGGCACGATGTGTCCGGGCGGCCCACCTTCCTCTCCTATTAAGGTTCAGTCATGCTGGCTTTTCTAACTCGCCCCTCCATCCTTTCCCATTTAACCTCACACGGTAATCCTCCCCAATGCGGGATTCACACTGAGCAATGCAGTGACAGCATCAATCAACTCTAATAGCAAATCGAGCATTTTGTTTTGTTTTTCTGTGTACGTTCTTGGAAAAGTTCAGCTCTTTCCTGACAAGCGTAGCAGCATTTAAAAGTAATATTGTTGGAACAGTGACAAAATCAGTCAGATTAAGTGACTGGCACAGGCTGTTAGATGAATAATGCAGGCTACAAGATGAAAGACAGCTCCGTCTTTTGTAGTCTGTCAGGCAGGAAAACCGCGGAGAGCCACGACTGGCTTTAAGACTGCATGCAGCACCATTCTAACTGCCTGTTAGTTTGCCTGGGAGGAAAAAAAAAATGGTATTGATGTTTTGTATTTTTTTTCTCTCCTTATCATTGGAATTGTCATTTGGCAGCACTGTTGCTGAGGCAGATTTACACATGCCATTCCGAGTGTCTTTCTCTCTCTCTCTCTTTTTTTTTTTCTTCAATTCCTATAGAGGAATGTAATTTTTCATCTGTTTTCATGCTCCTAGATAAAGCCCCCGGTAGCTTCCCTGGATGGTATTGGAGTTTTCATCTCCTTCAAATATGTCACCGACGCAGTGACAGACTGTAGATTTCAGTGAATTACAAGAGAAGTGTTTCCCATTGTTTGATGCAAGCGGCATTCAGCACGTTGTCTCCGATGGTAGCGGTGATTAATAGCTGTCACTTTGTGAATTCAGCTCGCATGACGGAGTATCTCGTGACCTTTCTCTGAAGGAAATGGTCTGTTGACAATGCAATATGAAGGTGTCAGAAAGCAATAAGTCAGAAACACAAAAGCACAAACAGGAAACTAATTAGAAAGCACTCAAAGAGCCCGCAAATCTGCCAAGGCTGCACCGTCCTGTGGAGTCGTAGCTTTGATAACGTGAAATGTTTAGGAGGTTTTAATCACCGTTTAGATTCAGCCCTGCGCCGTATCGCACAGAAACTGTTGGAGGATTGTTGCATTCAAGCAATCATGTGATGGCCTAATAGGTTGGAGAATGCAGCAATCCGAGTATTGGAATGCTGATATTAACCATGTTTAATGCTAATGGTACACATTAATTCAATATCAAGATTGACATCAGGCTTTTGTTATTGTTTTTAATTAGAGATCTAGTATCGGGCATTGGGTCCGATACTGCACAGCGTACTCGTTAAAGATCTTTAATACAACCTGCTGAACATTATGTGATGTCATCCGTCAGCACCGTCAGTACCAGCAACTTTATCTCCACAGACATTTGGACCAGCAGCTTGAGCTCGATGTCGCTCATCAGTTTAGCTGCTCAGTGGATCAGGCGGTTTTTGCTGTGAGCCATGCTACATGCGTCATGCTGTACGCTAAAGTACTCCAGGGCTCACATACAATCGATGCTACATGCTACACATGATTAAAGTACGACTGATACTCATTAAAAGCAAGCTGGAGTGTGTGGCGGCACACAGCGAGCTTGGTGGCTAGGTCTACAGCGGTGTAGCATCTATCTACCCACTGTACTATGTGTACTGCATTATGTGTAGAAACAGAAGTATAATGGAGCCTTCAAGGCTGTTGGAGGTGTGCGTAGCATTATTGCAAAGGCTGTGCGGAAGTACTTCGCGACAACATATAGCCTTTGTGCATCATTTGTGCATGGAAGAAATTATACATAATTCTAAAAGTGCTCGTATCGGTGCTCGGTATTAGATTAGTACTCATACCTGTCCCTTAAAAAAGTTGTATCAGTGCATCCCTAGTTTTTGTAGTGATCAGGATATACACTAGTAGAACATTTGTATTCAAACAATATAATGAAGACACTAGTGCCAGCTTGAAAACACTGGTGAGCCTTCATTGTTTGAATTATTCGCCCTCTAATTCATTTTTCGACAACCAGTGCTAACATATGGTAATTAGTGTGAGCACTTTGAGCTGGGGCTTATGGGAACATCTCCAAATTTGCAGGCGAGTCGTAAACAACAACGAGACTCATAAATGAATGTTTCCACTGAGGTCTACAGTTTCACTTATGTTCACATACATGTATCACCCTTAAAGGAAATGTGTGTCTAAAGCCAGCTGCTACTCGTAGGGGTGTATTGTGACATGAAGTTCTAGCTTTTCTAGAATTTGTCGTTGTTTGATCACTACCAGCCTTTACTATTACTGACTCACAATGTTGATGGAGATTTATTCTGCTGATCTTTAAGTGAATTTGAGAAACCTTTTTTTCATGTTGTACAAGTCCTTTGGTCTGCTTTGGTCTGCTTCTCTTTCATCATGCTCGTAATTTGACACCTGTTACATCCCCATTTCACCTTTTGCTGTTTGTCTGAAGCGAATACATTAGTGATGATGAGTCAGAGCGATCAGAGATTCTGATCTTGAGCTTTCACCTCAAGAGAGTGTCTGAAGTCATGATTTGATTACGTGTTCATCCACTTTGTGTCCCCAACAGTGTAATATTGGTGGAGGCATCACTAGTGTCAGCTCAATGTTTGGAACTGAATGGAAGTGTTGTCAGGTGCACCGAGAAAACTTCTGTGGCGCATTGACACCATATTGTCCACACATGTGATGATACATTTTCTTACATAGATATGTAAGAAAATGATTAAAGAGCGAAAAGCCCATCTTTAATTAAAGTGAAAAAGTAATTTGTCAATGTGCCCAGTGAGACAGTGTCCCATGATGCATCAGAGCTGAGTGGAAATCAGGCGAGCTGTGGTCCAGTGAAATTACATCTTCAAAAGTCAAATGGTCACCAATTATCCAGACATGATGAACTCAGCTGAATTCAATAGCAATCTATCTGAACTGAGCGATTACACATAACCGTTGAGCCAAATGATCAATAGCAATCATCCTTTAGATACCATGAATACCTCGACAGACGTTCGTGGCAGTATCTTCCACACTGACCAACTCCTTGAAAGAAATAGTCGCTCCGTCCTACAACGCTACCTTCCAGAAGTTTCCCTGGAATATGCTGACACAGTTTTGTAGATGTGTCATTAATGTTTCCATTAATGAAATGAAGTTCCCAGATATGCTGCAGACAGCCTCACAAGCTGCACCAAGCCTCCTGGAGGAGGACGTAATTAAAACTGAGATGAAATAAAATTCACTTCACCAATGCAAGTGGGAGAAAATCAATAGTCACCAAAGCAAATTTGCTTGGTTTTTTTGGACTTCTGCCTGAATTGAGCAAAGCTACATAATTTAATGAAGCATAACTGATGTAAACTGGAACTCATAGCTGTCTGCATTGAACAAAATGCCTTTTTTTTTTACACTTGCTGCAGAAGCCTTTTACATAGCTCTGTTAATAATAGAAAACCCTACTCCTGTTACTCACCTTTTATCCTCTCAGCATGATGTGGGTGGACCGATCAAATCGATCTCTGTGATAAACGCAGCAAGTGCTCGTCTCCAGAGGCCTCAGCTACTGATTGTGTTTGCGTTTTTCCAGATGGTCACTAAACGAAACACTCATTGATCTGGGGAATGACTACCGGCGTCACATGTCTGGGGGCAGCCTGATCATTAGCAACCTGGACAAGGACCAAGACTCCGGGGTGTACCAGTGCACGGCTTTCAACACGCATGGGTCCATCCTCAGCCGCAGAGCCAGCCTCCAATTTGCATGTAAGTGATCCCACAACGACGAACACGCTTCTGGCTCCCCTCTGATACAGTCATGACACTGTGGAAACCCTTGTTATTCGCCATGTGTCGGCCTTTGTGATATGCTTGTGCCTCTTTTTCTTTTTCTTCTTCTTCTTCTCCTTCTTGTTCTTGTTTTACTTCTTGTTTTTCTTCTTCTTCTTCTTCTCCTTCTTGTTCTTGTTTTACTTCTTGTTCTTGTTCTTGTTCTTCTTTTATTTTTTAATTTATTATTCCGATTTCTCATTGAGATGGCCTGGGAATTGATTTCTAAGAGGGGAAATGGTAATCGAGTGAAATGTCAGATGCAACAAACACAGTGGGTGAGGTAGCCTCTGAACTACATTGATTCTCATTAGTGGTTCCAACTCTGACAGCATGTGTGCTCTATACCAACTGACTCATATTTTTCCAAGTGTAAGGGCGGCCCCTGTGATCTGGACTTTAGAGAAGACAAGCACGCAAAAAAAAATTCTTAAAGGTGTGTATGTAGCCACATAATAGCCGTCTACTTCTTTTTTTGTGTAATATATGCGTGAGATTGTGCACAGATCAGACGGTGACAGGCTGTCTGCTGTTCTGCCAGCTCAAAAGACAAAAGCTGGGTTGGGAAGTGATGCTAAGGATGGGGTCCTACCTTCCAGACAAGCACCGCAGAGGCACCTCTCCTCTCTTGATCAAGCCCGCTGACTATTGATCATGTCCCAAGGATAGAGAGCCGAGCCGATCGCTTCCTCTCAGGAGATGGACTGCCATTATCCCTATAGCTCGGTAATGAATCTCACTTGTGGGGACTGGGTGAAGAGCGGAGCTGCTTGACATTTACTGTCTTGGTTAATGCACAGTGAGGGAGGTCCAGGAGATCAGCAAGGCTGATACTGTGTTTTTCGCTGTAATGAGGCCAATGGGCTAAGATAGAAATGTTGTGGCTTTGCTTTGCTTTCAAAATCCAGCTACAGCTGCTATAAGCATGTCCTTCCGCAGCCCATTTTCACAACACCAATACCAAAGTTAATGTTGAAACTGGGAATGCACCAACACCAGTATTGCGTATTTGGTCCGAGACTGCACGGAGGACTCGTACCCGGACTTGAAAGATCCCAGATACAACCTGGCGAGTATTATGTGACATCATGCATGAGCAACATCAGCAGCAGATACACTGAGAGGATGAGCGATGGCCATGGTTTAGAGATTCTTTAATATTAATGAGAATGACAAAAGTAAGACAGACTAAATTATATTCTGCCAAAATATCAAGAATAAGGGCAAACGTTAGTTCACACAATACCAGCAAATTAATCTTCAGAGACATTTGGACCAACAGACTTAGCCTGATGTCACTCAGTAGTTTAACTGCTCAGTGGATCCAGGAGGATTTTACCCTGAGCCGTGCTACATGCTACATGCTAATGATTTGTGGGATCGCACACCAGCGATGCTACATGCTAGATGATTAAAGTACAACTGATATGCTCACGGACAGCAAGCTGGAGTGCGTCGCGGCACACAGCGAGCTCGGTCCCTTGGTCTACAGTATACATTACGTATAGAGCAGAGTGTAGATAGCATGATACGCACTGTTCTGTGCGTATTGTAGACACAGTAGTATACCGGAGCCTTCAAGGCTGTTGGAGGTGGTTTGCAGCAACACATAGCTTGCGCATATTGTTTGGATGTTGAGTATGAATTAGGCTTAATGACATTACTTCGTGCTCGTATCAATACTCGGTATTGGCAAGGAGCTAAAGGTTAGGACTTGTACTCATCCTTTAAAAAAGCGGTATCTTTTGTGTCACGAGACAAAAACTGATTTTCAATATTCTGTCAGTTTAAATGAGGAAAACTGATGAAAAGGGGCCAACAAATCAGTGAATCCCTGTTAGTGCATATTAAGTCAAAGCAAACTGTCACGTCAATGGTCCCTTTGCACAATCTTTAGGAGAGTGGTAACACAAACGAAAGCAAGCATTTTTTCACCGTGTGCCTTTAAACACATGCTCACTGACCAAAAAAAATCGGCTTTGTGTTTTCATGGCAGTTGCCAGTAGTTACAAACATTTAGAGCTTTCACTCTTTTCAGAACAAATCAAAGGTGTAGGCAGTGTGTGAAATGTAAAGAGAACCTATTATGCTCATTTGCAGGGCCCCTTTTTCCCTTTTCTTCGATTCTGAGATTCCACCAGAGAAGCTTTTTAATGATTCACAGTTTTAAAGAGAATCCTGTTTTATCTTAAACTAGCTCTCTTTGCATCCCTCTGAAAATCTTCACACAAATCCTTCCCTTGCTGAAAGCGCACTTCCCATTACCAGTATGTGCATGCAGTGAATTCATGAATGCAGTTTGTAATTTGACACCTCCCTCATTATCTCATTGGTAGGACATTTAATTCAAGTGATGTATTCAGTGCTGACCTATATATAGTCATTACTGTATTTAATTCTTGGTACATTTTTAGTTTAGACAAGCAGTGTGCTGCCTCATTATTCGCTCAACTCTGCAGTGGTTTTTGCCGTCTGATTGAAAGACTTCCAGTCATTTAGATACTTTGTAACTCTTACTGTCCAACTATTATCTTTAAACCATTTTCCCCTTTTACATTCTGTTTGACTCTCATGTTTCCAAACCCCCTGTTGCACTCAGCCCGGTGTAACAAGGTTGTATGGAAAGCGATGCCAGGCGGTATAGTGTGTACCAGGATATCATTTAATTTGAATCTAATTTCTGGTGAAAGACCTCAGCTGCAAATAATCAAAATGTTCCCTTTTAAATTGAATATTTACTGGTTGAAAGCTGAGCTGTAGTACCATCTGGATCAGGTCATCGTAGCTCTACCGACAAACTCTTTTGGACACTGAGAATTTTTGCTTTCGCCAAGTAGCAGGTGTTCAAGCAGTGTAGTACATCAATATTTAAAGGCTATACTGTTTAAAAAGATGCGTTAGCACACAAAGTCAAAGAACATGCTAGGAGAAATGGAGTATGGCAACAGATAAACAACAGTTACGTGCATTTTAATGTAGTGACGTTCCTGTTTAAAGGCATGAATTGGAAATGGGCGAAAGAGGACTGAAGAAAGATCAAAATCCTTAGAACTGTCGCAACTTAGGAGATAGAAGTGATTTGCAGTTGATAACCATGAATGCCGATTTGTCCTTTATCTAAAATGAGTAGAGTATTGCAGAGCCGAAAGAAGAAGATTTCCCCTTCCCTCAGAGTGTGAAGATGCACAGTTGACCCAGAGGAAAGAAGTCGATTTGCCTCATGTCGCGTGGGTCCGGTGTGGAGCTGGAGAGCAGTGCCTGCTGTGTTGATGCTGATGCAATCACACTGGCATGCCAGACAGATATCATGACACAGTCTGCAACATAAAGCGGTGCAATGTGGATTTCACACCAACTATATAAAAACGTATAAAGGAGCCATGTACGGTGCTGGAATTTCCTCACTAGAAACAAAGAACTTCTGCTTGAAGAACACACCCATTTAAAAATCTGTGGTTGGTTCATACATTTGGAATTCACCACTTACTGGAAGTGGACCAAAAATAACCAGCCGAGTCAAGGGGATGGTGTGAACCGATGAAGACGATGCCAAATGCCAAAAGGTTAGGATAAAACAATATATATTGGCGTGTACTTGACTAAATTCAGTTGATTTGAGATGCAAAAAGACTCTTCCTTCCAAAGATTCTTAAGCCCCGTTTACAAGACGTAGTGAAAATGAAACGTGTTTGAGTTTTTGTTTCATATGTGTGGTGTCATTACAAAACCAACCAACAGCATCCACTGGCATGCTTGCGACATCATTTTCAGCATTTGTGCTGTTTCTGTGTAAATGGTACACAGGTAAAGTAACGTGTGTTCTACTTAAAGCTTTGTGCTGTAAACAGGGCCTAAGAAGGCACGGCTCATTGTACTTTTGAATGCTTTTGATTGGTGAGACACAAGAATGTGCAACTTTGCTCTTTCATTAGAGACAGTGAGGTGGCTTTATTTGTGAAATCAATAACCGCCTCCAGAATCTGTCGCATCTTCGTCATTTTAAACAAGACTCACTCCTGCCACGTGCTGAACAAAGTGTACCCCAGTTGCTCTTTGAGTAAAGCAGAACGGGGAGCGCAGAGAAGTTGCACATCCATTGGGGACATTGAGCTGCCACAGTTAATTCAGCAGAAGGTCGGGAATGATGGCGTTGAAAGCAGAACTAAAGAGCGCAAAGGCACCCGGCCATAAGTGTAAGGGCCGTCCAGGTATTGTGTTATTGCATGATGGAGTATCGAGTCGAATGAATTCCATCATCTTGTACATCACACTGTGTGTAACGGGGCAGCAGCAGGCCAATCATCTTCGAGCCGCAATGGTCGCGCACTGTCATCTCTCGGCCGGCTATTCTCGTACGGCAGAGACGGATTCTGCTTACAAAGAAATCACTGCAGCTACATTGAGTTTGGCTTCGAGCTTTCGGAGTTAGTGTGTGGTCAGCCCATTATTATTTTTTTTTTCTCACTGAGAGTCCGCAGAATAACCAAGTGTATCTCCTCTGGCACAGAGCCAGAGCAGCATGGAGACCCTTCCTGGAGCAACTCGGCTCGATATGGGTGAAGGAGTCATCCTTCGCATTGTAATTATCAGCGTCTCTCTGATTCACTTCTAAAGACGCTGTTAAAATTACCAGCTGCTGTCAGGCTGAGCTTTATCATCAGCTCTGTGATGGAACCTCGCTCTACTGTCACTCGTCGGATTCATAAACGTCGACCTCGTGAGATCATAAGTATGCTGCCCGAGTCTATATTTCAAGTTAGCCATCTCCTCCTGTGGCCTCCTCGGTGTCCTGCCGTGACTTGGCTCTGTTTGATACCGCGGCGGTCATCAGAGAGCAGCTCATTAATCTTAGCAACACTCCGTCCCACTTCTCTCCATAATCTTCCCCCTCCTAATTTCCCTTATCGGTCACACTGACTTTCTTTTGTTTGTGTTTGGAAGGCTCACTCCAGGCTGGTAGCCAGTGTGTGCAGACAGAGTACAGAGCAGACTGCGGCAGCTTCCCTCCATCAGTCATGAAGCCAGGGGTGGTTTATCATCCCAGGTTTAGGGGTTTTGTCTGCCAGCAACTGCTCATTCATTTGCAGGGGGATAGATTGTGCTGAGAGTATTGATGGGGAAGCTAATGCTTTTAAGTGCAAGATTACACCACATTTAATAATGATGTTACTTATTGCTGCTGGCACCACAAACTGTCATTTGTCACGTATGCTCCCCTGCCATGTTTGTTCTGTCCCCCTCCTCCCACCCACCTCATTTTATCCCATTTCGGTGTACTTTCTTGCTTCTGGTGTCGCAGGGTAAGAGTCACCAAGTTGGGTCCATACATCTTATCAACACCCCAGATGCCTTTGAAAGCAATGGAAGGTGATGGGAGGTTGTCTTAGGACATCAGACTCTAAAAATGATGTGCAAAATGTAACATCAAATGCCACGCCTTAGTGACTCAGCAAAAAGGGAAATTTCAGTTAATTTCAGTTCAGGGGCCACATACAGGCCAATTTCATCTTGAGTTGGCCGGACCGGTAAAATAATGCCATAATTACTTTTATCTTTTGCTCTGTTGTGGTTGCAGAGTATGTGTGATGAAAAGGTCTATATTTTACAGTTATTTCCAGAAATTATTGTCAATTACCAATATCGCTTAGACAACCGGGGGAATACTACAAAATGTCTACTCATATATAACTATGTTTTTTTGTCTGCTGTGCTGGGATGGTTGCTATGTTCGGAACTGAAAGAAACTTTTCTCGGGTGCACTGACAAAAGTTCTGTGTCTAATTACGTTACTTCAATGCACTTCATTTCAATGCATTAGTTAGCAACAGAGCTACAGTTTGTTTTCAGCAGTAATGCTACAGTTTATTTTTTAAGTGTTGTATTCTGCTCGTGATTTTGGCACATCATTGACAAAAGATTATCAAACTGGCACTCGTGGTTAAAAAGTTTGCTCTACATCAGGGGTGTCAAATACCATCATTTCTGGAGTATTAAGTGTGCCTGCATATAAGCCTCACCCATCAAATTTAAAAAGAAAAACAGGAACAAAAAGGCTGGTCGGAGTTACTTGATGCGCCTGAACGCATCACCCATGTATCGGCGGCATGAAGCTCGTTAACCTGTAAGAAGTTAGTTGCGTCATTGTTTAAGCCGTAGCGTTCAAAGCATGTGAAAAAAGTAGCGGTGGCACAAATAGCCTAATATCCTCTTGAGTGGGCTGGATTGGAACAAAAACAGTCCAATAATAACCTTTAAATTTAAACTTAAAAGTTTAGTTTTTTTTGTTGTTGAATATAGAATTTTCATCACAACAAGTTGTTGTGGCTCAAAGTATGCATGATTAAAATACAATAGTTTAACAAAACCAAACAATTGCTCCAGCTAATGGCTACAATCTCAACAAAAAGCCAATTTTAATGAATTATGCATTATGGGTGTTTTTACATACTCGCCCTGACAACATGGCTTTGAAGCTCATTCTAGTTTGCTATCTTTCTTGGCATCCTCATTGACATCACACCTTTAGTCTCAGTGTTGTGTTCTGTACTTCATCTGAAAATGTGTTAAAGAAATCAATGTTTTCTTGGACTTTTTTTTTTTTTTTACAATTTTTCCGCTTGTGTGGGACAATTTGGGCCTTACATTTGACACCCCGATAAAGAGGCTAAAATGTTTTTTTATGACCACCGGATGAATGAGTTCCCCCTCACGCGTCCTATAAAGCAAAGAAATCTGAACATTTTGCAAAAACTCGTAGTGTAAAATAGGTCTAGGATGAAAGTAGGAATTATTAACAGTAATTACCTGGCACCTTGTGCTCGGAGGAGACCAAAGTCTGTGAGCGATCACAATTCTCTGCAGGCAGCGGAAGCGCCGTCTTGAACTGACACATTTTAGCGAGGACCGATGTCACTCACTCAGTTACCGGCAGCATGCTGTACCTGGGTAAATACTGCTAATGCTCCCTGGCTGGCATAAACAACAGTCCAGTGTAGTCATCAATCTGTCAAACAATTTGCCGGTACGTCTCCGGTGTTTCTGGCTGTGCTGTGAACTGTATGGTGATTCTTCGGAGGGGCGATGGGGGTGGCGCTGCCAGCCGGAATCCCGTACGTACTGTGCGTCCAATTTTTTTTAAGGTGTGAAAAAATTTATATTTTAAAGGGTTTTTTTTGTTGTTTTTGGTGAGGGGATAATAAACAGTCACTATGTGTTTAATCTTAATTTTCAATTAAAATTAAATTCACAGGTAGGCTAATCAAAAACAAGATTTTCGGACCGACATGTCGCGGGTTCAAATGCATCAAATTCCCACATCCAGTTCATGCTCTGGCAGCTGTCCAGGGTGCTGAACCAGGTGGCAAACACACTTCTACCGCAGTATTAGATTAGAGCAGAAGAAGTAGCCTTGTTCTTCTCTTGGTGGAGAGTGGACCGGACCATGAAACTATTGTTTCAAATTAAATTTTCCCTCTGTTGAAGTCTGACACTGAAGCAAATCGACATCTATGAGTGAAATGTTGTGTTTTCAGTGTGGCTGTGCAGCTTTATGCTTTTTGTGTCTTTATAACCAAGTCTTCAGTCCTCCTCCTCTTCAGCTCCGCCTTTCTTTCCGATCTGTGCGTACTATGAAATTGAATCCTGGCGGCGCCACTGGTTGGAAATAAGTGCAATTGAAACAATATCAAAAAACATAACCAAAAATGTAATCCTATGTGCTTGCCATTTCCGAGGTGCTCATAGTTTAGCTCATTTGGTCTCATTCCATCTCTTCTGACTCCCCTCAGATCTCGACAACTTCAAAACTCAGACGGTGAGGAGCGCCGTGAACGTCCGCGAGGGCCAGGGAGTGGTTCTGCTTTGTGGCCCTCCTCCTCACTCTGGAGGTAAGTTTGCCATTTGTTCTTTTTCCTTCCCTACAGCCTGGCTCCTCTTACGCAAACATGACTCACAGGATTTACCTCCACTCGTCTCACCTTGCGCCCTTTTGATAAAGGATTACTGCCTTGCTGCAAACTTAATCTGTTTTTACACCCATTTATGTGCACACATGCTTTTAATAATCATCCGCTAATGTTGTTTATACAGAATGCTGACAAATCAGCTCCTCACCCGGCTGTTTGTTTTGCCTAGTTTTTCTATGTTTTTTAATTATAGCAGTGTGTTTCTCAAATTAGGTTTAATGAAATCCACTCAAATCCACATTTGCTTTATTCAACTTAGATGAGAAGATTGGTGCGCTCTCCCCTTCCTGTCTGTAAATATGAAGCCAGAGTAAGCAGATGGCTTGCTCAGCTTAGCCCAGAGAGGCTGCTGCTGTGGAAAGGTGACACTGTCTGCTGAACAGCACCTTAAATGTGAACTCATCAACAGTGGATTAGTTGCTGCTCTGAAAGGAATCATAGATTTACTTTCGACGTTTAAAGAAATGTGCGAAAGCAGTTTTCACTGGCGGGCAAATTATTTCAAGTCTACATGAAAATGAATCAAGTTTTGAAAACGTCCCCACTGTCTGCAGCTATTACCTTGAAGGCAGTGGGGGGAGTCCAGGGTTTATGTGGGTATATAATGTATACTCACTTATTTTTCAGGCAGCATTCCGTACATCCACTTCCAAATCCCCCATAATGCACCACTCTGCAGTACCTATGAGCCAGATTGCCTATTTTTGTTCCCTAGGATTAGCTCAAGGTCGTTCAGAGTGCCTGTCTCGTAGCAGCCATGGGGTTAAATTTTTTGATGAATTTTTGTTTTCCGTTGTCGCTACAAAATAGTGAAACGTTATCCTCACACACACCTATCTCCAAATGAAGTAGCCGAACCTGGCTGGATGTACTTTCCTCTTGTTTTTGTACCTCGCAGACCCCAAAAAATGGTGCTCCAATTGTTTCAAAATGAGAGGTGAAAACAGCATTCTGAAAATGAGTGGATACAAGCTGAAGATAAAGATGCTCTAACCCCGGCCGCTGAGCCCTTCCGCTCCTGCAAGTCTGAAAAAAAAAGAAAGAGAAAGACATGAGAACTAGTACAGAGGCTGCTGCCGAGCTCGTCTCTCTTCTACATACAATAGCTCGCATCTCCCCTCACAAGCAAACAGTTTGTAGCACAGTGCATTGTACAGCTGGTCTATGGGATAATGGGTCGGAGTACTCCGTGTGAAATACAGTTTGACAGCCCCCCTCTCTGACACGAGCTTATATGCGGTTGGCTGCTGGTACCGTGGCTCTATTGTGTTTTCCTCACATTTTCAGGAGTGAATGGGAGTCGAGCCTACCCCCCCCCCCCCCCCCCCCCCCCCCCCCACGCCCCCAGCCTTCACTATTTTTCCATTTTCCTCTCTTCAATTTTGAACGCATTAACGTGCATAACCTTGAACTCCCCTGAACTTTATCCGCCATGTTCAGCATGTGGCACTCTCATTGGCTTTCATTACGCTCGAGATGTTTGGAAGTCTTTTTTTGTTTTTTTTGTTTTTGTTTGCTTTCGCTGCCATTATCACAGGGGCCGAACATAAAAAATTTAAAACAAAACTGTCACAAGCAAATGTTATTGTGTCACTTGTGTACTCCAGCGTCAACATTTGTTAGCACTTTACTCCGTTGCATAAAAGCCATAGTGTTTTTATTTTTTTTGTAGCCCTCGCTTGACAAAGAACCCGCTCTGCACATTTCTATCACTGCTCATTACAGCCACATAGTTCAGACGCAGGTTGTGCTGACTCTGAACTATGTGACTCCTGCTGGCCTAATCAGAAGGAGTCTCGCATCTGCATCGCTGCGCTCGGCCTCGGACACCGCATCCCATCCGAGTGGCTCGCTTCCTCGGGGCATGGTGGGGGAGGGGGGCCAGCCGGGAGTGATTGACAGTCGTTGCATGCACCTTTTGACCCGGAGCCCCTCACCCCCGAAGCGGTAGATTACACACAGTGCTGGCTCCGCTGTTGGAAGTTTGCGCCTCGCGCGCTTCTCGAAAATGACACGGTGATTCATCATGGCAGGTTACTCCTTTCTCGCGGTGGACCTGCCTCGTGAAAGAGGGCAGGGTAGCATATTCCTACTTCTGTATGTCAATCCTGACATCCTTCAATCCGTCCGTTGGATTGTGCCTCCATGCCACCAGGGGACTGGAGTCACTCGGGGACCGGGGGAATGGAGGCCACGTGTCAGGGGAGGGCCACTGACGCGCTGTAATCCATTTTGTTTCGCTCCCTTTCCTTAGGGTCTCCCATTTTTTCTGCACCGATAGCTCTCACATCCGCCATGTCTCAGTATCTCTTTTAGAGCATGCCGAGATAAGGAGAGAAATATGACATGATATTCCAACATTTTAGGGCTGCAGCCGAGTTTTTCCGATTCAGCCATCGCAGCCATAGAGTCAAGTGTGTCTCACATGTGGAATCAGTGAGGTGTGACAGAAACACACTAACTGCAGCTGCTTTCCTTTCTGTTCTAGAACTGACATTTGCATGGATCTTCAACGAATACCCGTACTTTGTCCAACAAGACAGTCGCAGATTCGTCTCTCAAGAGACGGGGAGTCTGTACTTTGCCAAAGTGGAGCCCTCGGATGTTGGAAACTACACCTGTGTGGTTAACAACACTGTCACGCGAGAGAAGGTCCTCAGCTCGCCAACGCCGCTCGTCCTCAGGAGTGATGGTAAGGATTTCTAATGTGTAATCGTTTGTTTTTGTAATGAAACCAAACACACGTGCACACAGAGAACAATAACATTAGCAATGGCGAGTACACAGGCATTTGTGTGGCTAGACTTTGTAGTTGGATTGCTATTACGAGTGACTCTCAACTGCAGGCAGAGCCTAGTACCAGTAGTCTCTAGTAGTACCAGTACTACTACTAGTATCAATACCAATAGTGCCATTTGTATCAGTAGCACCTAGTACCAGTAGTTGCAGTTGTACTACCAGTACTAGTACCAGTACCCTGTCAGTGCAATGCATACCAAAGAAGCTTGTTTTGATTGGAAATGACATAATGGACCAATGATCTACTTCTACAACAACTTTTGTGCAATTCATTAAAGTACTAAGACAGAGTATACGAAAAGTGTTTGGGATAATTTGGATTACATAGATAGACATTTGATAGATTTGATGGTCATTATCAGTTGTCTTACCTGGCACTACCATTTGGAGTCAGTCAGAAGCCGAGAGCCAACATCTTATTGGTACAGAAGAGCAGCCATGGGCAGGGGTGTAGAAATTTGAGAGGTTACGTCTATTACAGGCAGGATTAAACAATCCTCTTCAGTGCAGGATGACTCATCAAGGGATGAATTGGTTCAGAAAACACTCAATATTGCTCTGAGCCAAATTGTTGTCAAAAAACTATTATTGAACAATTAACCCACAGACATCGGATTAAAAATAAAAACACTAAATGGATTTTTAATTTTACGAGGCTTTTCAATTTATTAAAAACGAAAAAAAGCAATTTAAGACTCTGTGTCAATTTTTACATCCGTACAGGTTCTGAGCAGGTAAAAAAACACAAAAAGCATTTCACATTGTTGAGGCATGAACGCAGATGTTATTGTTCGCATCGTGAAGCAATTACTTACTGAATTACGTTCGCGGTCGCGTTTTGAGTTTCAGTTTCAAGTGAATTTTTATTTCACAAAACTTTCACGTTACTTAAGTTTTGAAAGCAATGAAACACTGAAAATGATGTAGTTACAAATGCCTGGCCACAAGTTGGCACTGTTGGTTGTTTTAATTAAAACCACATGCACAAGCACATACATGTGAACAATATGCTATAAACGATGGGGATTACGCGGACATTCTCATGCACAGACAAGGAAGTTGGATCGTTATTAAGGGGGACTCTGATCGTTTCAACTCCCAAGTGCCAGGAGAATATGGACTGGGAGTCATGACACACTAGAGCCACTATTATTGGTATTGATACACTCTATTAATAGAGTGTTTTTGCAGGCATTTGTGTATTGTTTGCGTAAAAGCAATCTTATTGGAAACTGTGTGGGAATGTATCGCTGAGCCGCCACAAGCATAAAAATGAGATACTTTGAAGTTGGACATTTCAGTGGAGGAAGTTATGAAATATATATAGGTATACTTTTTTGGGGGGAAAAGAACAGAAGAAGACGGAATTGGGAGTTGATGAGTCACAAAAGTAAAATTTGAGGTACAATAAAAACGATATGTTATCATAAAGTCTTCAAATAAATGCTGTGGGGAGCCAATAGAGTAAAAACCGCCACAAAAGCAGGGAGTCTTTTTTTTTTTTTTTTTCAGCTAAGGCTGACTAACTTTCATGGCGTCTTTGTGGCCAGCAAAGTCAGCAGGTTCTGGCTTAACATTTCACTTGGGAAAGCTTGTTAAGACCAGTTACTGTTCAGAGCTTAGAAAAAGAACTTAAGAGCATTAGATTGGTCACTCCTCAGGATGAGGAAAACGACTTGTTACATATATTTAAGTGCAACGTAGGGTGTGTTTATCCTCCCACTTCAACTGGTGCTCCTTCATCAGTGATTTAATAGCATATATAAATTTGCAGTTTATGAATAGATTGCCCACGTCTCCACTAAATCAGCCTTGATCAGTGTTCTTCGTGATTCGAGGCACATATTGCTGTCCAAATGTACAGGATTGTGAAGTATTGAGATGATCAGACCTGCATGTTGAAGGGGAGTGGATTATGTATTCAGCTTGTTTTCCACACTGTTTCTACTCTGTTCACTCAGTGCAATCTTTTCTGACTTCTAATCAGCCCTCGCCTCCAGACCAGAGTTGGAAATGAACTTTTGGTCAACCTGCCACCGGGGCTGGTGCATTCCAAAATATACCACCCACACATATTTCTTTCCTTTTTTTCCAGCCACTTCTTCTTTATCTGTCAATGTGTAACTAAATCTGAATAGTAATGCTCAAGGAGGTTGTTTTTTTTTGGTAGGTAGCCTACATTATTGTCACAAAGGTCTGTGGTTTGATTCCAGCTCTGTATCACAGGGCTGATTCTCCCTGTGCTTTCACTCAAAACCGTAATATGATAGTTTTTAGTTGTTGTGTTTTTTTTTTTTGGGGGGGGGGGGGGGGGGTCCCATTCAATCCTGCTTAAAGACATCAGCAGCAGGTAGACAAGAGAGCACTAGTGATAGTGGTCGTGTTACCGGTTTGAAAATTCTTTGATATTATTGACAGTGACAAAAGTAAGAGAGACTGCAAATTATGTTCTGCCAAAATATCAAGGGGAGGCAAGAGATAGTTTGTACAACACCAACAGTTGAATCACCTGACACATTTGGACCAGCAGTTAGTGAAGCTCACCCACCAGCAATGCTACAAGTTATATATATATGACGAAAGTATGACCGATACACTGTAACAGCTGGAGCGTGTGGTGGCACGCAGCGTCCCTCGGTCCACAGTCTACAATAGTTTTTACAAACTTGCCCTGACATCATGGCTTCAAGGCGAGTTTGATGTCAATGAGGTAGCTCGCGTTCGTGGTCGCATCACGGATATCTCAGCGTGGGTCTCAGTGTTGTGTGATATCTACTCTTCTTCAGAAATTTAATTAATTAAAAAAAAAAAGAAATCTATGTTTTCTTTGACATTTTTACAGTTTACAGATTGGTTCTTCTTGCCCCGGGGCCTTACGTTTGACACTCCTGCTACAAATTTGGACAGAGAAGAGCCTGTTGTTGGCTGTATGTCATCCACTTTTTCAGTATGTGAGGCAATGCTTCAAAAGAACAGAGACTAATTCAATGCATGTTTTAAATTGCTCCAGTTGTCGTTTTCATTTCATTGATTATTTCATTTATATTCGACCAATGTATGAATGCGTTTGACCTTCACGTCTTTGATCCCTACAATTCTTTCTCCTTTGACATAATGAATAGTCACATTTGGTTTTAGTTTCTTTGAAACAATGTCGAAGTGATTCCGAATAATCAGTCACAGCCATGACCTCCTTGTAAAGTATGAAACAAGTGCACTCATAATTCAATCAGCTCAATTGTCAGACACATTTAACTGGGTATTTCATATATATGTGTATGTATGTATGTATATATATATATATATATGCACATACATATGATTATTTATTTATTTGTTCTATGTTTTTATTTCAATGTGTCTGTCAATATGGCTGGTAGGTTGAGAAAGATGTGCTGAACTGCAGCCCTGTTCCAGACTGTGGGCTTGTAATGGGTAATACTAAAGGGCAGACTCCTATCTGTGCACAGAAGTCTTTGACTCGTCCTAGTGATGTGAATATAAATAAAGTCATAAATGAAGTCACATTGCCAAATGTGATAAATCTCTTCCAAAGCAAGTCCTTTCCCCCGATGCATCCTCTGAATCTTTTATGAAGCACCTCTGGTTTCTCTCCTCTTTACAATCTCTTCGCTGGTCACTTTTGGCTCCGCTCGCTCTAAGACCTTGGTGTTTGCTGTCCCACTGCGTTTTGACTCTCTTTGATCCTCGAGCAATGTCTTCTGTTAATCATTGATGTAAAAAGCTTGCCATGTATTGTCTCCTTTTTGTAGGAGTAATGGGCGAATACGAACCCAAAATAGAAGTTCATTTTCCCGATTCGGTTCCAGCTGCGAAGGAGTCGGTGGTGAAGCTGGAATGCTTTGCTCTGGGAAAGTAAGTCAGCTTGATTGTGTACATGCGTGTGTGTAGGTTGACTCATGCATGAATTAAAGCTTGGCTAGTAAGGAGCCTCGGCATTAAAAGACACACACACACACACACACACACACACACACACACACACACACACACACACACACACACACACACACACACACACACACACACACACACACACACACACACACACACACACACACAAGAGAGCAGGAATCAAAGTTCTTTTAACAGCATCAGAAATGTGAGCAATCACACTGTGATTTTTTTGGAAACAGTGATTCACAAGGCGTCTGCCTCCTTCCCTTCTGTGCCTGATCGCGCTTTGATCACAGCCACTGACAGTTGCAATCCCGGGAACTTTTTGTTCCTCTCTTCCAGCCCCGTCCCAGAAATAAGCTGGAGGAGAACCAGCGGCGTCCCGTTCCCCAGCAAAGTCAAGATGAAGAATTCAAACGCTGTCCTCGAGATCCCTAATTTCCAGCAGGAAGACGCCGGGACGTACGAGTGCATGGCGGAGAATCGGCGCGGCAAAAACGCTGCACGGGGTCGTATTTCGTTTCACGGTAAGTGAGCTTTTAAAACTGAATGAACGTGGATCAGCTATTCACACACGTATAGGACATATTTGGTCGAAGAGCATATTTGAATAGTAAACAGGTTTCACTTATATAGCACTTTTTCCACCACTTGAGCAGTGTCCAAAGCACTTTACATTATCACATTCATACGCCAATGGCGGCGGCTCCATTGGTGGAGTTTTAGGGCTGCATGGTGGCGCAGTGGTTAGTGCTCTCGCCTCAGAGTGCCATGGTAAAGATTCAAACACTAGCTGGTTGTTTCTCTGGTGGCGTTTGCATGTTCTACCCATGTGGGCGTGGGTTTCTTCCGGGTTCTCCAGTTTTCTCCCGCACGGGATGGATGGAAACATGGAGGCTACCTCAGTCTTCAATCCCATTGACCTGACTGAAAAACTGCCAGGAAGCAGTGAATATTATCTCACAGGCTTTATATAATTTACAGTCAATATTCAATATTTACCAACTTTTCTTCCCGCTTCATGCTGATAATCCTTGTTGGATTTCAACTTTGTCACAAGTTTAAACTTGGGTGTGAAGCGGCTTTTAAGGCTCCATGATTTCTTCACTAATCCAATGCTCCTATAATTAAAACACGTGTTTGAACAGGTAATCCTTTCCATTTATTTCTAGCCAAACCTCACTGGCTCCAGACAATGGCGGACACAGCCCTGTCCATAGAGGAGAACCTTTTCTGGGAGTGTAAGGCCAACGGGAAGCCCAAACCCTCCTACAGCTGGCTGAAGAACGGGGACCCAGTGGCATCCGAGGTAAGGAGGTGTCACCGGAGCAGAAAAGATGAGATGAGATGAGAGAATGCACAGCCTGCACTTTCATGTGTGCATGTGCTCCTTTTTGTACAGTTTATGCTCTGATGTTTAACCTGGATCATGCTTTGTGATCCGTTCTTGTAGTTGCTGTAATATAGCTGCTTTATATGCTCAAAATCTTGCTCATGTCATTTTTATGGTACATCACAATTTTAAATACCTGGATTTGCTTAAAAGTCAGCTGTGTCAAACATAGGGCCCGTGGGCCAAAACCAGCCCACAAGAGGCTCCACTAAGACTAAGGCCCCGTTTGCACAACAACTTATCAAGTGAAAACGCATCGTTGTTGCATTTTCGTTTCCGAAACTTTTGCACTGACACGGTAACGTTTGGAAAACGATGTCCATTTACACGGAAATGGCAGAAACGCTGAAAATGATGCAGTGAGCATGCCAGGCCACAAGTTGTCGCTGTTGGTTGTTTTTGTAGTGGAACCACATGCACAAGCGTGCAGAGAACAATACGTACACAGACGCACAAATAGAAAGACGACGAAGTTGGATTGTTATTACGGTGACTCTCAACTATAAAACCACCAAGTCCCAGGAGAATATTTACTGGGAGTAATGACACTATGAAACTATGTGCTGCGGCTGTGGTGTGCATTGAAGTTGCATTTTTCCCGTTTCCACCCAGACGGAGTCGGAACGTTTTGTTGAAAAGTTGCGTTTCCAGTGACTCAGAGCGCCATTGTCGCGTAAATGGACACCCAAAATGTAACGAAAGTGTTTCGTTTTCAATTGAAAACGTAGTCACGTTAACAGGGCCTAAAACGATTTGATACTGTGGAGGACTCATGCAACAGATCCTGATCACATCCTCACTTCAAGCTATGTAGCATGTGCCATCAGTGCCATTATCTCGATAATGATGTGTGATCTCTTTGCATGTATGCCGGCAATCAACAAGCATTTACGTTTAATTTATTCAACATATGGCAATTGGCTGTCGCTGGGCTTTGATGGGTGGCAATCATAAACTGGCTCTATCTGAAAGTCATCCAGATGGAGATCACATGTATTATCCTTTATGTTATGCATTGTCTCTGAACTGGATAAAGGGTAATGCATGTTGATCCCAGACGTGCACTCACTTAAACCACCTTGGGACTGGAATGCACGTTCGACTATCTTTGCAGGTAATCTTGCTTTGTGATTGGATCTGTGCTGAATGTCAATGCTGATTTTACCTTTCTGCCTTGATAATGGATCATATATAGTAGATGTTTAAAGTGTGTGGTTGCCATCAGGGTGGCATTGTTCCTCTCATACTGTAGCACTGAGGATCCCTGATGAGTATATTCGGTAAAGAAAAAAAGAAGTAATCATCCAAGCTTTCAACAGCGTTTTTCCAGATGAACAACCGCAGAAACTAAATGGCGCGTTAATACTCGCTGCTTTCGTCGACGTTGTTTTTTCCCTCACTGTTTATCCACGATGCAGGTTAACAGGCTTCTCTCTTTCTATTCTGAGCTGGACGTCTATGTGAAATTACTCAAGCCTCTTCAGGCCTTTTGTTTCCTGTCTTCCTCCTTCTTTCTCCTCCCCTGCTGTCCCCCTCCCTTCACGGTGCTCCAGTAATTGCTGCGTTGCCTTTGGCTGGCCTTGCAATGGATATGCAGAACTGTTTCTCTCTCCTCCGCAGGGTCGGGTGCAAATCGAAAACGGGGCCCTTTCCGTAACCGCGTTAAACCTGTCAGATTCGGGGATGTACCAGTGTGTGGCTGAAAACAAACATGGCATTATTTATTCCGGTGCCCAACTAATGGTGTTAGGTAAGATTGCCTTCCCTCCTTCTGCTTTTATCCTGCTTATCTGTCTGTGCGTTTGATCATCTCTGAAGATAAAAACCCGCAGCCTTGCTATGGCGCTCCTCAGCAATCAGTCTGCACGCTCATTTGATGTCACCATGGGCTCTGCTGGCAAAAATATAAATCTGATAGAGTGTCTCATTTTACTTTGGGCCGTTTCATCTATTGATTTGGATACGACAAACACATTGCTTTGTGGTATTGTGCACGCTTCCTCATGTAGACGGGATATTGATTTATTTGCAAGGCTTTGAGGACTTCCATCTGACTGACTCGATGAGAAATCCAATTCTGCCTTGATACACATGCCATGGCACTTAAGGGTCCTAATGATTGCTAACAAAATGTGATGATGAGTGTGGACAGTGGCTGCTGGCTGGAAACATGAAGAGGGTGGACGGTGTTCATTTTGTTGATGGGTGGGCGTCGACCTCGATCCCGGTGGACTTCAGAGCGGCAGTCTGCTCTCATGAAAGAATCAACATTTCACCCGGTGATGGATTAGACTTTAGAGTTTAGACTTCAGACTTTGCTTTATTTATCCCTGGGGATGACTCCGTCAGGGAAATTTGAGTTCCAGCAGCTTAATAGAAGAGGAGCAGCACACAGAGGACGTATCCCGTGGACGATTACTGTGATGATGCTAGTTTGGGTAGTAACGTAGTGCTATCAACTGATGGCTAAACAATTCATAACCCAGTAACAAAAAGAGTTGTTTCTTCCTGTGTGGTTCACCTAACTGACTTTAGCTTTAACGCTTACCGTCTCACTGAATTAATCCTTACCCTCAATAATCCTGAACAATCAGCTGGAAACAGGATCCTTTTTCAGATGAGTTTCAGATGAGTTTCATGTTCAGATGGCAGTGTTTTGAAACCGAACACATAGGAACACCAGAAACGATGAAAAACTGTAGTTTGCATGCCAGGCCACCAGTTGATTCTGTGATTTTATTAAATTTTTTTAATTCAACCACCCACACATACCAAGTCCTTCAAACAGTCTTTCTTCAGTGTATAGACCCTCTCAGTATCTGCTGTATGTTGGAAATGAGTCCCCACTTATGCAGACGATGGTGTACTAAATGTACACATTCTCAGAGCAGCACAAATTGTCAGAAATCTGCTATTGTTATTGTTGTTGGCTGACAGACACATGTGCCCAGATACTATTGAATGGGAAGTGCAACTGTATAGTACAGTGAGTCTCAGCACTTTCCCAGATTCTATGCAGAATGTAGTTTTGACAATGTTACGCTCGGGATGTCTTTTTCCGTGACTCCCAAGTCTGTTGTCATGAAAGCGAACAGCCAAAGCACAATGACAGTTTACTGTTTTCACTTGTAAGAAAGCTTCCATTTCCTCACAGCAACACGATTGATGACCAACTGTAGGCCATATGAGCATTAGCCTCCATACCTCAATACCTGTGGTGCTTTCATAGCCCCTAATAAAAGGGAGCCTTCTTATCTGTCTGTATGTTGGTTATTATTGTGTTTTTGTTATTTATTGAATTACACATTCTCAGTAAAGTGTCTCTACTTTTATGTGAAGCTCCAACTGTATTCAATTGATTATTGCATTTTTTTTGTGTAAGAAAAAGGAATTTGTAATTGTTTTATCATAGACACATTCTCAGTTGCCCGGAATAGCAATTCCACTTACCAATTGTAGTTACCATTTTTAACGTTTGTGTGTGGTTTCATTACAAAAATAGCGTGCCAGCTCATGGCCTGGCATGCTAACTACATCATTTTCACAACATTGCCATGTAAATGTGAAATTTTTCAGAAAAGAAAACAAAAAAAGTATGAGTTTTTACTAGTGCTGTCAAAAATAATGTGTTAATTTAATTAATTGATTTGAAACGTTTAATTCATTAGAATTTTTATCGTAATAAACGCAGTTTTGTTTACTTCCATTTTGGGGGGGGTTTACTTCCTTACCGGAGCAGCAGCATGTGTAGCGACTCTGGATGCAGCACCGTGACTACAGAGCAGCACAATACCGAGTGGATTAATATACAGGCAGAAAGTTTCACTTTAAAAAATGACGGCTGATTGAGAAAGTGAGTCTTTAGCTTTACTTTGAAAAGCTGAATTTAATGACCACAGAAGTTATACTGCAGCAAAACAGCAGGTTGCCATGTTGGCTGACCAGCAGCCACAAAACTGCTCAAGCTGGAGAAAATACTTGTTGATAAAATATTAATTTCTCCTACTTCTCTCTTTCCCTGGCTCTCCTCTATACTGTGTGTGTGTGTGTGTGTGTGTGTGTGTGTGTGTGTGTGTGTGTGTGTGTGTGTGTGTGTGTGTGTGTGTGTGTGTGTGTGTGTGTGTGTGTGTGTGTGTGTGTGTGTGTGTGTGTGTGTGTATATATTACAGTATATTATTGCCACTTTGTTAATGTAATAAATTCACAACTTTGTTTCTAGAAATATTCAAATGCACTCTAACAAAACCCAGACTTATGTTCGATGTTTATTAATTCATTTATGTTTTCATTATTTTGCTAATCTTGGACAGAAACAGTCTCACACGAAACTAAAAGGACGTTATAAAAATAATCTTTGAATTTAAATATAGTCTCTGTGTGTTAGGGGTAGTCGACATTAATTCCATGGTTTTCCCTGAATAAATATCCATTACAAGCTTCAGTCTTCAGTAGAAAAACAACGCAATTAATCGCAATTAATTACAGGAAATTGTGCAATTAATTAGTTGGTTTTTTTTAATCGATTGACAGCACTAAGTTTTGCTGGAAACATTAGGGTTAGTACCTCAGTCACTTGCCCAGGCTCCATGACAGCTTCTTCACCTTGCCTCTGTTTGTGAATCTCATGCTTCTCCTTCTCTGTGTCTCTGTGTCTCTCTGTCTCCCTGTATTTCTGTCTCTATGTCTCTCTTTCCTGACTCGCAGCTTCACCTCCGAGCTTCTCCAAAAGTCCGCTGAGGCCGCTGCTAAAAGCTCGCTCAGGCAGCGAAGTCACTCTCGAATGCAAGCCTCAGGCCTCGCCCTCAGCAATTAGCCTGTGGAAGAAAGGGAATGAGATCCTGCAGAGAACTGAAAGGTAGGATAAAAGTCCGAGTGCGTACTTTCATACACGTTCAGTGCCGTGCCAATGGTGTATTTGGCATTTGTGCGGATGCATAAAGGGAAAGGCTAATGAGGACAGTCGGAGCCCTGTATCCGCGAGGAAAACTCCATGTGGCTAATAATCTGTGAGCGCCGTCGTTCGCAAATATCTTGTTGTGCGAGATGAGGATGTGAGTCTTATCAACACAGCATTTGTAATGTTTAACCCGTCATCAGAGAAGCAGTTGCAGTTTCACAATTTCTTCCAAATGCTGATGAATTCACTGGAGATGAAATATACAGAGTGTGACACATTGAAAATGGATCTGTAGAATTTGTGTAAATAATAGCACTTGTTCTTCAGACTTTGTATACATTCACATATAAGCTGATGTGCGTTTGATCCATTGCCTTTGAAAATGACCTCATAGTCCCGATCGGTGCGTTTGATTGATACATTTAATTGGACAACATAAAGAACTGTGGCACCATATTTGATCACGGACACATTTAGCTGCCTCTCGTAAATCTTGATCACATTGTACGACTGGATGAGAGTTTATATTCTACTACAGTAAGATAGTTAAAATATTTAACATCTAGACACATTGTTAACCTGTAAACCATTAAATATGTGGGATTGTAATCAGGTTCAGACTTTTCCAACTGACATTATAGTCAATAAATGGCACATAATGAGGTTACTTTTGTGACAATAAAAGGATCACATGGTATTTGGGTATTTTGCACCCTTTTTTATAATAATCATTAAACGGTTCTTAATAGACCTGTTTTCCCAACCCTCTTTACATCGATTCAATTCAATTCAATTCAATTCAATTCAATTCAATTCAATTCAATTCAATTCAATTCAATGTTATTTCTGTAGCACCAATTACAACTCAGTCAATTCAAGGCACTTTTACAGAGAAATTTGCAGAACCAGACTCAGAGGTGGAGACTTTCTGCTGTTCCGGTTGGGGTTAGTGGATAGAAGGAGAGAAAAGTAGAGGACAGACAGACAGATTGTGGAGGGAGGTTCAAACTCTGGTTCCGGAAGGGGGTAGGGATTCTCTATCCCATCTCTTGCATACCTGAAGAGGTTAACTGTTTTACCTGAAAAAAAAACCAATACATTGCTTTTGCACATGTGATCACCTGCAGATGTTACTGTACTGGAAAGATGAGTAGCCTTTGTCTTCTATTTGTTGGTTGAAAGATCAGTTGTTCTTCCTCTACCTAGAGACAGCGTGAATGTGTGAATGGTTACATTGAAAAATTCTGAAAAATGTGAAATCATTTATAGACCTACAGTATGTCTACTGGAGTTCTTCTCTGACTGAATTCAGACAGCAAAAAACGACATATTTTCATACCCTGAAACAAAAGATTGAAGAAACAGGTTTTTGCATCCAGGGCCCAGTTGTTCAAAACTCGGTTATTTTAGCCACTGGTTAATCCCTAACCACCGGTTAAATCCTTAACCTGCCGTTAGCTAACCAACCGTTAAACATGCCTTGTTTAAAATATGGTTAGTCATCCCGTTAGCTAACGTCGCCGTCAAAGTTAACTGTGAGGTTAACAATAGTGGTTAGCGTCCCTGACGCCACTCCGCCCAAGGCTCCGCCCACTTTCAAGTCTCCGTGCTTCCGCGTTTTGTCTGAAGCGTTGTGGTGGACGTCTATAAAACTACAATAAAACATGACAAACTACGCTGCTACCAGGATGTTAAAGTGGAACATGAAAACTGAGCTGGATGAGGCATCGTGTTGCCAATTTTTACCCTAGAGAACGATGTAGAAAGTGGACTATACGTAGCCCCGGAGTGGCCATAGAGAAAAATAATAATAAGGCGTGGGAACGAGATAATGAGTCGTTACCTCAAATTAATAAAGCGAGGGAACGAGATCATTTAATCTCTGGCCGCGAGATTCACGAAGGGAGAGGTCTGTATGCGGGCTGCGTTGCTCCGCTTTGAGACGCCCCACAGCACTTCTTTATAATGAAGCCATTCTTTTGGTTCATCAGTAACTACAAACAAACTACAACACTATGGTTAATTTTTTTGCCATAAAATGAGCCTTTTAAAGGCTTCATGTGAAAGAGAACTTTCATTGTCAATCAGCATGTGTTTACACAGGTTGCTATTGGAAACGACTGTAGAGTTGCGTCCTATCATTCTACACCTCCATTCCTCCATGTTGAAGCATTTGATTCAGACACGTCCAGAAATAAGGTGAAAGGAGCAGAAATTCACTATGTAATTCCCAAATGTTGAAAAATAAGCCCCAGCCTCATTTATTTATGGTAAGGAGGGAATATGTGATCCGGAGCTGCTGAGAATTAGATCCTCTCTTTTTGAATCAAGGTGAGTTTAACATGTCTGTAATTTCACTATTTCATATGCTTTAGTTAGAAAACACTAATATCTAATGTGGTCGGTATTATTTGATCTCAAAGCTCCATAACAGCAAATATGACGGGATGGAAGTGGCATTGGTCAAAAAATATGATGGGAGGGAACGAAATAGTAACTTGGTGTCTTGAGTTATTAATTTGAGGTTACTAATTATTATCTAATTTCCATGCATTATATATAAATATGTAGATATACATTTTTTTTGATGGCCACTCCAGGGCTCCATAGAGGCGGAACTCTTCATTAGAGAATTGACTTATATCAAAGTTAAATTCACGGTACTTTGTTGAACTGGCGTCCTGAACATGTCCAGTGACCGGCATGGTGAGAGTGAACCATTGCTTTAAAGTTAGCGGCGGATCAGAGGTGCGTTAACGTCAAGATAACACCCGGTTTTGAGCAACAAGGTAACAGTGCTGTTAAAGTTAATGGTCGGTTAAATGGATTTAACGGCTGCTTAAACGATAACTGAGTCTTGACCAACCGGGCCCTGTACTTTAAATTTGACTTGTTTTTAAGCTGGATGGTTTTTCTGCCTCAACCAGGACTCAAACCAGGTTTCACCACATTGAAGACTCCGATGCAAGTATATAAAGTTTGCCGCTTACCTCAGTGGCAATGCTCAAACAGTACATGCTAAATGTGGTTATTTCCTAAGAAAAAATAGAGTCAAACAAAATGTTGCTTTGCTCTTTTCAGGCAAATAAGATTTTAACAACGTACCTCTAACAAGGTTCAACGGTGTTCTACCATCTTTGTCAGAAGCGTCATCTGGTAGTGGTGGACAACGTTACTGTGGCGTGACCGATCACTTTTGACAGGTCGGTCACACCCCGTGCTGTACGTCCACTCCGTCATGACGCTGCTCCAGGTGTGGGACAACGTCACCCACCACCAGATGATGTTTCTGATGAAGACAGAAGAACACAATTGAAACATGTCTAAGGTATCTCGTAAAACCCTACTTGCCTGAACAAACTAAAGGCTTCATGAACTTTATTGAACTAATATAGTTCTACTTTCATCATTGTTGTGTATGCACCTTGAAATGTATTTGCAACGAGGTTAGTTCAAGAACAGCTCCATTATTTTGTCTCACGCACTTTCTGCTGTGGCAATAAGTTGCCATTGAATGTCTAATTCAGGGGTGTCATAACATAACATAAAGCCTGTGGGCCAAAACGTGGCCAATGAGAGGCTCCAATCTGACCTGCCAATGCAAACGGTAAAATGTTTTCAAAGAAAACCTAGATTTTTTTTTCTCAAATTTCTGAAGAGTCGTGGACACAACCCAACACCGAGACCCGAGCTGAGACATCGGTGACGCTGCCAGGAAAGCAACTTTGTTGCTATCAAACTGGCCTCAAAGCCATGCTGTTAGAGTGAGTTTATAAAAACACCCATAATGCAGCAGCTATAGAAGTATTATTTTGTTGTTTTTTTTACATTTCACTGCATTTTCCACCAGAAAATTTCATTAAAATTCGCTTTACGTTGAGATTGGAGTGACTTTCGGTAATAATTGTTTGGTTTTGTGAAAATATAGACATTTTCATCCCGCGTACTCGGTGCCACAACAAAAAAAACTTAAATGTAATTATGGTACTGTGTTACCAGTTTGGCCCGCTCCAGATGAAACTGGGGTGGATGTGGCCCCTGAACTACAATGTGTTTTACACCCGTGTTCCAACATCCATGTGTGTATCTTTGAAATATTTCCCTCTGCTTGTTGTATGCAGAAAATATTCCAGCTCATGGTGTTAGTCTTTAATCTAGCCACTCTGAATTTGAAATGGAAAAGCCCTGCTGTATTAAAACCCCCCAAAAGCATCTCTCATTGAGTGCTCTATGAAGAGTTAAGCACATAAAAGATTATCAGATGGATTCACCGCTGAGGATCCATCAGCTTTTCCATGACAGAAAGAGTTTAGCTGTAAAACTGAAGCTGTAATTGCTTACCCACTTCCTCGTGACATACAAAGCCATACATGACTTTGATTGACGCAATTTCCTCGAGTCTCACTGGACTGGAAACTCCACAAGCTGACGTGACGAAGACAACAAGCAAACATCAAGCGGCCACTTTTCCGCTTTATAAAGTGGCTGCTTAAATTAGTTTGTTGTCTCTCTCTCGCTCTCTCTCTGATTTCTCATCGAACACGTCGCAAGATTTCACAGAAAACGAAAGGACCAATTAAAGGTGGGAATTCGCAAAAGCAAATCAGAGCGGAGCAGCGACGGGAAAAGATCGGACAGCCACTGAAAGCTCCCACTTCAAGGCGAGACACATGCACACAAGCGGCTGAGGAGAAAACAGCTCACACACGGCGCTGTGGAGAAACGCTGTTTGAATCACTCCCATGCCGCTTATTGTGCAGAAGGTCTGAAAAAGAACAATACAAGCAAAGCATCTCGTCAGAAACGGCGCTGAATCGCTTCAGCTGGCTCCAGATGGGGAAAGCTGCATCTATAGCAGTAGAAAATTGGTCCAATTCCCAAGCCCACTGACATTTATCGCAGTTTATGTGAAGCCCACGGACGCTTTCAAGGTGGATGTATGCAGACACTCGGAGGAGAAATGTTTCCTCGTGTATGCAGTCATGCTGGAAATTGGAGCGGTGTTTAGAAAGATGGATTTAGTACACATTTAAACTCTGAACAGCACATCGGTTAAAGTTGGATCAGTCCTCCAAATGATTGACATTTAAATTTAAATGTTTTTATATTCGAACCTCTTGTCTTTGCAACTTGCAATGCAAGTGACAACATCATATGTAAATCATGGTAAATCATGGTACTGAGAGCTCTTTTCCACTGACCCGGCAGCTTCTAAAATGCTTTACAAACATTATTATAGTCTCATTCAACGTAGTGTATGTCTAAATGGGAGTATCAGCACTTTTAACCAGGAATCATCATGACAACGTGGCTATGCTATGACTATCGCAAAAGCAAAAACAGTCAAGTGCGTTCAATAAATTAGTTGCAATGCCATATTTATCCACTTTTTCAGGATTTCTAACACCTAATATACAATCTCATACAACAATATCAACCCAGTATTGAAATGATGCTGGAAGCATGACGAAGTGACTTTTTAGTTAAACAAAAACTCCTATTTCATTAGACAAGTAATAAAGGATAAAGATAAAGATAAAGGTATGCTCTATAGGTGTAGATGACCACTCACCACTTCACTTTACAGTAACCATAGTCAAAACATTATAAATTATTTTCAATAGATATTACAAAATACTGTAAATGTTTTGGATAGATTTCTCTTCAATTAAAAAAAAAAGCATTTGGAGCAGTGGTGGTTTAGAGACTGGAGGAACAGACTTGGGATCAGGAGTTCACAGGTTTGAATCCCACTGTAGTCACCACTGTGGGTGCCAGAGCAAGACCCTTGGCCCCCATCAACTCCCTAGAGTGCCCTGATGTGGCTCCCTACTGGATCCTAGAAATTAAAGAACTTCCCCCTGGAATTAATAAAGTATGTTTTATTATGTTGTCATATTTTATAGAAGACAGTATAATTAGTATAACATCCCCTCAAACATATTAAGTTGATTCCACTTAAATCAGGTTGTTTTTACTGCTTTAGCAATCCCAGTCACAAGGGCTCAAAGACACTTGATATACGGACTAAGTAGAGGTGGGATTGAACCCTCAACCTTGGAAGAAAACCCACGCTATCAAGTGAACCACAGCCACACCAGGGATGGATGGATGGATGGATGGATGGATGGATGGATGGATGGATGGGTGGATGGATGGATGGATGGATGGATGGATGGATGGATGGATGGATAGATAGATAATGTTTCCATTCATCCATTAAGGCTCCTTTAAAAAAAATTGTATCGGTGCATCTGTTTTAATTTGACCAAAATTTGGAGGAAAAATTAAGAAAAACTCCTTTTCAGATATGCTGGGTCATTTCTTATTTTGTTTGTTTTGTTTTGTTTTGTTTTTATTTTATTTTGTTGTTGTTTTGAATAATTTCATTTGTTTACTGCATAGTCTGAAATGAACCATAGAAGCGTTTGTGTTGGGAAAGAAATGGGAGCTAAAAAGAAAAGATGGGGCTCAGTTACAGCAAGGGGCAAGAGAAAGAACACTGTTATTTGGAAAAACAAACACATTAACATCAACTTAAGCAAATTCATTGCAAATCACATTCGTCTAGCAAGACATTATTTCATAATGCATAACTCTTGTTTATTCATAATTTATAATCACTTCATGATGAAACCATAAAAGACCACATCAATCTTTTAACCGTTTGTGTAGGTTAGGTTTTTACTTTCCATGAACACATTAGCAGCACTATGTCGGTTGCACTTCTCCTCTTTCATGAAATATCTGCCCTGTCAGTGACCTCCCAGTGCGAACGAGCTCCCATCCTGACCCGAGCAACATAAGGCCTTTAAAGCGCATTTATTTATTCAGTGAGGTATTCAGGGATGCTCTTTGTAAAAAAGTATTTCTTCATTTATTAAGTCTCCCAGAGTTTAGCTACCGCTGAGTCAGGGCGAGGGGTCACCCCGCCTGCTGAGGAACTTTAAGAATTTCATTTCTCCTGGATTCAGCGGAGAGCTTTAGAGCAGCTCGAGGGGTCAATGTGCTTCCTCGTGCGGGCTTTTCTGCTTTGACATCAATATAATTTTGTTAAATTCGCTAGAGAGTCGCCTCACTGCATGAAATAAAACCCTACATTATGTGAATATAGTGTGAGTATATAGAAATACTTATGCACAGATCAACTCCACACACTGAATATACTCTTTTCACTGTAATCAGTGCATTTAAACTTATTTTTTTCCCTCTCTCAGGATAACGCTGCTTCCAAATGGAACGTTAAAGATTGCTAATGTGACCAGACGAGACGCAGCAAGCTACACTTGCGTGGCTAAGAATCAGTTTGGGACGGCAAGCACAACCGGCAGGTTGATCATCACTGGTGAGTCCTGCTCTTCTCCACTCATATCTCATTTTACATGGTTGGCACATCCCTCTGTTTTTGTTGCAATTATGCATTTTGCACTACTTTTTTTGGAATTGTGGAGTCATTCATCCAACACACTTACTACTATATATTCAATACTGTACGTTATCTGTATATCTTATATAAGATTAAAAATATATATATCATAATGTGGATGGGAGGTCTTTTGCAAAACTATGCACACAGGTCTATTGTCTCATATAGTAGCCATGGCAACCTGCAATTCAATTTCAATTAAATTTTATTCACAGTATGAAGCACCAATTGCAGCATAGCCCTCACGTGGCATTTTTACAGACTGCTTTTTTACCAGGAACCAGGCTCGTAGGTGGAAACTTTCTGCAGAACCAGATTCAGAGGTGGCAGGAAATAGTAAGAGAAGAAAGCGTAGGACCGTCAGCAACACTTGACTTGATGGGCGCAGGAGGCCCAGATCACAAACTTCCACCAGGAAAGTACAGAGAGCGGAGAGCAAAGAAGAAAGTCCAGAGAATTAGTGAAATGCAATGGTCATGTGTGAATGTATGGAGAGAAAAAAGAAGAGCTCAGTGGATTCAAGACAACCTTGAGCAATCGAAACCTATAGCAGCTAGGAAATGGTCTGAACTGAAAAGCCCTAACTCTGTCAGCTTGATCAAATTGGGATTAGAGTGAATTTTATAGAATAGAAATGTTAGGTGACAAGATGTGTTTTGAAGAATGAAAGCCGAGAGGCACCTTTGTATAATTAGGAGGGACACAAGTAATCTTTTTATTTCTGAAAAGTTGATATGGTTCATCCACTAAAGCAGCAGAGTCAAACATACGGCCCATGGGCCAAAACTGGCCTACAAGAGGCTCCAATCCAGGCCGCTAAACCACCAGGCAAATTGTAAACATTTCAAAGAAAACAGATTGAAAAAAGAGTAGCGCACACAACACAACACAACACTGAGCGGAGATATCGGAGCTATAAGACCATACGGTCAGGGTGAGTTTTTATAAAAACATGCGTAATGCAACAGCTGTAGAAGTTGTTTTTTTTTCTTTTCACAGTATTTTGCACCACGTTTCATTATAATTGGCTTTATGTTGTAGTCATTTTCACTCGGAATTGTTTGGTATTGTGAAAATACAGACATTTTCATCATATACACTCTGCACCCAAACAAACAAAAAATTAAACATTTTAAATGTAAAGGTTTTTATGGCACTATTACATCGGTCCCAGCTGTATGTGGTCCCAGAACTAAGCGTGTTTGACACATTGCTTGGTAGTTTGGCCAGATTGGAGCCTCTTGGGGGACCAGTTTTGACCCACAGGCCTTATATTTGATACCTCTCCCAGCATTTTGTGAAAAATGGAAATCATCTCTGGATCTCATTTGTGAATTAACTTCAGCGTGTGCGTACGTATGTGTGTGTGTGCTAAATATCACATTGCCACTTTTTGTGCACACCTTCAGTAGACCAGCCTGTGAGTAAACTTGAGTGCTTCATGTAAACATGTAATTGATTGATTCAAGGGAATTTCCCATTTCTATTCTTTACCGTATCATGAATAGCCAAGCTCATTTTAAAATGTTGGTGGCTGCTGTACAATCTGGACAGTAGCAAGTCAGTATTATATAGTAGCAAGAAGCAAACAGTATCCTTGATTTTTGCTAAAGGTCATTATTTATGAGCGTGGTGACATAACACGTCCATGCAGTCTCCGGGTTTAATCTGTTGTGTGTGTAGCCACCTAACTTATTTTTCTCATTAGCTTCCATTCTTCTCATACACTGACAGCTGAACCATTTAATGTCAAGGAATTTAATTACTGTGACCTTTCCTCGACATACTCCGAGGCCTCCAATCCACCGGTGGGAATGTGTTCCCATCTCTGTACAATCCTGTTTCAAACATTTCCTTCCAAATTGATCTGGGAACGTAAAGTGCGAGTCGGAGACGACATTAAAATGTTGCTCATGGACAAGCATGGGATTTAAGTGCTTATTAAAAACACGGACTGCACACATGCGGGTACTTTAAGGACACTGGCCTGATTGCGCCACGAGATGGGGTCACGGTGGGTGTCAGGTTGCGGGCGGTGGGGATATTAACATGCACTGTTATCTGTTTGTCTGGCCAGAGCCCACCAGAATCACCATGAGGCCCACTAACATGGAGATTATTGTTGGCGAGAGCATCGTGCTGCCTTGCCAGATCGCCTGCGATCCCGCTCTGGATGTCTCTTTCTCGTGGGCATTCAACGGCCAGCTCATCGACTTCCAGCGAGACAGTGATCACTTCGAAAGAGTGGGTGGGGTGAGTCACTCCAAGCATTAAACTCAGAGACTTTCCAGCTATTCCGAGATTAATTGGGACATACTGTGTGATGTGCAAGGGTATGCTCCACTGCCTGCCTGAGGGCTTCTCAGGCACCAATAATACCCGAGCAGAGCGATTCATGCCAAGGCTTGTCCGTCGGAAAGTTTCCCCGTGGTGAGTGGTGAACGGACAGTCAGAGAGATGGAGACATCTGTTTGGAGTCACTTACATTGAGTCATTGGCACGCTCCAAAATCCCTCCATGAACGGTGATATCAGGCCAATAATCAGGATCTTCACCTTCTGAATGGCTGCTGTGAGCTGCCATGTGTTACACCTCTAAAAATATAGTGGTGAAATGCCACTGCAGCGGCACAGAGGATCCTCATTAATGAAGTCTTTATACTTTTCATCCCTTCAACTTCTAATTCCCGTACCTCAAGGGAGAGCATTTCCTTATCATCTCCCTGTGCCATAATTGAATTTGCATACCTATTTATGAATCTCAAGCCCCGAAATAATTAAGTAATGAGCTGGCTGGCATTCACCAAGGGCAGGCCTGCTACTAGTAAATGTTCATTTGAAATCCTTATGCCTTGAAATAATGATAAGTGATGACTTTTTGTTAAGTATTTGTTACCTTTCAAGAAGGGCAAAGGTAATTGTTCAGGCACTTGTCACTTTAGAAATCATCAAACACTTGCTTTTTCTTTTTCTTTTTCTCTTCCACTCATCATCCAAGGTTAGTAATCTGATTTCTGCCAGTTCACATGTGAAAGGCTGACGTCACAACCGAATACCCTCACAGCATTGTGGTCATGCCAAACTCGTATCTCCCTGAATACGAGGAGCAATTACTAATGACATTGAACTGTGCACGGGAATTTAATGAGATCTAGTTTTCACAGAATCTGTTTCCCCTGTCCAGAGAGATTACCAACCCCCTGCTCAACAGCTTCTGATGAATTAATTAACATAATCAAAGCAAATCTGCCTCATCACTTCCTGCTTGCCAAGGCTGGGGGGGCCTCGCGTCCCACCGGGAGCTCTAAGGTTGGCCAGGTGGCGTCTGACATCGGAGAGCAAAATCAGAGGTTTTTTAAACTGTCAGGCGAAGAAAGGGAGATGGGAAAAAAAAGAAAAAGAGGCAGTTGCTTCATCCCGCATAGAGGTGCCATCCTGCTCAGCTCCGCTTTGTCAGGTGCCGAGGAGAAGGCGGGGATCCGCGGGCGTTCGTGCCCACAGATATGGCAGAGCAGAACTGTGATCAGCAGCCGCTGGGAGTGATGAAATCTACTGTGACTGCAGCGGGTTTTGCCTGCCTCTGCCCCCTCAGGTGACTGCTTTCCAAAGCAGCACACTTCCTTTCACAGGTTGACATGTTCAGTGACAGGCCACTTCAAGAGAAACCTCCCATCAGCAGTCAAAATATAAAAAAAAAAGGAACACACAGCAACATTGTCTAGATTGTAAATGACTTTATACCCCAGTGTACACATTTCTTCAACAGATGAGACTCTTGACATTACCATTAAAACACCATCCGCAATCTGTACAGCAAACAGGTTACTCTATTTTTTCTCCTTTTCTTACACTGTGCAATAACAGGTTCACTGAATTACACACCATTCAAGATAGAGCTAATAATATGTTGGTGACAGACCCAGTCGGGTTGACAGAGTTGTGCGTTTAAAAAAAACCATTCCATGCACATTTCCGGGCTCGTCTTTGTGCTTGGATAATTGTAAAGCACTGTGCCGCATTTCCATGCAACCTATCATTGGTAGCGAAACTTAAAATTAGCAGTGTAATTTGAGGCCTCCACTTTGGATTGATGACTGAAGATTTTGCCACCTTTGACCCACGGATTGTCCATTTCTGTTCGTGACAGCTTTTTTTTTTTCACCCGACAACAAGTATTGTCTTTGCTGTCAAAGGCTCGTGTAGCTTGTTTCCCTGTTGAGCGCCATTGTTCAAAAATATAGACTGCATGTAGATACGTAAAAAATGTATAATCCATCGAATTTGTGGGCGTTTTTAGTCAGAGGGTGGACCACAGTAGATTGAAATGTGATTGAACACAACCACGGTCTCTTGTCAAAAATGTATTCAATGAAAAATATCAACACATATTTGTCGGACACTAAAATCTATTGCTCACTCTTGCAGAAATTGCTCCTTGTGGAAGATTTGAAAGTACGGGACTATCAGGGTTTTACACATTTGCTGTACCGGCCATTTCAAATGATACCATATTCCTTTGGTATTCAAATTTGACCATTCTGTAACCCTATATTGCTTCTTTTTTTTAACATTTCCTGGTGGATTTAACATTATGTTTTGGATCACTGTCCTGTTGAAAGATCCACTTTAGGTTCAACTTTATCTTTCTGACTGAAAGCGTCACCACTGGTAACCATAAACCACAACTTTTCCAAGCTTCATTCTTTGCTGTATGTGGTCTGTAGTCGCCCTTGTTATCTTTAATTGTTTGTTAAGAATACTTTAATTGTTTGTTAAGAATACTTTATCCCAAAATGACAGCACATTGTATGTTGACTGTCCAACTGTAGATTCACATTAGATTGCTTTGCTTTTTTTGAAGATGGATTCTTCATCAGACTCATAGGCTTCCACATTTCCTGTAAGGACCTTAGAAAGTTTTTTAGATGTTGTCGTAATGACGCCTTACAAAGTAAATAAATGGCAGTTTCAAATCATCAGACAAAAAAGTTGGATTGCTCAACCATAAAAGTTGAGCAATACAAAGCACTACAAAGTCCGCAGGACGATATGGACAGGGAGTCATGACACTCTCAAGGCCGCCATTGTTGTCATTGTCCATCTACTCGTACATTTGCAGAAGAACTCTTTACTGTGGCCGTGGTGCGCATGGGCAGTAGCGGCATTTAAGAAAAGTTGTGTTTTCCCCCGTTTCAATGGAGACAGAGTTTTTTGGAAAGGTTCCACCTTGGAAGTCTTTTTCAAAAAGTTTCAAAAAGTGCATAGATGAGAAGCAGTAATAAACATTGGTGTGTAATCCATGTTTTTCTATCTATTCATTCATTTATTTAACATCCCTTGCCTATATTGACTCCTGCAGCAGAGCACAAGGTGAAATATACAATAAGATATCTTCACTTTACCAATTAATCTAACATGTCTCGATTTTGTAAGAAACTCACACTATAAGGACACAAAACCAAGCACACAACTGAGAGAACATGCAAACGCCACACAAAAGGTGTTTGCCGGCCAAAAAGGCTGAACCAAGAAACTTGTTGTTGTAAGGCCATAATGCGACCATCAATGGTGACCCCTGACAGTCCAGTGGCTGCCCGACACACCAAGGTTAAATGCAACAAAATTAGCCTGGTTTTTGTGACAAAACGAAAGATTTTATTCAAGTGTGATGTTTTTGTTGGATTGTGTTGGATCTCTTGTTGTGTTTATTTGAATATGGAAATTGAAATGCTCAATTTTCTACACAATGTTTTTATAGTGGTACATAAGATTTCCCAGGATGACATGTTTTATCATTGCAAAGGATATAAACAGTACGACTTTGTCACATGTGCTACTGCTGTACAGCCAATGCCTATAATAACCTATTATTCTAATTCTAGACTGTCTGGCTGTTTTGTGACCTTAGATGGGCTTTTTAAGGCACTGTATGCAAGGCAAGCATAACATCTTTAACGGAAATGATGGGGTAGACCAAAGAATTATGCGATTTGATTCATATTCTTGTAATAAATTGATTTGTTAAAAGGTATTTCCTTTATGCAGCTATAACTGATTAATGCCTTTACACAAATAATGAGGGATCATATTTCCTGTGTTGTTTTGGTCCCTGATGGCTTCCACATGCCGTTTGTGTAAAATAATATTTGCTCTATACGCGGAGAGTTATGCTCATATCTAGCTTGAGCTTATGTAATGAGAGAATAATTAGGTATTGCCTTGCCAATTAGCTCGACTGTGTTTGTTTTGTGTGTCCTGCGTGTTGCCGGTTGTTATGCGTGAGGGGGACAGGGGAGGAGGGTGGATGGTCGGGTAGCGCCTGAAGGACAGCCAATAGCGTTATTTGTACAGAGTACATCTGCCATGCTCGTTGTTGGCGTGTAAATAGATGCAAAAAAAAGGGGGGGGAGGGGACATTGGCCTGGAGATGCTATTATAAATGCTAAAGCACACCAGACCCAGAAAAGCAGCTGAGTGATGAAACAACAGCACATCTCTTATTCAGCCTTATTTATTTCCATCTCCTCTAGAGTATATCGGGCGATTTGATGATTCGTAACATCCAGCTGAACCATGGTGGGAAGTACGTCTGTGTTATTGACACCGATGTGGAGAGCCTGTCCACCTCTGCCATTTTGGTAGTCAAAGGTAAGAGAACCAATTGATTTCAACAGCTTGTTTGTGTATGCCCGGCGCATGAATAGCCTGCTGCAAAATAATGTTGCATCAAAGCACTGGTGGTGAAAGGAGTTTGACGGTAAGGTGCGAACAATCCCAGAGGCTTCCTGCAAAGATACATTACAGAGAAAGGGGGGGGGGGGGGGTGGATACCGGCTGCATCAGGCAGAGTCAGCTTCTGTTTACATTATCCGCTGAAAAGTCAAAGAAAAATTGGTTCACACTCTCTTGCTGACTGTTGTGTGTGACTTTGGCTGAGGTGTATCTGGCTCGGTTTTTCACATTGGTATTCATGCCCTTAACAAACTATAATAGCTGTCCCAGGTGCTTTGAGAAGGCAATGTTTATCACAGAAAATGACTATAATTGGCTCATTTACACATCTGCAAAATATCATGGAAGGCATTTGAATAATGGAGCAGCAAGAGCAAACATGGTAAAGCCGGAGTGTGTAACAAAAGCATGCGTTTTTCCCTTCTTCTCCTTCTCCCTGTGCTGCAGCTCCCATTTCCATTTCTAATAAATGATCCCATCCAGTTCATCTTCCCACTTCCTGTGATCATGTCTTCACTCATCATTTAGCGGCTCTGCTCATCAAATACACACCCACACATCAAGGACGCAGCCCTGTAATTAAAGCGAGTGGAATGGCCTTGATGTGTAACAAGGTGTAGAGGCCTTTATGAGTTTGATGAGCGGCGCTTTGACAAAGAGGGCGAACACTCCAGGTTCACCTTTCCTTGACGTCTGATTGACACAGGTCCGCCCGGTCCTCCGGACAAGGTGGCGGTGGAGGAGATCACTGACAGCACTGCCCAGCTATCCTGGACTCCTGGGAGGGACAACGGCAGCCCGATCACCGGCTACATCATCCAGGCTCGGACTCCTTTCACCGTGGGCTGGCAGGCAGTAGACACAGGTATCCAGAAACACTCCCTGATGTGGGTTTTTATTTATTTATCATTCAATTTGAGTTCAGGTGAATGGGAGTGCGATTTTTCATTAAAGATCTAATTTCCACTCCGCAGTGCCAGAGGTAGTCAACGGTAACATGCTGACAGCCACCGTGGTGGGTCTGAACGCCTGGGTGGAGTATGAGTTCAGGGTGGTGGCCCGCAACGCCGTGGGCCTCGGAGAGCCGAGCCCCGCCTCTGCCAAGACCAGGACGGAGGATGCCAGTGAGTGTGACTCAACACTTTAGACAGATCGGCTATTGCTTTCAAAGTAACATCTTACTGGAAATATAGAACATGCCTTCCTGTGACATCTTGTCTTGGTTTGTAACCACATAACCGTGGATAATCTATTCACGAAATGTGTTTGTTTTAATTTCTGGTGGTTTCCTGGCATACAAAAAATCGTTGGCTCATGCAGTAGCCGAGCAATGATTTCTTTTGAGTTTTCTTTGAGGTTTTGTCTTCAAATTGAATAATATTCAGCTAAAAATGGAAATATCTTAAAGCTGTGGTGAAAGTATGGGCACTACGTGACATGTTTTTACTGCAGTTGTATAATGCAATTTTTCAATACAGAAAACACAAGCTAATAAAGCTGATTCAGACATTTGTGTTTACATCCTTCCAAATATCTTGTGAGGATAGAAAATGTGTTCTAAAGCCTCATCTATGAAGTACTTCATTCTTTAATAATACCTCTTTTGCCTCACGTTAGATACCAATATGGATATGCACTCGGCCTTGTGTCAGTACTTCTCGTTTCATATGAATTTCTGTCCGTCTCTTGGAAGCTTACATGTATGGAGCAGTACCACTAGTAACCATGAGGGGCAGTGTTGAGACAAAAAGTGGCGGGAGTGTTTGAAGTCTGGCTGTTTCGCTCAATCCAAGGTTTTGGATGTGTGCAAATATAAAGGCTGTGATGTTTAAACTGTTTCAAGGACATGTATCCCTTTTCATCCGTACGCAGAGCATAACTGAGGCTTTAGACTCCTAAACTCTCTCATGTTTTGGAACTCCTTGGGTTTTTTGAGTGTGTCCAAAACAAAGTGACATACCCTCAAAAACTATCTTGAAAAAAGAGCTTTCTGTAGTTGTCTTAACACCTACTACTAGTTTAGTAGTACTCGAAACAACATTTCCAAGATCTTGGTCTTGAGTCAGTCTCGGCCCCCTAAAGGCTTGGTCTTGTTTTACTCTCGGGATGCTCTGGTCTTGGTCTTGACTCAGTCTCAAACGTTTAATATCTTGGTCTTGCCTTGGTCTTAGGATGCTCCGGTCTTACTCTCACATGGTCTCGGGTTAGGTGGTCTTGACTATAACACTACCTTCTACTACTATAACTTTTGAAGTCTGCTCTTTTCTAAAAGATATCCAGCGATAGATGAGATTGAGTATTATTGAGGATCTTTGGTGATCACTTTACACCAGTTAGTTTCACAAATTCTGATCAGATTAGACAGGGGTCGTCCACCTTCAACACTCGAAGACCAGTTTGGATCAATTTCCCATTGAACAGAATACACTGGGACATAAAAATGAAGATAACACTGCATATATCGACTTTAACCCCTCGGCGACGTAAAAATACTAAAGAATGGCAGATCGAAAATAAACTGAATAAACAGAACTGCATCTTTAAAATTAACTAAACATATATAAATGAATGTGCCAATGAGAGATTGAACCAACACCTCCCCGCAGGGCAGGTAAGAGTCATAACCACAAGAGTTCTGGGATTTTAGAACCAGGAGTGTGAGGCTTTCAGTGTCATCAGTTGTTGTGTAGATCCTGATTATTGAACGTGAGGTGAAGAAGTGAAGGACCTTCATCAGCGTCGTTCCTCTACACGTCTTCTGATTGGCAGTGACGATTGTCACTCCCAACAAGCAGCAGTATCTCATCTGCCATGAACTTTCTTGTTATTGTTTTCATATGCCGGGTTGCGCACACTGGTTGTTTTGTTGACTCGGTTTATTGAAACATCAGCACGCTCCACAGCACCGCAGTCTTCCGACGAGGTTCAGATGCTCCTCTCCATAACAGGAGAGGAGATTCAGTGGGATCTAGACGCTGCTGTTCAGAATGAGAACGTTTGTCTCAGAGAGTTAAGGCTCACGGCGTTACTCGGACGGCCGCGGAGCTGCGGCCAGAATTTCCGCGTTGGTCCCGTGACTAGTGTTGAGTAATGATGTTACATACTTGCGTCGTTACGTCGCGTTCACAACTCCTCCTACATTTTAACCGCACTCTCTGTGGTGGGACTGGGCAACAGAGTTGGGTCCGGGTGCGCTTTTCCCTAGCGTACCATCCTGGCCCGCTCCGGCTGCAGTGGGACCGAGACTCAAAGAGCTGCAGCAAAGGAAAGAGCGAGCCGCGGGTCGCCGACTCATGAGACAGGAGAAGGAATCCCAAATAACCTGCTGTCGCCCGGCTATGTTAATGAATGCAATTGAACTGACAGATTCTCTCTCCTGCCTTCAGCCTCCAGTTCTACAGATTTCTGGCACTATTACTGACAGTAGGCCGGCAGGAATTAGAAAGAAAATCTGTTTGGTTCATATATATATATGACCATCAATGTTATTTGCTAGTCTTCCAGTGTTAAATACACACACGCAATCTGAGAAGATTGTGACCTATCCTTTCATGAATTTCAAATGTAACATTTTAATAATCCACAAACAGCCAACATTTGAAAATATCATGGCCTTAAACACAACAAAAATAGCATAAAATCTACAAGGAGATGTTCAACCCAGGGCTGAACACATGAATAAAACAGTTCCCTCCTCAAAGGGACGGCTGACCCTCTTTTCAACTGCCAGGAATAGTCAACTTGACCAGTGACAAAACCACTAACAGCAATGAGTCAATCAATGTCTGTGTCTTCTTAAATTTGATCATTTCTATGTATTTAGCAAAAAACAGGTAATATAAAAGCAGGCACATCAAAGACCCTTTGCAAAACTCTCCAATTGGAAAGGTTTTTTGACTTGAGAACTTATAAAATTGCAAAAGTTTGGATAGAAATAGCAATCGTAACTTCTCACAGGGGTTCATCATTGTATGAGAGCGATATGCGTCACAAGTTGGACCATACAAACAGAAATTTAATTTCCTAATCCAATGTATTGACCAAAAAGCATAGTGCTGGCACATTTAGCCAAGAAGCAGCAGCTCCAATTCTCCATTTGTGTGTCTCCACTCAACCATGTAGGTGTTAAGAGTACGCCACTGGAGTTGAAAGTGCTCAAAGCTGCAGGTGGGACTCTTACTCTCAAAGTATCCTCGCAACTCGTCTGCACACTTTTCCATCTAGGTTTTAGCCAAATCGTTCTGTGAGATGGATGGTTACAAGAAAAGGAAAAGTGGAACACAATTGGGGAGCGTATGAAAGGCTCTCGCTGCAGATGGGGCTAAATGCTGCACAACAGTAAAGGGACCAGGTCACTCAGAGGCACAGTGACACACGTTCACATTGCTCCAGTGTATTTTCAGCATGAAATGAGGCTTCTTGGGTTTTTTTCAGATGCACAGCCAGACAGCAGCTCGACAATAGTGAATGTAACAAGTGAATCATCATGACAGAAAAGACAAACACTTTTTTTTTCAGAACACAGACTGTGCAGCGTACAAGACACAACCGTTATCATTAATAGTACACATACGTGACGGTGTGAGATCACTGATGTCTCCTGTACCAGTACTGTGGTGTAGACATCAATGTTGTCGTAATCATTTTGCTTTGTCATCAAAAAACTTGATCACTCCAGTATAAGTATCAAGTGAAAATGGAAAGCTTTCATTGTGTTTTTGGGTGTTCGTTTACACAGCAGTGCTTGGAGACGCTGAAAACGCAACTTTTTGAAAACAGCTCTCACAGTGGAACTTTTCGAAAACACTCCGACTCTGTCCGCATGGAAATTGGAGAAAATGCAACTTTTTGAAAATAGTCTGACATGGAAACAGAGGAAAACACGGGTTTTGTGAAACACCGCTACTGTGCATGTGCACCACAGCCATAGTAACTAGTTCTCCTGCACATGAGTAAATAAACAATAACAAAAATGGCAGCCTCCAAAGCGTCATGACTCCCAGTCCATATCCAGTCCATCTCCAGTCCCAGTCCAGACTTGGTAGTTTTATAGTTGTGGGTCACTGTAATAACAATGCAACTTGGTTGTCTGTCCATTTGAATGTCAGTGTACTCACCATCGTTAATGTTTGTAGCATATTGTTCTCTGCGCATGTGTGTGGTTTCATTTATAAGACAACCAATAGCGCCAGCTCATGGCCTGCCATTTCTGTGTAAACGGACATCGTTTTCACTTGAAACGTAGCGTAAACTTTGCTTTTGTGTCCAGTGCTTTTCACTGTATGAAGAGAGTAAATGGCTCACCTGGCCAGTGTTTCAAGAAAAGAAACAAAGCGTTGAAGACTATTTCATTTTTGAGGATTGATCAAAAGATCAATTGTTCACTTCAGAAGAGCTGAACAATTTGTGTAGCTTCTAGAGGCTCTCAAGCTTAGACTTTCTTTTTCCTTCTTTTTTCGACTGAATTGCAATTGGGTTGCTGAAAGTTAACAAAATCCCAAGCTTCATCCAAAAGTTGTCGTCGCTGCTCAGAGAGCTTGGATGCTTTATTGAATATTTTATAGACTAATTTTTAATGCAAATGTCGAAAGTAAAGCATGACCTTGTTCCATATGCACATTAAGCTCCACTTTGTTTCAGCAGATTCGTTTGAGTTGCAGTTAATACAGGAACAGATAGAAATTCTGTGAAAATAACAATAGATTGTAATTTAAATGGTTATAAATTGTGTGAAAAGGTGCCCTGTTGTGATCATTGAAATTTTTGACCATAGATTTATGCATTTCTTTTCTCTTTAACAGGAAACTGAATGACCCCATTAAACATTGCCTGGAATGTTCATATCACCAGTAAAATCTCTTCTCAGAAGAGGGTGCATGCACCAGATTCCATCTACGTTTTCAGCCGCCGTTGGCTCTCAATATGAGTTATCCACCTCTGTTGGTTTCGGACAATAACTGAATGTGACTCTGGTGTTGGTGCAGAATAAAAACACTCATTGCAATACACTTCAATTGAATTGAGAATTAGGTCGTCCTCAAGTGCAGGAGGTGTCATCAGTGGTGTAGTCCAGGGTATATGTGGCTATACCTGATATAGTCACTCTTTATCTGAAGTAGCATAATCATTTTTTTCTTTTCTTAAATAATGGATTAATTTGTGGGAGAAAAAAACAACTACTAAGTTTCTGTGTAAGAGGGGATTAATGGCATTAAAAAAGACCAAAATTTTACAATTTAAAGGTTTGGCAAATCTTGTAAGGACATGGGCTTTTTGAATGTGAACATCTTGTCTGCAGCATACAGGGAGAATAGATGGCAAAGTGTTGAGTTCAAAAGAAAGGCGAATCCATCAAAAAGAATTAGTGAGACTATTGAAAGCGTTACATAGAATATTGTCTTCATTGAAGGATGGGCAAAATTAGAGCTGAATGCATCATTTGTGGTTAAAAAAAACCCTGAAAGTTTGAAACTGTGCAGGCTGAAGCAGCGCCAGTCCACCAAACGCCACGGGACGCTGTGTAAATCCAAAGAGTTCATCCTCAGAGAAAAGTAACTCATCATTGCAAATTCATTCAGTATTAATTCACATACAGTGTGTTGTGAAGAATTGTACACACAATTGTTGCCTATGTTAACAATAGCAAAAATGTGGGTTTCTCTGGAAAAAGGTTGGGAACCAGGAAATATCTGCTGGGCTAAAATCTGGTTCTAGCCAGGCTTTCAGCTCAGAAAGCTCTAAACATGTGGTTCACCTCACAATGATGTTTGTAATGACGTCCCAATGTGCTTTATGGTAAACAAGGCAACAACAAAAAAAAAAAAACACAGGAAAGCATAATGGATGCTCTTTAATAAATTGAAATAAGAAGAGAAAAGTGAGTGAGGCTTGGCAATGATCGTATGGTAGAAAAGTGTGATCTCCCCATTCAACCCCGACTGACTAAACACTCATGGGCATCAGACATCAGCACCGCTCACTAAAGCCAGGCTCCACATACCAAAGGATACTATAAGGACACGCTTGAGTGCTCCCTCCACCTACACTGTCATTTTTGCCGGCATGCCGCGGTGCACAAGCGGCCGTTTGGGAATAGAAACGGAGTGGGCTGAGTCAAATGTCATTTTGCAAAATATTACACGTCTTGGCGTGCCGCATATGCACGGCAGCATTTTGGCAATATCTGTAATTCTCTTGAAATGTTTGTGTTTGCGTGGAGTGAGGGATTTGCAGGGGGTATGAAACAGGAGGCGGCGTCTGCAGCGGGCGGCCTTGTCACAAGGCTACGAGCACAGTGGAGGCTTCCGTTGAGCTTTGTAAACTGTGTTCTAATTGCTCCCCTCTGGGCTTTACCCCTCAGTTCCCGATACGGCTCCCACTGATGTCGGAGGTGGAGGCGGCACAAAGTCTGAATTAGTGATAACATGGGAGGTAAGTCATCTGTCACATTTTACTGTTCTCGCCATCGCCGCGTAATGGTTTTGCTTAATTGTGCAGAATTGAATGGGAGCAATTTTATGACCCACGTTAGAGGGAGACACCTCTCATCTGGCTCAGCCTCTTGAGTGCCATTTCTCTCTCCAACACGCCCTTTAAAAGTAGCTACAGATGGAGAGAACTTCCTCTGTGGAGTGTTTCAGTTTCGTCACGATTACTTAAGAGGAAAACGATAAAGAGGTGAGTGTGGAAAGCAAAGAGGACACTGAGAAGTCGGGATGCACTGAAGTTGGGTACTGGGTCCGATACTGCACAGAGTACTGGTGAAAACACCAGCCATGTCAGCAGCAGGTGGACAGGAAAGCGCTCGTGGTTAGCAGTTTGGAGATTCTTTGATATTATTGAAAATGACAATAAATTATCAAGATCAAAATATCAAGAGAAAGTGAAAGCTTGTTCGCAGCAACTTTATTTACCGGAGACATTTGGACCAGCAGAGTTTGCCTGATGTCTCTCATTAGTTGATACAGCTCAGGCAGATCCAGGATTTCACTCCGAGTGGTGCTACATGCTATATGCTACATGGGTTTCAGGGCTCACACCCCAGAGATGAAACATGCTAAACATGATATGTACCGTGTATCAGTCATACATAACGTATGACTGAGACACTCACCCACAGCAGGCTGGAGCATGTGCGCAGCACACCGCAGCTTGTGTTCTTGATTTTCCGTAATAAAACTTTTTGGAATTTTAACGGATGATCTATAATAAATGAATAAACATCTTTTGCCAGATGCTGGTGAGGTGCAAACTAACTTTGCTGATGCTCGCTGTTTACAGGATTCCAACTCCTTTCCTCTGCTGGACCACTTTTTATCAATAGTACCCCTACATCTCCTATATGCTCCCTCCAACCTTTGGTAAAAGCTGTGTTGGAGTCAATACAGCAGCTTGGACTACGCTCTACTCGAGTAACACTGCCTGTTCTTCCAGTCTCTTCAATTTCTCTTGCCCTGTCTGTCTCTTGCCTCTTCCCCATTTTATTCACTTTGGTGTGGCACTACATTCTTACAATCGGTCTTGTACACAGGAGGGCTGGTGACGCTCACAGTAACACACACTGAAAGAACAATGTTTTGGCTCGAAAAGGAGATAATGATGACCAACAGGTGCTATTTTGGCTTCTCCTTGTTTCTTTCAAGGTTTTGACCATAGATTGATGAGAATCAAATAATATATGATCATTAAGACATGCTAAACATTGAGAGAGGTGCTGCTGTTATGTGTTATCGCTTTGCTTTAGTAATGAATCTTTTTCTACCATTCAGTGTACATGATTGATATTTTCAATCTTAAATTATAGTGGAGAAAACATCACTATGAAAAATGTTGCTGTGCACATATGTGGAGTGACTGTATGAATAATTATGCATTTATATATGTAGGTTTTGTTTGCATGAACTTCATCAGATGGTATAACTGAGTCAGTGATCTTTTGCAGAAATCTAGTGAGTTTTGACCTGCAGATAGTGAAATGAATGTAATTTTGATAAACCTTTAAACATACTCAATTAGTAGGCCAAAGGTACATTCCCATAGTATCCCATAAAATCTGTAAATATGATTTTGTTGTATAATTGATCTTAAAATGTATGCATCCCATTTAGAGCATTATTTATTGATATCCTTCATAAAGTGGACAAAATTTCATACTCGGTTTTCATGCGTTTCGCAAAGCGATGTCAAACATAATTCTCATTGGCAAAGACAGACCCACAAGATGCTCCAATCTCCAAAAACCACCAAGAAAATAATTCAAATATAAAAGAAAACACCGATTTTTTTAAACAATGTTCTGAAGACTAGTGGACACAACAGACCACTGAGACTCCAGAAGAGTGAGTGATGCTGAAATATATCGTCCCGTTGCTATCAAACTAGCCTCAAAGCCATGCTGTTGGGGTAAGTTTTTAAAAACTCCCATAATGTAACAGCTATAGGAGAACTTCTTAAAACAGCTCACTATAGTTTGCACCAGAAGGTTTCTTTAAAATTGGCTTCATGTTGAGATTGCAGTAATTTGGGGTAGTAATTGTTTGGGTTTTGCAGAAATTTTCTTCACATGTACGCTGCGACAAAACAAAGAAAGGACTGTTGAGTTAAAATTCAAAGGTTATCATAGCACTATTGTACCGATCCAGCAGACTCACGATGAAACTGGGCTGTATGTGGCCCCGCAACTAAAATATGTTTAACAGCCCTGCTTTAGCATTGCCTTAAACTCTCGAGCAAACAGCAGTATTAAAATGAGCATTTTTTGTATGGCATAGACCAGGGGTCCTCAATTCCGGGCCTCGAGGGCCGGTGTCCTGCACGTTTTAGCTCTCTCCCAGCTTCAGCACACCTCGATCTGATGTTGATGTCATCATCTAGCTTGTAAAAAAGCCAAGTAAGGAGCCCCTTATTGGATTCAGGTGTGTTGCAACTGGGAGAAACCTAAAACATGCAGGATACCGGCCCTCGAGGCCCGGAATTGAGGACCCTTGGCATAGACCATGCTTACATGAGAACAATTTGTAACACAAGAGATTCAGAAAGAATGGGAAACCCAAGGAGTACAACACACAGGAAAAGTCCAAATAAAAGTCTTCTAGAGTAAGCTGAGAAAATGACTCTCACCACAATAACAGTGGCATTTTTTGCTGAATCTTTGTGCTTAATCTGTCAGCATAAAGTCCTTGCAGTCTTTTCTGGCTTGCATCTTTGATATTCCAGATTCATGAGGACAGTTACTCTAAATGTACTGAATGTTTGGTGTGAGTCATTCGACACGTTCAGGCACTTTCCTCAGTTAGTACCGTCTTGTTAGTAGACCAGATTCCACAATTTGCACCTGTTTTAATAACTCTACTAGATCAGGCCTTGAGTTGCAAATCTTTCTGATATAACGAAATGTTATCTTTATAACAGAGGCATCAAAAGAAATTACTTTTCATGTTGACACATTCCGACATCTGTGTAGTAATTCTGATCACCTGAACTGATTCGCCGCATAAAATAGACTGAAGCGATCAAATAAATACAATGCCGTCAATTTCTCACAACTCTCACAACAGCGGATTGGACTCTCTGGCGGGCCGTACGTGTCACACCTCTGCTTTCTAACCTCAACAATATCACTCACTGCACAGTAATCACAAGTCACACTGCGGTGCAGAGGCGGGCCTGTCTGTTTCTTTGTCTGTATGCCTTTTAATATCACTATAGTTTTGTGTTTTGCTCCCAGCCCGTGGCCGAGGAACTGCAGAACGGAGAGGGCTTCGGCTACATCATCGCTTTCCGGCCCGTGGGCACGGTGACGTGGACGCGGGCGGTCATCTCCACGCCGGGCGTGGCGCGCTACTCCTTCCGCAACGACACCATTCCGCCATTCTCGCCCTTTGACGTCAAAGTGGGAGCCTACAACAACCGTGGAGAGGGGCCCTTTAGCTCCATCGGCATCGTGTACTCGGCGGAGGAAGGTAGACTTCACAGTTTAATACGCTCTAATCTCTCTCCTTATAACTCTGACCTTGAATAGTAATCATGAAACGAGTTTTCTTTTTTTTTTCTTCCTGTGCTGTTATTTCCCACCCCTCTCAAGCTGGGAATGTCAACTGGATATTAGTTATCGTGCTGGTAGATTACAGGAAATCCTAGCAGACACTTACCACGCTGCGCTGTCAGGGAGGTATCCTGTTAATTGAATTTGCCGGGCAGATAGTCTTCCCTGATGTCAGTCACAGATCCCATTAAAACAGAGCGGGGGAAATAGCTTTTCAGTGAAACTACAGGTCTATTCTGTGCCTTAACTCTTATTGCTATTAGTGTGTGTGTGTGTGTGTGTGTGTGTGTGTGTGTGTGTGTGTGTGTGTGTGTGTGTGTGTGTGTGTGTGTGTGTGTGTGTGTGTGTGGGGGGATTCTCACTGCATCTCTGCTCTATTTCTGCAGTCCCCGGCGTGACTCCTAAGAGGGTTAGGGCTCGAAGTGTGTCTGCAGCACAAATTGAAGTGATCTGGGAAGCTATCCCTTCCATCCCTGAAAGAGTGCTTGGATATGAGGTATGACTCACTGCAAAGTCATTCTTTTCTTTTCTTTTTTTCCCCCCTCCCTCCCCAAATAAGATGATAATTGAGCTTTTCCCCGCGGCTTGTTTATCAGAGGATAACCATCCTTCTGTTGTCCTTTAAATTAGTTTCCCTCCATCTTTGACGTATAATATTTCACTGTATCGTCCCGTGTACCTCCGCAGAGGTTTCGTCCTGAGCGATAATAATAATATCACGGCAAAGGGCCTTCAATTGCGGCGACTGAGAAACCTCCGCAGGAGCAAAAAAGAGAGTCCCTCGTCTTTTTCAAGAATGCAAAGAGGACTTGGTGCTCTTTCAATATCTGTCACCTCTGGCCCTTCAGCACAAAGCTGTGCAGTTGCCATAGCACTGGCCACATTGTCCTTTCTCCAAACGCAGGTCCTGAAGTGGATCCAAGCTGCTGAATCTCAATCGACCAGCAGTATGGAAACGATGCTGTGGTCACACACACACACACACACACACACAAACACACACACACACACACACACACACACACACACCGTCAGGGATTTTCACATTCAAAGGATTGTGTTACCATCAATTGAATCCCAGCTCTAACCACACAAAAGCTTTAATTGATAACAAATTGGAAATACAATCCACTACAAACCACGGATCTCCCAGAGGGCTGCGTCCATGTTTGAATTTAGCTACTTATTGATTTAACTAATTTGCCAGTTAGCACCAGAAGCATGAATATTAAAGATAATGCAAAGAAAAGCTCAGACTAGAATCAGTTTGCTTCTGCAAACATCACGTCTCCGGCACTTGTAGAAGTCGGCTATTAGCCTCGGGGAAGGTAGGATCTGCATCGTGTCTGGAAGAGCGGGGGAATCTCGCTTTGCAGTAGAAATCTGTGATTTGTCAGTACAATTAGTGCTTTTTTGAAAAAATTTGAAAGATTTCTCCATACCCTCTTCATTTTTAATAATTGTAATACTTGAGATGGATTTTTCTTGTCCGTGGTCAGTATTTGTGTGACCTCTAGATGCCCTGTTTACGTGACTGTGTGCGGCCGTGAGGATGCGCATCACTAATTGAGACTATACTGGTGAAAAATGTATAATCCAGCATCTCCCCTTCCCTATACTTCTGTAGTACAAACAGCATTTCAGATTTCACGGAGGAATATGAATTTCAATGACGCGTTATCAGAAAGTGGCTGCTTGAGCCTGCAAACGTTTCCTTTCCCAACCGTCTTTCTCTCTGCCGCCAGGTCGTGTACTGGGAAGACGACACCAAGCCTGACACTGTTGGCAAAGTGCGCCTAACTGGAAACTACACGCTGGTGAACATCACGGGGCTGAAAGCGAACACAGTGTACTACCTCTCTGTGGCCGCCTTCAACACGGCTGGCCCCGGGCCGCAGTCAGCACCCATCAACAACACCACAAAGAAACCACGTGAGTCCGTCCCCGGAGGGCCATTCACAGCTCTTCCAAATGGAAACCCATTCACGAAGCCCGTCGCATGACGTGGCGCTGTCTTCGCCCTGATAGGCGTAGCGCTTCTCAGGCTTTGTTGCCGGCGCTTATGAAAATCAGTCTGACAAGAGAGATTTCCATCCTCGCACAAGGAGGCCCGGTGCCAACTGCGTTACACCTGCAGTGAATCCGAGCGGTCTTGAGGTGCCCTTGAAGACGGAGGAATGATTCCAAGCACTCCAGAGCACAGCAGGAAGATGGATTAAAGACATTCATTTTGTCCAATGTAGTTTGAATAAACAGAACTAATTTCTAGCTAAAGATCAAGTCTTTGAATGTAAACAGGAAAAAGAAAACTGTAAAAAAAACTGCAATAATTACAAAGTTGAGCCAAAGAATGCTATCCACTGAGAATAAGTGTTTGACTTTTAATATGTAAATTTTAAAGAACAACTTGTCATCAAATTTAAGAATCCAACTGATACAGTGGTCATGGCATTCACTGTCAGCCTAATTATTGAAAAAGGTGAATGCCATTAAGATTTTAAGGTATTTCACCTTCCATCTGAAAGATTGCATCACTTCCATCTGACCTGGCTTAGAGCTCAGGATAACAAAATCCTCACCAGATCTTGAGAATCAAATCTCCAAGCAGGTTCAGTTGCTTTCAACTACAGTCTTACACCTTGACTCTTAGACAGGCAACAACAGGTTATCCTGTCCTTCTAAAAGTACCATAATAACCTTTAAATGTTCAACTTTTTGTCATCATCATTAACAGCCTTTAGATAGTCCACTGCTGGATGTAGGCCTTCTCCAAATGTTTCCAAGGTTTTTCTGTCTTGAGCTGTCCTTCCCCAGCTGGTACCCATCATAGCATTTAGAGCATCTTGCCAGCAAGTTTTCTTCCTCGAGATCTTTTCCTCTTTTCATTCTTGCTATGTGGCCTGCCCATTTCCACTTCTGTTGTTTGATGCACACTATGATGTCTTTTACTTTGGTTTGCTCTCTGGTCCACCGGTTGGTTTTTCTGTCATTCCAGGTTATGTTTGTTTTGGCGCTGAGTATATTTAACGTGCTTCCTGCCAAAACATGTTTTTGAATAACTAAAATTAGAAAAAATAGTGAAACAACTCTGCACTTGTGTTGTCGTGGCAATGATTTAATGACGATGTTCTGTTGGTTCCTATTCTTTTGTGTTACTCGAATGCACCGTTAGAGTGACGCTGCAATAGTAACGCACAGTGGCATGGAGAAGTAACTTTAATCTGGTCACTGGTTTGGAGAGAGTAACATGTTAGATTAGTCGTTACTGAAAAAAGTGGTCATATGAGGGTCATATTGCCGGCATCACTGCACGGGCCTCATGTTTGACACTCCTGGGCTAACTCTCATTGACTTTGTTGACTGAGTTGGTTTGGGCTTGAGGAAAGATGATTGTTTATCTAGTGTGGTTTATAATTAGGAAAGGCTCAACGATGGCACAGCCAGTGTTGTGCCTGAAGGAGTTCAGTGAACGCTCATTCATAAACTCATTCATATTTTGGGCGAACGTGAACTTAACGTACTGTATTTCTGCCTGATGAACGTCACTGTGAGCGGCGCTCATTCTGGGGTTTGTGAACGGCGCTCTCTCAGTTTAACGTTGTTTAAGAGGATGCCAGATTTCCATAGAGCCTTGCAGTCGAAAACCTGGCTAAAGCTCACCGTAAACGGGCCATATCATGTAGGGGGAAAACACCCAATCTGGCAACAGCAGCCAACACAGATTGGCACCGCCGCATGCGTCATCAAAATGTGAAGCATCGTGGCTAAAACAAATGGAAGACAGCAGCACCACCTCAGACTCTGCCTCCACCATTAACACTTCATCTTCCTATGAATACCGTACTTTCTGGACGATAAGCCGCTAGCCCTGCGGCGGATGACTCGGCTTTTTAAGGGTTAATGAGCTTCTTGTCACTGATATGTGGGTGATGCGTTCAGGTGCATCACGTAACTCCGATATTTCTTTTTTTTTTTTTTTCTGTTTAAATTTGGTAGGTGCAGCTTATATTCAATAGTCCGGAAATCACAGTACTTAAAGTGTAGTGGTGGGAAGCTGCAGCTGGCTGCTAGTGTGGACTGAATGGGTGGCAACAATGTGGAAATGCCAATATTCTGAGGGTAATAGCTCCCAGCAACATATTGAAAAATAAAGAACCATGAACTTAGTTAATTTTTGGAACTGTGAATTTGGTTCAACATTTTGAATTATGAACTATGAACTGAACTAGTTCACTTTAAAGTCTGTGAACTGAACTTTGAACTAGTTCATGTAGAAACGGAACTTTCCCAACACTGGGCACAGCTGTGGATTCGTATTGCTGCTTTAGTAGGATTTGTCATGTGTTGTAAAAAGATAGTTCATTCAATGTGAACTTCTTAATGGAATATTAATACTATGTTGCACTAAATCAAAGACGGACTTAGAGTACTATTTATTTATACATTATAGTGTAATTATTCACTGGTCCAGTCCACTTGAGTCTTGCTGTATGTGGCCCCTTAAGTAAAATGAGTTTGACACCCTGTTCTACACTATACTGCTTTTGACTGTTATGTCAATTCATTGGTTGAGTAGACTTGGTTTAGGTATCAAAAATTTGATAAAGTTAAGGTTAGGTTATGATAATAACACAGGACAGTTTACAAGACTGATTACGGTGATTCATTACAATAGTTTTATGGCAATCCCACAGCCTGCCAAATTCTATTTCCTATTTCTTGGCTTGTTGGACAACTCAATGTCATTTTGTCTTGTATTAGGTGTATGTAAGAGGAGAATTAAGAGTACAGCTTTATAAAAGTATCAATTTCTCTCCAAATGATGGTCGTTGCCCGTCTTTCGTGGTGATATCATTATAGGATTATATAACTCACATATTGAAGCACTGAGCCAAAGCCTTTGACTGCAGACATCAGTTACATTATCATGTAATGTCCAAGCTAGAGGCGACTGCCTTGGCTCAGTATAGAAATGAAATGACAGGCATTCTGGTGTATACAATAAGCAGTTTCTCTGTAGGGAATTCAAATTGAAAACACAGGCACACAGGGGTCTCACACTATCTTGTTTTTTGGCTGCATATATAACATGCTGTGAGGTTTTCAGTCAGCTCAGTCACGGTACACGTAATTCTTTTGCCAAAACAACTTTGTTGAAGTCCTGAAGACGCTTCATCTCTCTTTCCTATTTATCAGCTCAGTCTTCACCAGAATTGCTGAAATTGAGGTACAACTTCTTAAAAATCTGAAGTCCAGTCGTGTTTGCGAAACACTTGGTAGAGTTTTGTCTATTTGCTGCTGGTTACTAAGATGCTTGCATAGTATTCGCTGTGTCTTAATTAGTGCTCGGGTGAAACAGCAATTCATTTGTTTTGCAAGTGAAACGTCTTCCTAATCCGGGGATGCAAATTGTTCCTTGTGCATGCAAGTGTTTCAGAGACACAACCACAGAAAATAGTCAGCAACATATCCCGTTCATTGACCTCTGATTTCCTTTTCCAGCTCCAGATCGAGCTCCACTCAACATACAATGGACAATGATTGGCTCCACACTCACGCTGCACTGGGACCCCGTGGTAGCCATGGAGACGGAGTCAAAGGTCACCGGGTATTTGGTACGTACCGGTTCATTGCAACTCACCCCGGGTTTTTCTTCAGAATTAACTCATGAGAGGCCACAGTCACTTTCTCCTACAGGAAGGGTTCAACACTAACATTTCAAGTGAAAATGTGTCGTTTTTTTGCGTTTTTGCTTTAGAAACATTTCGTGTTTTGGAAATGATATCCGTTTACACATAAACGGCAGAAACGCTGAAAACAATGTAGTTTTCATGTTGGGCCACTAGAAGGATTGTTTTTGGAATGAAACCACACACACTATAAACACTAACAATGAGAGTACACAGACATTCGTACGGACAGACAACCAAAGTTGGATTGTTGTTTCAGGTGGTTCGCAAATATAAAACTACCAAGTCCCAGGATATTATGAACTGGGAGTCATTACACTCTGGAGCCAAATATTATTGTTGTTTTCCATCTACTTGCGCATGTACAGAAGAACTATTTACTGCAGCCGTGGCGCACGTGTGCAGTTGCGGCATTTCTACTGTCTTTTCAAAAAGTTGCACTTTCCCCCATTTCCATGCAGACGGAGTTGGAACATCTTTGCAAACTTACAGCTTGGAAGCCATTTTCAGAGTTCAAAGTTGCATATTCAGTGGCTCTGCCCACGGACCCCCACAATACAACAAATAGTTTCCATTTTAACTTGAAATTTGCAGTGTAAATGGGGCCTTAGACCCTTCATAAGGTATTATCAATAATAGTGGTTTAACCCCTTGAGCACCGCCCTCCTCGAACAAGTTATTTTTGTACACCCAATGTTCCAGAAGTTTTCAGATTTTTCACTTTTTGCACATTATACCTTGTTGGAACGCTTGCCTTCTTTACTAAATGAATATTGTTAGTTTAATGATTCAAATACAACCCCTGAAGTAAACTGCAATGCTTAGCATTTCCTACCTAACGTCCATTCCTGTAGGTCCAATATAACTCCAATGTTGGACTTCTTGAGCTCATCCGTTCGTATAAATCTGATTGATAAATGTGATTATCACAGCATACTGTCCATCTTGTACTCCCCGCCCCAGGTGCTGCTGAAGAGGCACCGCTACAACGACATCCAGACGATCGCCACCACCAAAACCACCGCCGAGCTCAGCTTGGCAGCCAACGACAACTATCTCATTCAGATCAAGGTCGTGAGCGAGGGCGGCGAAGGCGAGGGCAGCGAACCCATCCACATCCACAAATTGAGTGAGTTTGTTGTTCCGTCTTTTCTTTTTGTCCCTCTTTTTTTTCTCTCTCTCTCTCTTTGGCCACTGATAAAGCTTAAGTGAGAATTCAATAATTCAGAGAGAACATTCCATTTGGCTTCATTGCATCCCTTTCCGACCATGTGTAATAGACTTATTTCGAGTGCGAGAAATGCGACCTTTTTAGAAATGCGTGCGCGGTGTCATCCATCTCTGCCATTGGGGTTATTATTCCTTGTTGACTGGCTGCACAGCGCCGCAGCATATAAAGCAGTGTCTGTGCTCCCATCCCCTCGCTGTGCAAAATGGCGAAGCGGCTCAGTTTGCTTTGATGTGATACCAACTTTATCTTCTTACGATACTTAAATAGCCTCTCCTGTTGAAAGCCAGCAATAATATGAGGAAAAAGAAAGGGGTGGGGGGGGTGGAATTCTGTTGGCTTTTGATTGATGATGAAATTTAAAGGGAGATAGAGCAGCAAACTGCAGGTTTTCCTTCTTTTTGATGGAGAGCGGGATATTTTCTGAGTTCTTCATGAGCTGTTTTTTTCTGTGGTTTTCACAGGCATGGGAGCGCGGGGCTCCGGAGCGAGCCGCCTCAGTCTGTTGTGCCGCTCGGCCATCCTCATCAGCGCGCTACTCTCCTCCGTCTGGTGATGTCCAATCACAGCCTACGAAGCGCACTCCCTCTCTCCTCTCCTCTACAGCCCCCTTCAGTCAGCCTGTCCCACATTAACCCTCCACTGGACTGGCACATGGCCCGGGCTTTCAGTGGCAAGACTGGGAAAAGTCTGGGAAAGGACCGAACTATTAAAGGGACCACACGCCAATTTTTTTTTTATTTGAACAGGACAGCAGATAGTGATGGAACGGTTTGCATGCATGATATCTTTTTGGTATTTCTTCCAGCGTCATAAGTGCCACCCTCCCCCTAGGCTTAGAAATTCTGATCTCTACGCGATTCATCATCTTAGTATCTATAGCGATACTAATGCCTTAAACCCCCCCCCCCCCCGCGACTTCTCACATACAGTCAATACCAAAGTAGGTGACTGAGACTGCTTACTTTTCTCTTTAACCCCTATGTACATTCCCCATAAAGGAATTCACCTTATCATCAAGGCAAACATTATTCTATACATCCCTATTGCTAATACCGTAATTCTTTTTTTTCTGAGTAGCTTTTGCCAAAAAATACAAATAAAAAAAAAACTCTGTCCACTTCAGGCTTAAAGTTTTGTCAAATATATCAAAGATGCATTCGCAAATTGAATATAACTGTGCCTGAAACCCATTTCTCCCCACAGCCCGAGGTCTGTTTCCGAGCCCCTCCTCCCCTGTCCCTACAACACCCTGATAGATCTCACCATTTTGCTCTCTGTCTCATGCTCCTCTAAATAATAAATGCCTATCACACGCCGCACTCTCAGTCTAGTGGAAAGGCCTGGATTGTGGAGGGAGAAAAGAGACATGCGGTGTTACTGTGTCAAGCGTATCCCATGTGTACCGTTCCTCCTCTACATTTAGACGACCTGTGTTCTAGATACGCTCCTCATATCGCGGAACATGTATACCGTCTACACCCCAGACGACCAGCCGGCCCGGCGCACAACAGACTATGAGATAACAGTGCCTTCACTAGAGTCCGATCTTTTTATTTTTCTTTCCCCTCTCTTCATCTACCTTGGGAGAAAGATTCAGGCAGTCTCCGTTTTTTTCCCCTTCTTTGAAAAAAGAAGCTAGAATGTAGAGAAAACCCATTATTGGAAATGGTATGTTGATTAAATTTTCATTGAGACGCTGGAGCACCTGAGACAAAAAAAAGGGTTGGAAGCTTTCGTAAAGCCGCAACGGATTGAGATATATGGCAGAATCTCCTTTTTTTTTTTTTTGGTTGAGTCCTTGTATTTATGGCCTGTGGTATAATAAATGTATGACTCCATCCGTATTATAATTTATGGGCTATTAAGACATCAGAATAATTGATGCGAATACCACGGTGAGAGAGCCCTGACTGGAAATAGAGTTAAAGGCTCGACTGTCATTTACCACCACCTCACCTCCATCAGTGGAATTCGTACCAGACTGAAGCGGGCGGGGGGGGGGGGGAAGCCCAATGCTCTGCTGAGGGAGCTACTTTTTACGCCCTTTTATCATGAGGACGAGTCTGTCTGAAAGCCAGAATTACGAGCCGATTTGCTGAGGTCCCGGCGATGTTGGCATGGAGGGATGCAGTCAGCTGAACTGCGACACTTTGCTGTGCCTTTGCCGAACACGGGGCTGCGTACAGTTGTTAGCGAGAAGCTGTCGTCTGCATTTTGCACTCTTTCACACCCCCTCCCCTTCCGCACACGCGCATCTGCCGCCCCAAAGTCGAATGAAAGCACAAGGAATTGATGCAAGGTGACTGGACGTCCTCACTTAACCGTCTGAACAGGTGCGCGGACCCAAGAGGCCTCGTAAAAAGCGAGTGCGGCCGACATAATCAGGCTGTCCTATCTGCTCCTTGACTGGTTTCATAAAGCCCTCTGCTCGTTGATTAGACTGCTGCAGACCAGTCAATGGGATATTGATTTTCCTGCCCCATTATTACAGCTGTCACAATTCAGCTGCTTGATTGACTGATGGCCGACTTCTTATTGCACTTGTTCTGTTGTGTTACAGTCGCTGATGTTTCAGATGTCCTTCACCTCTCTTCTTAACATCCAGACTTTAAAGGCATTTCCCTTTTTTTTACTTTTCAAGGATTCTCATTGTGTTCCTTCTCGGTTTGAACAGAGATCTCAATGTATTGGCTTAGTTTTGTTTTGTTTCGGGTTTTTTTCACAGAACTTGCTGTTCAGATTTAAGTATTTTGTATTGTAGTGGTAGATTGTGACTTTGAATCAGACCCGTGACCTGAAATCGATTAGCTGGTTGATTCTTTTGAGCTGTTCTTTGAAATAAACCCACTGTTGGGCAGCGCTGCGCTCCAGCGATAGGACTACTGCTATCTTTGTCTCCAGACAACAGAAAAATCCCAGTCACACCAGCATTTAAGGCATTGAGATTCCACGCGGAGCTCGACTTCTGTCACTTTTTTTTTGTGCTGCTGGCGTTGCTTTCAGCTCGGGAATACAAAATGACTGGCTGTGTGGGAATATCTGCTTTTATTAAGCCCTAATGTTTGGTAGGAATTAGAAGCAGCTCCACAAATGTTTGATGGTTACAAACACCCATGTGTTTTTGTTTTTTTTTTCAGTTTCTTGAATGAACTGTGAGGATTTAAACGTACAATAGGGAACATTTTTAATGAAATTACAATGATTAAAACAAATGATGAAGTGATGAAATAACTTTTTTAACATCTCTAATATGACAGTGTTGTGCCGCAGGGATTTCTGCAAAACTCAGCAAGCAAATCGATGAGCCCCGATCTATTAAGACTCGCAATTCCATCGTCCACCACATGGTGTAAGGAAACGCTTAAGCATTTAGGCCCCATTTACACGCCAATGTTTTCAAGTGAAAATGGAAACCTTTCATGGTGTTTTGAGGGTCTGATTACGCAACAATGATGCTTGGAGCCACTGATAACGCAACCTTTGAAGAACGGCTCCCAAGGTTGACCTTTTTGAAAATGCTCCAACGGAAAACGCCACTTTTTCTTTCATGTTAATAGCCTATTGTTCCGATGCGCATATGCGAGTGTTGTGCGACTGCAAAAACAACCAACAGCGGCCACTCGTGACCCGACATGAAAAATACATGGTTTGCAGCATTTCTGCCATTTCCGTGCAAACGGACATCATTTTCAAAATGTTGCTGTGTAAGTGAAGATCTTCTCTGAAACGAAAATGCAAAAACGATGCGTTTTCACTTGAAACGTCGTTGAAACAGGGCCTGAGTCTGCTAGAGGTAAAACTGAAATTGATGCTGATGTGAACGGGCAGGACACCAGACTGGCTCTCCACCACCACCACCACCACCTGAATCTTAGCGATTAGAATAAAACCACTAGGGGCAAATAGCATATTTGCCATTAGCAACATATAACCCACCAAGCTTCAATCGCTTGTGCAGATGAACGTCACTGTGCTATTTCGCGCCGTGCCGAAGCCTCAAAGCAGTTTGTGTGTTGATCGGAGTGACGTTAATGAATCCTTTAATTTCCAAACACAATCACAAAGACAAGAATGCACATAAATAGTCTAAAAGCTGTTTTTTCTCACAGCTCTCTTATTTACATGGTTGGTCGTAGCTGAGCCTCTCGTATCTAAAGCAACATTCTTGTCTCTGGCCTTGTGCTTTATGAATACTACAAAGTACAACCGGATGTAGGTGAAAGAAGCTATTGGAGCCGGTGGGCGATGTTGAAATGTATTGATTATGCGAAAACTACATATCTATTTATATCCATGAGGTGGGTTCAGTTAGATTGGTTTCTGTGTCCGCCGATGCTCAGATAGGAGTGCACCTGGTGCAGTGTAAATAGCTTGCATATATTTTTTAAAACATGGCCAGCAAAGATGACCTTACTGCTTTTATATAGTGTGTTCTCTGACCTTAATACTGGTGTATTAATCAATGATCTCTGTGAGATACTGACAAGTAGAAGGGAATTTTCATATTGAAAAGTAACTGTATTGTCTTGTATACTAAAATTGTGCATGTTAATCATTGTTTGTGAATTTGTGTTGAATTTTTTTGTAAAACTATAACTTAATAAAAATGTTTATTCCAGATTCTGGTCTTCCTTCCTGCTTCGGCCCAAATGAATGAAACCTCATTTACGAAACCCAGTCGCATTAGCACTTTATTTATTTTTTGTATTAAAACAAATAAATGAATACACGTTTAATGTTACATTTAAACTTGAGTCTGTGACCACGTCTTGTGTTAGAATCCATTATTTTGAAGTGTATTATCATTGTTTAAATTACTCTGATAGATTTGTGTCCAGACGTGTAATTTCAGGTAGAACAAACTGCTAGGTTTATAAATATTTAGCAAAGTAATGCAGCCGCAGAAATTGTTCTAAGTACTGCATTGGGACTTTTCTGGTCAACAGAGACCGTGTAGGTCAAACTGTTTAAACTTAATCTGTCAAACATTCACATCACTTTGAAGCAAAGCTTCCTTAATCCATGCTTTGCATTTAAATGTGAGCACTGAACAGATTGAGTAGTAATAGATCAACATACTGTTGGTTGCACCTAATTATTAGTCACATCCGTCAAACAATGCAAATATATATAAGTCGCATTGGCATATAAAATACTTTTTTTTTCAGACATTACTGCACCTTTGTGCTACAATACTTAAAAAGTGCAACTCACTGAAAGCACAAACAATTTTCTGACCTTTCCTTTGCTGAAGGTCTGGTAGCTCAGGTGTTGGCCTCCCATCTTTTAAAAGCTGCTGTTTTTCCTCTTTATCGTCTCTAGCGCTGTCATCCTGCCTGTTAACCCACCAACTAGCTGGAGAGCGTAGCAGCGCTGTATCAATTCACTAATGCACTGTGAACTTACGTATAGCATTTAGCATAGCACGGTTACATCCAACAACAACGTAGCAATCTGCCTTTTTACGTAAATGAGGGGTGAAGGTAAAGTCAATTGATAAGGAGATGGGAGGGACAATTCAGACGTACCCCCTGACTTGTGCAGCCTCTCTGCCATACCAGGAAATAGCAGTGTTGAGTCATGTGGGCTATGAAAAGCACAAAATGCTCACACTTTCAAATCTATAGGTACTGTGTGCTATCGGAAATTGAAAAATACATTGTAATTAATTGTAAATAGAATTAAAACAAATAATCACAATTAATATTTCATCCATTTCCATTCAGCCTTGGGTCGGCACTGGCTACCCTGACTGCACGTCACTGGTAATTGCTCTCCACCTTTCTCCAATCATGCCATCACTCAGCGGCAGGGCGAGCTTACTCTGGTTTGTGTTTTATATAAAGGATTCAACAGTGTCAATGGCCCAACTGTAGTCTTGGTGGTTTTAAATATATGTTTGGCCATGTTTAAGACTTAATTTCTTATGTTCGTTTTGAGATTCTGACTCTGGTTTCAGACTCGTTAACTTTCTTTCCTCATGTCTGATTGCTGCTTCCTGCCCTGATGCATTTCACCTCTGCCTGAGTGTGTGTTTGTCTTTGCCCGGTGGCTGTGGTATCTACTGTATTGAGCATTTTCTGCGTGTTCTTGTTGGCTCACCTGTGTTTCTGTGTGGGAAGTTCTCTTTAATTTATTAAACCTTTATTAAACCAGGAAAAGAAAGCCCAATGAGATCGAGATCTCTTACTAGGTGTGACTTGCCCCGTTTACACGACGTTTTACGTGACAACACCTAATCTGCTAAAAAAAAGTGAATGCGTTTACACTGCAGCAGCGGACACAGAGACAACGATGTAGTTAGTATGCCGGGCCACAGGAGGGCGCTGTTGCTTGATTTTGTAATTAAACTACACAGAAGTGTGTACAGAGAACAATACTCTATAAACCTGAAGAAAATGGAGAGCACCCGACATCCGCATGGACTGATGACACATCAGATGCTATCAGGGGTGAGTCTCAACTATTAAACTACTGATCTGGACGATAAAACTAGAATATAGACCGCGGGTCGTACCACTACGCGGCCGCCATGTTTGTTTACAACTGAATGAGCAGGAGGAAGGGGGAGAGATGTGCATGTGCAGTAACAGGCTCTGTTGCCTCCAGGCAGTCTCTGCAGGGGGGAATCGCGACCGTGAAAGAATCTTTCCATCCTGGGAGCCGATATAAAAACTTCGTATCTGAACACTAATGCCGTGTAAATGGGCCCCTCAAAAGTGAAGAAAGTTTTGCGGTTACAATGTCGTGTAAACGGGGCCTAAGGCAGGAGGAGCCTCATAATCTGAGGTCATCCAGTGAATATAGCGCCTCACACTGAAGGCCAATCAGCTATACAGTTCACAATGGAGAGTGAGACGACCACAACCATTCACACCAGTGCTTCAGTCTGTGTTCCTGTGTCCTGCTTTCCAGTGCCTCAGTAATGATCTATTTGTGACATCTTTAGCTGGAAGGTGGTTGGTTCATGCAGATTACATGATTACAAGACAGTCTTTCACATGCTTCCATTTCAAAACAAGAATCTCAGACATGCTGACTGCTTGGTATGTTTAATGTCATTTAGCACCTGAAGGAAACGCGACATTGATTTTGTTAATACATTTGAAAAGTTTCAAATAAACAGACATCCCTTATATTCGCTTACAGTTTCAGAGTTAGTCACATTCTCAGACCCCAATGGCTGCCACGCAAGAAGCTTGTCCTCTATCGAGAGCAATTTGGAACGCGTTGACACAAACTCGGGAATCGAACCAGCCACCTTTGGATAGGAAGATTCCCACTATACCAGTTACAGTTGCTACATTGCTGTTTTGTTTTTAGTTTTTAAACAAAATCACCCAAAAAAATGCTTTTTCACTGGAAATGTCAGTTCGAGAATGAATCCGCTCTAAAAGTGCACAAATCACTTAAAATATAAGGACAGAGACATGATTTCGATCCGTTTGCCAGCTTTTTTTCCAGCACCTGTATAGAGATTGTTTTGGGAAAGTTTCTGCAATGTTTGTGTATATTTCTATTAAAAAACAACAAAAACAAAGGTAGATTTCTGAATTCCCACACACCACTGACTCTGGGTGTAAAGTAAAACAGACCTGTGGAGCTCCAAAACCCTGCTGGTGAATAATTCATGGCAGTTCGCTGGAGGGTTTTCACAGCCATCAAGTGAAAGCCTGATGTGTAAATGAAGAGTATTAACTTTCACATAGATTAACTTTAACATCATAGTCATACTTGATTAAATTAGAAGCGCTTTTCCCCCCGTAATCTAAACCAAACCGGCAGAAAGCTTCTGCATGTGGGATTCACACGTTGCAGCAAGGCGGGTCCTTTATAGTCAGCGAGATCTAAACGGGATTATTTAATGCCACAGCAGTTTGTAGAGCAAAGGAGTGTTTCAGAATATAATCACCCGATTCATCAAAGCACAGCTTTGCACGGGCTCCTCTGCTGTGCATTTTACCCATCATTAGCCCCGCTCAGGCACAGTGTCTATGAAGAATAGACGATTTCTTTATATTTGACCGGAGGTCATCTCAACGTAAGCTGTGGGATTCCAAGACATGCTTTTATGTCAGAGAGGTTGCTCGTTTTCTTTCACCCTTGTTGACCCTGAATGTTTGGTTTTTACAATATATATGAGGTTTTGCAATCTATTATGCATGTAAATGATCACCACCAGTGTTCTGTTGTAATGAGATACAATGTGGATCAAAGTGTTTCTGTAGAGCAGCGCGGTTCACGCTCTCGCGGTCGATTACCCATTTTAAAAACACAATATAAACCTACAGTTTTAGTGAATCATTTCAAATACACGGTGACAAACACAGAAGGAATATTTCATATGTTTTACAAAGCATTCACTTTCAAGCTAACATAGTTATTTTCAAAAGCAGCAGAACCGGCTCGGCTGGCGAATGACAAGTAGAATCTGTGCGATTTAACGTGTTTGCAGAGTGTATTTGCTTTCACCAACATTTTTTTAAGAATAGTATAAGGTCATCTCATACTTTTCAATGAATCTCTGAATCACTTGTGTGCATCAAGACATTATAATTAAAGCATTCTGGGCTTTCATACAAGTCCTTTCACCATAAATAATTACAAAATCCAACGCTAAATGCTTTTTCTTATGTGACAGAATTTCTACACAGTAAATGCTTCATATTTCTTCATAGAATCTGACCTTCCTCCCTTATAGCCTCTGCTTTCTTTCAGAAAATTTTTAAAACTAATAGGTGAATACAAAAACAACTCTATGTTGATGCAAGTGAGAGAGACTGTTGCAATACTCTCCGCATGCTCCAATAAATTCAGCCACATTTATTTCAAGGATGTGACGTAAGATTCCCATTTATTTGGGGAAACGTTGTTTTTGCTTGTCAACAGTTTAGCAAGAACACTGACATCAGTGATATATGGTGCCCAGAACAGGTAACAACATCCTGCATGTAAATGGCATGCTCACACAAATATATCTCAGTTCACCTGTGTTTTAAAGGGATTATCAATGAAGATGAGTGACCATGCTAAAATGAGTATTCAAATGAGGGATTTGTGGTCATTATACTGTTTGAACAAGAAGAATCTCTTGGAAATGGTGGTTCATGTTCGTTTGCTTGAGTTGTCCATGGAGTGATCGGATGGAGCGCCGCGCTGCCACAAACATAAAATGAATTTAAAGCTGCAACCAGCCTTGAATGGCTACTTGCGGGACTCCGACTGAGACTGTCAGTCGGCGTATGTACAGTATGTCATCTAATGAGGCTTGGGAAATTTCGGGTCAGTTGGACAATTCACAGGTTATGTAGACCGTACTTCCTGTTTACATCAGGTGGCGCTATAGCTGATGGTCGTCATTATAATGTAGCTGTGATGAGGGGCAGGCTCTTATGTAATATGTCAACTTTGAGGCCGATCTGACCATGAACAGGCTATTAACGTTGTACTTCCTGTTTGATGGTGCGATTAGCCATTGCCACACCGCCAAATCGCATACGAGCAAAAGTAATCATATGGTTGTGATGAGGGCCGGTCTCTGATGCCGTTTGATGCCTATCAAGCGATGTTAAGACCTTTTACACGTCACTTACTGTTTTAACATTACAGTTACTGTTTTGTGGCGAAACGTCTATTTTTTCCAAGCTTTCAGACATTATGGTGCCATTTTGATATTCTTTGCTCAGCAATCTCTATTCTATCACAACACCAATTTTCAGGTCATTTGGAATTACCCCCTCGGACTAGTTCTTTCTATAAAATTCAATTTGGTCCAAAATCTGCAAAAATACAATATATATGAAAAATAAATTGAGACTTCCTGTTGAGTTTTCAGTGTGTGTGTGTACCAGACTTTTTTGTGCATCTAGGGGGGGTTACATGTGTGTGCCAACTTTGGTAGCTCTAGGTGAATTGGGATCCGGGGACTGAATCTTTCAGATTTTCCAGGTGGCACTGTTGAGCCATTTTTCCAGTCGTGTGTGATTCCTCCAAACTCTCACATTTTTCGTCAGGCGGGATGACTGTGCAAAGTCTTGCAAAAAGCTTTGTATGTTTAGGCCCTCAAAAATAACATTTTCACAGAATGAAAATGAAGAGTTAATAATAATAATCTGTACAATTTCTTTTTTTTCTCCTCTTTTAAAACATCTGTTTTACATTTCCATCTTGCCAAGCTCTCGGAGAATCAGTGATCATCATAGGTGTTTGTTTGGTTTTTTTGAGGCATTTTAGTGACCATCGCCAACCCTCCCTGGGAGGGTAGTGTCACACCTCAGTGTGTGTGTGTGTGTGTGTGTGTGTGTGTGTGTGTGTGTGTGTGTGTGTGTGTCGGAGGGATAGGTGAGGGGTTACTAAGTGTTGGGTCGACAATGGCACCAGTGGTCTAGATCTCCACCAAGGTGACAGATACAGATAACCAGTGTTTTCCAACAATGCCCAGTGAGTCCTGGGGGGATTCTGCATGTCCGTGGGTCTTGTCAAGAGCCGGAGTGATTTTCATCCATGTATGTGGGTCTACCAAAAGAGTACTGAGGTCTGATCCAGGCGTGGCGGAGCTCCCCAGACCGTCACCACCCCAGGCCACGGGCCACAGGACCCAACGCCCAGACACCTGAAGGACCGGAGAGAACGGCCGCAAGCCCGGAGACCCAGAGGCACAGCGGTCATCACCCCCGAGGCCCCGGACACCAACCCAGAAGGAATGAGGTAAGGGGGCAGCCCCATCTGCGGAACCTATCCGCCCCCGCCCACCTCCAGTGCCCAGGGACCTGCTCCATTGAGCACCAACCAGCCCCACTGTGAGTCCTATTACTGTGTCCCGGCCAGGGAGGGGGCTGGGCCCCACAAGCCATGCCAGACGAGAAAAGTCATGGTCACCATCCTTCCTTTTTAATGGTTCCTGATCCCTGACGAGGAACATTCCCCAACCCTGTGACTTGGTGTTAGCTAAGGTGCTATGTGGTGCCTTACAATTGGGTGCATGGCCATCAGAGGGCGGCAGGGCACCACTACTTGGCCGCCTTCCCCAATGGAAACCCCTCCCTGGTCCGCCTGATTCCTTCACCCCAGTTGTGGGTGTATTCAGTGTGTTAAAAACATGCTCCGCGAGTGTAGGGCTTTGGGGTGTGTGTGGGGTGATTGTGGTGTGGTTTAGGAGGCGATGCAAGTGTGGGTCAAGCCCGCCTGAGCACGGACCAACAAGGACAAGGAGATGTGGCCAACAGACCCCCAGCAAGGCGCGCAGCTGGGGCGCAAAGAGTTGAGGGCCCAGAAAGGCCCCCGGGAAGACCGACCACCCCAAACCCCCACCCCGACACAGACCACGACGCCAAGACTGTCCCACCAACCCCAGCACCCGGGTGGGCGCCACAGGTCGGCCACACAGACGGCCACCTGTGAAGTATGTCCTGTGGAGGATTTTAAATTAGATCGGTTCTTCTTGTCATACTGAACATTTTTTCACATCCTGATCCAGAAGCCTGAATCAGACGAAAAGCAGAAGTCGGTTTTTATAAGTAACTATATTTTGAAGAGATTTTTTTTTTTTTATTTTGTGAAGAGATCTTGATGCTATTTATCAAATCAGGTGGTTGTAATGTATTCTGCATTAGTGGGATTCTTTTTTTAATTGATTTCTTTAATTGTGGCTACAGTACAAAATGTATCAAATTTTTTTAATAATTCTGTCTCCGTCATGAGTGTATTGTCTTGAAAAACATGATGGAGGTGCATGCATCCCGTCTGTTCCCTTGTTTTGAAATACAGTGTTGTTTTGTTGTTTTCAGAGTCTGGGTTCTGCCAGATTGGAGAGAGAGCACAAGGTTCCAGAGTAGATCCTGTAACCAACAGACTTCTCCATCATGCAGATACTGTAGAAGAAAATCAGTGGGTTTTTGAAGTACATGTGTCGTTTTAGAGTGGTGGTAATGAAAGGTAAGTCGGCGAGTTTAATTCTGTCGGCGTCGATTTGTTCCAGTTCTATCCATGAGTTTGTCTCTTCAGTGGGGTTCATCTATTTACTGATGAATTGCAATTGATTGGCAAGGTAATAGTACATGAAGCCACCTTCTGATTTAGATTTCTGAAGGGTGGATAGACTGATTTTAGGTTTTTTGTTCTTTGCGTAGAACTTCATGGTGGCAGAGTTTAATTTCTGGAACCATTTTGGTGTGGGTTTGAGAGGAATCATTGAAAAGAGATAGTGGATTTGGGGGTAATATTTTCATTTTGACTGTAGCTATACATTCCAAAAGAGATATGGAAAGGTTGTCCCACCTGCTCAGGTCACGACAGATTTTATCCAGGAGTGGTGTGAAGTTCAGCTGGACTAAATCAGATAGATTGGGTGACATATTTATGCACAGATATTTGATGACACCCATTAGGAAAGAGGGTTTGGACTGCAGGATTCCATGCATTTTCTGTTAATGGTAGTATTATGGATTTATACCAGTTAATTGAATAGTGAGAAAGCTTAGAAAAGTTGGTTAGAAGTTTGAATATCTCCTGTACTGATGTTGACGGCTCTTGTAGATAGAACAAGATATCGTCTGCATATAAACAAATTTTATGTTCCGTTAAAGTAGAAGTAATGCCTTTAATTTTGGAGATCTGGTGAATGGCTATTGCAAGTGGTTCAATGAATATGACAAATAGTAGAGGTGAGAGTGGGCATCGTTGTCGAGTTCCTCTTTATAGAGTGAAACTTTGTGATGTAACCCCATTGGTCGTAACTGTAACTCTGGGAGAGTTCTATAAGACTGATATCCACTGATTGACTGATTCTCCAAAACCAAGTTTATGACGCACAGCAAAACGAAAGAACCAATTAACTTTATCAAATACTTTTTCTGCGTCGAGTGACATAACGATTGCTTTTTTGCCGTAGCGCTGGGACAAATTGATCAGATTTACAAGTCTACGAACATTGTTGTTGTAATGTCGGCCTTTAGTGAATCCAGTCTGATCATTATGAATGATGGATGGAATTATTGTTTCCAGTCTAGAGTCTAGCGCCTTAGAAATAATTTTTATGTCAGTTAGTGATAGTGGGCGATAGCTGGAGGGCAGTGAAGGATCTTTATTTGGTTTCAGTAAGAGTTTGATTGCTGCTGTGTTCATGTGGCGTCTTATTTGTCCAAAGATGGTTATTGGGGTCTTTGGCATATTTTTCTGTTCATTCTTTAATGTTTTTCTCCAAATCTATTGTTGCCTGTTGCTCTTGTTTTTTCTTGTAAGAGGAGTATGATATTATTTTGCCTCTCATCACAGCTTTACCAGTTTCACAGAGTAACGATGGAGATATATTTGGGGAGTCATCTGTTTTTAAAAAGTCTGCCCACTCTCTCCTTATCATCTCGTTAAACTTATTATCTTTAAGTAAGGAAATACTAAATCTCAATGTTGTCGGTGGTTTAAAGTTTGAGCCAACGGGAGAGGCTCATCGACACTGGAGCATGATTACTGATAATGATCGGCGTATTCTGGGACTGATCCTATTGATATGTGAGTTGTTTGTGAGTCACTACTTGAAAATGAATGATGCACTGAGGAAAAAAAAGTTTATCCTCTTTTTGGCAGATTTTTGTGTCTCCAACTATCGCAAAGGCCAAAGTCCTCCATGTATTCTTCTAAAACTTTGGCTGGTTTTGATTGATTCAAATTGTTTTGTATTCCCACAACGATCTATAGGAGGATTCAAGACTGTGTTAAAGTCACCTCCAATTATTGCTGTTGAATTAGCTGGTAAGTTCGATATTTTGGAAAAGACCGTGTGAAAGAAGGCCGGTTCGTCAGTGTTAGGGGCATAAAGGTTCACTATATTATAACGTTCATTAAATATTGTTGCCTGAATAATGACGTATCTACCTTTGTGATCCATTATCATATTTTCCAGAGAAAAATTATTCTTTTATGAATTAAGATAGAAACTCCTCTTTGTCTATTACTGTAACACAATGAGAACATTTGATTATAATTTGGGGTGGTAAGGGATCTTATCTTCAGCTTGAAGTAGATGTGTTTCCTGTAAGAGAAGAATATCAGCTTTTAATTTCGTCACAAATTCAAAAACTTTAATCTTTTTTGCCTGTGAGCGAATGCCATGCACTTTCCAGGATACTAAAGATATCTTTGACATCTAATACCAATGTGAGCAGTCATTTCGAGTGAATATGTGCCGTTTAATCTGTATGTGTTATTATGGGGGTCATCTAGTGTGGTCAGTGTATAAGATGTTGTGTTTAATAAGTAAATACTGTTGTGAGGATGGAGCCAAGGTAGCAGATTTATAAAAGTATGTGTATTGACAAGGGATGAGTGCAGCAGAATTCACTAAAACAGGAGGAAGAGTGTGTGTCTGGAGGATGGGGGTGGATGAGTGAGGGACATAGATGTGAAGAAGAGGAAGAGGACATGGTAGAGGAGTGCAGAGTGGGTTAGTCGTGTGGTGAGAGTCTTTTGTGCAGTGAGGGGTTTAAAGGTGAGGTGAAAGAGGGAAAAGAAGTAGTGTAAAAGCGTCCCGAGGGTCGTCCTGAGGGTGTTTGTATTGTTTTCTTCGTAAGGTTTGTTGTTTATGTTGTTGTTGTTTTTTTGTTTCATAATAATCAGATATCTGGGATACCTGTCTCTATTTATATTCTTGTCCTTTAATGTTATCCTTATTTTAAAAAAAATTTCAGAAGAGCCAGTGTATGGTGGATGAGTCTCTGTACAGCTGACCATCAAGATAAAGTTTATCCACTACCAGAGAGGGTTTTTTTTTCTCTTCTCTCTGTTTTCTCTGAGGATCGGGTAAAGGATTTTCCTCCTCTTATCAATCTCCCGGGGAGACTGATCGTTCATCCCGGGGTGTGTTCCTTTCAGCTCCTGACCCTTCCCCTTTACCACAACTTTCCCTTTAAATTTTTCAAATTTAGCGATGATGGGTCTGTCTGGTGCCTCTTCTCTGCCCGTGGCTGTGGACTCGGTGGAACCCGATGTTTTCTTACGGTCTTCTCTGGCATTTTGAGAGCAGTGATCAGAAGCTCTCAGCTTTTCCGCCGGGTCCTCCTGTCCGTTTTCGGGGATACCTGAAAAGATGAGGTTGTCGCCCATCTATCGCGACTGGACATCCAGGATGGTCTCGCTGAGCTCCCGGTTGTCTTGCGTCAGCCGGTCCACCTAATCTTTACAATTTCAAGAGGGTCTTTTGGCACTTTTAGTGCCCTAACCCTTAAAATAAATTAAATGCAATACCATGGAATTGGACATGTAAGTAGAGAAAGTTACCAAACATATCAGGGTATCACAGCAAACAAATCAAGATTTGGCAAATTTAATACAAAGAAAAGGAAATATAGGAGACACACCCTGACCAAGGCCTGAAATGACCTAAGATGGGTCATAACACAGAAAATATCTTATCATAAAGTCTCCAAATAAAAGTTGTGTCAATCTAGCTGAACAAATGTCTCTTACTACCAATGTAGTACTCGAGTGCTGTCTTGGTTTTGAGACTGGCCTCGAGACCACATTTTCAACATCTTACACCTTAAAGTCGTGGTCTTGTTTTGGTCATAGAATTCTCCTATCTTGCTCTTGAATTGGTATCAGCCTCCTAAAATCTTAGTCTTATATTGGTCTTCACTCAGTCTTAGCCCCTTAAAGTCTTGGTCTTGGTCTTGTTTTGGTCTTGGAATGCTGTGGCCTTGGTCTTCACTCAATCTTGAATTTTTTTAAAAAGCGGGTGCGACAGTAAACAAATTGTTCCTTTTTTGCTAATCACATTGCTTGTTGTACATGAAACTGTTGATACAAACTCTTATTGGCATCAGTGAGTCTTTTATTTGTGAAACCTTGCATAGAAGCCTGATATTCCATATTCATGAAGGCAAATGCACAAAATCAATAGTATGTTATTTTACACATCTGTTAGTTGAAAGTGTGACCCTTTGGCATCCAATATCAACTTAATACCTGCTTTTGTACGCATAAGCCTAGCATAGCTCAGACTCGATGTTTGACGTGGTGAGATGTCGATGTGGAGAATACTTTAGTATTCTCAAGTCAGTGATCAGGGGTAATGAAGAAACCTTACTAGCACAATATGGTGGATTCAGTGGAAAAATACCCAATGCGACAATTTGCCACATCGCAGACTTATATTATCAGTATTAATGCATGCATTTCCTCACATACGGGCTCAATTTATAGAGTTCAATGCCTTTCAAGGTTGATGATGTAACTTTCCATCTCAACCTGTCCATGTGCTGAAACGTCTCTGGGCAAGACACTATCATTATCACTGTTGTATGAGTGTATGTATGTTACGTAAATGGATACACACTACACACTACACACTACACACACACACACACACACACACACACACACACACACACACACACACACACACACTCACACGTATATTTAGTATTCACATGTCAATGTATTAGCGTAGTGTTGTCTGTATTGGAGCGCCGCTATCTCACTGGAAATAAGCATGACCATTGACCTCCTCATGGATTATTTGCCTTGCATTTATGATGACGGATACCCTTAAATCCTGGAAAATTACAAAGTGATCATATCTGGATGATGGAATCCTGTTTTTCCTATGTCATGTTTGAAGGGAGCTGGAGCCAGTTAAGTCATTGGTATGGTACACCCTGGAAAGGTCACCAGTTCATCGCAGGTCGAACACAATTTGAGACACAATCCTCCACACACACATTGACACATACAGTCAATCTAAAGTTAGCAGTTAATCTAACAAGAACATTTTGGGATTGTGATCCCACAAAAGTCAAATAAAACCCACAATGCAGCAAGGAAAACTGTCGAATCTGAAAATAGAACTGTCTTTTATTTGAAAAAAGTCAAACATGTTCCAGAAGTGCTGAAATAGCATGAGGAGAATGTGATTAGCTGTGAGATATTCCACCTGCTGAAACACCTCACAGGTAATATAAAATAATTGGAAGCTGCTCTGTGACATGACTGTTTAAAAAAAATGACATTCCAAAGAGGTAAGTAAGTAAGTAAGAAGAAGGGAGGTAAGAACTATCCCAGCATGTTAATACAATTAATTAATGTGTGAGAGAGTTAATCATTACGGAATGTTGCTATTTTCAGAGGTAAATTCCTACCAGGCAAAAAAGAAATCATCTTTTTCACCACCGAGCTCATGCAAGAGAGAGTGAGACACTCTCAACCAGCTCCTGGCTCGAAATGAAACGTAATGGACAGACATGAGAGTGGCAAAGATCAACTCATCGAAGAAACCAAATGAGTGGAGAGATGATAAAAAAAGTGTTCCTCTAATAGATTCCCTTGCTTGATTACAGCAGAAGTAAATGATATAGCAGGCTATATGGTGTAAATTTCAGGGTTCAGTGTCTGTGATGTTAATCTCGAGGTGCAGATACACTCAGGTAGCTCAGCACAAGCGGCAGCCGTCAAGGCCATGTCAGCTGATACCATCAACAGCCTCTGCAGGAATTACTGCATATTCCTTTCAAGTGTATGTGCAGCAATGTTTATCAGTAAGAATGACTCTAAATGTAAACGAATATCGCATTCAAGTTGCATGTATACAGTAAATGGAAAATATATTGACAGACTGGATTATTTTGTGTAGAGGACTTCTGAATGGATGGATTCATGGATGGATGGATGGTTTTAATAACTAACGATTGACGGTAAGATATACGGTATAGTATGAATAAAGGGATGGCCACACAAACAGATGAATTGGTGGAAACATTGGTGGTTTGCAAAATAAATGGAGGAAGAGGTGATGGCAGAATGGATGAATCAATGGAAAAATTTATTACTTTGATGAATGGATGGATCAATCCACTAATTGGACAGATTGATGTTGAACTGACAGATAAATGACTAATCAGATGAACGGTTGATGGTTGCATAGATTGATGGATGGACAAACGAATAAGCTGAGGCTGATGGATGAATTAGACAAATACTGACGATACCAAAAGATCAGAAAACACACAGAACATTAATTGTTAGGAGACAAGGTTACACATGGATGGATGGATGGATGGATGGATGGATGGATGGATGGATGGATGGATGGATGGATGGATGGATGGGTTTATGGTCAGACTGATTGATGGTACGACATGAATATATAGATGGAGAGAGTAGGGAAAGATGGGTTTTACTTTGCTGACATCTGCAGTCTTCGTCATGAAGGTAGATACCATCGTTCCCTCCATATTATTGTCCCTAGGGGATAAATAAAGTTCTTTGACTGGACTTGACTCATTTGACACTTAAAAGAAACAAAATCCTAAAGTATGAAATGACAAAATGAGCATAATTCAGCTATGAGTGGAAGCATTGGCGGTTCTCCAGATAAACGGATGGATGGAGAGATGATGGCAGAATGGATGAATCAATGTTAAAGATAGATTGCTTTGATGACTGGATGGATCAGTCCATAAAATGAAAGATTGATTGTTGAACGAGTCAAAGGATGGACAGTTGATGGTTGCACAGATTGATGGATGGACAGAAGAATAAGTAAAGGTGGACGAATCAATTCGACAAATACTGTAAATACAGAGTATGTATAGAACAGGGATGATATCAAAAACACACATAATATGTCATTCCTTGATGACAAGTTTTCACAGTGAAAATAGAAATCCTGCACGTAACTGCGGTCGGCCTTCAGATCAGGTCACTTAATCAAAGAATCACCAACAGGAGTGACATTGAACATTTCACTCATCAAACAAGGACATGTCAACACACAGGCATCAGATTTAAAATGAAAGTGCTGGCATTCTCGATATTTTTTTTCCAAATATAATGGTCAGGCAAATCCTGACATGGTAATTATCAGCAGCACAGCAGCTTTGATCGGGAGGTCAAATGGTCACGAATATGATTCACAAGGCTTTTAGATGAAGACTTGTACTGCGGTGGGCACTCATAGATTTCTCTCCAGCAGCAGCAGCAGCAGCAGCACTTTGTCTCTGGTCATTATAGTTGCTCCATCAGTGTTCACTAATTAGGAGGGCGCCTTTTTCACAGACAACAAGGGAAGGGACACAGGAGGGGGTTGGGATATTAATCACTGAGGATTATTAATGAGCGGGTACCGGCCCTGTGTGGCCAGAGAACAATATGAGAAAGAGCGATCAGAGGCGAGCGCCATCCATCACCCTGGGAACTGTGCAAAGTCACCAGCAGAGTAAAGCTTTTAGAGGCAATCTTTAATGCGAAGAGAGGAAAATCATCATCTCAAACAGCACATAATTATTGAGACCTAATTGAGTCCTCAAATATGAATGTTTTGCTATTGTTCCAAAGGGAGCTTTTGCTGTACACACTGCATTAGTATGAACCTTGAGGACTTTCTGCTTGAAGAGCTCCTGAAGGTCACTGTGCATTACCTTTCCTTGTTGCTGCTTCCTCCTTCAATGACAGTAAGAGTTTAAATTCATTTCAACAATTTATGATCACTGAAAAAAGAAACGAAACGAAAGATCCGGTCACACTAAAGCGCACAGGGGACACGCAGAATATTGACAAAGCTGGTGAATTTTTTGACATGAAATGTGATGCACCTTGTAAAAAATAAATAAATCTGATTTTGGATGAGATTTAATTTTCAGCTGATGTGGGATGAATTTGAAATGATCCCCACTTGTAGCCTAATGTTTGATATCTTGCGTCTGTCTAGAGTGCATATTTGAGGGTTGTTGTTTTTTGACTTGACTCCCAGATGTGTAATCAAACACATTCTTTGTATCAGATCTAATCAATGCGTTCAAAGTGAACAGGCACTCGTTATACTGTAGTCCACACAGTGCGGCTCACCTACGCATCACATTCAACTCAGCGAGCCATCATCATGATTGACGGAGGAGATTACAGATGGAATGATGCAGTGGGAAGTTGATGTGATCCCCTAATTTGTGCATCTACATGAGAAATAGTATTTCATACTACTTCAGCGTGTAATAAATAAACCTTATTGTAATATAAAGTCACAATAGCAAGACTTAACTAGCCCCACCCACCGAGTTAGCGAGCAATAAAAAAAATGCAGTTTTTAAGTGCAGAAGTGATGTGTATTGATAGTACTGACTTCATAAGGATCATTTCTTCCAAGTTTGGGGTTATGTGAGACTGCATTTGTCATTTATCTGCAAACTGTGAAGAAGCTGACTTGTCGAGTTGGTAGTTATTGTCGTATGAATGCCGCCATCTGGGAAATGTGACTTTCCTCATATTGGTGTTTGATCATTTTGCAGCTGCTGGAATGTGCCAATAGGTCTCAATAAACACACATGTTTGATTAGAAATAGTATTTATTATTATTGCTCTTTTATAAACAAACTTTGTTGCATTTAAAGTCAAACAAGTTAGATGTCATTGGCTTGGCTCACGTAGTTAGCAAGCAACAAGACCCAGAGGAATTTAACATGTGTAGAATCAACCTGTATCAATAATACCGACTTTAACATTTCTTTAAGGTGACAAGTTTGGTTCTTCTTTTGTTTTTCTTTCTTTTGGTTCGTCTGTTTGTTGTTGTTGTTGTTGTCATATGAATGCTCCCAACTGCGAAATGTGGAAACACTAACAGAATTGTTTCCAAGTTGCCAGTTGTGCTGCAGATAGTTTGATATAAGTTTCTTTACATTATTTGCATCAACGATAATGTTACCACACAGTGGATCTTCTAAGTTAAGGTTAGACAACAAATCTATTCGGTCACCTTAAGATACGTATCTGTTTACGCAACGTTTCACGTAAAATTGAATTGTTTTTGCATTTTCGTCACAGAAATGTTTCACTTGAAAACGACATCCGTTTAAACGGAAATGGTGAAAACTATGTATTCAGCATGCTCGGCCACAAGATGGCAAGGTGAGTTGTTTGTGTAATGAAACCACACACACATGCTCTTAACGTCAACGATGACAAGAACACAGACATTCATGTGGACAGATGTCAAAGTTGGATTGCTATTGCGGTGACTTAACTATAAAATTATCCCGGGAGAATATGGACTGGGAGTCGCGCCGTGGCTGCCGTTGTTGTTATCGGCTATCTACTGAGCATGTGCAGAAGAACTATTTACCACGGCCATGGTGCACATGCACATCAGCAGTGTTTTCAAAGAGATGCATTTGGCTCAGCGCTGTGGCTGAGTCCATGGACACCCAAAATGTATCAGGTTTTGCAGTTTACCAAACGGGGCCTTAATATATTCATTTAGTTTTACATAGAAATCAAACTCCTGGTTGGAATACCATCATATCCTGATTTCAGCACTCCTGCCCTCTTATTGTTCCTCTTGCTTCTTTGCTCCGGCAATAATTATTACAGCCATCAGTGTGGTCGCCATGAATCTTCCAGCCACAGTAGGGGCAGTAGGTTCATGCTACCCACATCTATCAAACACACCAGAAAGACTTTGTACATCTGTTGGATGTGATCTGTGGGAAGTTATACTTTTGGATGAAAGAGAAAAAAGAAAAAGAAAACCTGAATTCACTGAGAACAACTTGACTTTTTGAATTATGAACATCTGGCTGTTCATAGGTTTCAGCATGTAAGTGTAACACAAAAGGGGAAAGCCTTCAACATAAAATCCAGCAATGTCGGATAAAGGCCTCATTTACAGTCCAGCGAGGTCACCAGGGAGCTTTGACTCATTGGGGAGGGCTCAGGCCAAAACCACTCGATGAGCACCCAGATCCCTCCGCTTTAGAACAGGAGTCAGCCGGTTGGGCATGGAGGGCCAGGAGACAGTGGCTCGGCCCTGGAAGTTTCTGTGGGTGACTTCATAACCACTGGCAGGTCCTGCCTGAGCAGCACGAGGCCGAATGCACAGAGGAGACTGGCTACTGTCACAAGTTGCAGCGACAGTCAGATGACAGATTCATATTCAAGGCAGGAATGAGATTTCTAAAAAAATAAAAATAAAATTGTCTGCTTGCTCTACCATATGTGATTTTTCGTGATTGATTGCCAAGGAGACAATTACTAATATATTTCCCGGGCTGTTGGACCAGGTTAGGTGATGGTTTCCACTTTAATACACAGAGCAGCTGGAAAAATCTGAATGAGTAAAACGAATAAAGATCTTTTTTTTTCCTCCCGTCTCTCTCTCTCTTGCTCTCTCTCTCTCTCTCTCTCTCTCTCTCTCTCTCTCTCTCTCTTAATGACTATCATCAGGCTGCCCTTGATATAGGCACTTAACCCCAATTTGCCCTTGTGGGGCTGCACTGCGGCCAACGACAGAGGACTGTGACCGAGTAGCTTCCAACTGTGTGAGTAGACATATAGCATCTCCACATGGGAAAAGGATTGCAAATTAGAAAAACAAGGTTAACATATGACTCTGCATGTTAAATAGTTATTATTTTTTCTTCAAAGGGTGACACAGGTCAAATAAAAACTTTTTTTTTTTTTTCAGAATTTGACCAAACAAGGACTTAGCTGTGAAAGAAATAGAATGCAATCTATTTAACCTTGCAAGGTAAATCCTTTTCAGAAGGTCAGAAAATATCAAGAACACTCAAAATCAGAAGCTGGAACTATCAATGACCCTCACCTTAATGTTACAGGTAAGATTGAACTATTTCATGAAAGTTTGCTCCTTTTTTGTAAAAAGTTTCCTCTTGACAGGAAAACAGCAATTGAAATATGATCCTATAATCCACTTTGTTGTGTCAAATCCTTTAAAAGGTTGATAAAAAAGAGGATTGTAATAGTATCTGAAAAGATCGGTGGAATTTACACTTTTCTTATACAAAGATTTTACCAAAAATGACATAGCTTCATTGTTTGAAGCTTAAACTTCTAAAACATTTCCTTAAAAAAAAAAAAAAAAATTGAAACCAACATCAATAGTGGCTTGTGACGCAGTAGAGAAGGTTTAAGTTTCAGGCTTTATCTCTTACATTTAATTGGATAGTATTAATTTCACAGATGTCATTATTAGGCCCTGTTTACACAACAAAGTTTCAAAGTAAAACGTATCATTTATATTTTGTTTTGCAAAAGATTTGCGTTTACACGACAGAAACTTTGAAAACAATGTACTTAGACTGCCAGGCCACAAGTTGGTGCTGTTTGTTTTTCTATTAAAACCACTCATCTATAAGCAGAGAGAACAATACACTCAAAGCATTGACAATTGTGAGTACACGGACATTCTTATGGACAAACCACTAAGTTGGATTATTATTGACTGAACTATTAAACTACCAAGTCCCTGGAGAATATGGACTGGGAGTCACGACACTGTGGAGGCAAACAATGTTATTGTCCATCTACTTGTGCACGTGCAGAAGAACTATCCACTACAGACTTGGTGCACAGTAGCAGTAGCAGTGTTTTTAGAAAAGTTCCCTTGTCATGTAAACTGAACCCTAAAATGAAACAAAAGTTTTCTGTTTTCAATTGAAAGCATTGTCGTGTAAATGAGTTGAGGTACATCACTGAATTTGTCAGAATTTTCGTGCACTTCTATCCTGCATTTGTTTACTTCTCCCACTTTTGGTTACAAGGTGCAACATTTTTCTTTGAAATCAGTAAACACAACAAGACTTTAAACTTTTGGGATTTTATATGTATTCTCATTAACTCTTGATTCAAAAACATAATTGACCACTGACCTATCTTGTTCATGCTCCACCTTGTATTAAAACACAGAAGTGCAATACCATCAAGCACACATGCATGGGCAATATTTGAAGAACTTCCTCGGGGGCCAATGAACAATGGCCATTGGGCCACAGTTGAAGTACATACCGTAGTCTGGGCACCTCTGCTATAACCATGACTAAAGTGGATTACCAAAGTCAGAATAGTAACCTGTAAGTAAATAGCTGTTGATATGGTCATTGACCTAAGCAGAGGTGGAAAGTAACAAATTACATTTACTGGTGTTACTGTAACTGAGTCTTCTTTTTTGTGTACTTGTACTTTTTCAAGTCATTTTGAAACTCAGTGCTTTCACTTTTACTTGAGTATGTTTTAAAAAAAAAAGTAGTGTATTGCACAATCGTATCTGTTATTGAGTACAAATTTAATCAATAAATTAAAGTATTGAGAGAATTGTGCTCTGGATATACTTGTGTGTCATGCGACATGAAAGATATTCTCCAAATAAAAAGCACTTCATTTTTTGCCGACTGTTAATGGCAGAGGCTTTTATTTTGACATATCCAAATAGGAACACCGTGGCATTAAACACATAACAATTATATGAATATTCGGTCTTTGTGGTGGTGTCCGGATATTCATTTTGAAATGTAGTCGATCAATCGATCAATCATTTTAATGTCATTGTCATATAAATACTACAAAATTTCATTGGCGCAACACAAAATTGCTCTCTTCCCCCACAACGCTTTGCTGCACTGTGACTCCTCTCAGCTTAACTTTCACTTTTCACTTTAATACACCAGGGGAGTCAAACAAAAGCTGCAAAAGGCTCCAATCTGGCCCCACAGACTCACCAAGTAAGGTGGTGATATAGGATTTCTTTTCTTGACATTTCACTGTATTTTGCACCAGAAGGTTTTACTGAAATTGACTTTATGTTGAGCTTGCACTTATTTTCAGTACTAATTATGTGATCTTCCAGACATAGCCGTGGAAATGTGTTGTTGGTGCTACATCAGCCGTTTTGTTTCTGCAAAGCACAATGTCTTTGGGAGGAGAGTTTGACGTTTGTAACGTTTGAGTTCTTTGATACTGACTCGTCAGTTGGGCATGTGGGGGCTATGATCCGTCTTTTAAACCACTATTCAAAGAAAGGAAAGAAGAGAAAAATCATATAAAATCAGCAGTTGGAGGAATTGCGCCAAGAACAATGGAATTAAGTTTACCGCTTTTAAGATGAATTACATGCTGAAGAAGTGCACGATAGAAAACTGGATACATTATAAAGATTGAAGAGGATTCCTTTTTAGTTGCTTTCAGCAATCTTAGTGAAATCTGTTACTGGAGATGGAAAAAAAAAGTGAGCTTGCCAGACTCTATCTGTGCTCAAGGCTAAAGGCCCCGGGCTACACTAACTGCTACTTCTGCAACAGACTCTCATACTGAACTGTCGGAACTTGACTTGGATGAGAAGAAGAAAGTGTTGAGAACAAACCACTGCAGCATTTATTCTATTTTTGGGAGCCCATAAGGTGAGTGTTGTGAATCTGACAACACTATATGTTCGCTAAGTTAAAATATAATCTGCTTCTTATGTTTGTACAGCTACATCGAGCTCAGTATGTTAGTACAGCAGCGTATCATCGGCGAACGGTGAAGATGTTCAGATGCAATTAGTAATGACATTTACAGACTCTATCCACCTCCTTCTTGTTGGACTTACTAAAAATTCTGTCTGATGAGTGCAGTTTATTTTACCCCATGTTACATGGCTGAATACTACGACCCTGCTGCTTTGGGTCAATCATTTTGGAGGGAGATTCAATGCAGAATCGAGCCTTTTTTTTTCATATGATGCCACCATGGGGACTGAAAATCCCCAGCATCCCTGTCAGACAAGATAGATTATACATATAATCTAGACAAGAGGGGTCAAACACTCACACTTTCAGCCCAATTTCATCTTGAGTGAGTAAAATTGTGCCATGTTCTTCTACGCATGAGTGACTAGATGTCTACCTCCAGACAGTCATGACTCCCAGTCCATATTCTCCTGAGACTTGGTAGTTTTATAGTTGAGAGTCACTCGGAATAGTAATCCAACTTGGTCATCCATCTATACGCCACCATGATTGGCCCTACATGAAAATTACATTGTTTTCAGATGTAAAATTATGTAGTTGTCGTTGAAAAAACAATGTGTTTTTGTATGAAACAGGGCCTCACTGTGTTCTTGACTGCTATGTTCCCCGTGTTTCTGTGTTATTTGATAAAAGAAGCACTTGTCTCGACACTGCTCTGTCTGGCGTGTGTGAGTCCTCCGTCCAAACGTGATCAGTAGTTGTTTTATTTTATGTGCCAAACATTTTTTTTCAAACTTTTGTTGTGACGTGATTTTACATTTCTATCAATATGCTGATATTTTTGCTAAAATGTTTCAAACACTCTGTGTTATTTCTTTTCTGGTGGGAATAACATATGGGTCAGATTTACCTTCAAGACAGTATTCCAACAGTTTGGGAATTGTAATTTCTACCATTTTTTCCATGAGAGAAGCAATAGATAGAAATCACACCGATTGTTCCTTCTCACACTTCAGTTTTACTTATACGTAGTGACGGATTAGTTGCATGCACAATTACACTAGGTTTGCTTCCTCTTTGGTGTGAGACAGGATACAAATGGTGGTTTATAAATGTTAAAGAATTCACACTGATCTCACTCCGGTCCTCCTCTATCTTTTTATTTATTTATTTATTTTTCTCCAGCAACCGCGACAACTTTGCGCTGTTTGCACGTTCACAAGTGATCCCTCGCAGGAAAATGTAAACAGTCCTTGTTGTCTCATTGTTCAAAGCTCTTCTCACGTCATGTGTTGTCGGCAATTACCTGCTTCATCCTCTGTTGGCTCCTCGCGTCCCTTCTATGCCTGGTTGAATGACGTCCTTGTCTTTTTCTTCTCCTTCTTGTGTGTCTGACTTGTCAAGTGTTTCCCTCTCATGTGCAGACTTGTTCAATTTTTAGGGTTTCTTAGAGGGGGGGGGGGGGGGGGGGGGGGGGGACGGTGATTGTGCAACGACGTGATCGTGACTGTCAGACATTATTGCTTTTATTTGCCCTATACCAGGGGTCGGCAACCTTTAACACTCAGAGAGCCATTTGGACTCGTTTACCACTGAACAGAACACGCTGGGAGCTGCAACGCGCAACTGCTGCTACCGTGAGCTGTGACCGCAACTACTGCGCTCTTCACGCCGCTATTGTTGCGTAATGACGTTACATCCCCACGTTGTTCACAACACCGCCTCCATTTTACCGCACTCTCTGTCGTGGGGCCTCACAACACAGTTGGCTCTGGGTGTGCTTTGCCTTACCGTGCCGCCCCGGCCCTCCCCCGCTCCGGGATGAACTGCAGTGGGACCGAGGCTCAATTAGCCGCTGCAGAGGGACGAAGATGCAGCTCTGGAGCCATTTGTTGGCAACCCCTGAACTATACATTTGAAGCAGGCCAGAGGTTGACATTGTATGAATGCTACAGACCTTTAAGAGGAAAACTCAGGGTGTGTCCATTGAACTGGGCCTGATGATACAACGTCTTTTTTACTGTATAAACACTGTCTTTTAATATGTTGCTCCTGCGATCCGTCTTGGAAGGGTGTTTTAATTAAGAGCCAGCAATGAACAATAGACTAAATCAGTCAGCAATAGTTACTGTTACTTTAAAATCCTCTGAACCTGGATTTGCTATCACTCCAGACTCCGGTGGGCTGAACAGACGCAGCTGTCACTTATGAACCGTTTAAAGTCAATCATTGAATTTGTTTCTCTCATCAAGGATAGCAAACCTTTTGACTTGTAGAGGGGGAAACGCCAAACATCTATTTGAATCAAATGTCTATTCAATTCACTTCAATTTTATTTCTATAGTGGCAAATACAGCAGTCATTTCAAGGCTCTTACACAGAGAAATACCAACAATTCCACTTGAGTAAGTAGTGGAAAGGAAATAAAACAAAAAAAAGCACTCCCTTTTACCAGGAAGAAACCTGCAGAACCAGACTGAGAGGTGAAGACTTTCTGCTGTTCCAGTTGGAATTAGGAGATGCATGGAGAGAAAAAAAGATAAGACAGGCAGACAGAGAACAAAAAGCAAACCGACATAGAGGAACTCGCTGCAGACCAGGGACTTTCAGCTCCACTGTCATAGGTCCTGCAGAATGTTAGTGACACGTAACAGTGAAATATGGTGAGTGAGATAGGCAAAATGGTCAAGTACCAACTAATCAAGCAATGTTAATTAAACCCAACAGCCTTTTTTATGCTGAAATATACAGTTTGGTGAGATTTCAGAAAACTGTGGCTTCACTTCAGAAAAGAGGAACCAAGGTCCATATACTCATTGTGCACTTCACATTTAGGGTTGCACAATTTGATATTGAGAGACCAATATCAAATTGGAAAACAGAAACCAATGGTTTCCAGTTCCCATTTTCCGACATGAAAAGGAAAATCGAATGGCCGGAAGGTACTCGGACCATTCTGTTCATTTCACTTCTTTACATCTGAAAAATGTACAGGGAATAGTGGCCAGAGGCAAAACATTTGTAAATATCAAAGTGTGATTTCTATCACTGATCAGTTGCTGTACATTAAATGATTAGTTCACTAATGGTGCAGCATTAATCTGCATGTTTCTTTGTTGTTGTTTTGTAAGATAATTTGGAGAAAGAAATTGGAAATAAATCCAACTGGTAAAAAAAAAAAGAACTCAGTTGAGTTTGACAAAGCTCCCATCTCATGTTTAATTTTCTGTCAGGTAGTGAATGTTTTTTTTTTTGTTTGTTTTTTAAGGACTGAGCCCGAAAAGCCAGGACCCTAATGTATTTGTAATGCTTCTTCTTCTTCTTCTTCTTAAACACGCTCAAAAACTCACCAAATCTGGCACACTCAATCAAGGCTGGCGAAAACTTGAAGGAAATATAAAAAAATAACCCCCAGAGTGCCAAAATGTGCTCTCTAGCGCCACCTAGAAACACTAAACGGCCTGCAGGAATGTCTTAGGGAGATCAAACTAAAACTCAATTGTTCGTCTCATCAAGACCGATAAATCACGTGCTCATACCCTGGACCTAAATCCAAAAGGAAGTCCACAATTTGCCTTTCAAAATAAAATTAGCAAACGCTATCTCCTCTGAGGGCGAATATCATATCGGCTTCAAAAAACGATTAAATTACAAAGGAGAGACTCCTGCTCAAAGATTCAGTTAAACATTTTGATTAGTTGAGCGGTTTTGTTTTTATTAGCCATCAAAGCTTCAAATGCCAAATCCCGCCGCCTCCCTCCTCTCATTCAAATACATGGGAAAACCAAAATGTCTCCTCAAAAACAGCCGTGACAGAACACCCTGAACAAGTGGCAACTGTGGCTAAACTGTGACTCTGATCGCAAAAGTGAGCAGATCAGAAGCGCGTCAAGAACCTGCCGAACAAGACAATGTAACTCATGTGGGGAAAATTCCATAAAACATGACCTTTTTGACGAGAGAGAACAACGCTGTCATTTTTTTTGTTCCGGCGATTTCAAGCCACATTGATCATTGAGTCAGATGGAGCAAAATTGTGCGTCTGAGTCAAACTGCGCCTCCTCGTGTCTAAAGTTTATGTCTGACTGCTTCGAAACCCACACAGACTGAAAGACAACAAATTTTCCTCAAGAAATGATAATTTCATCAAAATATTTGCCCGAAAACTGGATTCTGAGGAGTTGTTTCCATAATATGGAGATAAAATCCATCCTCTTTCCCACTCTGATGACATCATTAACTGCAGGTGGTCAAAACCATAGATATAAAACACTGGATGCCTTATGGCGCCACCTGTGGCGTGTCTCGTTGCTGCCCCACAATTCCTTGCGGCGACAACATTTAAAGGGACCCACTCATCCGAGCGTTCAGGGAAACTCACGATGTCGGAAAAATGGAGCAGATCATGTAAGTCACCAAAGCAATAATCTGCCTTGAACAACTTTAGATCATATAAAACCCAAATGCGCTTTTTGTAGTCCATTTTCAGAAACTTGTAGTTCTTTCCCCATCATGGTCGACGTCACTAACTTGCGCCGCCGTCTCATTGTTATGATCACACTAAGTGAAAGTGCTGTCCGACTGCCACGCCACCGTGATCGCCTTTCACTATCTCCTTTAGGAAGCCTTCTAACACCTTCCTGGGTGATGGGTGGGGGATAACATAAAATACCCTTGTTCGTGCTACATATATTATTTGCAGGTATCACACTGATCCAAATACTTTCCAACTGTTATTAGATTAAACCAGCCTGAGCAGCTCTATCTATAGAGTAACATGAAGCAGGAACATGAATTAACAAAGAGGCAACAACAAAAGAGGAACATGATTTTCAGAGTTTGAGCAAATGATGATAGAAAACAAGCAACCCCTTGTAGCGGGGTAGCTTGGGGTGTAGCGGGGCCCGGGCGTTCTACCGCTGCCAAGCGGCAGAAGCCCGAAAGCGGCTTACCCCCTCAAGACCCTGTGTGACCAAGTGTGGTTAAAATTGTAGGTGATCTTTTTTTCCAGCGACAACTACCACCTTCTTCAACTCAGAAACAAAGGTGGCCTGGTCATTCCTTCACCAGGGACTGTGCGAGTGATAACCACCGCTGAACGTTACATTAGGTGAATGACGAACGTCCAATCAGCAGCGATACACCTGAAAGTGTCTCAAGTCAATCATGTAGTCTGAGCTAAAGTGGGAGCAGAAGATATTTTGACTTGGGAGAGCATGAAATAGACACTCAGCATGGGATTGACAACCATCACTTTCAACTGCTCTCTTTGATTGTCCATGTATTTCATCTTTTAAGGCAGTACCGTGTTACTAAACTTCACACTTCAGAACTGCAAGGAGGCAATCTGAGAAAAGTTCATGGTAAAATTCTGCACTTCAAAGGCCACTAGACTGATTATCATAAAGTAAGAAAGCAAGCAAACAAGCAGTATGTCTTCCTGAACGGATTTTCCTGCTATTTCACATGTATTTGCATTGAATGTATTTAGTTCTAAGTAATAAATATCATTGTTTATATAATTTCTTGACACAGGCTGTGTTGCAAGTATCTCAATGAAACAAAAGTAACTCGTTATGTAATATTGGTAATTTTTCCTTTAACTAAGAGCAGACATCATTGATATTTAGCTTCTCTGAGTTTCTCAAGGCACTTTTTGTGGGGTTGGTCGGTAGGAAAAAAAAAAGAAGATATGATTGGCCAATTTTTCCTTGAAGTACGAATTTGATTTAATTTAGTGTGTGTGTGTGTGTGTGTGTGTGTGTGTGTGTGTGTGTGTGTGTGTGTGTGTGTGTGTGTGTGTGTGTGTGTGTGTGTGTGTGTGTGTGTGTGTGTGTGTGTGTGTGTGTGTGTGTGTGTAAAAAATTTATGGATTAGCTAGATTAGAGGTTAGTTAGTTAGTTAGGTAGGTAGGTAGTTAGTTAGTTAGTTAGTTTGTTAGTTTAATGCTAATGCTTTTAATGCTTATTAATGCTAATGCTAGGCTAAATGCACAGCAGATTAGCATGTGAGATAAGACCAGACTCTAGGTCAGGGACACCTGGGGAGTAACCTGTGTGATTGTCAGGTAGATAACAGGTACTAGCCTAGCATGCTAGTTAGCATGCTAACAAATTTTTTTCAATTGAGCTGATATTTGGAGGGTGGCCTATAGGGGGGGCTAGGGCTATGGATCACTAGCTAATGAGCAATGGTAAACAAATGTAGATATAAAGCAAAACAAATTGTAAAAAGCTTAAATTGACGTGTACCATTAAGTGTATTGCCTATAAAAATGCAACCGAAAGGGTTTGATGATTTCACACTGATCGTATTCAGGGATAGATAGATAGATAGATAGATAGATAGATAGATAGATAGATAGATAGATAGATAGATAGATAGATAGATAGATAGATAGATAGATAGATAGATAGATAGATAGATAGATAGATAGATAGATAGATGGATATAGATAGATAGATAGATAGATAGATAGATAGATAGATAGATAGATAGATAGATAGATAGATAGATAGATAGATAGATAGATAGATAGATAGATAGATAGATAGATGGATAGATAGATTTTTTTCTTTGACAAGGCCCCAAACGATAAGATACAACACATATTTAAAACACAATTAAGACAAAAGTAAGACATAAAATAAATGTTATATGGAAACAGGAAACAAGAGCCGATAAAAAAAAAAAGAAACACAGATATACATATGTGCAGTCTGGTTTCTTATTTCATTTTGTTTAGAGTGGCTATTGCATTTGGGATGAAGGATTTTTTGTTAATGTATTTGGGGGGCCAGAGGGACTTTGAAGCATCTGCCTGATGGGAGGAACTGGAAGGAGTGATGGAGGGGGTGAGAGGAGTGATCAGGGTGGCTTTCCTGATCACAGAGCGTTTGTACAGTTCAGGGATCGGAGTTTGTGGTGAACCTATGATTTTGCTGGCCTGTTTAACAACACGGGAGAGTTTTGTTTGGTGTTTCATCAAGAAGAAGCCATACCAGGATGAGATGTTGAATGTAATGATGGATTCAATGAGTGAGGTGTAAACTAAGGTTAAAAATGCCTCTGCTGAAATTAAAAGCCCTCAGTTTCCTCAGCGGGTGGAGGCGCTGTTGCCAGCCCCAGGTGAGCCACCAGAGCCATGTCGTCTGCGTATTTAAAAAGTGTCATTCCTTCACTGTTACAAGAGATGTTATTCGTGAACACAGAGAAGAGAATGGGAGATAAAACACAACCCTGAGGGTCGCCTGTGTTTAAAATCACTTTGCTGGATTTAAAACAGTGTAAAAACACCTGCTGTGGCTTGTCGTGTAAAAGAAATTCTGAATGCATAAAATCAGGGTGAACCTGAACCTGAAGGTGTGAGAGGTGGTGCAGTAAGCTGTCTTTGTGCACATTATTAAAAGCAGAGGAGTAGTCCATACATCAAATCCTGGTGGGGGGGTGTGAAGAGTCCAGTTGTTTTGTGACAGTGTCCAAAAGTGTGAGACATGCACCTGCTACCCCACGTTTTGCCTTATAGGCAAACTGAGAAGAGTCCAGTTTGTGTGAGAGAATGTCTGACATTCAGTCTCCGGCCACTCGCTCCATGCATTTCCACATCATGGAGGTCAAAGCCCCTGGATCTGTATTCTTTTAGCTCTTTAGGGTGAGATTTGGGGGGATTATTGATGATGGAGGATTCCTTCCACGGATGAGGGACAGACTCAGAGTCCAAAAGGAGCTGGAAGAGTCTGGTGAGGACTCCACTCAGCTGGGTGGAGCAGTCTCTGAACACCCTGCCTTTGAGCCGGTCAGGGCCAGAGGCCTTGTGTGGGTTGACCCTGTGCAAGATGGAGGTCACCAGCTGCTCGTTGATTGTGAGGGCTTCATCTCGGGGCGAGGCGGAGGGTGGTTTGGCAGCTTCGCTATCCTTCTGAACTCCTGCAGCTCCCTCACTCTGAGCTTATCTCCTTGTAAGAAGGCCTTGTTCTTTCGGACCAGGCAGATTTTCATGTCCATTTCTTATTGTTCGGATGTATTAAAATTCCTTCAGTGGGAGTGACAATGTCTTCACAAAATAAAATCTAAGATGTCAGCACATCTTTCAGCATATGATTTCAAATATTTTTTTATTGTTTTTTTTTTTAAAGCAAACAAAAAATGACAATAAATTAACAAAATACAATAACAACATAAACAGTTGGGCAGTTACATTTCCATGTACGTAATGGCAGAGAACAAGTGGCAATGGGTACAATAAACAGTCGCAGAAAGAACTGCAACCTGGTTAATAAAAATGCACTTGCCCTCTCCCACTCCCACCTTAACTTTTCAAAACAAAATTAAACTAAACTAAGGCACCATATTTATAATTTAGCAAGTGGTGAGGCAAGGCAAGCCCCACAGACCCACAATACACAACACAGTGTATTGTGGGTCAAAGGTCAAGTCAGGACATATTTTGAGCAGATGTTTGAGTGTCATGGAAGTAAGATAAGAAAGGCTCCTGGGTTCTATAGAATTTGTCTGATGAGTCTAGACGAGGCAGCACCTTTCCATTTCAGCAAGACTGCACGTCTTGCTGACAGCAAAGCAAAAGGTAACCATACGACGCTCAGCAGACGTCAGATGTAGCAGGGCCATGGCAGGATTAGGATCCAAGGTTTTCCTTCAAACGTTTGATAGAGTTTGGAAGACATCTTTCCAGAATCTTTGAAGCTGGGGGCATAGCCAGTACATATGGATCAGTGCAGCATCATCTCTTTTACATTTGTTACAGATGGGAGTAATATTTTGGTAGGATTAAGATAATTTAGCCTTTGACATGTGAGCCCCTGTGGACCCCGTCGGCATGTTAAGATCATTATTACTTAAACTTATAACTCATTAAAATCCCCCAGTAAATTCACTGGCTGCTCTCCAGATCAACTGACAGCTCTATGGGAACAGGCAGATATGTGCTCAGCAGCTTGATTAAAATTAGGACCTGGTCCATAAACTAAAATCACAGTTATTTGGGAAAATTCACGGATGGGGTAGTGTGGTCTGATGGACACAGTCATCAGTTCGAAGTGTTTGCAGCACTCAGTCTCTTGACAGCCATGCAGACCCCACCTCCATGACTAATAATGTTAAAAATTTGATTTTACTCTTTGTAATTGTAATCCATAATCCATTACTCTCACTGCTGCACCACAAACTGTTCCTTAGCTGTAATAATTGAAAATGTGCAAGGATACAATAGATAAAATTAACTCACACGCACACACACACACATGCAGACATGCCTAGTGGTCTGGAGACAAGGCAGGGTACTGAGGGCTTAAGGTGAGGAAAAGCCACATTTGGGGGCCGTCCACATTGGGAGTGGCACAGCTTCTAACCACAGGGGGCACTCCCCCCAAACCCCCCACCCCCACCCCACCCCCCCAGCCCGGGCAGACCGGCAAGTCCCACAACATATGTGGGGGACCGACCAGGTGCCTGGGATGGGGGGACCCACGGGAACGCCCCTCCAGTGGGGAATGTGGCCACCACCAGTGTAGCATCCGCTAACAGTTTCACTGGAGATAAAAGATTCAGTTAACAACCTAATAATAGTAGATAAATAGATCATAGATAAAAGTAGATAAAGAAATATATATACTTATACACATATATAAAAATCAGTTAAAAAGCCTGATTAAAAAGGTGAGTTTTTAACCTTTTTTTAAAAACCTCAAGGGTCTCTGCAGCCCTGAGGCTCCCCCCGGCAGGCTGTTCCACAGACGGGGGCCACAGGAGCTGAATGCAGCCTCCCCCTGGGTCTTGGTCCTGGTTTTAGGCACAATTCAAAGGCCGTCGCCGGAGGACCTCAGGGCCCGTGAGGGTCGATATGGTAAAAGTAGGCCAGATAAATAGCAGGGTGCAAAACCATTAAGACACCTAAAAACTAATAAAAGAACCTTAAAATCGATGCAGCATCTTGAAGTTTTGACATCCACTCATGAGATTAAATCCATTGACAAGTCAGTCATTATCTTACGGTGGCGTCTGTTGAGGGGCAGGATTCAATCTGTATTTAAATCGCTTTGTGAAGTTGATATGCTGGAAACAGACAACGGGAAAGTGAGGAAACGGGAAAGTGAGTAACTTTAACGAGAGTATTAGAAATCTTTCTGACATCGTGTGTGTCGTCAAATGTAAATTAGTGTTACTTTTACCACCAATCCCATCCACTTATACCTAATGATCGTGTCTTTATTAAATCTTCAAACAAAGTATGGATCCACCGTTGCTTGGAGCCACTGAAAATGTAACTTTTTGAAAACTGCTCCGAGTGTGGAACTTTTTGAAAATGCTTGGAAACCGTGTAGCTGAAATGAAGGAAGGCCCAACTTTTTGAAAATCCTCCATCTCTGTCAACGTGGAAACGGAGTGAAATGCAACTTTTTGAAAACGGCTCCCGCGGAGCTTTAAAACATGGACATGAGTTCCAAACTGACTTTGAGCTGGATCACTGGATTTTCTCCGAAGCTATTTCTACTAGAAATTACCTTCAAGAGTTTCAGTGATGACGAGAATAAAAGAAACACATGGTCTCACCCTGAAAACCTGCCACATTTACGATTTCATCCTTCCATTCTACATGTTTACATGAATGTTGGATGTGTTGACTTGGTCTCTACATCCTCCATATCTCAATCTGGTGACGCTTTGGTGGGTTTTAGTGGGAAAACCAAGTCCGATCTCCACCTTGCACCTTCCACAGGGATCTACTGTTGAAGGATTGTTACTTGATAATCACAGGATGCTTCAGTGGATCACTGCTTTTCTTAGCACCACAATTTTATATATAAAATATTCGTTTCCATTGCAGTTTTTATTACAGGGCATCGCTTTTTGCAAAATTACACCTGGGCAGCCCCCCCCCCAGCGATCAAGACAGTGATAGATGATTATTTTCATGCTTTATAATTTTCCCTCAAGAATTTTCCACTGAAATGACTTTAAAGAATTACGCCAAAGTTCACCTAACCAGCCTTAATGATAAATCTTCTCCCAGATGCGAGCAATAAGTAGCTGAAATGAAATTCCGAGCAAACTTGAGACTCACACTTGGAATTCCTTTTTTTTTTCATGCTATACTTGGTAGTACAAGAGGAGTTTGAAGCTGAACACCCTGAAGTGATTAACGTTAGCACATTTATTCCTTTTTCCTCTGCTTTGGAAAGTTTATTAATGCAGCAGAAGAATGAATCGTGTAAGGACGTTTTTTCGTTTTCCACTTCAAGCAATCTTAGCTCAATTACAGCGTTTAACATTAGGGAATTCCTTTCCACCCTCCTTTTCTGACACGATGAGTCGGAGACATTTCGGAACATATTAAACAGTTCTGCTGCGTTTCAGCGCAGGTTAGCATGTGCATTCATACCCCTCACACTTCCCTCATATCTTTTCTAATGGGATTACTGGTGTTTCATTTGAAAGCCAGGTTGAGCTGATCAGTTTTTTACAAGTGATAATGACAGTCACACCTACAGTGGAATAATATTTTGGTACGACAAAGTGTGACAGCTCTACCACACCCGGCACGCAGATAGTTTGTCTCAAAAAGCCAAAATCCAACTTACAGTTTGTTCAGTGCTGAGGATCTTCACAGAGAACTTTGAAACCGTACAATTCAGCTTGGATAGTCTATATGTGTGCAGGAAGTAAATGCAGATGCAAGTAACTCGTCCATTAGAACAAAGAGTGCAGCCTCACATTATGAGTCCATTTATGTTTTACTGTATCAAAACTGGGTCTCAACCAAAAGTAAAACTAAAAATATTTGTGGCGAACAGGGTGTGAATTGTTAAGAAATCATAGGAGAGATGTTCCAAGAAATCTTGATTAAAAAGGAATGACAGAGTTTGATAAAAGAAAAGGAACGTATAGATTTAATGAAGACAAACATTTATGAGATCAACGTGAGTCTATGTATTCCAAGAGCTTCACCGTGTTTCTCAAAACAAACCATTGTAAGTGAATTACAATTACAAAACTTAACATCTTTGTGATTAAAACAGCTTTTTGAAGACAAGTTAGAGAGAATTTTAGCATATTTAGAGATGGTTTTTAATGGTAAGTTGTGGACTGCATTTATTTTCTTGTCTTGTTTTTGAGATTCTGCCTCTATCTCTAAATATAATCTTTAGTTGTGTTTTTGTGACTCGGAAAAGTCACTGACATATTCAGTCACAACTCCCTCATGTTGAAATTACACATTTCAAAATGCTTCAGTGTGCGACAAAGTCTCAATTCACACAGCAACGTTTCAGGTGAAATCAAATCGCTCTCAGACAAAATGGCGAGGAAGGCAGGCTCTGTTGCATGCGCAGAACTTTACAGTCTGACATCTGTGTCTGAGCGACGGGTGTTGGACAGGCTCCTGTCAGTCCTGGACGACCCACTGCATCCACTGTACAGCACCATCTCCAGGCACAAGGTGGAGCTTCAGTGATGGGATGCTGTCACTGTCCTGCTTCACTGACAGACGGAGGAAATCCTTCCTCCCTCACCATGCGGTTGTCATCATGCACCTCAGACTTCAGGTTATATTTGAACTGCTTCTTATTTAGTTATCATCCATCCATCCTCCCATCCAGCCATCCATCCATCCATCCTTCCATTCTCACTGCGAGATGACTGAAGAACTCAAAGAGACCCAAATCAGGTGTGAGTAACACTTTTAACAAACTACAGACACTTCAAAGTGACAAGATTCACTTCTCGTCAGGTTTTCGAAGTTGGTGAGAACGTTGCATCGCCTGCTGTTTTCACTCCAAAGACAAATTGAATCACAGCAGATGCTGCGGAATCAAACGATTTTAAACAAACATAACTTCCATTACTATCTGCTTCGACTTTATCATTTCATTTGTGCTTGACTCAAAAATCCCAACTCTAATTTATTCCAACCCCGGACAATAAAAAGTGAAATACAGTGTGTGCCCAATTATTAGGCAAGTTATATTTTTGAGGATTTATTTTACTTCCTAACAACTACACGGCTCTTACTCAATCTGAAAAATGTTAATAAAGCTTGAACCTCAATATTTAAGGAGGTTGATGTCCAGTTTTGCCTTTCTAAGAGAATATCTTAGAGTGCAGAATTATTTAGCAAATATTGGTGCACAGAATTACTTGGCAACTAAATGAAACACAAACATTTTCTCAAGTCACTTGTTTATATTCATCTGTTACAGTGAAGATGATGAACAAACTGAAAATCTACAAGTAAACATTACCTCCAGTATAGCCACCCTTCGTTTCAGTAGCCGTCATAAACCTTACATCCATGGAGTTTGTCAATTTCATGGATGCACGGTTTTCCTTCATGGTAAATGTTCAACTTACTGGTAAACATTTGATGCATGTGACGGAGCATTGTGGTGCATATAGAGCATGATCTTCTCTAAAGATGTGGCCTTTTTTTGTATCACAGCTTGAAGAAAGTGTCCTCAAAAAACTGGCAGCAGTTCTAGGAGTTGGTTTTAAGTCCCAGCTCAACCTGGAAAGGTCCAGCAAATTCATCTTTAATGATGCCTGCTCAGGATGCATCAATATCTACGCCAGTATTGGGTCTGATACTGCACAGCGTACTCATACTCGTTACAGATACCCAACACAACCACGTGGTTATTACGTGACTTCATGCGTCGGCAACCTCGGCAGCAGGAAAATAAGAGAACACGAGAGATGTCTGCAGTTTGGAGAGTCTTTTATATTAATGAGAATGACAAACTGCAAGATATGATCTGCCAAAATATCAAGAGGAGGCGAACACTAGTTTGTACAACACTGGCAACAAAAACTAATGAGCAAGATCGGGCTAACTCTACTGGTCCAAACGTCACTGGTGATTAACTGCTCAGGGTGTCCGTGCTGAATGCTACATGCTAAATAGTTTCAGGGCTCACAAACCAGCAATGCTACATGTTAAACAGGATCAATGTATGACTGATACACTCATTACCAGCATGCTAGTGTGTGTGGGACAGTGAACTCGGTCTTGCAGTCTGTCTACAGTGAGACTAAGGCAGTGTGTAGATAGATGCTACGCACTGCCTAAGGCTTTAAGGCTGTTGGATATGTGTGTATCATCAATATAGAGAGGTGCAGAGGTGGTTCGTGACAACTTAGCCTTCACATATTGTTTGCCTACGGAGTATGAATTAGGCTTTATGGCGTTTGTTAAGTACTTGTTTCGGTACTCGGTATCAGCAAGTAGCCAAAGGTTAGTATTGCACTTTTAAAAAGAGGTATCTTTGCATCCCTATTACCTGCCCAGAAGAGAACCCAACCTCCACCTTGATGTGGAGCTTTGTGCCCATTTCTCATCCTGCCACAGGTCACTCCATCTGGTCCGTCAAGAGTCACTCTCATTTCATCTGTCCATTAAACCTTTGAAAATTCCGTCTTCAAGAATTTCTTGGAACAGTCTTCACATAGAAACAAACAAACAGCTGCAGTGTAAAGGAAAAGTAATGTGAGTTTAAGGCAGTAAACACATTGACAATCCTAATGTTAGAGTTGGTCCAGAAGTAAAAGGAAATAGATTCACATTAGAAAAAAACGTTAAAAACACAGTTCTTCCTAATGTGAAAGCAAACGAACAGCAAGTTTTCATGGCCGAAATAAAAAGTGCATGAAATTAGTAGATATAATTTCTTAACTATTTTACTATAATACATTAATTATCAGCCAATTCCCAACAGGACCATCTTGTTTTTAAGAGCTGGTGATGTTGCGCAATTTTTCGACTTGTAGGGATGAGCCACATGAGGAGGACGGCCATTTTAAAGAAGGAAGACGGAAATCGACGGAGAAAATCAGCTTCAAGAGGAAAGAAATTCTGGAACAAAGAGGAACAACAAATGATGACCTGAAAGACACTAAAACCCAAGCTTAGCGGAGCTATGTAATCGTTGATGACTTATCCCGTCATGACAATCACTACGAGTGGTCTCTGGGCCCTGGTAATCACCGGAAAGCGGCATTCAGATGGTGCACGCTGCATTGTTGAGAGGCAGATAAACAGTGTATTATGTCTGGGACATGCTGGCATAACCCCTTAATCCTGAAATGCACAGGCTGCTTTTGTGTCACAATTACATACCTCATGCTTTGGAGGCCATATGTGTTTTCTTTTCAGTGTGTAACATGGACAATATAAAATAAAACACACACAAAAGAGGATTTCTCATTTGGGAAATTTAAAGTGTAAACCAATTTCCTCAGTCGTTCCTTGTTTGGGCCGCCTTCTTGCAGATTGACGTGTGCCGAGCCCAAATTGGACAGCACAGGCGTTAATTATACGCTAGTCACAAACTGAAGGTCAGTGCAACATTTCAGAGTTTTTTTATTCTCCTCCAGCTGTGGTCCAACGAATCATTAGTCACATGTTAAAGGTTTTAAGAAAAGTATTATTTTCAATAAGCATTTAGACAAAAGAAATAGCTTGGTATGTTTTACTCAAGGAGTTACATTCACAAAGTGGTTCCACATGATTATAGATATCAAGAAAAGAACGGTACACAGTTTATTGTATTATGGAATGAAAAGCCAAACAAAGTCTTCCATTTGAGTGAGCACGTGGCTCGATTGGGGAACAGAAACCCTTCTCAGTGGAAGATTCTGACATCTTCCAGCTCACTAAATTAGACCTCCGGCCCAAGAAACTACAAGTGCTTTTATACTGCGTTAACATGGTAGAGGCGGCTCAGCCGATGATATAAGATTACGGAGGTTTGATCGTTTAGAGTGCACATCTTGTGTTGTACGCTCTGAATTGCGTTGTATTTTTCCAGGCTCCAGGTCTGATTATAAATGCTTTTGTTTCATGAATGGCAGGGAATCCAAATCTTTATTGTCAGTAGCCTTGGGTAGGTCTTAGATTGCAGAGACGTTGTCATCAGCAGCAAAACAAAACTGCAATGGAAGCTACGCCATATTGTCCTGCTTTGCTCCCGGAATTCCCTGCTGCTCGTGCTCCCGTGTTGTTGTGTCATGTCATGCTGGTTTCTTTATGTTTCCTGTTTTATCTTATCAGTGATGACTCTGTAGCTTCACTTGCCATCGCCTCAGTACTTTTCAGTCAGTGTGTGATCACCTTGAGTCGCATCTGTGTCTCGTTTTCTTCACTTTTCCCTGCGGCGTCGATGTGGTCTCGTCTTGAAGGGTTGGAATTTAGGTATTTTCCTGGGAGCGCTTTGTGTGTCTGTCATTTCAAAACCTAAAACGCAACGTCTTGAAAATGCCCTGACTCCCTCTCTGTGGAAGGTAGGGAAAACGCTGCTACTGTGCATGCACAGCCTCCAGAGTGTCATGACTCCCTGTCCATATTCTCCTGGGACTTACCATACCTTACCGCAATTATTGATAAAGTGTTGAAAACAAAGCGCTACACATGAGGAGTGAATTAAAACATAGAACAGTCTGTCTGTTCTGACCGTGTGCTGATATGCCCTCTATATGCTGCAGTACCATTGTTACTGTTTATTACATTTTTGCCTGCACTGATACATTTATTGAAGTATTAAGTATTTATTAGTGTTTATGGGTTGTGGAGAAGGGTTTTGCAACTTGGTCGTCTGTCTATACAAATGTCTGTGTACTTCACTGTTCATAGCGTATTGTTCTCTGCACGTGTGTGTCTGTGTTTGTGTGTGTGTAGTTTCATTACGAAAACAAACAAGAGCAACCAAAGATATCTGACATCTGCCAAAATTTTGGGACAATCTGGATGAGAAACTTAGTAACACGTAGCAAAACGGGATGAACGTCATTGGCAGCACCTAACTGGCCGTAATAGAACTTGAAGGCGGTCCGTAGTGGGACGGGAGGCTGACAGGAAGTGACGTAGTGGGCATTCTATCATGGTTGTTTCATGGTTGCTTCGCGTTTTATCATGTCGTGCCACGCTTTGTCACGGTTCTCACGGCGCCGTTTCATCACGTTCAATTGCGGCTTGCCACGGCGCGCTGGGAGAAAGCCGACTCCGAGCCCGGAGGGGAGTTTCATTCAGGTCTGAGCAATCAACGACAGAACACCTTCTACAAGCTGTGCCATCGAAAAAGAAATCAAGAGGTATGTATGCACCCAGCAAAAGTCTCAGGATACAATGATTGCCTTTACTTTTGGTGGTCCTTTGAGACATAAACGTGCTTCAAAATAGTCCGGCGTCCACATTTCACCCGTAGAAAGTCTTGACAGAAGGTGAAAAACGTGCCAGACCTTCCTCAGAATTCCCCAAAATCCCACGCGCACTACGTTTCAGGCAAACGGGGCTGCCGTGAACATAGTGTAAACGTATCTTAAATGAAACAATGCGTTTTCATCTGAAATGAATAGGTTTAATAGTTTCATTTAAGTAAATAAAGTTCAGTCAATCATTCATCCTTGGGAATATACAGCTTCAGTTACAAAAATAGGCCTGATGTACAAAATTACAAAAAAAGAAACTGAAAAACATGGATGCAATGGCTTAAAATTGTCATGAACTTATCACACAATAGAATACAGACAAAATGCCAGATGATGAATATAGTGAATATAGCAATATTAATGCTGATAGCTGTTGATTTATAGAGATACATACGTATGTGTGTGTATGGATATGCATGCACAAGTGCACATTTGTATACAGGTATATAAAGAGAGATAAATTCAAATGATTAAAAATATATTTTCTTTTTGTACACATCTGGATTTTATATTCTTCTATCTTCATTCACATGTCTGAAATTAACACAAAAACCCCAAAAACAAAGTTATGCCAATGCTTTTCCAAATGCAAAAAGTTGTGTTTTCAGTGACTCAGAGCACCGTTGTTGTGTAAACGGACACCTAAAACTCCCCCAACTAATCAAAGTAGAAGATATTCTCACTGTGAGGTGGCTGAAGAATTCAAAGAGACCCAAATGAAGTGTGAGTGACACTTTGAGTGTTTGTAGTTATTGAAAGTGATGGGATTCACCTTTCATCAGGTATTTCACGTTAGTGGGAGATTTGCATCGCCTGCTGTTTTCGCTCCAGTAACAAATTGCATCCGCTGTGTTCCTGTTCCTACAGGCGCTGTGGAATCAAAGGATTCTAAACACACATAACTTCCATTACTATCTGCTTTGACTTTATTATTGTAACGGAAGTTAAACGGGCCCTCAGTCTGGAGGAGCGTGTGCTGCCTCGTGTTTCGCTTACATGTCTGAGTTATCATTCAGTGAGTGCGGTGTGCAGAGATAAGATATTGTTAGGACTGACTGGGTGGGTGATTTGTGGGCAAGAGTGGAAATGCTTTTGCAATCATAAAAACTGAAGGACTGTAAGAAGAGTGGTAAACACGGGGTGGTAGCAGTTTGTGCCCTATGGGATTCATACCGAGAGAAATCTTGCACAGTGCTTTCTTAAGAGGAGCAGTGAGCATGTGATTGGCGGAAACGCTGGAGCACGGGGCCTTAAGACAGTACTCCAGAGTCATGAAGTGTGACATTATGAAACGACATGAAATAAAAGTACCATTGGATAAAATGCCATTATGGAATATAACGACAGTCGACAAAAGTGAGCTAATAACCAAAGTAATGAGGTTGAGTTTTAATGATTCCTTAAATGATTATTGGTTCATTTCATAGAGTCTGATAGAATTTTAGGAGCTAATAACTATAAATATACCAGAACAAAGGGAAGAGAATCAAGGGGAAAATTAGGCAAAAAGGGAAGGAAATTTGAGAAGCTAACAGAAATGAGCGGCGGACTCGGGGCTATTGCCTCCATTGCATTTCAGGCTGCGTTTGAAGAGCATCGGCGGGGTATATCTGGGGTCTCTGCAGTGGAACCTTTGAGGGGTGGATTAATAGGAGTGGGGGTCTGCTGATGCATGCTCTCGCTCCTTTGGGTCGCCATAATTCACATTGTCAGCTGAAGGGCCGGTGCAGTGCACCAACCCGGAGCTGTCTCTCATCATCACACACAGTCAAGAGCCTGTCAGAACAGATGAAGCCACCGGCTCAGCACTGTCGAGGAACATTGAGCCGTAATTCACATTCCCCTGCCCCGACAGGCCTCACTAAATCCAGGTCCTGCCATGAAACGCTGATCAAGGAAGCCCCGTGTCCAAACCACAGGAGAGCCACTTCGCTGTGAACTAGATTAGCAATGATCGACTTGCCCTCGCATCCCAATCACATGGTATCGGCACAGGTAATTGGCATGTGCTTCAGTATGAACCCTCACAGTCTAAAGGACGACAATTAAGACCTCACTTCCCAGCTTATTTGGAACACATTCGATATGTGTGGCACATGATGTATCACATTCTCCACATTTTCCATTGACGCGATATCACATTTACACTCAGAGGCTTTGTCGGGGATTAAATTAGTGTAATGATACGCAACATCACACCACAATGTCCTTTCGCCGTAGCCCAGAGAGGCGTGCAAGTTCATCCAACCCGGTTTAGCTGGATCTTGCAACAATTATCAGCTTCAGCAGCCTGATGTTTGTGCCGATATACACATCTTGGCATGCAAAAACATCAAAGCGGCCTCCACATCCTCACAGAGAGCGAAATCCTGCGAGTATATTTAACCGGGAAACTCATCGACATCAGCAGCACAAACCCACATCTGTGGTTGAGTTTCTTGATTAAGCTGTCATGAAGAAGCAGGGCCGCGACGATCGGCTCAGGGATTTTCTGGGTTTCATTCATACCTGATGATTGGCACCTCTGTTTTCAAGAAATCTCGTGGCAATTCAACAACTACGTGCAAGACAGAGAAAACAAGAGTTTTTATTTGACTACACACGACAGAGTTACGCAGCAGAGGAGAATTTGAGAAAGCTCCAGCAGCTGATGACCGGATGAAGACATGCTCACTGGACACATGATCGTTCAGAGCCGTGCAGACGCGGGCCGATTTAGCATAACAGCAGTTTAGGAATGTTAATCACTGCACCGTCCATTGCTTTAGCGTGCCGCTGATACCAATGTATAATTCAAATAATTCGAATACATATTTAATTTGCTCCAGGCTTGTGTGCAAGAGAACAAATTACAGTGCAGAAAAAGAACTGACATATTAACATATGTCGTCTGCCAGGCTCCGGTTCTGTGCTGCCTGCTCAATTAAGCGGCTATTGAAATTCTCTGCGCACGTCTCCAAAAGCCGCCATTTAGACAAGTTATACAGCCGCAGACAGTGTGAATGGTTTCCCATGACGCATGCAAAACATACTGCCACGCTGCATGGGGTGCATATGAACTGATGCTTGAACATGTGTTCCGCTGACTAATAACATACTTGCGAAGGACAAAATTATTTTATATATATATATATATATATAAAACCTTTACTTAACCAGGAAAATAAAACCCATTGAGATTAAGATTTCTTTTACAAGGGTGACCTGGCCAAGAGGGCCGCAGCACACATCTACATGTTTCAGTAACTTTTAGGAAACTGTGCTTAACAGTGAAACGTTTTTCATTCACCACATTCTATATTGAAGGAGCGCACAGCTCTCTGATATATTAAAATGTTCTTCTCTGCATCTGTTTTTAGAAATCAAAGTTTTATTTCAAATGCAAAATAATATGGTTCTTTATTTAAGAGGGGAAAAAAAACACAGAAATGCGGCTTTAATGAATGTATAATTAATTCTTATTTGTTAATGTGCAACAAAACATTTATGAAAGTATGTGAAAGTGTGTCTCAACTGCAGGGGTGTCATACATAAGGTCGAAACCACCAAGCACACTAGTGAGAGTCTGAGTACTCTGGTTTGCTCCTCGAGTCCAAAAACATGGCTAATTGGGGATATTTTTGGATGTAGCTGTGGATGTGTGTGTGACCAGTGGCTTCTCTGTGTCTGGACTGGTGGTCTGTCCAGGGTGGCACCTACCTTCATACATTGTTGGCTGGGAGGGGCGCCAACACCCCAGAATCCTGAAGTGGATAAAGCAGTATAGAGGATAAATGGGTTTGTCCTGCACAAACGATCACCCTTGAAATTAATGTGCGGTCAAATATGTGGATTTCCACTGACCTGTGATCATCACTCCCCATGAGAATTATAATTCCCAGCTTGGATTTTTATTCCCAGCTCACTCATGTTTTTTGCTAAAGCTGATATCAACCTTACTCTCTTCAGCCATGATAGGGCCGGCTGTGGCTCGGTAGGTAGTCGTTTCTCAATTAGAAGGTTGCAGATAAGATTCCTCATCTTCCCCTGTCCACCTGTCCACCTGTCAGAGTGCCCTTGAGCAAAACTGCACCCATTGGATGGATAGAGCGCCTTGCTTGGCAGCCACATCCATTGGTTGAAAGAATTTCCATCTGGGATTGATAGTTATTCTATTGTATTGTATTGTATTGTATTATATTCTATTCTATTGGACCTTGAAAGAAGCAGGTACTACTCCAGATTCAGTCTAATGTCACAAACTCATCATATCTGTAGCTGATAGCTATTCAATAATATCCATCATGGACTTTTGTGTGTACTACCAGAATTCTCAAGAAAAGCAATGTGGCTATTCGCCGAACTCCAAGTCGAGCCTCTGTTGACGGAGATATGAAAATTGAGCCGTTCAGCAGAAAAGCCCCCAATCCTGTTGCGTGTTCATTGCTAATCCTCCCTTTGGACGGTAAATGCATTGCAAGAGCTTAGAAAATACACCGGGCTGAACCGTGATGTGCAATCTCCAGGAGACAATAAGAATCAGTGTGTGTTTTCTCCTCTCATGTCTCTGCCAGGTTCACATGCCCACGCGCACACACACACACACACACACACACACACACACACACACACACACACACGCACTGGTGCCAAGTGCATCCTTTACCCTCCCCTCCCCCAGTCCTCGCCACCCACCCACCACCACAAACCGCCATAATATGATAGACTTGTACGCCGGAAGGTGTCGGTGAGAATCTATAGAAAACAAGCTCACCTTACAGGAAGTGTCTTGCACTTGGGGACTGCACACTGCGAAAGTGACTAGTGTTCACTGAGATTGTGTTTGTGGGGGGGGGGGTTTTCGGGCGAAGAAGAAAAGCCAACCCGTTCTATATTTGGAGGCGGCCATTAATTCAAAGCTAATATGAAGGTTAATGGACGCTACATCACAATACTGGGAACCCTTTAGCAGCTCCAAACTGTAAATCTGACCACGCTCGTAGCTGAGACTATCTTGTTGCGCACATGCTGTCTGCTAATCTTATTACTTAAAAAGAGCAGTCTCCACTGTTGGCATGTTGTCTAAGGTTACTTCCACCTCCTCCTTCTCCATCCCCAGCACACACACACACACACACACACACACACACACACACACACACACACACACACACACACACACACACACACAACACACACACACACACACACACACACACACACACACACACACACACACACACACACACACACACACACACACACACACACACACACACACACACACACACACACACACAGTATGTGTTGCTGTTGAATATATCCATTTCACTCTCTGTACATTTGTACGTGTCGATAGAGATCTTTGCTCTACTCTAATGAAGGCTGCAATTGATTTTACATTCCGGGCATGCTGTGTTTTCCAAGACGCCAGATCAGGATGTTCCAGCATCAAAATGTATATTGTTGCACTAATCAGAGCAACAATTTTTGTTGCAAACAATCGCAAGCTGACTGGAATTTCAATGGCGGGTATCACGTCATCGAATGCATTTCTTGTAAAGCTCCGTTTTTGTGCACAGCGCCAGAAGACCTGAAGTTGGGAGTTTAGGAAAAGCCTGTGTGTGTGTGTGTGTGTGTGTGTGTGTGTGTGTGTGTGTGTGTGTGTGTGTGTGTGTGTGTGTGTGTGTGTGTGTGTGTGTGTGTGTGTGTGTGTGTGTGTGTGTGTGTGTGTGTGTGTGTGTGTGTGTGCTTTCCCCCACCTTCAATTCAAGCCAGCTATACATAAATTATGAATGTACGTATCTCTGCTCTGCCCACAAAGCAGCAGGCATTTATTTCTCTCATTGTTTTGCCATGTGTCATTCAGCGGCCGTCTCCCCTCGCTGTCAGGAACAATAAGAGTTCTGCAGAAGAATTGCCTAGTCATATCATCGGGTTTTAACCTCTGCTGAAGTGAATGAGATTCCACACCAGGAAGGACACGTTATTGAATTGACAGCTCGGCACTGCTCCGAAGCCAACACCCTCCCTCGCCTCCTAGACCACGATATGCATTTGATTCCACAGAATTAGATTACCTTAATATCAGTCACATTTCTCGCACTCGGGTGTTTTTCACAAAGCATCAGCATCATCTTTCATTATCCACGATACTTCGGAGGCCCTCCACTGCACTCATAAATACTGCCGATTATTCAATCTGCTGTCAATCCATCTGCTGCCTCATAAATATCCCTCCCTCCCTCTGCCTCGCGGGGTCGAGGGATTCAAGGGGAGAGTTGTGGAATCTCGGGTGGATTTCTACACAAGGGAGGACGGATGGTGATGGACTCTTTCTGTGTGTGTGTGTGCGTGCGTGCGTGCGTGCGTGCGTGCGTGCGTGCGTGCGTGCGTGCGTGCGTGCGTGCGTGTGCACCAACACTAGATTCTCTGGCTCTGGGGATGTACTGTACCTGATCTGTGTGGTGGTCACACAGATTCCAGCAGCCTTACATGTAACTCCGATGAATTATTAACGCTGCAGCAGAATGAGGAAGGGGATTCAATGGGCGTGCAGTCACAACATATCTGCGCCGTGCTCTGCTGTAGTGTGACAGGCTACAAAATATTTAAAAAAAAGAAGAGGGGGAAGCACTTCAACCTCAAAAGATGTAAGAACAACCAAATAAATGGTTTGGCACTGACTTTAATATAGCTCCGGCAAATTTAACAACATTTTACATGGTTAATAATGTATTTACATGTCGTAACTAAGCCACTGATAAATCATAGATGGGATAGTTGTAATTATATCTAACTGGGCCCAGAGCTGACGTAGCAGGCTGCACAGCAGAAGCAGATTCAATCCTGTTTTACTGTTTCACAGCTATGAATATTTGCCTCTAAATCCATTTTTCACAATTTTTTCCCCCTCCTGCTAAGAAACGCCCATGTTGAGTTACAGTTGTCTACAATTGAAGAGCTGTGTAATAAAATAGGAAGAAAAAAATATTCCAGAGGTGTTTGTTCAGAAGAATTAAAGCTGCAGTAAAAAAGATGGCTTTTTAAAATCTCCCTTGCTGGCTGAATGAGACCGACACACGGCCAGTCGCCATAAATTCAGACGCCTAAAACGAGACCAAAGTTAATGGAGGCAAGCAAGCATGGTGCGTCTTCAGTCTGTAAAAAGTTGCATTTAATTGCGATGGAGTTCATTTTTTATTCACTGGCATTACTGCAGCATGCAGTCAGTATATCAAACTATTAATACTGTGGGTGGTGTAATTGTGGTGAGAGCATGGCTCTATCCAGAGCAGAGGCTTTCACAGAGCCACTCCCCTAATACTCCGAATCTCATCCAAAAATGCCCACTTCAACAAACACAGCCGCTGTTTGTTTAAGCTCTCTATGTTGACCTTTACCTCCTCCAACTCTCTTAAACATGCTCAAATGAAAACAAGTTTTCAAGTGAAAAGAAACTATAGTTTTGCTTTTTTTACTTGAGATCGTTGCCGTGTGGGAGGCGACCATGTACTAATTTATTCATGTGTGTCTCCTGAAATGTCGTCTTCAATAAAATTAGAGTTTAATGCTAGAGTTGTTTTCCTTTGATCACAAGTTTTTCTCGAAAACTAATGAAATCATTTAGGCTAGGAAAAGGTGTCTCCCTGACCCCCCCTTAGTTTTTGTGCAACCCCGCATTTTATAAACCACTTATCTCAAAGTTTGTTTATCTGAATCCAATCAGGTGGTTTTTCTAATGATTTCTTTATGAGACGAGTGTAATGTTACATTGTTGTTTTCAGTGTGAATATGAAAAGCAATTTCCAAGGAATGATAGCATATGATTCCTTCACACATGACAACAATAAGAATATCATCAGTTCAATTACTGGCTTGGGGGCCTTGCAGTGTGGAGTTTGGGTCTTTTCTTACACGTGAGTTTTTTCTCATTACTCGAGCTCCTGCCCACTGTCCAAATGCACATACGTTTTAAGTGAAACCACGTTTTAAATTGATTGTCGGCGTAATTGAAACAATGTCTGACGGGCTCTTCTTTTGTGTTTAACTTCAATAGACTGAGCATCTGTCAAGGTTTACACTGGTTTTCACCGATTGTATGTCAGCATTGGCTCCGGCTATTAAAATGGATGGACGCAGTGAGAACTCAGGACGGTGAATAGCCAGTTTGTGAAACAGACTGTTTCTGTGTGAAAGTTCACATGTCGGCCATTGTTGCGGTATATTCGCGCAAAGCTGTGCAGCACGTTGTGTCATACTTCACGCATTTGGTGAATTCTTTGAAAAAGGTTGATGTTGGAGTCCTTCTGCAAACCTCGCCCCGTTTGGTTATCTTGCAACATTTCTTTGCTTGTGTCTTGTCACGTCTACACTTGAGACAGGTTTGAGCACCACCCACCTGTCATCTTGTGTGGGGCTTTAGCCTCTTCCACTTCATTCAAATCCAAGTCACGTTAACTCTGCTTTGTTCTGTCTTTAACTGGTGCATTGTCAGTATGTTGTCCATTGTCAGTATGAGTTTTCAGAAAATATTCCAGCTGTGTCTGTTCTTGACTTGTGGATGCCCTGGTTTTTGACCCTGTCTGACACCATCCTTCCATCAGTCCAGCTTTAGAACTGTGGTACATGTCGGGTCTTTCTTTTGATTTCCTGCCAAAACCTTGTCAATGGATAGCTTCATATACAAATAACATATCACCAAACACTCTCTGGGATAAAGAGCAGACTTTAAAAAAAAAAAAAGTCATTACCTCTGTTTTGAAGGCTTTTCTTTTAGTATTTTGGTCAGAGTCACCGTCTCAGCTTCTCAGATATCTCCAGAGATGAAAGTTTGCGAACCACTGTGGGAATAGCATTGCTTTTTGTTGTTTTAACAAAGTAAAGTCCCCCCAAATCAGCCTCACCACACTTTATTTTAGGACCAACAAAACCCATGGTTGGATTTGCAGGTACCACATAAGATAGACGCTCAATAGCAAAGTGACAAATGTCAGTGTGATGCTATCCAGCAACTCTGCTCTGGCATTTCACCACTCTGCACTGAGAGAAGAATAGATTATGAAACTCAAGATTACTTTACATCCCTGTGATTGTATTGAAAATGGCAACTCATTCACTACAATGTGCGTTTCTCACTGGGTGCTGAAAAGCGTCCCCAGGTGTCCTGACACTTCTCTGCTCGGGGCTCATACATCTACACTTCTCCTTCTCACCTTCAGTCACTTTCTCGTACACGTGAACCGGGAGCAGGTGCGTTCCCAAAGGGGAAAAGGGAGAAAATTATTTGTCTTATTTGGAGTGTACTGGCTCCAAGAGGTAAAAATTGGCATGGTGCTTGAGACAGGGTTAAAACGTGTGATCTGCTGTGTAAAATTATTCTCAATTGTAATAAAGTTTGCAATAACGGCTGGAGTTTATCCCAATAGACATTGGGTGAATGGCATGCTGCTCCCGGTGCACATTGCCAGATCAACATTGGGCTAATACAGAGAGGCAGGGAATCATTCACTCACCCACTGACATGTAAAGACAATTCAGAGTTACTAATTAACCTAACATGCATATGATTGGACAGTAGGAGACTGAACATGCTCCGGGCCAGATTCACCCTTCTTGCTGTGAGGCAAACACCAGTGACAGTATATATTACTCCTGTCAGCTGTCTATGAATTTGCCGGTACTTGTCTTCATGCTAATTCAACCATGAGCCCTCATGGCATGGACTCTTCAAGAGCCCTGAAAAGGTGCTGTACTACCAGGCAACAAGATGCTAGCAGCAGATCTTTTAGGTGTTGTTATTGCATGGCAGGCCCTCCGTGGTTCTGCCTTGAACGTACTGCACAGATGCTCAGTTGGACTGAGAACCACAATGGGTATTCTGACATCTTTTATTTGTGATACCAGTACGATCGCCTGAAGCAATTTGAGCAAGTATTATTTTTTTCTATTAGATTGGACCACGACCAGCTTTTGCCAGCTACATGAATAATGAATCAATGAGCCTTGACCACATGTGACCCTCTCACCAGCCCACTGTTTTTCCTTCCTTTGACCACTTTTGATAGATGCAGACCACTGCAAAAAAACAACACCCCTATTATTGGGGGTGGGGGGGACTTTTAAATGACTTGGCATTTTAATCAACATTTCTAAAGTATTGTGAGGATATGAACATATGGTCTCCGAAGGTAAGCTTTCAAAGTGGGCTGCAGGAGAAAAAATGGTGGCGCATCAGGCTAAAGAGAAAGATTATTCACTAAAGAAATAATGTACCAAGAAAGTTGCATAGAATATGGCTTTTGCTGTCAGCAACTGGTGAATGGGAGGATTTAAGTCTGCAAGCTGAAGTGGCAGCACCAAACACCGCAAGAAGGAGTGTAAACCCAAAGAGTTTATCGTCAGAGAAGAGGAACTCATCATTAATGAAGAAAATGTATTTCACATATAGTGTGTTATGAGGTTCCTTCAACGTTCTTTTGTAATTGTGAAGGGTGTGGTGGTGGTTGTTGGGTTGTGTGTCTCTCGGACCCCTATCTATGTTGGCAGTTATTATACTCCTGGTGGCGCCATCCATGCTGAACACGTTGAAGGGTAGAAACCAGATGAAGAGTGACCCCTGGCTCTCCAGGTCGGGGGTTGGTCGCTGGGCTAATAACCTGCTCCCGTAAAACATCTTCTTACAGAAACAAAAACATTCTTATGCTTGGCTATTGTTTCCTGTTTTAACGCATCTTTTTTAAAGATATAATGTTCGTGTGTTGCTTATTTCAGTTGAATTTGCACATACATATATTTTGTAAAACACAAATTTCTTCTAATGTCGGACACTAAAAAGAGCGTGATCAGAAAATGACTATTTGAATCAGGAATAGCTCTAAGTATCACATTAGTGATCATAAAAATATGTATACATAAATATGAAAAACAGTTTCATTTCAAATATAATCTCACATTTTCCGAAACATGCCCAAAAGCCCCGTGCCTCGGTATAGAAACATGAAATGAAAAAAATTATTTGCCAGAGGCAAGTTCTACTTGAAAAAAGTATGTGAATCTGGCTATGTCAGGCTCTGATGGAGAGAGAAGTATGCATGTTGACCCCATGACAAGAAACCTCTTACTCATATTGATTTCCGTCCTCCCTCTCAGTAGTTTACAGCTTTGTAAGCGCACTTTTACCTTGAAGGCGAGTGTGATCAAAAGGCTTTACTCACATACGCTAAGATGATGCAAAACTTGCAGAGAGTATTAATGCACCCAAAACCGCGTCAGATACTCGAACAAGAAAACAAACTTCATGCACTTACAGTCTGCTAAGAGTGACAATCAAATGGAAACCTGCACTATAAAGTCGGCTTCGCGAATGCCATTTTTATATTACTTATACCACAACAGGACCTGTGGATATGTCTGAGGGAAAAAATATTGCTGAGAGTGGATTTATGTCTGTTGAATTGAAAAGAGAATCTCGACCTGATACCCTAACCACTGTTTGAATCCTGCCCTGTCTGTCTGTTTCCCCCATATGTTTCTCTCCTGCTATACCCAACCCCAACTGGAAGAGCAGACAATCTCCACCACTGAGTCTGGTTCTTCAGGTTTCTTCCTGTTAAAAGGGAGTTTTTCTTTTCCACGGTCTCCTCTACTTGTTTATGTGGAATTTGTTGGCTTTCTCAAAAGTGCCTTGAAATAGTTGTGTTGTTTTTGGCACTATAGAAAGGAAATAGAACGGAATTTAATTGAAATAATAGTGATACAATTTGATATATCCCGAGAGTATGCCGTGTGAAGCCTATTCTTTTTTTGAAGGGGCTCTCTCATCGTCTTCAGTTGTGAAGTCTAACCCTGTGCCATGGTGTTTCAGGGAAAAAAACAACACAGTTTATCAGTTCATCAGGTCGTATAAGGAACTGAACCGTGGTGCAGTTTGGTTGTTTATATTCGCTGGTCAATTGTCTCTTCCACTAAAAAGTTTGTGAGGTCAAGATAACAAGACAGTCATGCAATCTTCTATATAAAATCGTTCTATTTTCTTTGTGTGTGTGTGTGTGTGTGTGTGTGTGTGTGTGTGTGTGTGTGTGTGTGTGTGTGTGTGTGTGTGTGTGTGTGTGTGTGTGTGTGTGTGTGTGTGTGTGTGTGTGTGTGTGTGTGTGTGTGTATCTGCAGCTGTCTGAGTGACTTGGTTGCACTCAAAATGTATTCCATACATGATGCCAAAATGCATGTGTCAAAAGTCAGACTCCAAGCTTGCAGGCAATTGGGATAACGAACCGGGTGGACCATTTACAGCTGTATATTTCAAAAACTGTCCAAGCTCAGGACATAGGCAAAAAAACTCAGCTCTCAGTCTTTTTCCACAGCAGTATATTTGCTTTGCTGTCCCCCTCTCTTTATTCCCCACTCCCCACCCCCATACCACCACCAGCACTTTGGCAAACATTGCCACTGTCACACAGGACTCCCGGACTTCACTGAGCTCTGAATACAGACGTGGCCTGTCTACCCAGAAGGCTCAGTCAGCAGTATTTCCCACAGTGCAAAGAGACTCGGCCCTCATGGCTCCAGCCCCCAATCGCACCTCACCCCGAGTATTTTCTAATAGGCCTTCACTTGATGTGTGAGAAGCACAGCGTGTGATAGACCACAGTGCATTGAATCATTGTTTGCTGATAAAACACTCAACGCATTTAAAGTGTATGTGGTGGGGTGGGGGTGGGGGTTGGTCCATCTCTAGAGTGCTGCCGATGACTGCAGATGCGGCACCGTCGCCCCGCGCTGGTCGATTCTATTATAAGCAGATATGACGGCATTGTGTTTACTGGAGAGAGTGGCAACTTTTACTGGAAACTGTTTCCCAGGTTTCCTTCTCATTTTTCTTAAGCCAGCACAGGCAGGGGTTATCCACAAATGATATTGCAGAGGCTTTTGGTTCATGACTAGAAAGGGATAATCGCACAACTTTGGCAACAGTTCCCAGAGAAGGGTTCACGATTTAGTAATTGGAACCGGCTTCCCAGATGAGATGTAGAAATGAGGCACGGGGGGCAAGCGTTTGATGCAATGCCTCATTTCAGGGCATCGCAACCCCTCCCCGCCGATCTCCCACGCGCCCAACTTATAAAATAATACAGTAAAGAAAATTGCTGCAACCTTATTTCACTTCACTCCTCAGTGTGCCTGTGCCAGGCTCCCACACTCTGATGGTGATGAGACAAAGGATTTTTTTTTCGACAATTACCTATCAACAAGAGATCTGTGCCCGGATAAAAATAGCATGCTGTACACGCAGTCCTTGTTCTGCTGACGGAGAAGCTACAGGCAAAAACAGGGCTGAAGTGAAGACTGTCAAATTAGGCGCCAAATTATGCATTAGACAGTAAAGGCATGGCTGGTGACTGGTGTGCTGCAGAGCAGCGCGAGTGCTCCGGGAGGCGAGCTTGGAAGGTTTGCTCCTGCTGTAATGGAGCCTGACAAGCCAGTGAAAGAGCAGGGACAAAGAAGAGTCAATCTTTTTACCTGTTAAATACCACACGTCACAAAATGATTTTGGCTTTATTTCTTTTTAATGAGTTTCGTTATAGCGTTGCGGGCTTAATTCGTCTTTTTCTTCCTGTCCATTTATATGGATTTGTTTGGCTCTAAGTGAGTGTATATAGGCACCGGATCTGCCAGGCACTTAATATGCTAGATGTGTACGATTTTTACTCGCACACTGTGGCCAAGTTGGTAAAAATGAATGTCTTAATGAATGCCTTCTAACTTCTAACTGTGTAAATTTGTATTCTCCTGGTGTGGGTGAATCTGCCCCAAGAAAACTTGTTTTTCAATTCGTTTTTTTAGTATTTGTGCAGCAAGTATCCCCAGAAATCTTAACGCTTGCTTCTTATACACCTCCTGGACTTCTCTGTTGTCATTCCTGCACACAGTTTTTTTTTTAAATTATTGAAAACTGATCATTTCTTCTTTAGAGCAGAAACAGTCTTTAGAGAAAATTTCAATCCGCCTTCTGAACACCTCATCGCTGCGAGACAGCTCCTCTCCGGGTGATGAACGACTTGCTTTTAGTAACTAAGGTGGAAAATCTTGTTTTAGTTCCCAGAGATCTTAGTGCAGGTTTTTGACACAGAAGATCATTCACACCTCCTCTCTGGGCTGCCACCGCTGCCACTGCTTTAGGCTGCTTTCCATCTGCTGCACAGAACTTCAACTCTTCAGTTTGAAGAGTTCAGGTCAGCTCTGTAGTTTTCTCTCCGGGTTCATCCAGCTGGGTTCATTCTCTGAAATATATATATATATATATATATATATATATATATATATATATATATATATATATACCGTATATATATATGAAAGAACAGCAGGGCGAATTGCATATTGATGGTGTTCACCATGGGGCAGCATGACATGTCGACCACTGCGTTTAATTTTAAACTCCTTCAATGTGTGCATTTCACAAGGCAGCAGAGAACTCTACTCCCAGTGTGATCCCTGTGCTAAATGGAGACCCGATCGATAGAGTTTAGCAATATGAAGATTTCAGAGTGTGAAGTGACAGCAAGTTATTGCACAAACTCAGTGTTAAGAGCAGCTTGCCTCCAAAACTAATTGGATGAATATAATGAATAAAAAAAAATTGCTATTTTTTTCTATCCTATGAAACCCCCCTAAGGCTCAGCAAAGAAAATAAGAATTTGTACTATCGGTTTGTATGCCTTGCTTTATACGGTGGTAATCGGCTGGGTTTTAAGAACCATTCACACACATCATTTACGCATTCATGAATTGGGCCTACAATTGGTACAGCTCATGCATCTAATGAAAGTTTCTAAAAATACAAACTTTAATCAATGGAAATACCTCAGAAGGTAACGCAGCCTCAATGTGTCTTGAGTGTTGTGATGTTTAAGTGGGAATGGATTAGATGTCTCTTCTTTCAGAATGAAAAATAATGATATAATCCTAAGAGTGTGAGAAAATAAATACTAGATTTTTAATTGATTTTTCTATTCCTCCCTGTCGTTAAATGTTTTTCAATTTATCGATTGATTTATTCATCAGATAGCTATGCTATGCTGGTAGCATAGCTTAGACCGACGTCCTGTTTCATTGCCATTTTTAAAATTAGAAGCATGTTGCGATTGATTACAACAATGCAACCTAGTAGTTTAAATGGGAAAGCATTCTTTATTTGATAAAACCAGATGATTTTGCTGTTTTTCTTGTTGAGGACTAAATCGAGGTGTTCAATTTATTTATTCAGATACTTTGCCACAGGTGTATACAACGTGAAACAAAGACATTTGGGACAGTGATTCCAACTCTGTGGCAACGGTTTGGAAAAAATCTTTTTGGGCAAGGTCCATTAAAGTTCATGGTTTAATGACTTCACTGTGGAGGAACTCGACTCCATGAAATGGAATGGATATTGCAAGCTTGGCCGTCTTGTCCAACATAAGCGATGTACCGTATGAATGACTGGGCAAGTATACCCACAGAAACTCCAAAATCTTGGGGGAATTCTTCCAAGAAGATGGGAGGTGTTATAGCTGGCCCACTCACCAGCCTGGCGCCTGGCGTACCTCCAGCAAAGCACCCCAGAGAGCAACACCCCCAGCCCAGGAAGCATCAGAGGGACAACACAGAAAACACTACGCCCCAGCCAGGAGGAGCCCGCAAGAGAAGGAGAAGGGACACAGGAGCCCAGGCCCTGACCGAAGCCACCAAGCTGAAACCGGACGGAGTAGGGCGGCCCCCAGGGAATCCCCCCTCTAACCCATATGATCCCGGCCCCAGAAGCCCTCCATCCCTATGACCGTTGTACTCTCCCCCTGCCTTGCACCCTCAGCTACTCCCTCCTAACCCCCCCAAAGGACCCCACCTCATACATACACAGCAAGCACTCATACGTCTGTCCACACACACACACACACACACACACACACACACACACACACACACACACACACACACACACACACACACACACACACACACACACACTTTCTTTAGTTTCCTGGTGGTGGAGTGTGCCCTGCCGCCTAGGCTACTGGCTGAGGCCACCACAAGATCCCATCCTCCATCAATCCAACCGTGCATGGTGGGGGCACCCCCTTCAGGAAAGTATAAGGAACCCAGTCCCCAGGGCCTCGAAGCCCCACATCTGCCCACCCTTCCATCCTCACAAGCGCATATTTCTAACTGTTTTTATCACTGTTTTAATTAGTGGACTTTTTTTTTTGTGGTGCCTTTTTTCAGAATTCATTTTTTGGACATTGAGTACAAATAAAGTGTTTGAGGCTGTCTTTGGCATCTTCACGGAAATGAGACTTTCTGATTTATTAAGTTCAATTATTTCTCACATCTTAACACATTTCACCTTCTGAAACACTGAGAACTCCAGATCAGAGACTCCCACTATATGCTCCTTTTAATCTCACGTCCTTGTGTTTTGATTAGACTCATCCTGCAGCTTAATTACAAACTCAGGTGATATGGGTTATAGCAGGTCTTGAAAATGTTTTGATCATATTTCCTCGAGTCAAATCTAGTCTTAGTCTCTTAGTTTTATTTTAATCATGCGGTTTAATTTGTCAACAAATAATAATTGTTTGTGGCTCAAGAGAGAAAATAAATGAAAGTTCAGTAGAGACAAGACAAAACACAGATATGTTAATGAGAGGGAGAGGTGTGAAAGGAAACACAGGTGGTGAAGGTAAATGGGCTCAAGGACCAACCATTCATCTTTCTTCTTTTTATTTTTGTTGTTTTTTATTCTCCTTTCTTGTATTTTTCTGTATTTTTTATTCTTCTATCCTATTAAAAAATAAAACCCGTTGTTTCAGTGCAGAACATGTACTCAAAGCATTTCACTGCACATTATTCTAGGTATAATTGCTGTGTGTGATAAATAAAGGGCTTGACTTAGTTCTGTTGGTGCAGGATATGAAGGACTAGACTAGTGCATACTAGTCTAGTTATTAGCTGGTTAATACCAGAACAGCTCATTCTACAAGCTTTACAATCCAAACTGTATATCTCAGATAATTTACTGTAACCTCACACAAGCAGAACAATTTAGTACATAACAGACACATGCATTAGTGTCCACCTTTTTTTTTTATTTTAATATGGCTGTTTATGTTACCAAAACGTTAAACCCTATAAAGTAGAACGATGACATTTCGTCTATATGTAGGAATCCGGTCATGTCATTCTACTCACATCACATTCAATGTTGTGTTGGGCTTGTGAGAGTGGAAAGCTTTGCCTATAGAGAGCTGTTTCCAGACCTGGAGTGTCCCCGGATCAATGCCCCAGCTCATACCTGGGGAAGGGGTATGCATTGATAGGGTCGGTGATCCCGTTCTTCTTCTTCCTGTTGCTGTAGTTTGTTGTCGTCCTCCATTGTGCACACCATTTACCTGTGGTTTCCTACAGTGTCTGTAAATGAGGCATTGTCCTAAATATTGTAAGAGCTCAGAGATCAGTATTTATTGTTCTTAAAAAAAAAACTGTCACATTAGTTTGTAGAGTAGACTTAGTAGCTTGTCAGTCCTGATACAGACATTTGCTACAAGTTGATAATGGTTTCTGTGTTGTATGAAAAGTAGGACAAGTTCCACATGTATATTGATATGCTCATAATTAATGGAAGAGAACAAAAAGACAACACTATCAGAAGGTGTATGTCAGTTAAACCGAGGAGGAAGGGGTTGATGGATGGATCATGCAAAGGCTTTTTATCCAAAATATTGGGGTTTAATTGCAGTTATAAGGGAGGAATAGACAGTTATTTTCCCAAAAATGGATATGATGGGAGAACTGATAATGTTTTAAAGTCTTACAAAGGAATTTTTCTCTAACCTAAAAGATTTCCAATTGCAAAAGCAAAATAACAATTGAGCATACGTTGCTTAGAATCACAGTTTTCAAGTATACAGACACTGATAGGTGAATATGACCCCCCCCCCCCCCCCCCCCCCCCCCCCCCCGCAAATAAATGAAATAAATAAATAAAAATTGCTCTGTGTATGTTATACATCCATGAGTATTCATTTTTGACTTTTTCTGTCTCGGAAACAATTGACCTATTTTCACCTCCAGAAAAACAAACAAATGGATGTGTGTCCTCTCAGCAGTACATACCTGGTGCTGTTTCACACAGGTGACAAATAATGACAGTCGCATTATCGGAAAATTACCATATACTCCACCAACCTACAGGTTTTGCTATTACCGAACCATTAATGAATGTTGTTGAACCAACTTTAAAATGCTAGAGGAGAAAATTTGATTATCTCAAACAAACTATGCACCTGGCTAGAAAAAGCTATAATGCTGCATAATCAGTGTTGGGAAATAATGCAATTTTAAAGTAATGAATCACTTTGATGGAATTACTTTTGGCACTAATGGATCTATCTAGCGTCTATCCATCTGTCAATCCATCCATCCATCCATCCCTCTATCCATCCACCTACCTCCCTACTGTTTTTATTTATAACAATGTAAACATAAAAGGCCAATTGAAACATAGATGTTTATTATTGTCATTCAAAAATATACACTGTAAGCACATACCGGTACATGTATGTAATGTCTTTGCAAAAGGCTCACACTTATGGCTTTAAAAGTACCAAAACAATAAAAGGTATAAATGCCTAAAACACATATTAAACAGCAATAAAGTGTCAAGATGCACCATAATACTGAACTGGATGTTGCACTGTAAATTATTGCACTGGATATATTATATTATTGTAGCGGGTTGTTGCATCATCCTCAGATGACGGCTTCAGAAGCTCACTGAGAACATCTTCAAGTGAAAATGGAAAATCTTTTGTTCCATTTTGGGTATTCAGAGCCACTGAAAATGCAACTTTTTGAAAACGCTCTGGCACTGTCTCACGGGAAACTTTACTTCTCTGAAACGATGCAACTGCACATGCACTGCATGGCTCTAGTTGCCTCGCGGGCGTCATGACTCCCAGTCCATATTCCCCTGGGACTTGGTTGTTTTATAGTTGAGGGTCTCCTGTAATAGCAATCCAAGTTCATCGTCCGTCCATATGAATGTCCGTGTGCTTGCTATTGCTAATGTTCTTTGCAAACATGCATGTGCCATGGAAGTGGACATCATTTTCAAAACGTTGCCATATAAACATGAAACTCTTATGAAACAAAACACAAAAAAAACTATTCATTTTCTCTTCAAATGTTGACGTGTAAAAAGGGCCCTAAGTATCAACTATAGCAGAAGGTAATGAATCCGTTTTCAAACTAACATACATTGAAGAGACCGGCCTTTGTCTGGAGACAGAAGTAACATCAAGAAGTTGGTTTTGCTTTCGTTCCACTAAGTAATTCTACAACTTCTTAAAAAGTAGTTGGTTACCGTCAAGTCATGTATGTGGATGTAGGCTTCAGTAGCATAGTGTACAAAACTGTGAACAGCCTAAATGCTGCTTTCTTATTCACATTAATTAAGTTGAGGTTCACATTTACTCGATTTAGCCTCAGCATTGAATTTCAATCCCATTCTTTATTGTGTGCCTTTTTATCGGTAAGTATTTACCTGTGCCTTCAGTCTAATTAAAGTTTAAGGCCCGTAAACATAGATAAATACCACACGTCTCCTCACGCAAAGGTTATTCAAACAGAGTGCTCTGGAAGATTTCAAGTCACATATTATATTCTAACCTGTAATTACAAGAAGTCTCAACAACTTTCGGCAGGTTCACATCATTAAACAAGGAATGAAAATGATGAATTACCTGCATAGCTCATTTCTGGACCGACTCACATTCTGGCCAAATTCTACAGTGAAATTATTCAATTTGAAGGAATAACACATTCCACAATGCGCACTCTACAAGTGAATATGAGGCTGTCCAAGGTCTCTCATTAAAACATTTTTATACCAAAAAAACCTCACAGTAACTCCTTTGACCCAGAGACCAAAATATATAAGCAGTCAGCTTAATGATCCCCAATCATCCTCTCTCCCTGTGTATAGGAATTGACAGTGCGGTGCACAAGAGAGAGCTGCTGTATATTAATGAAATCACCCAGGCTCTGTGTTCCAATCAATACTTGGATTTATGAGCCAGTGTGCGACATATTTTTACTCTCACCTCCAGACTGGAGGGCACTTTAATTGGGGAAATCTATTCCTCTGATTAGACATAATTCACATTGGGCATTGTTTAATTCACTTGTAATTAAAGAGCCGAGTAAAGAGACAGGGCTGTTTAATTAATTACCACTCCGATCGCTCACATGTGGATAAAATCTAGCAGCATACTTTCAGAAATTCTGAGGCATAAGTGAGAAATCTACCGCTTGTACCTAAAGTGATAACATTTTTCCGAGGCAAGGTGCCGAGTCGTGCACGTCAGCACTGAGATGTGCATCAAATCTGAACCTGACAAATGAAAAATGACGCGAAGCGCCCGTCTACACGGATTAATTAGAGAGTGACACCATCTGCATAACATGGCAATCTACACATTCCACTGACCTCATTCTGTGACCCTGTTTACACCCACGGGCAGCATATAAGCCTTGTTATCTTGTTAGCTGGGGAAGGAAAACAGACACTTATGCAGGTGTCAGTGTTGAAGGTGACTTGATTCCAAAGGAATGTCAGAGATCATGCAACATCCTCTCTTAATGAAAATGATTCTGCTAAATAAAATCTTGTTAAGACCCTGTCCAGATGGGGATGAAAGGTCTCATGTGAGATTAGTGAAGAGGTAACGCGACCACAGAAAATACACCAAAAACTGAAATAAGAAAGAAAGCATATATTATTAGTCTCCTCAAGGAAATTCCTTTTCAAACCTGCGAACTACCAATCTCAACTCCTCTACTTCAGTCTCTAGGCCAGGGGTGTCCAACCCGGGTCCTCGAGGGCCCCTGTCCTGCATGTTTTAGTTCTCTCCCTGCTACAGCATACTTGAATCTAATGATGATGTCATCACCAAGGTTGTGAAAAGCTCCTCATTTGCAATAAGGTGTGTTGCAACTGGGAGAGAGCTAAACAGGACAGGACAGGGTCCCTCGAGGACCGAGGTTGGACACCGGTGCTCTAGGCCATAGGACAAGAAGACGTGACTTTAAAGCCCAGTTTACACAACATTCTCAAGTCAAAACTGAAAACTTCCATTGTGTTTTGGTGTCTGTTTACACGACAACGATGCTCAGAGCCACTGAAAATGCAACTATTTGAAAACGTTCCGACTCTGTAAAGGTGGGAAAATGTTACTTTTCTGCTACTGCACATGTGCGCCACAGCTGTAGTGAATAGTTCTTTTTGCACACGCGTGAGAAGATGGATAATAACAACAATGTTTGCCTCCAGTGTCATGACTTCCATACTCTCCTCAGACTCGGTAGTTTAATCGTTGAGATTCACCCGGAAGAGCAATCCAACCTGGTGGCCGCAAAGTGAGACTTCATTATCAAAACATTTCTGATTGTTCTACTTTGTTGCATTGCACTATAACCACTATCGAATTCAGTTTATTCCACTCACTCGAAAGAAATAACAACCCATAAATATCTTTTTTTATAATGCACCAACCGCTCGTCACAGAGCCTGCAAACTGACCATGAAGCTGTGTCTTCTTTAAGACGATGAAAACAGAAGATTGCAACAACAAAAGACAAACAAAAAGTGCGCCAAAGGATAAGGACTGGATCATTGTTTGCTCACTCCTTCGCTTCTTGGCAAGGAAATCTCAAGTCAATTGGAGTCAATGGTATTCTACAGGGAGCTGGAGAAATGCACATATCTGGAGCCCTGTATACAGATCTTCTAATACATTTGAGACTTGGAGAGCTTCCTTGGAGTATCTCGCAGCATTTCGCTTCACCTTCAGTAAATGTGTGTGCAAGCTCTGCTTGGATAATTGGCACAGTGAGAATGGATCACACAGCAGGACCAGTGGCGGACGAGAACGGGTAAAATGCAAAAGCCTCCTAATAATAGAAACACACAAAAACCATTCAACATCATGTCAGCTCAGGACGTTATTGTGAAAAGCTGTCCTTGTTCAAAGGGAGGGAGTCAAACTGTCTATGTGAATCCAGCACAACTCTAGGCAAATAACTTATAGACCCTGTTTACATGACATTGTTTTCAAGTAAAAACAGAAAACTTAAGTTTAAATTTGAGTGTCTGTTTATATGACCACCGTGCTTGGAACTTTTTGAAACGCTGCAACTCCATCTCTGTGAAAAATGGAGAAAAACTCAACTTCCCAGGAACATTGCAGTTGTGCATGTACACCACAGCTGTAGTAAATAGTTCCTCTGCACATGCATGAGTAGATGGGCAATAACAACAGTGGTTGTCATGACTCCCAGTCCGTATTCTCCTGGGACTTGGCAGTCTAAGAGCTAAGAGTCATCCGGAATGGCAAACCAACCTGGTTGTCTGTCTAAACAAATGTCCCTTGTCCAAAAACAACCACCAGCACCCACTAGTGGCCCAACATGATACTACATCCTTATCAGTGTTTCTGGCATTTCCGTGTGAACTGACTTTTTTTTTAAACGTTGCCATATAAACCCAAAATGTTTCTAAACCAAAATCGTTGGTTTTCCTCCTCCCGTTTAGCCACTGGTGTTGTGCCTCAACCTGTCCAGCACTTTTCAGATTTTGTTTTCAGTCATTCTTTTATTTTAATAATTCTGACTTTGGTTTAATTTTGAGACTTCCCCATGGAAATCACTATCTTATTTAACCAAATGCAATAATAATGAGGTTCCCCTTCTTCAGTAAGTGTGATTTTTGTAAATCACAACAGATAAAGTTATAGTGGAAGCTATGAATTAGACTTTAGAGGAAGATTCTAACACATTTGACCGTTTCGGTCTTTCCTGGGTAATAATTTCTACAATCAAACAAACAAGCTCACGACTGAAACTGAAAAGTCATGTTTGACTGGAACTGTTGCTAAAAAGCGATCCCTTCCATCTCATCTGAAATCGTACCTGCTGTCAGTGTTTTTGTTCATATACTTTCATTCAGTTTGAAAAGTGTGCTGGCATCCTCCCAAGCACATTAACCGGGATTTCACTTTGAAGAAAGAAATCACAACAATATCCTCATTGTGCTTGATCTCCCCAGGCAAATAGCCATTACAAATGTCCCTGCTGACTTATAGTTCTGTGATTCTGAAAAGGTTCTGATGGAATTCTGCAAACATAAGATGGAGCTGTACTTCAGAGGGCTCGCAGAAGAGATTTTGCCATAACCCTTTTGGAAAAAAAAAAAAGTGTTTCTTTTTGATTTTAAATAATTTAACGTGGGTTGAGTGGGTGGGTTGGCAGCTAGCCTCGGCGGGCGCTCGGTATCCCCTCGGCTCTGAAAAGACGGAGTCCGACCTGGTATGCTCTGTTTGTATGTATGTGTTTGTTTTTTTCCAAGGCGCTGATGATGATGGTCGCATTAAAATGCTCAGTGAAGTTTTAAAGTCTGGAGAAAAACAGCCAAATCAATCTTCAAATGATTAACTACTCACCATTTTCAGCTGCAGTGAACTGAGTAATGTCTGCTGGGGGAGGGAGAAATAAAAACATGTTCAAATTCCTTTTCTCTCTACTTTAAAAAGACTCTCTGATGAAATTTGCATGCAAACGCAGATTCCTATTATTTGTGCAGCCAATGCCAATTCCTGTCGTTTCTTCCTGAGTCAGGGATCAGCTGTTCAACAATGAAGGGGTTAAAATGATTAACAAGGCTGAGTGTCGCTATTATGAGGCTGCGACCTCTTAATGGCATCAGTCGATGTTAAAAGAGTTTTCATTACATCATCATCATCGCTGTCAAACATGGTCCAGCCTCCCGTTTCCCGCTGCATCACCATTACCACGGTATAATGCTCCGGGGACTGCTTTTTCTAATCATTCCTATTACCGACACCCGCACATATTTGTCATGCAGCCTGCACCATAAGCCCGATGTTCGGGCATTATGCTGCGAGTTCCCGCACACATTAGGATAACTGGCATTCCGTAAATATTAGCCTTGCAACACATTTTCAGCTTGAGCGACTTTGTTCATATTAAGAGGTGACAAACAGATGGGGATGTGCGAGCGACAAAAAGAGGCCGGCTTAAGGATGTCAGATCAATTTCTGGGGAGAGGTTGTAATCCTGCCTAGGCTAAACAATCTCTTAATCAAATATAAAGACTGATGCAGCGCCATCTTTGCAGCTTTGAGCATGTGAGGAGAACAAGCCACGTTGTTCAATAGACTCCTTTATTGTCAACAATAAGCAAGCTGCATCGGGAAATGTAAGTCGTGACGCTCTCAGGCCGACTATTGAAAAAAATGATGGCGCAGGTGGAGGAGCACAAAAATCACTTCTAATTGTGGCATTATTAAGGTTGAGGGAAAACCGAAAGTATCACAACTTCAGTCTCGAGTAATTGAAATTTTTATAATAACTGTATTTTATTTCCCGCTGAAAAGTGTGGGAAATGAAGTGCAATTACGAGGCATGAATGAAGTGCAAACACAGGAACAAGTAAAAGATGAAAAAGCACAAGTAGAAGGATGTAATAACGTGACAGAACGCTATTATGCCGCACAGCAACACTGCCATTACTCAGAAAGGCAAATCTATAAAAAAAATAAATAAAAAAAGCTTCTCAAAGCCAGATTTAAACTCGGAGACAAGAGCGCAGGCTGTGTGAATACTAAACATACCGCTCCCTAACCCCTCGACTTTCACCTGGGCTCCACAACAGCGAGAAAACTTTAATCCAGCAGACCTCAGAGGTCTTTGGAGATGGAATGTGGGCTGGAATACATCAGTTCAAGACCGCCCCTTCTTATATGGACACGTGCTGTGTGCGCGGCCTCCCGTCGCACCAGGGGCCTCATTTAATAAGCAAATGTGGGGGAAATTATGCACACTACAAAGCTCCATCACCAAGAGATCACCCGGGCCTCGAACTGCTGCTCGTGAAGCTGCCAAGTTTGTGAGGTCAGACAGAAGACCGGGCACTGGGAAGAATGTTTGGTCACATTTTGCCTGTCAATCAGCATTTAGAGGATGCTGATAGTAAAGGAGCAAGTAAATAAACAAGTAAAAATTCATGTTCTATAATGCTTTATCCGGTACAGGGTCTCGAAGACATGGATCATGGAATTGGTGGAGAGGACCTACAGATCGGGAGAATGTGCAAACTGACCGTCTCGCTACAGGACGAGAGTGGTAATCAGTAGACCAGCCTGCAGCCCCTGTTGTACAGTTTACCCACATTTATTGACAAGACATGCTTGCATATGATCCTGTAGATTCTGTTTACAGCAGCAGAGTGTAATAGAGTGATGCTGAGTGTCAACAGAGATAATCATGTTTAAACCTTTATTATAACACTTACTAAAGAATATTTCAAGACCTACTCTATTACGTTTGTGACTTCTGACAATCCATCCTAAAATAAATATAAATTAAAGCCAGTGACAAAAGTTAAGTGGCAAAACACTGAAACGCTACAAGAAGACCTCAAAGCCCCACCTCTTCCATTCACTAACAGTTGCAACCATTTTTGTTTCAATCTTGTTTTAACCATTTTCATTGGGCTGGATTATTATTGTATTAACTTCTACTTTAAAAAAAACCCAACTAAAATCTGTGTGATCCTCGTCACCACATTATATTAGTATCCTGCAAACAAAAGCATGTTTTCATCAGAAAACCTAGGTGTTGTAACAGTGGGTTTAAAGAAACGAGAAGAATCTGAATGTGGTGATTTGCCTCATGAAGCTTTTGGAACATCAGCCTGTTTTTAATTAATTCCCCAATTAAGAATTTTATATATTATACCCAAAACAAAATCATAAAACACCAAAACAATGGGCTTTCCCTTAAGGACTTTGATGGCCAGGGGGCAGACCTGCAAGCCCAGTATATCATTTATAAGTTGTTGTTTTTTTATTAATAAATTGGCAAGCAAAGGGGGAAGGTGAGCAGAAATGTTTTAGTCAGGAAACCCCAAAATCTAGTTCAAATGAAAAGAAAAAGAAAACTACTTTTATGTTCACCTGCTGGTGTGGCTGAAAATATCAAACCATTTAATGTATTTAGCAGGAAGACAGATAACCACGTGTGACTGTAAAGTGTCTTAGCAGCAGCTGGATCCTGTGGCTTTGATCTTCCCTTTTTCTCCTTTCTACTATTTTTTATAAAAATTGTCTTGCTGCTGTGTGGCTTTTGCCTGACTTGAGCTCTAGAACAATTGGGGATTAAACGCTGAAAACCCGAGATATTATTTCACATCCAGGCATCCGAAATGTGCTCATAACCGACTAAACAAAACATATTGTCTGACATAAACTAATCTGTGCTTTCCTGAACGCACCATATATGCCATATTTATGACAAAATAGTCATAGTATTTGCCTCGTGTGCAACATAGAAATGTTCCTCAACTGCATCACATGCGTGCATTCAGTAAGTTACTGTATTTAATAATTATACCGAAACATTCAAACAACTATTAATCAATTTTCCCTAAATCATTAATTCTACAAAATATGTATTGTCAGTACTCAGTATCGGCAAGTAGCTAAAGGTTAGTACTCGTAGTTACACGTCCTTTAAAAAAGTGGTATCGGTGCATCCCGAGAAATAGTCCCATAAATATAATATAATGATGCACATTCAGACGTCTTTATATAATTTAAGTTTACAGATTTGGCCACGGATTTGCCGTCATAATTTATACTGTTTATTTTAGAGTTTTAATTTTGATTAATTCTATGGTTTTCTAAGATTGATCGCATTGTTATGTGCAAAGTAAAAAAAACTAATTCGAATGCAGTAAATCATGCAGTCTTATTCTAGGGGAATGTGGTATAAAGAAAAGATTTACGGTATACCAATTTCTTTAATTAATACAACAAGTGTTCTGCTGGTGAAGAGGCTTTGATCACAGTGAGAGGGAAGAGAGAGTCTCTCTCCTGAAAAATTGCACCCTGGCTGTAATTCCAAACAAAACCTCACTTCATCATATTTGCTCCTCGGTGTGTGGTTAAAATCCACTCCCTACATGACAGCAGCTTCCTTTTTAAACAGTGACCAAACGGATTAAGGTCATTGTGATGTAATCTCCTAATTACATGTAGGGAATGTTGGGTTCATCTGTGATAATGTGATAATGTGCACTCACACCTTGCAGGTTTATATCGGAGTCGTCATAATCAGCAATCTTGGGGCACCTGGGACTCCAGGTGAGTGCAGCTGGATAAACGCTCGAGTATGAAGACGTGACAGCAAAGCTGCAGCAGCGCAGTAAAAAATAATTTAATAAATATGAAACATTTGCACAAGTAAAACCCACTTGCAAAATACCAGTAATGCCTGCTGAAGTCTGTTTATGCTTCATTTCAGATTCGGAAATAAAATTAATTATTTACCATGTGGGTGTTCCAGCAAATTAAACTTGTGCGCCTTTCCAAATCCGAATTCTAAGTGGATTTAACACCGAGTGGAAACTTGGCTTCGTGACAGTGAAATAAAAAAATAAAAAAAGTGCCACTTGAGATACGGAGCTGTCACAGTTATTTCATTTGTAATTGGTAGCAGCTTTAATTGGTTCAGTGTTTAATTGGATGTACATTTCCATATGTGGAAATTAGTGGTCATACCACAGGTCATCAGTCTTCCTGCGTCTCCTTCTGGGCAAAAACAATAATAAACGTAATCATTTTACCTGAATGATTTCAGATGATTAGATATAATATAATTACACACTTATAACCCTGAAGCTGCCCTGTTGGTAGATTCATCTGCAAACCTGAGGAACCATTAGTGTGTGCAGAGCAGATGTGTTCATTTATAGTATGTATAGATTCACTTATAAACATTTAGATTTGTTCAATGATTTAGCTTCTGCTGCTATTTAGGTGTTGTGCCAATATATCGCTGTTTGGCCAAAACCAGACCAACATGGCGGTCCGGACACAAACTTTCTCTTTTATTACTGAAACAGTTTAGCGAAATGTATTTCAGAAAACATTTGAAGTGAGAAATAAGGCTGTGCAGTTGAAAAAGTTAAAGCGCTGCTTCACAGAAGTGTGCCTACGTGTTTGACAGCTTCTTCTCGGAGTACGAACACAACTGAACTTTTCTTCTTGTTCTTGTGGGTTCTTATAGGAGTATGCAGGGGCCTTAAGTCTTGACAGGGAGAGGGATTATCCACAATTCACTATTCACTGACAAGACTTTTGGCTGACTTACAGTTCGGATCGTTACAAATGCCAGGGTAGAAATTTATGATTCTGGGCACTTGTTCCTCAACCCAGAATACTATTTGAAAGAATAGAAAGAGTAAAATTGATTAAGATTGCGTGGAGGAGGGATGATTGGCCTCAGCTGCAGGTTGAGGGCCGATCGTCCCTCTTCCCATAAAATGAGCAGCCGCCCAGACACAGGTGTGGCAGGCGGAGGAAGATTGAAAGAGGCAGCACCTTTTTGTGTCTGAGGTCTTGTGACTCCAGTGATCAATTATTAAAGATTGTGAACTGGCCATCGGACTCTGAGTTTACACGTACCTGTTTTTTTTACAAAAACTGGTATTTCCCCTCGATGTTTACAAAAAAATCTTCATTGACACGGACCTACATATACACCTGGTTCAGAGCGACTGTGAGCATGCCAAACCTGTAGGGGGCAGTGTATCGACAAGCATGAAGCCATCATGGCCAAAAAGAGTCATCGTTTGTGGTGAGGTGTAGCTGCGTTTATGTGTAAATGCGAGGCCCAAACGCAGAGAAACATCACAGGTTTTTTTTAAATACCCGGGGTATGTGTAAACGTGTGGCCTGAGGTGGTGTGATTTGAGTCATTCAGTATTGAAGATGGTAAACTGGCAATCGGACTCTGTGTCTCCTCTGGGTGTGGACCCGCGGGTGGCAGGCATCCCTGCCACAGATTGATTGACAGGTTGAACGTGAAAATTGTCGCCTTATCACAACTCAGTGCCAGTAAAAACAATGAGGTCTGGATGCCTGCAGGGTATTTGGAGGATTTACAGGCACGCACCAAGTATTAATCCTTAGCTGAATGTTTAAAGAAAACAAAAAAGCATAATCCTGACCTGTTTGTGCAACACTTCAAGTAATAGGTCATTTTGAAAATGATGTATGTTTTATTATTGGTATTTCTAAACCAGTTATCAGATTTAAGTTACTTCTCCAAGTCACTGTGCGTTTCGATTGCAGCGTCCAACAGGACGAGTTTCTTGTCTGCAAAGCCGTTTTATTATTAAACAGAACCGGGCCACTCCTCCATTCTCCTCCAAACTGACACAGACACACGCAGCGCATGCATGCAATCTGCGCCATAGACAATAAAGAGTAGACGCCGCATCGACCGCTACTACCTATTGGCGCTGGCGAGCGGCGGCGCCGCCATCTTGGCCCAGTCGTCCGCTCCGCTCAGTCCAATCTGCTTGGCAGGAGCAATGACGTGTCAGCGACTTTAATCAATCAGAACTCGATGAATACTGAACTGGTTTTCTTTCCTGTAAACATCATACATGTAGTTCTGATATAGGACACATGGTGTGGTGTATTTTGATCTTCATAGTGGACTAAACAATAATAGAATGTTCTGATTTGTGATCTATGATAGGTCATTTACAAAACACAACACACACACACACACACACATACACACACACACACACACCCACACACACACAGTATATAGAGATAAGTAGTTCACCTGCCCTGTGGTTGGCAATAGAATATTTACATTTGTGAACGCTAATAGCCTATTGATGATACACCTGTTCTTTGGAGGTGAAGAGGAAGATGAAGATGGAGGACGAACTCATCCAGTTTAAAATGTTCCCTGCAAACCACAGAGAACTCACTCAGTGAACCCTTCCTCCTCAAAGCCACCTCCCTCTTCTTCCTCAAATCTTTGTCTTTGGGAAACTTTCAAAATGAAAATGGGAGATTTGAGAGTTAAAACCAAAACCTTTTAAAAAAGGAGATTAAGCTTATTTTCTCCTTCTTTGCTATTTTCTTCCTTCAAGTTTCTTACAAACTTTCTTCAACAAAACTCCTATTTTGAAGCATAAATATTGATAATAAACCAAAGCTGTTGAAACTGTGAGTGAACTTGTTTCAATCTATTCTACAGTCAGATGTTGTCAGTGTTTCTCAGTCAGTGTGGAGGAGACATGAGAGGAATCTTACTTCTGTTATTGTGAAAGAATTACACATGAACAATACAGCCTGTGTCACCTGGTAAAATGTGCTGCTCAATGTTATATCTGCAATATTTGGTTTATTTCTACAACAGCATTCTTGAGTCAGTTGTAATCTCAGTCTGTATTGTGGAACATGTGATTTATAAAGTCTCAGTTGGACTAATAGTAGGAGAACAAGCTGTAAACAAAGTCGAGCTCATGGCAGCTGCTATGAGTTCACTGGTGGACAGAAAAACACAACAATAAGTTTACATTCGCAAAAGTTAAACAATAGTAATGTTCCAGCTTACCTGTGGTGTGGGGCAATTTAAAGGTCGCATAGAGCAGGTTGTGCAAATAAATAAGTAGATAAATAGTGCAACAACACACTACAACTACGAACTAACAAATACCAGTGATAGTAAAAATCTGATAATAAAACCATTAATCAGATATAAATACAACAAAGAATGAAAGCTTTCAAAGAAGCCCTTCTCAAAAACTACAATTTCCAAAATCTTCTAATGCAACACATATAGATGATGTGTTGTTGCAATTACTATTGCAACAACACATCATCAGTAGGGTTAAACTAACCTGTCTCACGACCGTCTTCGGCACAGACAGCAACATCACAAGAAAAGTTTACCATTTTCACTTGAAAACATTGATTTCAAGGAATTGAGCTCAAGCAACTCCTGAATGCAGCCAACCCTAACAGATTCAGGAGGAGACAATGGATAAATTGACAAATAGATTCACAATACCTTAAAAACAGTAGTGGAATACTTTGGGTGTGTTTTGTGGTAAAGAACAGCATACACATTCAAGGTCTGTGCTCGATAAACCGCAAAACAAAGGTCCACATGAGTGAGTATATTACCCGATTCTCTTCATTTCCTAAATTCCTCCCCAAAGTCATTGCAGTTCAACACCTTCCTCTTATTCAACCACAGCTGACCAGCAGAGGCCCCAAATGATGGATCATTCTTTAAATTACTGGAAGTTAGGCAGGCCAAAGTTTTGGCTTCATCTCCATGGATGTATCGTCTTTGACTCACAGTGACTGGTTTTGGCAGAGGTCTGACGATGCTTGCAGGGCTTCGGAGGCAGTGGTTCTAGAGTCTCTGATGAGAGACGGCAGAGGGAAGCCGAGCGAAGGAGAGCTCTTATCACAGTACTGGCAATTAATCCTCATGTGCTGCACTCCCACATATATACTACCTTGCTCCTGTGTTGCACTCTCTAATTTACAGGCTGAGAGACAGCAGGTGTTCAGGACAGAATAAACAGAGGGGAAGTTGGAGGGAGGGATCATTCGACCTGCTCTAGCCTGCTCTCCTTGGCTCCCTGCTGTACTGAAAACAAGGAGGCATCTCTCTTGGTATGCAAAACCTGTTTAGCCTTGCCTGTCTCAGTACCAGTCCGGGGCCCAAGGTCAGACTTCCAGGTTAGGCTTCGCAAATGTTCTCCCCCCGAGGCTTCACCCAGCAAGAAAATTAGCCGGCACTTTGTGTTTTTTCAGGATGCTCCTGAGAGAGATGGCTGACTGCCACACCGATCCCGTCTTCATCTCTTCAGCCAAAACACTCCATTATTCTGAACAATGGTTTTCCCTCGACGCAAAGTTCCACTGCATTATAAATAGCTTGTTTTTTGGTGGAAGCTTGGTGGGACATCTCAGTTCAATAAGATCACCTAGCAGAATTCCTGAAAGCAGTCTCTTACATTTAGAAGGCAATAGTCAAGTGTATGCTCCTGTGCAATGGGAAAGCACGCCAAGCAGAAAACATCTTTTGGTATTTTGCTTTATTATAAGCAAATAAGCAAAGAAAAGAATAGATTTCTCGACAATCTGCTGTTGTATTTGTAATTATTAGATTTGTTTTTGTTGTGCTGACTATATAAAAGCCTTGTTTGGACATATGAAATGTGAAAGTAATAATCCCTGCATAAGACGTATAATCCTTTACTTATATCAGACTTAAGCCACGGTCCCACCGCACTGTTTTGTGCGGGGATGGAACGGGGCGGGACGGTTTTTCATGCGGCCCCACTGACAAAAGGTGTAGATGGTACCGAAAAAACCGGAACAACTGGTTACGATATTCGTCACCCCTTCGTTGAGGTACCAAGTACTTCGGGAACAGGTCTCATAAGGAGGAGCGTCAATGCAGCTGTCTGCTGATTGGTAGTGACAATCGTCTGGACAAGTTCCAATATTTAAATATTTCATTGACCGTAAACTCTCCCGTTGTTTACATACGCCGCTTTGCGCACACTGGCTGTTTTGTTAACTGGGTTTATTGAAACGTTGACATGCGACACAACATCGCGGTCTTTTAGCGAGGTGCAGACGCTCCTCTCAGTAACAGGAGAGAGGGAGCTTCAGGGGGAGCTGGACGCTGCTGTTCACAATGAAAAAAGTTTTCGGCTGTATCACAGAGAATGGAGACTCACGGCTTTACTCGGAAGGCCTCCTAAACTGCAACCACTTCCGCATTGTTAGAGTGACTACTCTTGCGTAATGACGTCATATACCTGCGTCGTTCACAACCCTGCCTCCATTTAAACCACACTCTCTGTGGTGGGACTGCGCTACAAAGCTCTGTCTTGGGTGCGCTTTACTTTCCCATACCATTCCGGCCAGCCACGCCCCGGACGTACTGTGCAGTGGGACCACGGCTTTATTAGATGCTGTGATTTTTTTTAGTAGAAATTGTTCTTCATGCCAAAATGACAATGTCATAGTTTGCAGATAGTTGGTCATGTAGCCAGTTAGCTACCAAGATTCACTTTAGAATACATAAAAGTCCTGTTTACATGATAACATATCAAGTGAAAATGCATAATTTTTGCTTTGCATTGTTATGGACTGGGAGTCATGACACTCTGGAGGCCACCATTGTTGTTGTTGTTCATCTACTCACGCATGTGTTGAAGAAGTATTTACTAGAGATGCGGTATGCCTCTGCGGTAGCAATGCTTCCACTGTCTACTCGGGATTGAGGCTGAATCTTTCCACGAAGTGTTGTTTTCACCCGTCTTTCAGAAAGTTCCACCTTAGAAACTGCTTCAGTGACTCCAACCATCGTCGTTTAAATGGATAGTCAAAATGATCTGAAAGTTTAGCATTCTCACAAACAATTGCCTAAAATCGGGCCCTACAAGTTGATGTTGCAGACACTTGATCATCAGATTATGCTCTACTTTCTCAGTGTTTGAATCATATATGAACTTGTCAAGAGACTGGAGGAGGCCAGGTTCACCAAAGTTATGAGGCTTCACTCGTGAGTCAATATTTGAAATGAAGAGGCCTAATTTTTGCCTTTCGTTTCAGAAAGGTTTCATGTTTACCCAGCAATGTTTATAAAACGATGCCCGTTCACACGGCAACGGCAGAAAATCTATGTAGTTTCCATGTAGGGCCACCAGTGGGTGCTGTTGGTTGGTTTTGTAATGAAACTACATACAGGCATGGATAAAACAATACACTACAAACATTAACAGTGGTGAATACATAGATCTTTGTATGGACAGAGGATGAAGTTGTATTGCTATTACAGTGAGTCTCAAATATAAAACTACCAAGTCCCTGAAGAATATGGACCTGGACTCACGCCACCCTAGAGGCCACCATTGTTGTTATTGTCCATCTACGCACATGATGCACAAGAACTATTAACTACGGCTGTGGTACGCCAGCACAGTAGCACCGCTTCTGCTGTTTACACAGAGCATTTTTGAAAAGTCGTGTTTTCAGTGACTCCGAGCACCATTGTCATGCTAACAGACCCACAAAACGCGCCAAAGGTTTTTCACTTTCACTTGAAAACGTTGTTGTGTACACAGGGCCTGATCCTTTATCGGACAAAGCAGTACATAAGATGGATAGATTAAATCTTGATTCAGATTGATCGTAAAAATCCATATTATGGGTAAAAAGCACAAATATCACCATTAATTCATAGGTTGAAAGTTCTTTCTGTAAAAAAAGATGCAAAGACTTAGAGATAGTTTCATCTGGAGTCAAGTGACCCTTACAAACAATCTCCTATTGTGAGTAAAAACAAAAGGTCAAAACTGATTGAGCAATGGCTTGGATATGCTGACCTTTAATCCATCATGCTCCAGACTGCATACACAAAAGTCACAGAGGACATTTTACAGTTTTCAGTCATCCTCACATAACCTAAAAAGCTTCAGAAACATCTGCTACAGACAGAATAAAATGTTGACATTTTACAATGAGAGGAGTTCTTACGCCGGGGTATCTAGAGGTTAAGGGAACATTTGTGAAACCACTGAACAATGGGGACTCCAGTGTCGGGTGTACCAGGGGCTCTGGAGCACTGTTGCAGCCTCAGCTGGAGAAGCAGCATAATTAGCATGACTTTAGATGTCATCCAGTGGCCTACGGACTCATAGCAATGACCTTTCGCACTGTTTGAACTTTCTCCCTTTGGTATATAAACATATCCTATAGTGTTGCATGCTGCTGGGTTGTTAGCCGCATTTTGGCTGACATTTCCTTATGAACCACTGAAAGCCTGTTTGACTTTTTCCTTCTTCCTATTTTGGGAAAATAAGTATACCAATCCTTGTCTCTCTTTCCTTTCCAAAATACAGTTGTACTGTGTTCCCTCTCCAAGAGTTTATCGTGTATTATGGTGTTGACTCATGCTTCATTTTTTTAATTTTCTTTTAGTCTATACTTTGTTTGAACATGTAATGTTTTCAGGCAGCACAGCTGTCGGGATGCCAATGCTTGCCTGCCACTCAGTTTTATCACTAGGTCTAAAACTATGTATTGTATGTGTTTTGTAAATCGGTTCAGTGTGAAACTGCTGCACAATGTGATCCAAACGATTCCTGTCAGCAGGTCTGGAGCCAAAACCTTCCATAAATCGTTACCCTTGAAACACCTTGCTTTCATTGTTTGTGGAGTTTTTTGCAAAATAAACACAAAGAAAGTATTTTATGCATGCCTTTGTTCCCTTTTCAATAAAACATAGTTTAAATCAATCAAGCAATATATCATTGTAGTTTTAAGAGAGGAAAATACTTTGGGCAAGTGGTTAACAAAACACACCCTGCTTGTTACACGCAAGCATTTCACTTCAAAGAAAGAGGTTGGAAATGCTCTGCTTACAGAAAATAATTTTGGGGGGAGTTTACTCGAAACATGCGGTTGGATTTTGTTTTTTGTGTCTCCAAAGGTATTGTTGTTGTAAAGGTATTATTGTTGTTTTTCAAATCCGGTATAATCAAACCAAATCTATAATAAACTCCTTAATTTGTAATTGCTATACTTCAATGGTCTAACAAATGCACAGAGCAAAAAAAATTGTTGCATTGTAGTTTTGACATCAAATTATATGAACTTTTTTTTTTTACATGATTTTTTCTTATGAAACATAAAGCTTAATTCACAATGTTTTGGAATAATTTGGAGTTTATCTAGATCAGGGTCAGCGTTAGGCATTTAGTTTAATAGTTGTGGTCAGGATGAAAGGCTCAGGAGTACATTACCTCAATGAATGGACCTGACATCTGAAGTACAAATGTGTGCCTCATCTCAGTTACTTCCTTTAATGCCACCATAGAAGCAGCACAGAGGTGAAACGATGACCTCTGTATTCTGCTGGCAGTGCAGAATAATGGAGCAACTGGCAGTGTCAGGGTAGCGCGGGTGTCCTTGTCCTTAGGCTAAAAATGTGTGAATTATATGAGCAAAACATCTAGATTTCCACTCTAGTCCAGTGTGTGACCGAACACGTCAAATCATTTTACAATGTAAAACGCCAGGACTGATTTTCAGACCAGCAGCTCTTCTTGTCCAGCCAACAGTGGCATTATTGTCATTTCCAGTCAACGATGCTGAGGCAACCGACTGTCCAAAGGGATCTTCTGTAAGCCGTGGAAATAACAATGGCTGAATGTGAGCGGAGGGTTGACTCTGGGGGCGGCGCGCCAGAGCGGTGGAGTAAACACAAGTCTAGTAGAGTGTGCTGCTAGCAGATGGTATGAATAGGTTTATAAATGCCGGAGTGGGCTGTCAAATTGATGGGCTGTGACATTTTAACCATTTGTGATGTATGGAGGAAAAATACAATGTGATAACCAAGGACACTGCTATCTGGTCTATAGCACTGAGTAAGAGGGAAGAAATCTGATAAAACAGTCTGATTTTGTCGGGAATAATGGCTTTCGCAGTGCTTTCAGATAAATCATCTAATTCTGTAGATATTGTATGGTGTGATCAGCACATACTTCATTCTGGTATTTTCCATCCAGAGATGCCTTTGAGATATGAAATCCTCGCCACACTGGTCCCTCAAAGATCCATGTAGACTCCTCTAGACCAAACATTAGCATTCACCACCCATCCGTTATTGTATCGAATCATCCTCATGCAAAGTGCACTTCTGGGAAGAAAAAAAGAAAAAGAACCCCCCCCCCCCCCCCCCCCCCTTTCTGTCAAGGGTGATATCGTAGCTCAAGGTTGCACAATGCTGCTGTGACCTTAGTCCACTTAAAATAAAGTTCAACTCGGCCGTCCATTTATGAGGCGAGACAAGCACCTTTCTCTGCATAAGGGGCCTGGGATTTTTATCAATTATCGTCCCATAAGTGCTCACACAAACATGCCTTCCTCGTATATTTAGTAGCATTAGGGATATAAAAATTCCTGTTTAATAATCATCATACTTTATAGGGGACTTCACTGCAATCTTTAGTGGGCTATGCAAATTGGGAAAAACAATACTTTTCAAGGTCACTTAAATGCGAGATTCGGTTAATGCATCTTGTATGACAGTAGAATATTAAGCATGAATTTGCTCGAACAGGAGGTGTTTTTACCAACTAGAGCATGACATGTTGTAAAGATGACAGGGTTGCTGTGTAGCAGGGTGACCTTAACCTAGTCCCGCAAAAAAAGAAAGCTATAGTTTGTGTGTTGGAAGCCTCAGCTCTTGTCCCTTCGTGAGTTAATTGGATGTCAAGGCCTTTGGACAACAGATTTATGTGTTTTCTGGTGAGTGCTTTTGTCTGGAGCAGGTCTCTGGCCATGTTAGTGCGCAGCCCGAGCGCTGACACGGCCTTGCCTCATGCGTCGGCACCTCTCAAACGCGCTAAGCAGCTCTGCCATGAGCCCTCGGAAAACATGCACTCAGTCCATCAGCCGAGCTCAAGTAGTTTCTGGGCTCTTGTGCCCATTGAGATGCATTTGAATCAGGTTTGTGACAGTTGTGCATATATGCATGCTATGAATATAAACACAGCGAGTGAGGCTCCAGACGAGTCAACTGAAGAAAAGAAACAGAGGCACATACAGGATGAAATGTAATATAGACGAGCCAACTGTGGAAATGCTGCCCAGGCTGTAACATCTGAGTGAAATGCCTGCTCATAGCTCAACAAAAGCAGATAAATGTAAATTGATTGGAAGTGAACTCCCATGGTGCAATGTGCCATAGAGTTTATGGGCAGGTGGAGATGCAGAGTGAAGTGCTGTGGGCTTTGGAGAAAATTGTTTTTTCTTTTCTTTTCAATAAGACACATTTGAAGTGTGGGGCTGTTAAACACTATTTCAGATTGCTTCCTTACAGAACACTGATTCCAAGAGAATAGTTGCCCAATGGCAGCGTGCTGAGAGAAGGAGTGTTATTTCTTTGACAGAGCTTTATCAAATGTTCCATGTCCAGTGGAAACACTCATATTATGCATTGTAATCCGTCCATCTTCTATACATACCCGTCCCTCCGTCCGTCTTATATACCACTTCATTCAGTTCAGGGTCACTTGAGCCAATTCCAGCCAACTATGGATGAAGGTATGCAAGCAAGTAGGTTTTTAGATAGTGTGGAAAAGCCAGAGTACATGCCCAGCAAGAACAGCAAGAACATGCAACGGGGAGTTTGATACACATTTTAGTTCAGGGGCCACACGCATCCCAATTTCATCTTGAGTGGGCCAGACAAATAAAATAACAGTGCCATATTAACCTTTTAACTTTTAAGTTTCTCATTAGTTGTGGCGCAGAGTATATGAAATGAAAATGTCTATATTCACACAAAAATCTAACAATTATGTTGAAAGTGACTACAATCTAAAAGTGGATTCCCTTTTAAACTTGTATACTTTTAAACTTCAATTTATCTATTTATTTATTCATTTTTGGTGGCATTCTCTCAGATATGTGATTGATGCCGGAAGTAAAACTGAGCACCCAGTGAGTGGAAAAGTGAGTGGTCTGACCATGTTCAACTGAGAACAAAAAAATAAATCCTTACTTTTGCATTTTCTCTCTCAAAGAAGAAATGATCCAAGCTCACCGATCTGGAGAGTCTCTTTGCTTTCTCAGTGTTTGGGCTACTTTACTTGTCTGTGCTGTGTATTTGGTCCTCCACCTGAACGGCTGCATTCAAGCATGATGCATACTGTAATTTCATTTCAAATTATCCAAAATATCCCGCTTGTCTTTACTTGGTGTCAAACTAGCTGTGTTGTACTGTTTCTGTAAGCTCTCTGGCTCCAGCGTTTTGTTCTGTAGAATAGAGTATGATTGCTACTACTTCCAGAAATTCAGTAGTCGAGACAAATACAGGCAATTTTCCACAATTTCTGACAGTCACTCAATAGAATCATTGAACCAAGGAAGCAGACCACAGCACATTAAAACACCATTCAAAAATGCAATAAAAAAACTGTTTCAAATTCTGTTTTAATGACTCAGGTCCACCATGCTTTGGCACAAAGTAGTTTTTTCAATTGCATTGATTTTATTCACTCATTTTAAGTTCAACAACCGTTTTGAATAAATAATAAAATGACCAACAGTATGATTATATGAAATATATCATTGTAATTTATTTCTCTGGCAGTTCAAAGCAAGTATGAGCCAACCACCCACACCCTTTATAGTTCACTGATCCTTTGACAGCTGTATGGTAAGTCGTTTATAAGCCAAATTTATGATCGCACAAGTTATGTCTAACATGTTGAATGATAAAACTTGTATCACTAATTCGTCAGCTCCAGCTACTGTTGTCTTTATTGATATCTTAGACATCTAGCATCTACCTCATGGTCACTCCTTAACTGTTACAGAATATAGTCACTCACTTTATAAGCTGTTCCATGAGATAGTTATGCATAACCGATAGAGCAGTTTGTGAATGACGTTGAAGTGAAAGCGATGCTTAATTTTTAAATGTACTGATATATCAGACCGATTTGAATGAAAGCCAGGTAGTGATTGGTTAAACCACAGCTATTGTTGCATGTTCCAGGTCGGCAGTGGTCAGTATCAGCCAAAAGCTGTCCTGGGAACTAAAAGCCGTAAACTGACGACCGGCACATCGGTGCCAAGGCTTATTGATGCACTTGGCCCCATAAAGGCCACACTCACAATTTGGCTTGGCTTGTGGATTCCCTCTGTGACATGTGATTTGCCAAAGCCTGGTGGACACAGCCACTCTCACCAACATACGTCAGCAGGAGTCTTCAAAATCCAGGCAAGGGGAATATTCTCCAGCAGTACTTTAGAATCTATCATTACGCTTTTTGTTAAAATATGCAAATCTAATATTGACAACCTCAGAGCAAGCAAAGGCGTGGGGCCCTCTTGTGATCTCTAGTGCATACTTAAGACTTGTTCCAGACCTCAGGTTAGGGACCAGTGGTTGATAAGTTGCTTCAAACCGTCATAAAGAAGGGCATAATGGCTGATTATGTGTTAAGGGATAGACTTCAAATGTACAAAGCTCCTTAAAAATGGGCATCCAGTATAATTTTTAAAGAATTTAAAGTGAAGTTTATATCATAGTTTTTATAGTTTACTGATGGTAAAATTGTACCGTGCTACCAAATGAAATGGATGCTGGTGCATGCAACCGCTACATGTAAATGTGTGGAGTTTGATTGTTCTCGCAGTGTGAGTGTGGGTTCCCTCCTAATACTCTGTTTTCCTCGCACAGTCCAAAATGTGGTGTGAATAGACTGTGTTGATGAACTGGTGATCTGTTCTGGTTATATTCTGCCCTCGCCTATCATTAGCTGGGATTAGCTCCTGCATCTTGCACAGGATTAAGCGGTATTCCATTATGTACACTGCTGGTCCAGAGATTTGGTTTACATGTGAAAGTATGACAAATAAAGACCTGGAACCTTGAAACTGGCAGTAATCTCTTCAACATGATTGGAACAGTGACTCATCCACAATCTTTAAACACATCAATGTTTATAGACGACGCTGTATTCTATGGTAAAAGTAGAGAGCATGTGCAAAACACCTTGGAGAGTTGGAGGCCTGTATAGAAAACACGAAAAATGAAGGCCAATATAAGCAAGAGAGAATACATGTGTGAGAATCAGAAGGAGGGAGGTCAAAATGTGAAGATCTAAGGAATAGAGGGAGTGAAGGAGAATAACAATCCAGAGCAATTGACAGTTCACAAAAGAGTCAAAGAAGAAAGTACTGGCAGGAAGAAAAGGGTGACAAGTGTCAGGGCTGATGTGTGATGTGGTTGAACAGCAACAAGAGGGGAGATATGTTAGAAACTTGAGGCATTTGCTATAATGTGGTGCAATGGAAATTAACAGATCAGAGAGAAGCGAAGGATGAACATTTTGGCGATGAAGGTAAAAAGGACTACGAGCCACAGGATGTTGGCGTTGGAGCTGCAAGGAAGGAAGGCGAAGAGATTTGTGGATGTCGTGAATAGGGACATGGAGATGGTCGGTGTAACAGTCAAAGAGCCAGTGAATAAGATGAGAATGGGGCAGATAATGAAAAAGAAACTGCATGCAGAGAGAGGAAAAACTCACCATGATTTAAAATAATGATTATTGCGGATATGAGTGTCTGTCAGAGGTCACTGCTGATTGCTTTGCATTCAAAATATTTTACCACAACACCAAAATGATAAAATGTCATTTTCTAACCTTAATTGACTCCTGGTGTAAATGAGTGAATTGATAATAATAAGATTACACTACAATTTCCCAACAGGGGTTGAAACACCTTTTTTAAACAGACTTTATTATGCCTCAGTGATGACTTACAGCTGAACCACAATGCTGAGACTGTTTTAAATAGTTTTGTTACACTTCATTGTGTCACGTTCAGCAAGAGTGCCTGGTGTCTCCCTTTATTCACGACAAAGTGTTTTCCAATTAGATTTCAAATGCCATCGCAACTCTTGTCTCCCCAGGCATTATGTGAATAGAAGTCTCCCAGGGTTGCACTTATTATATCTCATTACTGACAGCGCTGGTCACCTGGGACTCCAATCAGAATATCTGAACACTTAAGCAATTGGCTTCTCTCTTACTGACGAACCGAAATTGATTGAGTTTGGACTCCCTGAGCTCCACTTTAATGTCAGACACACAATGCATTGGCCAGAGTTCAGGTAGAAAACATTCAATCTTTCTACATAAAGCAACAAATGATATTTCTGCCGAAGCTGGACGCAAAGGGCATTTTTGCACCTCTTTTTTTCATTTGTACTCTTGAATGGTCTAAAAGTCAGTAGCAGTACTGACAATACTGCACTGAACGGCAGATGGTTTACTTTAGGGAAGCACCAATACCGACACCAGTATTAGGTATGGGGTCCGATACAGGATGGAGTACTCGTACTTGTGAGATATCCCTGATACAAGCCAGCGACGACAACGTGATGTCATGTGTCAGCAGCTACACAAGAGGGCATGAGCGATGCCATCAGTTTGGAGATTCTTCAATAGTATAGAGAATGACAAAAGTAAGACAGACTGTAATATTCTGCCAAAATATCAAGAGGAGGCCAAACCTAGGTCAGACAACACCAGCAGCGTAATCACCAGAGACATTTGGACCAGCAGAGTTAGCCCGATGTTACTCATTCGTTCAGCTATTCAACATGTAACTCAGAGTAGTGCTTCATGCTACATGTTAAAGAGGTTCAGGGCTGAGATACCAGCGATGCTTCAAGCTAAACATGATTAATGTATGACTGACACACTCATTAACAGTGAACTGGAGCGTGTGGCGGCAGGCAGTGAGCTCAGTCCCTTGGTCCACAGTCTACAGTACCCATAGCACACTGATAGACGCTACGCACTGCCCTGTGTGTACTGTAGACTGGAACGCTGTTGGAGGTGCATGTAGCATCAACACAGAGGTGGTTTGCAGCAAAAGATAGCCTTTGCATACTGTTTGTGTATGGAGTATGAATTAGGCTCAATGGCTTTTGATAAGTGCTGGTATCGGTACTCGGTATCGGAAGTAGCTAAAGGTCAGTACTCATCTTTATACTCGTCCTTTAATAAGTGGTATCCCTAGTTTACTTATTTGGATCTTTTAGGTGGGCAGGATAGATTTTGGAACCAGTAGTGTGATTAATAAAGGAAGGAGCACCCTACAGGAATTTAGTATTTGATGAATAGAAAAAACCCTAAAACCTCAGCCGGAGCCCAAAGAAATACATTGGTTGTGTGATTATAGTTTTAAAAAAAGGTGTTCCATGTTGTTTAATAAGTTGCATTTCTAGAGGATGGCCAAAATACTGCTTTCCCAGCCACTACCATAAATGGTGATAGTTAAAAGGAGTACAAAAGGCTGGCAGGGGGCAGGATGGTTGGCTGTGTTTGCCCAAACCGGCTGTGAAAACTGAAACTGGCTTCACTCCGACACACAGTGTTCCGTCACCATCTCTCGCTCGCTCTCTCTCTCTCTCTCTCTCTCTCTCTCTCTCTCTCTCTCTCTCTCTCTCTCTCTCTCTCTCTCTCTCTCTCTCTCCCTCTCTCTCTGCCATCAGACAGAAGATCACACCACCAATCTGCAAGCTGAAAAGAATTCTCATTTAAATGTTCTCTTGTGCGCCAACTTTTCTAAGATCTCCTGCTTTTGCTTTCAAGGTTTGGCCTTCACATGTACTCTTGCTCTCGCTCACATCCGTGCAGCCCATACTTTAGCACGCATCTTCCTTTCTGATCTGCACTTAGTATGTGAGTGGTTGTGGCTTTCTGTGACCTTTTTCAATGTCTACTCATGACCTCTTGTCTCAAGTCTTTAAGCTGCAAGCAAATCAACCAAAGCTGTTTTCTTCCCATGCCTAGAATGTTGAACCATCTTTTCACTTGAGGAAAAAGCCCTGGAAAGGTCGCAAAGGGGAACAGATGTATTTTCTCGATGTCAATTATCAGAGACATTATAACATTTCAATGTAAATATCCTTTAATACATCTGTCATCAGGCCACATTTAAATATTTGCACAAAAATTAGTAATTGAATAATGAAATAAACTACGATTGAAACTGTAGCATCCAAAATGTCAGCAACCACCATCCAGTAAACTGAGCAAAGCAATACTGGAAGGAACGATCAACTAAGGCCCCACTTGTGAAAATGCAAAATCTTTGTTCAGTTTGGAGGTTCGTTTGCACAACAACGGCGCTCAGAGACACTGAAAAACACAACTTCTTGAAAAAGAACTCCCAAGATGGAACTCCGAATTTGGGTAAAGGGGAAAACACTACTTTTTGAAAATGCAAATCTTTGAAAACACTTGGCCTGCGTCACAGTGTGGACAGAGGAATCGCTGTTTCTGCGCATGCTCACCCCATTCGATCGTAAATTGTTCTTCTGCACATGCGCGTGTAGACAGACAATAACAACAATGTTTGCCTCCAGAGAGTCATGACTCCCAGTCCATGTTCTCCTGGGACTTGGTAGTTTTATAGTCGAGAGTCAACAATCCAACTCGGCTGTCTGTCCATAAGTGTTCTTGGTAATGTTTATAGTATATTGTTCTCTGCACGCATGTGCGTGTGGTTTAAAAAAATACCAATAAACTCAAAGCCTGGCATACTAACTACATTGTTTTCAGCGTTCCTTGTAAGTGGACATCGTGTTCAAGACATGGCCACACAAAACGTTATTGAAACTAAATGCCAAAACGATGCATTTTCATTAGAAATGGGGCCTGACAGTGACATCAGGCACAGACAGGAGCATTTAAGTGAAGGCTTGGTGTGCATGAGAACAATATGCTGTTTGTTTGAGCACTGAGCCCCCTGAAGCACAAAATTATATTTGGTTCCATGGAGTTGTACAATGTTGTCAAACATACAACAAAATATATTAGTTTTGAAACATATCATAGTGTTACAGCAAATAAATCATCTATCTATTATGGGAGATGATCTGTCACACCGTCAAGGTAAAAAAAAAAAAAACAGCAACAGAAGAGATTAATAAAAGTTGCACAACCTGCAACACAGAAAATATCTTACAATAAAGTCTGTGATCAAAAGTCATAGGGAATCAACTGAGTCAATGCCCCTCGCCACAATACCAGCTGCATATCTGCTAAATGCTGCATTAAAACCAGATCCCATCATGATGCAAGTATTTTTAGAAGTTATAAATCACATTTTGCAGTGTACATTAGTCTGCTAGCATGCGCTCCTCTCAGTATTGTGCATAATCTGAAACAGATGCCCAAAACTCCATATTCAAAAATAGATTGTGTGTGTTACTTAGCGACACAGTTCTCAGTGTATGCCAATAATAGATCAGCTTTCACGTGTGTGCATATCATATCAAGTTTTTATAAATTTTTTATACTCACAAACCTTTTAGTAGATCAGTTTTATATTCTGATTTAATTAGACCACACTGTAAGAAAACCTGGTTACGGTCATAATTACTTTTCATTTTGACAGATTTTGGAAAGAAATGTTCAGTTTGCATCATGAAAAGTGGATGGCAAGTCATTTCTGGATTGATCAGTGTGAGCTGTGGAAGCGCAAGACAGAATTCAATATTCAAGCTGTTGAACTTTATTGGTAAATCTCACTTGAAATTTAGCAATACTGTGAAATAAATGGCTGCCTATGGCAGTTTTTCCACCGTGTCGACACTTCAGAGGTGTGTTTCATAAATTGAGTGTGTAAAATATCAATGATATTTAAAGAGCAGAGCACGGTGACTGACTGGTCCTGTGAAACAACGGGCAGAAAGATGAGTAGGCAAAGGGATTGTGGTCAAAATGGATGTTTAGGTTTATAAGACGATTTGGAAAAGCAGATTTGATGGAGGATGTGGAGACGTCGGAATGGTCATAAATACAGACAGAGTGTAAATAACCAGGTGTCCCTCATTTAACATGCGTGGGACGTAGAGTGACATTGATGGACAACATTGAGGTGATTGGAGGGACGAAGCAAACTTTTAACAGTAGCTTGCTGTCGAGTTTATCTTTTATCAATATGACAAGACAAATAAAGCTTTTGTTTCTGTCTGCCGTTTTTTTTAATCAAAAAATGGTTAGCATAACAAATATTGGCTTCTCTTCAAACTGGCTTTTAAAGTTAAACACTCCAATGGTATCAAACCTATGGCCCGAGAGCCAATCGAGGTCCGTCGAGGATCTAAAATGTGAAAAGGTAGAAAACATTTACTTCAATGTTTGGATGAGAGCATCTACTGTTTTGAATTTGCGCACTCAGTGCCCGGTCAACACATTTGTGTAGTGGTTATCCTCATAGCCAGCTTTCACGGTTCAAGTCCAGTTTTCGCCGGGTGTGCATGTTCTCCCTGTGCATGTATAGGTCTTTGCTGGGTTGTCTGCTATTATTCCATAGTCAAAAAAACATGAATGTGAGGTGGATTGGTGAATCCAAATGGTAAATAACTGTGAACTTGTGTGTGATTGTCTCTCTGTGTTTTTCTCTGTGACATATTGGTGACCTGGTTTGTATCCTTCCGTCACTCATAATCAGCTGGGATCAGCTCCAGAGCCCCCCAGACTGACACACCCTTTACACGTTTCAAGTGAAAAGGCATTTTTGTGATTTTTATTTCCGAAAAGTTTCACGATTACACAGCAATGTATTGTGAATGGTGTCCGTTTACATGGAAATGGCAGAAACTCTGAAAATGATGTAGAGTTGTTCCTGTTGTTGGTTTTTGGAATAAAATTACACACATATGCACGCAGAGAACAATAAGCTACAAATATTAGCAATGGTGAGTACAAAAACATTCATATGGACAGATGATGTCATCAGATTGCTATTAAATACATAAAACTATCAAGTCCCAGGAGAATAAGGACAGGAAATCATGACACTGGAGGCCACCATTGTTGTTATTGTCGATCGATTCGCCCACCTACAGAAGAAATACTTACTACGGTCACTGCATCGTGGCAGCATTTAAAAATAATTGTATTTCCCCCGTTTTCACGGAGACAGAGTCAGAATGATTTCAAACAGTTGTGTTTTCAGTGGCTCTAGGGACCGTTGTCATGACAACGTACAAACAAATCGCTACAGTTTTGTGTTTTCACTGGAAGTCCTCATGTAAACAGAGGCTTAGATTGGATAAAGCAGTACAGAGGATGTATGTATGTATGTATGTATGTATGCATGTATGTATGTATGTATGTATGTATGGATGGATGGATGGATGGATGGATGGATGGATGGATGGATGGATGGATGGATGGATGGATGGATGGATGGATGGATGGATGGATGGGTTTGTTAAAGTTCTGTTGAATCTGGACTACTCTTGTGATGTACGTCTGCTTTCACTTGATGTACCCTGCATTTGTTTTGGTCCTTCCCCTTTAAGATGAAAATGGATTGTTTCTGGCCTCCAGACTAACAGAAGTTTGATACCCCTGACCTATACAAGTCCTCCCTGTTTGTTCAATTTGTTTTATTAAATCTCAGTGCTAATCCAGGAGACATTTTTACACTCACACACTACAGCCCTTTATCCTAAAGGTGGCTTTGTGCTTTTCCAAGACATGTAATCCAATGTATTTATAGCATATCTACCATTGAACACCAGCTGTGATTCTCCTTTTTTCCCCCACCATTTTTCTGGAAGACATGTTGACATGTGACACGCAGCAGCAGCATTTTTTTCTTTCCTTTTTTTTTCCCCTCTTGAGTTCCAAATAAACAAATAAACCCATAAAAAGCAATGTGTCACACTGTGAAGTGCCAGAATGGAATTTTCCCCTCAGGTACAATCAATGATGCGGGATGACAATGATCCAAAATGCCCAATCAGCGGGTTATACATTGGTCCATATGGCTCCTAAGTTAGTCTGCAAAACCCTGCTGTTTATGCAAAACACAGCACAACTAAACAACAGATCCTTTCCCTCCAAGCAGCCTTATCTTTCATTTTTCAAAAGTTGCGTGTGCCCATTCTAAAGTAACTAATTAAACTGCACTATTAACAGCTAATCCTTCTCTGAAGGTCTCACCTTGCTCATAGGCACCAGTTCACTGCCCGGCTCTCCTTGAAAGGAGGTAAAGACGATTCCCAAACCACACTTTCTTGGCCAAAGTCCGTCAAATTTTTATTTGATTTTTTTCGGGACCATCTTCAAAACTACAAACTATTTTCTTTTCTGCAGCAAAGTGGGGAGTGGGATACAGTGAGAAAGTAGCGGCATAGGCACACAGTGAAGCACCGGAGTCTTTTGTGACATCCAGCGCTGACGAGCACGCAGCTCAACTCAGTGGTAGTTTTGCTTAAAATGGAAAACTCTTCTTAAAATTATGGCTAAAGGGGCATTGAACGAACTGCGGCCTATCTTGCTGTGCACACTTCCTCTGGAGGCAGACCTGCCTCGGGAGGACAAAATGCTTTTGGGTTTCTGCGGAAGGAAGCACCAAATAAAAGAAAATGTTGCATTATTTCTCATCGGTTTGTCGTGGCTGGATATCTGTCTGGCTGCATGTGGTGTTAAATTTGTGCCGGTTTAGCCAAGCGTATTGCTGATGTGTACTTTATACGGAGGGGGATATTAATTTTGCCACTTTCAAATAACATCTTACAGGGAATCTATTTTTGAACCTCCATTTCTTTCCCCACTCCTCTTCTTCCACACTTTACAGATGCGTACAGTGTGCCTGAGAGACGAATTCGCTGTTTATGCAGTGGTCATGTTGTGAATTTCTGCATCAAAGGGGTCTTTTATTTCCTTCCCCAAATTCCAAGGTTACTGCTCCAGTATGTGACCCACATTCTAAACACTTTGCACAATAATGGCTCATGTCAAAGCCGGCATGCATTCGCTGAGCCACGCGCCAGGGAATAAACATCAGCCGCAGCTCCTTGTGAAACCTTGCCACTGCTGCGCATTATTGGGAAATCAGTACCATCTAATATCGGAGAGATTTACTCACCCTCTTATTGTCTCTCTGTGGCTCTCCCACTGTGTTACTGCCAATAATTAGTGCAGCACGGACATTATGCAGACACCCCTACAGGAGGTGAAGATGAGACCACTTCAGTCTCATTAAATATGGATATTTGACTTTAATTAGAAGGGAATTCGTTTTGCAAAATGCGAGAGCCCCCCCTCCTTGCTGTGGTTTCACAGTGCACCTGCTTTCTGTGGCTGTGTGGAGAGCTGCTGACCGGGTTGAAGCAAATAGACTGTCAACACTCCTCACGGGGATCTTCCATTAGGCTGTCTCTTTCAGCGGCGCACACCCCCGAGGCTATGAAGCATTTTGCTCTCTTACTGCCGCACACTGCCTCTCCTTCTTTGTCCGTCCAAAGAAGCAGCCTCCTCACTTTCTGTGGCTCAGTCTCTGACATTTTTTTCTGCTCTTACCCTTTTTCCCCCCTCTTTTTTTCTATTCTTGCATCACCAAAAATGTCATTTTAAACCTGTCAAAACAAGATGTCAAGAACTTAAGCATATCTAAATATTATAAAAGCGGCTTACAGTCATCCGAGAGTATCATTATTATTATTATTTTAGAAAACTGGAAATATGGTTGAATTACTAATTGTGCCAACCAAGCTTAAGCCCAGGAACCCAACAGTTTCAGGGCTCCCAAAGCCAGGGAGTTAAAGTGAATGCATTTTTTTTTGTTCCATGTGGATGAAAATAATTCTGCTGATATACTGAATGATGTAAAGTTATAATCAAAATAACATATACTCTTGGAAAAAAATCTGCTTTTTTGACATATCTGGATCGAAATCAATTGGACCTTCCCCACCCATAAATAAACAATTTAATTAAATATTTGATGTGCTCTCAAACTAGCCCACATGCAGCCACTGGTGCTTCAGCTTCAGCAAAATCCTATTTCTTCAAAATTAGATACTTCAAAGTAACAATTATTTTCAAATTTGTCCTTTCGCCAATGCTTTGTGTCCTGTGTGTGTGTGTGTGTGTGTGTGTGTGTGTGTGTGTGTGTGTGTGTGTGTGTGTGTGTGTGTGTGTGTGTGTGTGTGTGTGTGTGTGTGTGTGTGTGTCCACAACGAGCCGATGCAGCGACACATGAGGGCCTGTTAGCGTGGCTCCCAGCTTACTACTGCAACAGACAGAACAGGTCACTCTGGCCAGCAACATTTTGTTAAAAAAATAAATCAAAAACACTACTAAGCCTATACGTATTTATTGATAGCTAGTCTTGATAGCTGCAGCAGGCAAGAGTCCAGTGGAGGTAGTTTTGAGGTAAGCAGCGGTTATATTTCCTGCCATAGAACCCACCTTATGCTGTTTCTCATTATGCGATATACTCCTGATAAATATGGATTTCACACCAGTGTGCGCTCGGTGGAGTAGACCAAACACAGGCAGTATTTTTGGCTGCTGAAGCCAGTTTAAAAAGTGGCAGGTCCATTTCAGTGCACTGTTTTAGGCAGCGAGCCTCCAACCGTCATTTGGACAGTCAATTTTTGAAATAGACGGTCAAAAAATAGCGCACAGCTTGCTCAAAGCTGTTTAAAATTTAAACAGCTTTAAGCAAGCTGTGCGCTCCTCTCTGCCCGACCGCGACTTGCAGTGAAGTGCCATAACCGCGTGCTGCCGTAAAGTGGTATCGGTGTCGCGGTATCGGTGACAATTTTATGAGAATGAGTATTCATGCCTGGTCAGCCTGGTCAACCGATACCTGATACTGGTATTGGTATCAGTATTGGTGCATCCCTACACTAAACCTTGTATGGTAGTTGTACATTTTGTGTTGCACAATTAGGCCCTGTTTACACAACAACATTTTAAGTGAAACAGTTTTTTGTATTTTCCTTTCAGAAAAGTTTCAGGTTTTCACAGCAACCTTTTGAAAATGATGTTCGTTTACACAGAAATGGCAGGGATGCTGAAAACGATATATTTAGCACGCCATACCACAACCACCTGCATGAACACAACAATACATTACAAATGATGATTAGGAAGTTGGATTGTTATTCCAGGTGATTGTCAACTATAAAAGTACCAAGGAGAATATGGACAGTGAGTCATGACACTCTGGAGGCCGCCATTGTTGTTATTGTCCATTGAACAACGGCCATGGTGGGCATGCGCAGTAGCAGCAGAGGAATTTTGTTTGCCCTCCTTTCCATAGAGTCAGAACATTTTCAAAAAGTTCCACCCTGGGAGCCGTTTTCAGAAAACACAGTTAGCCACTCAGCTTGACTTGATAGCTGGCCTTGATAGCTGCAGGATGACGAACTGCTGCTGGAAAGAGTCCAGGGAGGTTGCAGTCGGGTGGGCAGTGATTATGGTTCCCACCATAGAACCTCTCCTATATTGTGTCTCATTAAGTGAAATATTGCTTCCAGACTCAAACAGGACTTTCTACACGAGCTGTAAATGTTGTTTTTGCACATTTAGAGGCAGATTGTGTGATCCAGTCTACAATTTGCTGCATTATTAAATTTCAAGTGATATCATGGGATGTAGTAATGCAACTAATGCACTGCTTGTCCACTATCCTGACCAAATAAATGAAATGCCAACAAACAAAACACTCAATCATATTTATAATAACCAAATTCCTTTCTTTATATTTGATCAAAAACGCTGATTTTTTTCTCATATTCTGGCTTCCTGCTTTTTGATGAGAGATGAAGAAGTACGGCACCTGTCAGACTGAGATTAGACACTGTTATAATGCTTTGTATAGTGTAGCTGTGGATGGGAAATCATGATCAATAAATAATCCTTGTATTATTAGTAAGAATGTAACATTTTTGAACTGTCCATAGCTAAGCAGGTAAATCTTTTTGTATGTTCAGGTGGTCACAGTCGTGGTGCTTAAATAGCTCAACATTTGGTAAAGTAGTACACATTGTAAAAAGTTTTAGAAAGTGATCTACATACAAGTCTAAAATGATCCCACCTTTATATCTGCTGGTTGAGACCTATGTGTTGTAGGTTAATCAAAAGGGTTGGGAAATACCCCATTATACACTAACATATTACCAAACAGAGTAATATTATGAAATGATTAAACATTTGTCATTAATGATGTTCCCATAACATTACTATGGTAATGTTATTCCATTGTTGGTTTGAGTTCGGAGTTGTTGTTCATAAACTCAAAAAAAAACAACTATGCTTGTTTTTCAGTTTACATATCAGAAATATGTTTGATTAACATGAGCATATTGAGTTTCTTGTTGTTAAATGGTTCATTCTAATACATGTTGTTCAGATAATATGAATAAATGGGATTCAATCTACTTAATATAAATAGATGGAAATGTGTGACATGATTAAATTACATTAACTCAACAAATTATTTTTGTGTTTGTGGAAATGACTGAGAATAATCTTCTTCAGTGTATCTTCGTATTTTTTCCATTTTGCAACATCACATCTCAAGTTCAGGCAGAATGGACCTTTTTGCTGGCCTGTTAACATGTTACTAGCTAACATGTAACAACAATCACACTTAGTTTTACCTTCTCGGTTTTCCTTTTGCAAAAGTGAAAATATTTTATCAACTGTATGAAGAGAAAAACTGATTGACCTTATTATGTGACCCAAAACCCACAAAGCAAACAACCACACCGCGTTGATGCTGTTCAATTGGACAACAATTGTCTCTTAATCAACTCAATATTTTCTGGTGCGCAGAACTGTAGTCTCTTTATTAGCATTTGGCAATACCTTGTACATAATGTTCCCTCTGTCCACACTTCTACATAATGGAAAGTCACTTGAGAAAAATTTGTGAATTGGGATGTTGTCACTATAAATAAACTTCAGGTCTGAAGTAAACATTAAAATGTCATATATATTGGATTATCACATAGGCTGTGAAAGCTTTTTCACACCCACGTACCACAGCTTGTCAGCGGTGGGTGACATTTGTCCCTTTTGCAGCAGTCAGATCCATCATGTTGCTCAGTGTACTGCGCTCAGCAAGAGCAGAAGCAGGCGAGCTGCGTGTCTCACATGCGGCTGTAACCTCAGCACTCCTCTTGTTAGTCCATAATTCAAATCATGACATGAGGCACTGTAAGAAGTACCATGGGGAGTGCTCAAATAAATCACAGATGGGACCGAGCACCAGCTAACTTTGAGATTGAAGCAATAAAACATTCCCGCATGCAGATTGACCCAATCAAATCAGCAGCACCAACCAACACTGTTTCTACACAATAATGTAATCAAATTCGGAAATAATCAATTATGCTTCATCATTTATACTTCTTACTCCAACTTAGTAGAAAATCAACACCTCTAAAATAATAATTTCTAATAAAAAAATAAAAAAAATCCTCCATTTATATTATTAAATCTTTCTCAGTGTTTGCACTGTTGAAGGCAAACCACTGAACGATTAAGAAACACTAAGAATGTTGTCCTCCGTAATAACAAATCCTGCTATGGTAATTCCAAAGAGGATTCACTTCCATTGTTTGGCCACTCAAACATGTGAACTTTACCAGCAGTGCTTCACACTGATGTATTTTCCATGTATGTTACATTGTTTGTCACAGTGGCATGTTTGTAACATTTCACGTCAAAAACGCTGCATTTTTACATTTCTTGTTATCCTATAGCAAGAATGTTGACCCCCAGAGTGTCATGACTTCCTGTCCAGATTATTTTGGGACTTGGTAGTTTTATTTACATTTTCATGTAAATGGACATTGTTTTGAAAACATTGCTGTGTAAACGCAAAGTTTTTCACAAACGAAAACACGGTGAAACAATGATGTTGATTTTCAGTGTAAATTGGGCCCTAAAATAAAGCTACGGGCAGTTTCCGTAATCTGCTCTAGATTCTCGATAGTGCTTTATGACATTGAGGGAGATTAAATCACAGATATTTGATGCTTCACAAACAAGGCAATGGTTACTATAACCAATGATTATATGCGTATAACATAGACATAGCTCAGAACATATGACTCTATTGTTTTGCTAAGATACTCTATTGTTGGATCTGTATCTATATCCCTGTGACAACATAAAAATTACGTTTTAAAATAATTAACTATAACCAATGCTGACATGAAATAAATAGTTTTTTTGAATTCTAAACTTAACCTATTTGAGAGTGTAATAAAATGGAATTTTTAAATTTAATTTAGTCTTTAAGGGACATCAAACATAAAAAAAGAAGAATGAAAAGGCTGAGTGCCTTGGATTATAGGATAGAACTTTCACAGAGGAACAACTTATCAATGACCTAGAACAGTGCTGTCAAACATAAGGCCTGTGGGCCAAAACTGGCCTGAAACATGCTCCAACCTGGCCGAGCAAACCACGAAGCAAAATGGTAAAAATTTGAAAGAAAACATTGATTGGACATTTCACTGTATTTTGCAACAGTTTCATTAAAATTGGCATTATGTTGAGATTGTCGGCATTTTCCATAGAAACTGTTTGGCTTTGTGAAAATGTAGACATTTCCATCATGTATCGCCTACTCAGCACCAAAGAAAGACTTTCAAGTTTAAATTGAAAGGTTATTTTGACACTATTTTACCGGACCAGCCCACTCAAGATGACATTGGGCCGAATGTGGCCCCTCAACGAAAATGTGTTTGGCACTCCTGACCTTGAGTGTCTCACAATGCAATGACACATGGATGCTACTGCCTCAAATCCATTTTTAGAAATCACTGAACTGCAGTTAGACTCTGCAAATGCAAAATAACAAAAGCAAAGTACCACTTGAAACCATGAATTCACCAGCAAGTGAAGACAGATCTAAATGACCCTCACTTGGACTCTTTAAGGTCATTAGAAAAGTGTTTTTTTCCCCACGCTCCCTTATAAATTGCATTTACAGTCTCTACAAAAATCAAGTATCAATAATAAACGCCCAGTTTTAAAGCGCCTTCATCTTGGCTGCCGATCAATATCTTCATGCCCGGTGCCCAGCGACACACTGCACTGCAATTGTTTCTGACTTGTCTTAGCAGTTATATCTAATGGGTAGTCAGCAAGGCTTCACACGGGCTTTCAAGCACAACAAAAGCACAACTAAACCACTTGAAATGTAAAAAAAAAAAAAAAAAAACCCAAAGCTTGAGAACAGCAGACGTTCTTGCTGCGTTACCTTGTTTGCTTTGACTTTCAAGCACTTTCCTGGTCGCAGAGCCGAGGGCAATGGCCGGCTTATATTCCTCCACTTTGAGGTAGGAGAAATCAGATAATGAGTAAGTCACACAATGCACAACCTGCTGATGGAGCCGGTGTGCCATAATCTGCCAGCAAAAATCCTTTCTTAATGCGGCAGCCTCTTCATAGTCAATGTAAACAAAGGGCCCCAGACTATCAGTCTTTATATCAGCTTTTTAAAAGAAGAAAATAGTACGTGAGGGATTTTTGCTCAGGAACAGAAGTTGAATTTTGCTCTGATGCTTTCATGGCCACCGAGAATAAGCAAGGCAACAAAAGGCCAGTAGAATCAGAGGTTTTTTTTAAGCCTTAAAGCTATATACCTGGACCTTTTATGTAATCGGTTTGGGGGTATCAAGGACTCTTTGATTAAAAACTCCAGGTTTGAGAGGGAGGGATCGCAGGTCTCCACGGCAGCTGCATGCAGGTGTGCTTACAAAGAGCCAAAAGCAGGCGAACAGGTAAGAGACAGGCAGAATTAGACTACAGCAAAGCAGCTCAGGTGAAGCTGGAAATATATCAAGAAACCTCAGGGATTTTGCTTTTCGCTGCCCAAAACACAACTACCATGTGAAGTGTGAGATAATGTAAAAGGTGGTGTGATTTTCTAGATCGATGAAGTAATTAATGCGCTGTTTCAAAAGTAGAAAGTGGCGGCGATCCTTTACAGGCACGGAGGTGTTGTTCAAATGGAGCCAGGGACAGCGGCTCGAGTTTACTTTTCACCTTGTGTGAAATGCCAAGAGGTTCATTCAGATTTATGTCAACAATCAGAGGAAGAGCTTCACTTTATGCCCCAAAAAGCCCAAACCTCAGAGAACTGAGTAAATCAACATAATCGAGTGAATCGACGAGCCTGCCGTCCCATGAATTCTGTCTTTATTCCTAATTTTTGCCTGTTTGTTTTAACAACTTGTGTCACATCATGTCTCTCTTTCCCTTCTCGTTCCTCCTTCTCGTTCCTCCTACCCCAGTGAGCAGGAGCAGCTGTCTGCGCGGCTGATTTTTGAGGCAGCACACGTCCCAAACAAGAGGTAGGTCCCACTCAAATGACTCCTGAAATATCCATCACCGCAAATTACATCTTTGGTGGTGCTGATTCCCTCTTTTGGGCTAATCAAGTTATATGCCCCCGCACAACTACCAAGATGCCTGCTAATGTCTTTTAATTTGCAAAGATAATTACAACAAGGTTCCACTTGAAAATCCATACGTGCCGGCGAACGGAGCGAAAATCGACCAACCCACAGGGGTAATTATTTCTCCCCCGGATCTTCTAATGTATAAAAATATCTCAGGGGGCTAATGACACTGATCGGAGTGATTTATGCAGCTGTAAAGCAGGCGGGGTTGACATGTGTACAGGAAATAAAAATGTGCATTTGCGCGCAATTGCCTATGAATGCTAATGTGACGAGCGTCTCTCCTCTTCAGCGTCTTGTTTAAGAAAGACTAACATTTGCATTCGGTGCCTAAAAATTGCAGTCAAGCCAGCATCTCTCACCCTAATTTACAATCAGCAGATGTAGCGCAGGTCGGGGACCAGAACATGTGATGATTTTTTAGCTCAACATAAATCACACCCACTGCTCATTTACATGCAAATGAATCATTATTTTAATATAGTTAGTATTTACTTTACTAGTTATCTCAAATGAAAAGTCATTATTATTTGTTATATTTGACTCAAAGGAGCTTCTGAGGTCGTGAGAATACTTCTTAGATGTTCCTCGCAACTTCTCTGTCGATAGTTGAACTTTCACAAAATCTGTAGTTCAGTACTTTAAACATTTTCCCTTAAAATATATTATGTGCATTCAGAGCTGTTTCAAGCTTTTAGTCACAAACTTCAACAACCATGTCAGATTTTTAATGCTCTAGAAATACAAGGAACCTACACATGACAAAGGTATTCCATTCATTTCTTGAAGACATTCAGCAAAACTCGATCTTGCGTGTTGCCGTGATGAGAAGCTCTATCATTTCTCATTAGGCAGAAAAAAAAGTTGAAAAAGATTGGAAATGCAGCCTGAGCGTAGCTAGCTAGCACCGCTAGCAGCATTTAATAGACACATTCTTGGGTCAATATAATTAGATGAGCATAAAAACAAACTTTCTTGAGATAGTATATCTTTGTTTAATCACAGCACTGCCCTTTATTCATGCACTGGACAATAACAACTATGGCGGCCCCTGGAGCACCAACCCCATAGCCTGTCACGCTAACGATATAATTTTTAGAGTTTCTGCCACTTCAGTGGAAACAGACATCGTTTTAAAAATCTGGCCGTGTAAACTCAAAACTGAAACGTTCTCATATAATCGGGTCCTGAATGTCATCATTTAATTTGCATAACAGATTGTTTGCATATAATTGTAAAAGATGCTATAAAATTGAACACAAACCTAATAGTGAGGGGACGATGTTTGAGCGGTTTGGTGAAATGGTGACAGAGCTGTTCTTCACTGGAGAAAACTGCTAACGCTAACATTTGGCTGAATTTGCAAAGCAGACGTTTTCCAACTGTTTACAGACAATAAAGTTATATTGTTGTAACATTTTTAACATAATACTCACATGTCAGCTCATGCATTGTTTGACAATTTGCATCAAGGAGAATCGGGACATAATGAGTTTAATAACGTACAATGTTCATTAAAACGTAGCTCACAGCCCCTCCGGAGGTGTCGCTCCTGTCGGATTAGTGGTGCTGGGATATGGCTGGCGCAGAGTGGAGGCAGCCCATATGGCCTGTCTGCTTGACAACACTGTGACCCACAACAGATGTGCTGTTTTTCTCTCCCCCGGTGTCAGACTCAGCTTCTCCGACACACCTGCGTTGTCTCCCGAGCAGCACAATAATATCAGCAAGCAAAAATGTTGGGTTGGCCTCCTCAGAGTCAATCAAGAAATTTGGATGGCAACAAACTCATTTTAAACTTTATCACGAAGGCTGTTTCCTCGTCATAAGGACAAATGACTCCTCAGTCACATTTGCAAAATCTGTTTGCAACTGTGTTGCACTTGTTTGGCCTATTTTGTGATTTGAATTCGCTTTGGAAGAAAACTGAGGGTGTCCCTGAAAGAACTCTAATGATTGAGTGATTTCAAAATGTTTTTTTTTATTTTTCCCACTTTAGCTTTTATTGACTTTTCTAATTTTTTTCAACACAAACAGACGGAACAGGACAGTTTATCCTGAACAAATGTAATTGAAATCAATATAACCAAGACAGAAATAGGAGATATAACAAAAAGAAAGAACGAAAGATAAAGAAAGAAAAGTAAAAGCAAAAGGGAAAAGAGAAAGAGGAAAAAAAGAAAAAGGGTAATGTCCTTCTGGGAGCTTCATTCTATTTTGTCCGTTCTTTTGCAGTTTTCATCTTCTTCGTTGATTAGTCTTTCAAATTGTCTGTCACTATCCAGGTTCCCCCCAAAAAAGTCAATTTCTTCCACTGACCTTCGATGCGTCAATTTTTCCATTGTGTATATTTCCTGTATTATGTCTGTCAATTGTTCCCATGTCGGTGGATCCACTTTATTCCAGTTCCTTGTTATAGCCTTTTTTTTCCAGCTATTAGTAATATTCAACCAGATACACGTCCTGCATGTATGTTGTTTTCCGTTAGGATACCCAAATAAAGTACCATACAGCTCTTAGGAATGTCGTACCTTAGTATATGTTGCAATGTAAAGTGTATAGTTGTTCAAAACATCTGTATCTTCTGGCAATTCCAAAATATGTGTATATGGTCTGTATTGACTATTCCACATTCTCTCCAGCATGGCTGATTTATGTTTGAGTATTTACTTTAGGTCTTGGGTGTATTAGAATATCTGATCAGATTTTTCCAGAATTCACTCTATGCCTGCGAATTGGTGGACGTTTGGTGCACTTTCTACATATTTTGCCAATCTTTGTCTGGAATTTTTGTATTTTAGTATAGATTATTTTAGTATTGAGTTCCAATTCCCATTTTTCTTTTATATAATCAGTTGAGTTTTTGTTTATTATCAATAGATATTTTTTGCCCTTCTATATATTGATTATGTTTAGCCAGATTGTATTTTTCTCTCACATTTGGGAAACTCTCCAGCTCCCCTTCTTTCTCTAGATTACACCACGCTGTAATTCCGCTGGTCTCCCACTGTTTGAATGCTTTGTCGCATGCGGCCAGTTTAAAGTTACTATCAAATAGAACCTACTGTAACAGGATACAATCCTTCTTTATCCCATCATTTTTAATGATTCTAAACCATAATTCCAGAGTAAACTGTGTATCTGTATCCAGTTGTTTTTTGCATTTTAAGGTATACTTCTTTATCTCCAATGATTCTTTGGATGGGGTGCCCCATGAACTCTTTTCCCATGTCTTTCCATTTAGCTGTGTATTCTGGTTTACACCAGTTTTTCAAGTAACGAAGCTAAAAGTATTCTTTCAGTTTTAGGAGACCCATTCCCCCTTTGTCCTGCAGCTGGAGAGTCTCATACCCGATCAAAAGAGCTCAGCATCTGCTGCCATGGAGATGCTCCTTGTTAAGTGATTTTGCTGCCTTACAGGCCAGGTAGCATTGATATGAGCTCACGGCTAACATGCTAGCAATGCCAACTCAGTTCTGTAAACAAATGTGGCATCGCGGAAAGTCGGCGCTCTACCAAGTGCCCGTTCTCATCTCAATCTGTAATATACTCCCTGGACTGTCCTCAGGTCCAGTGAATAATGAAGGAAGCCCTGCTCTATCAACTGAGGCCCCAACCATCCCCAAGTTATTATTGTTGACTGACAACATGACAGGGTGTAAAAAGAACATTTTAGGGAGGCAGAGTCTCTCTTATCTACTGTTGAAAGTCTGTCAATAGTCTTCAAAGTACCCCATACAGCATTGGGGGAAAATGGTGTTCACGCTGCACTAAACAGCTGACAGTGAGAGGAGGAAGGGCACTCTGCTGGGGGTTGACTCTCACTGTCGAATAATCTGCTGGCTGCTGTTTTCGCAACCCCACGGTTCATTTGCTCCCACTACCGTGTTAGACTCTCATCTAAGTAACCAGGTTACTTATATTTGGTGCAAACAATATAATGTGATTCATCTCAGTATATGGAGAACACTGCATAGGTGTGGCTTCAGCTCCCATCATGTAATCTGATTTTGTGCTGGAGGGGGGTATGTATAGTACTTTGATACATTTCTCCTCTTTGTTCTACTGGCGTATTCAGATGTATTGTGTATATATGAGCTATTTCATTAAAAACAATTTAACAAAATTAGCACACTGTAACTCATTTCTTGTTTTGGAATTTGCTGACAATTTAAAACAAACTGACTCGTCCATCGACTTGTCAAATTAGTGCTCATCTTAATTGAAATCTTAAACACCCTTGAAGTGATTTGAATACTGTTTCAAGAGAGTCAGGCCCTGTTTACACGGCAACGTTTCACATGACAACACCCAATCCGCTAAAAAAAAGGAGTGCGTTTACACTGCAGCAGCGGACACGGAGACAACGATGTAGTTAGTATGCCGGGCCACTGGAGGGCGCTGTTGCTTGATATTGTAATGAGACGTGTATGCAGAGAACAATATACTATAAACGTGAAGAAAATGGAGAGCACCCGACATCCGCATGGACTGATGATGCATGGGATGCTATCAGGGGTGAGTCTCAACTATTAAACTACTGATCTGGACGATAAAACTAGAATATAGACCGAGATTCGTACCAGTACGCGGCCGCCATGTTTGTTTACAACTGGATGAGCAGAAGGAAGGGGAGGGAGGGGGAGAAATGTGCATGCGCAGTAACAGGCTCTGTAGCCTCCGGCAGTCTCCGCAGGAGGGATTAGCGCCGTGAAAGAATTTTTCCACCTTGGGAGCCAGATTAAAAACTTTGCGGATACAGTACATCCGCAAACTGGTGCCGTGTAAACGGACCCCCCAAAAGTGAAGAAAGTTTTGCGGGTACACTCTAATTCGTTGTCGTGTAAACGGGGCCTCAGTTATATGGCCTGACTCCCTAAAAGAGCTGAATGTGTCGGCTCAGATTTTTCTGTTGTTCAAATTACTTTTTTTTAATCAAAATAATTTAAAAGGGAAAATGTGTATCATAAGAAGTTTTTATCTGTTATATAGCTTAATATATTGAAAATGGAACATGGTACTACAAAAAAATTATATTAGTGATTTTATGTTTTATATTTATAAGCACAGACAAACATACAACCAAATATCCATGAAAATGTGTCACGCAAAGAGACAATGATAGCACCTAGGTAAGCATTTTGTAAATCACATGCAATCTTTTTGGCCAATTCCTCACTGAATGTCTGTTTCATGGGTGTCAGACATCAAATAAGCCTTATGTTGGCCAGAAGTACTTTTACGAAGTACCAGAAGCCATTACAAGAATATTTCCACCAGGGTCTAAATTTAAAACCACCTCTCCACTGTTGGGACCTCACAAGACCAGAGTAAAGTTTGTTCTTTTCTATTGAAAGACCATCTGAATTTGTATCTCACTTCAGGTGGACCATGAGCCACTGCAGCCCCATGCAAATCCTCCGCCCTTCCTGCTCAAAGGACACTGACTTCCGGCATCATGCTCGCAGCCAGTCACGGGTCGGTTGGGACTCCAAAGATTTGACACCTTGAAATACCCCCACCTTATCAAAGCCTATGAGAGATTCTCTTCCCCCTGTCGACCTCTTCTGTGTCAAGAACTCCAAAATCCTTCAAGCTTTACTGTTAATTCTGGTAATTGTAGTTAATTTAACTATTAATTCAAATTCCTAATTAACTGTTTAGTATAACTTATGAGACTGATAGAACTGAATTGGCGTTCATTTCCTGTTAAACAGGTGGCGCTCCCGAGGTACCTGATACAGATCAGATAAAATTTTCAATAACATAATTAATAACTATCTTTGATAATTATTCATCTTTATCGATAGCCAAACTGCCAAAACACTACATAAATGGTATGACGTGATCCTTATGAGGTAAGAAATCTCTACACCACCTAAAAAGAAAGAAAAGTACTTTCAAAAGGTTGAGAAACTTTAAAGTTTGAGGTCTGCAGTGCTGAGCATTTCTGATTGACTGACTACTTATGGTGTCGTATTTCACCCAACATATTGACTGTTTTGATTGTTTATCACAATTGTGCTTTGATTAAAAGGAGCACTCAAGCACTTCAAGTGTTTTGGATCCACCTCGCAACGAGAGCTCATTTTCTGAATAAATATATTTACAATACAACAAAGCACCACCAAAAACAGCGTGTTGAAGCTCCTCCGTGTTTAAAGTCTGTTAAACGAGGATGTTTGTGTCTTGCTCGCTTTCATTGTCGGATGACTTTGTTTAGTTTTTTTCTTAATGACTCTGCCGTTTCTTTTGGCCCCCATTTCATTAACATATCGGCAGAATTCTTCAAGTTGTGGTGGAATACAATGAGCAAAGGAACGTTTCAGTTTCTTACTTTCAAGTTCTCGGAAGCGTTCGTTTCGGCGGAAGTACTTGACCAGTTGGCAACTAAAATATTGTTTCAAATCAAAAAATAATAATAACAATAACGCCATGGCTCCCAGGCAGGAACCAGCTCCAATCACTCACTTCAGAGCTTATTTCAATCTGCTTTAACCATATAATCTCCTGCCTCATGTTATGTAACTAAATAATGACAATTTGTTTCAGCATGGCCTCAGACCTCTGAATGTATTCTAGGGTATTTGGCTCCACGATGTTTGCAGCAGATCCTCCAAGGCCTTCACGGGACCACATTGATCAATATGTATTTCCCTCTATTGTGGTAGTTTCACTGTGGCTTCCAATCTAAGGGTTGTATGGTTCAATTCTGCATCTTCCTCTGTCCCTGTGTGGAAATCTCCTTTGTCTGGACAATAAATCCCAAGTTACTCCAAAACGTTTGCTATGTAAGTGAATTCCATTCACCAGTTCACCTCTCATGCTTTAGCAGATATATTTAGATGAATTCTGACCAGAACACAGAAGATATGAACTCTCTGTGCTCCGACGCTATGAATCGGCCATCGAGCCACAAAAATATAGCTTTTGTAAAATGTGTTTAAATCCTTATTTGTCCATTTTTCCTGCATCCTACACATCGACTTCAAAGAAAAACATGACTTGCTTTATCATGTATCCCACTGATTAACAAGATTAGACTCACGATAAATAGATAATTAGTGTTAATCACTCCAAAGTCATTGGCTATAATGGTGTGTCTGATTGGTGTTGACATGGTGTTGGTGTCTTCTCAGAGTAAAACCACAAACACTTTGACATCGTCTCATTTGGACCTTCTTTCGAGTGTGCAAATAGTTGTGCAGAGTCGAGTTGTGCATTTCCTATTGTGAACCTGTAGAATATGAGTGCAATTTCCAGGAGTTGCAGAGTTGCAGATAAGTGCTCTGGGTTCTCCAGATGGTTAGACTTCCAACAAAAACCTTACTTTGTCACCGTGACAAATTATGGGGGGCTTTTGCTATGAGACTGCATGTGAGGGTTGATTTATAGGGTCATCCAGCCACTTCTGCCAGCACTATATGAAGTATGCACCTGATAAGCAGTTTATAATTTCAGCGGGAGGAAAAGCAATTTCTTCGGGAACATGTAAAACGCTGGTGATCAGGTTCAGTATGGATACTCCTGTGACGAATGCCAGCAGGCTCCTTGGCAGCCATACAGCTCAGATATTGGGTCATGTAGCTGCTATGAACACTACATTTCATTATTATGCCTTCCACTGGGGAGTATCAGTCACACCTTCATATGTATATGTGTCACGGAAAATGTACCATATGTAAAGCATGACACACAGTGGGGGCACTACACCCAGCATAACTCAAAGATATAGATTTCAGTCCCAGTAGCGAATATTAGTAGTCTGTAATACACGTCTAGTTTTTATGGATATGTGTCTATCTTAAGGAGCAGCTGTCTGCTCTCGCTAATCCTTGATTTAAATGTCAATACCTCCTTCATATGTGCACAGGCACAAATCTGTGAGGATGGAGTGGGCAGTAGTGACATCACAGAGGGCAAAAGGTGAACGGATCTCACTGGGGCGCCTGCGGCAGCGGAGGGGGCGGTGATAGACTGGTGGCAGTAACGGCGAGGTCCATAGACTTTAATGTGCATCCCCCAATGAACTGCCATCTGGAAAAAGCAGAGTTCCTATGGATTAATCAGCAGAAGGTTCATTCTCATTCTCTGCAATCGCATCCTAGGTGGTCCCTCGACTGATAAAGCCTTGAAATGCGTGGCTGTGTTCCTGAGAGCTTGACACCAACGGTGAAGACAGGCCTCACTGGCGTCGCTTCGCTGCAAGCGGGGGCAGACGGAAACTAGGACGGGTAAAGGATGACCCCGGGTGCACACGGATAGATTAATTTGAGGGGAGGAGGCAGCACGCCAGGGAGGACGCCACTCTATTGGCGTGTTGTGAAGCAGCGAGAGGGTTGAGATTTATGACACGTTGTTACGAGCTTACGGATAAATGATGGCTGCCCTCTATTTGTGGACACACTTGTTGGGTTTGCTCAGATTCAGCAGAGAGGAGCGAGCCAGGAAACACATGGATGCCCTTATATCATTTGGAAATTCATCTCCTCTGCTGCATTCGCTCTCCGTTTCTCGAGCAGACGCAGGTGGTCTGTTGTTTGAGGAGGGAATAGAAATAAGCTGCGTTTGTTTGAAGTATTATTTTCCCTCAAAGTATCACTCTTAACATATTCTCCACACTCGGTTTGATGTTCATCGGCACCATGTTTAAAGCAGCCCTCCGGGTCCTCTGAGGATTATCAGTCACTACGCCACATCCAAAGTAAGCAATAAATACCAATTAGGGTGGTTTTTTTTTAAAAAGTGCCCATTCTTATGGGGTGGTTTCCAAAATCAATAACCTTGTTAACGGAGTAGCAGCAGCGCACTGTTGCACCTCACTGGGCCTGGAATTAGCTATCGGTGGCATGTGTACAATCACGATGGGGAAAATTGAAAGAAAAAAAAATCTATTTGCATGGTGACACAGATTAACACTGTCGTGTTGTGGATGAAAGCAAGGCCAATGCATGAGGGAAATGCACATGAGGGGGTTTCACACGGGAAAGTATTTAAAAAAAAAAGCCTTGAAAACGTCTGAAATAGAATTGTTCTTTTCCAACTACGCCTCTGGATAACGACATTAACAAGAGTTAAAATGTCACACAAAGGGCAAGTTCAGGCAGCCGAGCATCCTCATTTGTAAGTTTTAAAATTATGGTATGACGTCTAAACATTAGTCAATTGGCTTCTTTTTTCTTCTTCCTTTCTTTATTTCATGACTGCTATGTTTGGTTAGGAAATAGAATATTGTATTTTTAAACAATCAACCCTTCAATACTGATATTTGTCCACGCCATAAGTGTCTTGATCCTTTTTCAATGTTTTCAACTTAAAACTGTTGAAGCGTTTTGGGGGTTCCTTCACGCAACAACGGTGCTCGGAGCCAAAAACGTAATTTTTTGAAATTTATTTTTTACTTTTTTTAAAGTGCTCTGTCTCTGTGTAAATGGGGGAAAATGCAACTTTTCTGTACCACTGCTACTGCACATGCACACCACGGCCATGTCAAATTGTTGTACTACACAAGCTTGAATAGATGGACAAATAAGAAAAAGGTTTGCCACCAGAGTGTCATGACTCCCAGTCCATTTTCTCCTGGGACTTGACAGTTTCATTGTTGACAGTCGCCATAATAACAATCCAACTTGGTCATCTATCTGTGGTGTGTACTCACCATTGTTAATATTTCTAGAGTATTGTTGTCTGTGTGCATATGTCATAAATACCTAAATAAATAATTAAATTAATAGTATTAATAATAATAATAATGATGATAATATTAAAAATGATAACACATCTACTAACTACATACTTTTCAGTGTTTCAGTCATTTCTGTGTAAACTGACATTGTTTTCAAAATGTTGCCATGTCACCATGAAACTTTTCTGAAACAAAAACGAGGCATTTTCACTTGAAACCTTGCTGTGTAAAATTGTCCATATTTTGATTGTACATTCAGTCTGAGTAACCTCATGCTTGTTTCTTTCTTCCTCAAATCACGCACCTAATATAAGTTACCACATTCCTGAACAGTCTTCACTATATTTCTGTCTTAAGAGACATTAAAAATATTTCCAATCCAGTACAAAGGATGTCCAGCCTTAATTATCGCTGACCATTTTCTAAATACCAATGGGATTTCCTGATCTTGTTTATTTGAGTTTTCAGTACAAATCATCACAAATATTTCTTAATTCTATTGCATTGCAACCAGAGAGACACAATATTTGAAAAAAATTAAAACACCTCCCTTTTTTTCCCCCATATCTCAACAGCTTGTCTCATGGGCTCTTTTAGTAGCAGATATCTAGGAAAATTAGCATTTAGCTTCAGGATTGCTGAGAGAATTTCCAGTCATTTTTGGGAGAAGCTGCTTTATTGAACCATATTAAACACTGGCCATGCAATGCCGTGTCTCCAAGGCGCAATACTCACTAGTCATGAAAGAGCAGTAAAAATGTAGACAGCACAAACTTGCACCTACTCAATGTTGAATGAGAAGAAGGTCTGTTGAATGTGGAATCCAGTGGAATTCAACATGGCAGTGTCCAACAAACCAAAACTCCAAAAAAAGGCACCAGTTGTTATTGCAGTAACGTCACATTCGCACATTCAAAGTCTCTTTACTGTAACAAACGGCTGAGAAAAGTACCACTCGCACTGTGGTACAACTGACTGTATCCATGGTAACGTTGTATGGATGTAGCTTGTAAAACCCGAAGTGCACTTTGTATCCATCAAAGCCGTTCCAGAAAATACAAAAGTAATGGAAAAACTTGCGAACATGTGTACAAATTGGAACAGGACGATGGAGTCGGTCCAGCGAGATGAGACATTGGTGTGTTTGTTGCTGCAGAGCTGCAGAGAGAAGACCGCCTGAGACTCTCTCTCAGCTCCCATCTGTGAACAAATACAGGTTCTGAAAGTGTCCGTCATGGACCACATTGACTGACTGCGTATCATCAGGACTGAGGAGAGGTACAAGCAGTGTATGAACAGTGCAACAATGCATGCTAAAATTGAATGAACCCCCTGTGAGCTGTGTCCTCAATAGAGACAGATTTGAATTCATTTGATTTGAAAGTAATAATAGTTCCAGCTGTCTTAATTAAACACAGATTTAATGCCTCAACACACAAGCATGCTCCACGGCCCAAATCACTCACGCCAACGTGGCTGCGTTTCCAACAGGTGCGGGCTGGTGTCAGAATAAACACAGCAATGATGGGTCATCCAGCTGTGACTTATACATCCACTGTAGAATCGTCCACCTTCTGCCGGGCGTGTGTGGCCTTTCTGTTGTTTTGTGGAGCGTCCATTCAACTCCACGATGAAAAACTCAAAGCGCAGTGGGATGGAAAACCTGAATGGACTTCAAGGCCACTTTCTAATGACAATCTTTTTGTGGAGAAGTGGACCTCAGTGACCTCCACAATGACGTTCATACAAGGCAAATAAAGACACCATATGTTTCAACCATACACAGTGTCAACATCTCCCACTTAACCTGGAAAATCTGGTTTCCTTGTTTTCCATCCTAACAGTGCAAATCTATTTTTTGCTGGATTATTTTTGTTTGAGCACTGCAGCTGCTGTGGAGGAATATTTTTAATACAGCATTTACACATCTCATGTCATCAGCCTCAGTGTTACCTTTCTGCTCTACCTGTGAGAAGTGTCAAGACCTATAGAGCAGGCGCAGTACAATTACATGATAAGGTTATGGACATTATGTTTTGAGGACTTGGTTTGTTTTTATGGTTCGTAGGGGTCTACCAAGATAAATGTTCAGGTTTTTGCTTCAGAGATATGTTTGTAAGACCAGTTTCCTCAATCTTTTTTTTCTTGGATTATTTTTTTTAATGAAGCTCAGTTTCATATCTAATAAAAATTTGATCTTGGTGCAAGAAGTTCTCATCAAGATGTCTTTTTTTCCATCATGGATCACATTTCATTACTTCTGTTCTTTTTGAGATTGTGACTCTCTCATGTCAGGCTCCTTGGCTTGTCTTCCTCATGTCTGATTGCTGCTTGCTGCCCTGATGTGTTTCACTTGTGTCTGAGTGTGTGAGATTGTCTTCACCTGGTGGCTGTGGTTTATGTTGGGCGTCTTCTCTTTGCCCTGCTTGTTGGTTCATCCTGTGTTTCTGGCTGTCCACTGTCTCAGTCTGTGTTCTGTCTGTTGGGACTTCCCAGTGTCTCATTGTCATCTCCTGTGAGCTTGAGGACTTTGTGATTTTGATTGATTGAGTTTTCAACTTTCTCTACTAAAAGGAGCTTCTACACTACTAACAGCGGTGTTTTACATTCTGAGTCCTCCTCTAAAAGAAACCCTATCTATTTTCAACGTAAAAGTGGCAACAATAAAGAAACAAATAAAAAATGGAAGAGGACACGAAGAAAATGGACAAAATAATGTGGAGTGCATGCATAATACCTACATATGCAAGATCACTGAGAGACACAATACTTTTAATATACCAGGGTAGAGTGGAAGCTACTGTGCATCATCCGTGCAACACAACACTATTTAAAACAAACAGCAACGTTCTGAAAACAATGTTTGTTTACACCGAAACAGCAGAAATGGTCCAAACAATGTAGTTGGCATGTTTGGGGCTGTCGGTTGTTTTTGTAATGAAACCACACACGTACTCGTAGAGACTCGTACTCGTAGAGAACAATACACTACAAACATTAACAATGTTGAGTACACAGACATTTGCATGGACAGACGACCAAGTTGGCGTGCTATTATAGGTGACTATCAAAATAAAACTACTAAGTCCCAGGAGAATATGGACTAGGAGTCATGACATCTACTCACAAGAACTATTTACTACGGCCATTGTGCACATGCGTGGTAGCAGTACCTCCAAAACGCAACAAAAGTTTTGGGTTTTCACTCGAAATTGGTGCCGTGTAAACGGGCCCTGAAACCGTGGGAGCCGAGGGCATCTGCAATGTGCAGGCTAATAAAAGAAAGAAGAAAAAGAAGAAAGCATACTTTATTGATCTCCTTGGGTAAATTTTTCTTTGCATCTAACCTATACTGTTTATAGTTCCCCTTGACGTTATGGCACCTGGAGGAACTGGTGGGGATCAAGAGGCTTGCTCGGGGAGCCACAATGGTAACCTGTCAGTGGTGGGATTCAAACTTGCGAGGTTCCAATCCGAAGTCGGCTTCTCTCGCCTCTAGGCAACCACTGCCCACACACAGGAGTGTCACACCTCCATCTGGCAATGTCTATCAATGCCTTCTGATATGTCCCGAGGTAAAGCATGACACTGGAGCATTCTTTAGATAGAACTGCATCAAGAAGACCCACCAAAGCAGGTGCTTGGCTCAAAGGGTTAAGACAGTTCTAAGCAGCCACACCAGACAGCCACTGGAATACATGTGTGGAACTCCGCTCCTCAAGGGCAGTCGTCCTGCATGTTTTCATGTTTCCCTGCTTCAACACGGCTGATTGCAATGAGGGCCACGTAATCAGGCATTCTGTTGACCCATTGATGGCGCCATCATGAGAATCTAGTGTGCGGCCCTCCAGGATCTGGGTTTGACACCCCTGCACCCCAAGAACAAGGGTATGAAACTGATTTTAGTTGAGAGGCCACACACATCCCAGTTTTTTTCTCAAGTCGGCCAGACTGGTGAATTAGTGCCAGTACCTTCAAATTTGAAGTTGACAGTTTTTCTGTGTTGTGGCACAAAGTATACATGATAAAAATGTCTATAGTCTTGCAAAACAAACAATTACTCTGGAAAATGACTACAAACTCAATATAAAGCCAATTTTAATGAAACCTTCTGGTGCAAAATACAGTGAAATGCCCCCAAAATATCTTCGATTTCATGGCAGCGTCACCGATATCTCAGCTCGGGTCTCAGTCTTGTCTTGTGCTGGAGAAATTATTTTTTTTTTTTTAAACCATTGTTTTCTTTGAAATTTTTAACAATTTGCTTGGTGGTTTTGTGGGCCGGATTGGACCCTCTGGTGGGCCAGTTTTAGCTCACGAGCTTTATGTTTGACAGCCCTGCACGAGAGGAAACAAACACACAATGTACCAGAATGCTCACCCACTCCAATCTGCCCAAAACTTACAGTGAAGCAAAATGCTTACAGACAAACCCACTCTCACCACCAAACAAACGCTTTTAAAACCAAAAAACACATCTTTAGTTCTGTTCTGTCGTCTCGCTGTTGTTTATCTTTGTGATGGAACGTAGTCCGGCTGCACGTACCCTGCTCTTCCCATATACAGCCAAAATCAGATCCAGCACCCTGCAAACCTGAATTTGATAAAGCGGTTAAAAAAGAAAAAGATACATGGATTGATTTACGGCTTTAGATTGTGGAAAATGTCTTCTTGTGGGTTTCGTCTGAAATGTGAAAAAACACTTCTTGGCAATCTGAAAACATTGTGGTCTCTGGCACAACCTCCAATGGCAAAACAAACATAAAATAAAATAGGATGTTAAATAGCACTGCACTTGAACACAATCCATAGTTTTGCCCTGTTCAATGCTTGAATGGGATATTGATGCAGGTGTAGAGACACTCCTGAGGCTTTAAAAGTAGGAGCATCATACAATCATAAATATTTTAAAGCAATACTTTGCAAAGCCTTGTACCAGCAAAGAAGTTCTGAGTTTCACTTTCAATGTGTTGTATTGCTGCCAACTGTGGTCAAAAGTTGCCTCCCTATTTCTTTGCTGGTGTTTTTGTCTGGAATCGCTTTTCCCTCATTTCTAACCATTTTTTCGGAGTGAATCTGAGTTTGTCACATGGCAGACTAGATGTTTGGGTTTATCTTCACTTGTAAGATACAGTGGGCAATGCCTACCACATTGGTTAGGATGTGACGACACCTCAAATTCCTGCTTTTTCATTCGAATTTCACACACAATCAGGAAGATTGCAGCCCCATTTACACAACAACATTTCAAATGAAAACACCTCGTTTTTGCGCATAAAAATTTTGTGTTGCGCCAACATTTTGAAAATGATGCCCATTTACATAGTAACAACAGAAATACTGAAAACGATGTAGTGAGGATGTCAGGCCACTAGCTGGCACCCTTGGATGTTTTTGTAATGAAATCACACATATACATTCAGATAGGAATCTGCTATAAAGATTAACTATTGCAAGTACATGGACATTCGTATGGACAGACGGCCAAGTTGCATTTTTGTTACAGGGGACTCAACTATAAAACTACAAAGTCCCAGGAGAAGCTGAACTGGGAGTCATGACACTTCTGGAGGCAAACATTGTTCCTAATGTCCATCTACTCGCACATTTGCAGCATTTGCGCAACTTTAGTATGGCTGTCGTGTGCAGTAGCATCAGCACTGTTCCAGAAAAGTTGCTTTTTTTTCCCCGTTTCCATGGAGACGGAGTGAGAGTGTTTTCTAAAAGTTCCACCGAGGGGGCTGTTTTTAAAAAGTCCCATTTCCAGTAGCTCTCTTTTTTCACTTGAAAACATTGTCGTGTAAATGAGGCCAAAATATTTATTGACCCAGTAAACATGGGTGACAAACAATGCAAAAAGCAAAAGATATGTGTGCAAACCAAAGGTTCAATCCAGTTTGCAGGGAATCCGTGCTCTCAGAGCAGCCTCACGTTGCACCATATCTCAACTTGCTATTTGAGCAGGAAATTGCGACGTTCAGCAATGTTTCTGAAGCATTCATGAAAATAAAAGGAATCTCAAAGGAAATTAAGTTTAAGCACATACCAGCAGAGAAGAATTATTGACTCCAGTCATCAAGAACCTACGATGGGGCTGCTTACCAGCACTATGCACCTCGTTTATGGAACAGATTTTAAAAGCAAGCGCAAGACCTTCTTTTTTAATCATTCATTTAACTCTTTTTCCCTTTGCATCTGTTGTTGGATTTTATGTACATTTGTGTACAATGGCGCAGCAGTGGATGGGGGTGGGGGTGGGGGTGGGGGGGGGGGGTCAGATGGACACTTTGTACTGCATCTTATTGTACAAAAAGTGATGTATAAATACAGTTTGATTTGATTTGATCAACGAAAACTTAAATTACTTGTCGAAAGACAGAAGCTTTTTTGTGTCCATTTTGAAATATCAGAGCACTCAGTGTGAGCCAGCCTTATATATGTGGAAATCATTTTTATTCGACCAGATGTGTGCGTGTGTGTGTGTGTGTGTGTGTGTGTGTGTGTGTGTGTGTGTGTGTGTGTGTGTGTGTGTGTGTGTGTGTGTGTGTGTGTGTGTGTGTGTGTGTGTGTGTGTGTGTTTATTTTTATCACCATGAAGGGCCAAGTTGTCTTCCCCTCATCCACATAAGATGAATAATGAAACTGAATACTATATTATTGATGACAACTATCAAAGGCAAACTCTATGTAGAAACATTGCACTGGTCACAGTGGCTCATTGTGGCCGGAATTAGGCAGACAGACAGACACACACACACACACACACACACACACACACACACACACACACACACACACATCAAGAGAGGTGATGACAGAGTGTTTAACCTCTTTAAAACTGAAATTGGAAATACGACGTCGGCTGACGTTCTTTCCACCAACCAACGGGGCTGCCACCCAGAGCAAAGAGGGAGGATTTGGCTTTATCTGCTGTTTTCAAACTTCATTTCACTTGATGCGTGAGTGTGTGAGGACTTACTAAATAAGTGTGGTTAACTTCCATGCCTCACACAGCAGCCCACAGCCACAGCTGCATGGGGAGACTTTCTGTGGGGAGGCGCCAGTTCTAAAGGGGACTGAAGTTGATAAAACTCATTTTAGCCAAACACTTATGTTAAATTAATGTTCAGACTGTCAGCTGTAACAAGACATGTTGTCGAATCTTTCCAGGTGGATTCATTTTCAGTTTTGTCTCAAAATAAAATAACAATACTGCAAATTTGTTTGGGTTGTACAAAAGTTCTCCGGGTTATTTTCCATTGTTTGATAACATGTCGGCCGTGAACACTCATCAAGGACGTGTGCAGCTGCTTTGCAGTAACATTAATTTGTCTCATTAGGTCAGGGGATTCAAACATAAGGCCTGGGGGCCAGAACTGGCCTGCAAGAGGATTTAATCTGGCCTAACACAACACAACACAAGACTGAGACCCGAGCTGACCTTCATAAGAATATCAAACAGCTATTAGAGACATTTTTTGATATTTCACTGTATTTTGCATCAGAGGGTTTCATTAAAATGTCTTATGTTGAGATTTTTGTCATTTTCTGTCATATTTTGTTGGTTTTGCAATAATATAGAGCTTTTTCGTCTCTATGCCACAACAACAACAAAGTCTAAATTTAGAGGGTATTAAGGTATTGTTTGACCAGTCTGGACCTTGATTTAGATCATCTACATGAAAAAAAACCTTGTAAATCATCTTTTATCCAAATTAAATGTTTGCAGGCGGCTCCACTGTGACTGTCCTCCTTCAAACATCAGCAAACATCACACAATAGTGAGTATAAATGATCTGGATTGTATTGAATTCGCCAGAGTATTAAAGTCAAATTAGAGGCTGAAGAGTGTTTTCTCATCAGCGTTGAAGAGGGCACCGTTTGCACATCCTTTCTTACACGTGTGGTGGAAATGTGGATAAATCGCCGAGGACATTTTTGGACTTCTGCAGCGTTATGTTCTTCAAATATTCCCATCCCCGCTGTGACGGACTGCAACAACAAGAGGATTTAGTTATGCAAGCACTTTATTGCCATTAGTCCATGTTCACGTTGAATTATTATGTTCCTGCAATAAATGTTTTAGGGAAATTCAAATTTTAGTCTCGTATCTTGATCAGTTTGGAGATTTCTAAGTAGGCCTCGGCATTCTTAACTGAGAATGGCTGGTTTAAATTATTCTGGTGACTGAAATGAATTTTGTGAATTGACCACCTCCGCCTCTACTTGAAGGCTGTCGCCCGGTTGGTGGATTCGTCTCTCAATTGGAAGGTTGCAGGTTGCCCCCGTAAATGTGTTAAAATATCCTTGAGCAAGGCACTGAACCCCAAACTGCTCCCAACAAATGGGTTGAGCCCCTTGCATGGCAGCTTTCTCCATTGGAGTGTGAATGTGGTCAGCAGTGATCCTATGATGACGAGTGTCTTCAGTGTGAATTAAGCTGTTATTTAGCCAAACTCCTAAGACAATTTCAAAAAGTGGAAAGAACTTCATGACAGACTGTATATGAAATAGAGTTTCTTTGTTACATTCTGTAATGATGACTTCCTTTCCTCTGAGGATAAACTTTGGGTTTACACTTCGTCTCGGGATGTTTGGCTGTCTGGTGCCGCTCCAGCTTGTTTCAAACTTTCATTCCCCAGTTTTGTTTTGTTTTTACCACAAAAGATGAACTCTTAATTTTGTCCATTGCTTCAATGAAGTCATACTCTATGTAACTCATTCATCTTTCTCTTCAGCCTGAAGTGCTGCCATTTTTTGCTACCGCTGCTGACGTTGCAAGCTTACCTTTGTGTGTATTGCAGAGACTTTGCAGAAACTGCTGTAATGGATACGTGATCAACTGCCCAGTGTGTAACCTGCTTTCCTTCCTGAGTTGGATGAAGTAGAAAAAAAAGATGGTTGAAGGTTGCCATGTTGCCTCTCAGCAAAATAGCTTCACTGTTTACGGATCCGATTTTCTGGATTATTTCTGGTTGTTGGTTGGTTGATTTCCTCAACTTGAAATAGGGAATGCTTCGCCCTCAAAGTAAAGTAACATAATTGGATAATGACTGATTCAATATTGAGTTGCCACTCGAAAAAGTGCGGTGAAAACATAGTCAAGGTGAGGAAAAAAAACTGTGGATAAATGGCTCATTTTATCTGTGCTCAGGAGAACATCAGCAGATGGAAGAGACGAGATGAAACAGGCGAAATCGAAATAGCCAGACAGCCGCAGACGACTGCAGAAAACCTTGCAGGGGACCTTGAAAGGCAGGCTGATATATAACAAACATGAGGTAAAGATGGAGCAGAAAAATCATGACAAGATAAGTGTGAGGCTGAAAGCTTTCTTTGGTTGTCAGCAGCAGCTCAAGATACAATGCACTCTATTAGCGGAGCAGCTCGCAATCAAGGAAGAGCGTAAGATGGTGAATAAAAAATAAAAAAATCAGAGAGCGGAGAGTAGATCAAATCAGGCAGGAAGAGATGGAGAGCGGCAGCAGGGAGGAGACGTTAACATAAATGACATCTCAATCACTGTCTGTCGCCGCCTTCTTGATCCGTAGATCCATAGGATCCTCGGTGGAAACTATATCTGGTCTGAGTCCACTAATTAAAGTATGATTAGGCTCCACTAATCAAACTCCTTCGGATTCCTAGATGTTCAGCAAAGTCAATTACATCATATCTATGAATTTGACTTTCTCATTACAGTTTTTTTCCCCCTTGCAGATTTCAAATTAAAGCGAGAGCCGAGCACATTGAGTCGGGCTTAATCAAGTGGAAACTACCCAAAGCCCCGTGACTTTGCAGTAGGCAATCTCCCTGAGCCTCTCAGCCTATAGCTGTGAGCCAGGGCTTCATCAGGCTTATGAGCACTGTGTCATATCTGAATTACAGCCGATGGAGGCAGCGGCACCACTGTGAATATTCAGCTAACTGTCCAGCTAATGAACGAGGTCAGGTCCAATCTACAAACACACACACAAACACCCCCCCCCCCCCCCAAAAAAAATCATAGGCTGGAAAAGACATCTCAATCTTTTCTTGGAGCAAGTTATATCTTCAGCAGCAGAGAGTTGTATGAATGATTTAAACAAGCAGCTGTAGATGTGCATCGGCTGTCGGCTGTCAGGAGATGAAAGCACGGAGTGGCTTCGCAGGACTTCACGAGGGGGCTCCACTCGCTGGGTGTTCTGGGACGGAGAGTGGGAAAAATAGGCATGGGGACCAGCTGTCGCACTAACTGCTGGCACCACGGTTCGTGGCGACCGGAGGCGCAGAGCGACGGAACGACGCTGTGACAAGAGTCAGGAGGAATCCAGTGTCTCAGCCAATGCAGCTCAGCGTTCCCACCGCCTTCTGCGCTCAGGATACGCTATAGCTGCATTCAAATAACTTCCCCCAAATTGATAAGGGTGCCAGAATGGAGCACCCCCCCCCCCCCCCCTTCCCCCGCCAACCCCCCCACCCCTCAATCATAATTTGGAGACTTCAAAAAGATAGGGGAGGATCTCTCTCCTCACATTTCCTCAATAAATGTGCCAAAGCCCAGTCGGCTGGATGTGCATTAACACAGCTTGTCAAAAGGTTATGAGCGCTGCCCCGTATTTCTTCGCTTGGACTTGATCGGGCGGGAAGGGCAAGGCCAAGTCACATTCCGTTACTGCAATGTGCAAACGCCATTCACTGAGCAACCCACGCCGGCATGCAAGTAAAGACTGCATTCACACCATCGGAAAAAAATGTGTCCTCAATTTAAGATTTTTTTTTCTTTCTTTCTTTGACATATGACACTGATCTGACGATTTCTAGTGGGTGTGAATGCAGTGAAGCTGCCCTGCAGCGGCACTCCACCGAAGGATTTTTTTGGTTTTTACCAATTTTAACAGTGAGAGTGAAGAGATTTTTTTTTTGGGAACCCTCAGGTACATTTTAAACAAACAAAAAAAACCTCATAGGCAGTTGGAAACGGTACATTTTGTGTTCAAAGCTCCCCAACATTTTCATTGTATCTGATATCCAGCACATTTTAGATTTCAGGTTTCGTTTATTTGACAGTCAACTGAAAACAAACTGTAAATGAGCATGAATCGGTCTGAACTGGCGAGAGTTCATCTGTAGTACCTGTTGAATTTAATCTTTATAAAAAAAAAAATTAAAAAAAACTCCCCTGAAAATGTAATTCTACTCACACTGAACTAAATAGATGAACCAGCTGTGTCTGTTGTTGGCGGAGACAGGACTGCAGCCTCTCCGGCTGGCTACAACTCTAATGTTGTTTGCATCACCATTGGCTTGATTGTTTCTTGAATTAAACTCGATTCTCTGTAATAAATCACTTAAACTTGATATTTGACCTCTGACTGGTTAATGAGCTCTCCTCTCTCTCTCTCTTTATCAAGCCAACACCAAAATGGTCTCAACAGTCGCTACTACTCTAAAACCTTTGACTTTATTCTTCAATGCAAACGAACCAAAAAATCATTCTCCTTGTGTCGGCGCCCACCTCAGTTTGACCCTGTTCCAAAATGCTGTCGGTGAAAATAAACATACGGTATTGTTTCTGAGTAAAAACACAGTAAGAAAAATACTTTTAAAATTGTGGTTTGAAATATTTCTCATTTTTTTGGTGTGCCTGTGTGTTAATGGCCTCAAAGAGAAGGACACATTGTGTTTTCAAGTTGTCCTTCAGTCGTGCCCATTCTCGCCGAGCTGGTACAGCTAAAATACTTTGGAGGAATTACTTTAAACTCAGCACAAATTTGTACTATTTTTCACAGATTCCATTTGTCTTTTTTTAGTTTTGTTAATACTAAAGTAAAACACTGAAGAAGGTTTGTGTATAAAAGCTTTGACTTATTCAGAACATTGCTGTGAGGCCATGAGTTTATGCTTCTGGTGGGAAGTGTACCGGATTGGTTAAATTGTATTTTTCATTTTCTAAATTGGCTGCAGTAAATCATTCCTTGGTGCCACTTTCTGTTTGTCATTTAGATTTTTTTTTCCCATGAGTTTTTCCTCCCATATGTGAATGCAGACAGTGTTGGGAAAGTTCCATTTCTACATGAACTAGTTGAAAGTTCAGTTCACAAATTTTAAAATGAACTAGTTCAGTTCATCGTTCTAAATTCAGAGTTCCAAAAATGAACTCGTTCGTAGTTCTTTTTTTTTTTTCCAATATGTTGCTTCGAGCTATTACCCTCAGAATACTGGCATTTCCCCATTGTTGCCACCGGTTCAGTCCACACTAGCAGCCAGCAGCAGCTTCCAACCCCGACAGTAGATTCTCATAAACATGAGGAAAAATGGTCTTTTTGATTGAGGAATTATTAAAACAAAAACAAAACAGACAGTAGCCCTTAAGGTGCAAAGGAAAATATACCGGGCAGGTTCTACAAACAAATTACAACTTAAAATAGTAAAACCCTGAAGGAATTTTGTAGTTACTGGCACATACCTTGAAAGGCGAGCTGGGTTCAATGAGCTGTCTCAGGTTTGATGTTGAAGTTGTTGAGTTGCTTCTTGAAACCCAGCGGGGAAAAGTTTATACAAAATAGTACGATTTTTCTCACCTGGATCATCACTGACCTTTTCATAAAATTATTTTAAGTATCGTGATTTTCTGACTATTTGAGCGGAATATAAGCTGCACCCACCAAATTTAAAAAGGAAAAAAAAAGAAAAAGAAGTTTCGGAGGTTCGTGATGCACCTGAACGCATCATCAACGTATCAGCGGCATGAAGCTCTTTAACCCTTAAAAAGCCGAGTCGTCCGCAGCAGGGTTCAAAGCATGTAAAAAAAAGAAATGAAGTAGCAGCTTATCGTCTGGAAAGTACGGTAATCATACGAAGATGAAGTATTAATGGTGGAGGCAGAGTCTGAGGTAGTGCTGCTGTCTTCCATTTGTTTTTGCCGCAATGCTTCACATTTTGATGACGTGTGCAGCGATGCGACTCTGTGTTGGCTGCTGTTGCCAGATTGGCTGTTTTCCTCCTACATGTTAAATCCTGTTTGCGGTGAGCTTTAGCCGGGTTGAATGTAGGCAATTATGAGATAGTCACACCTTTTTTCACGCTATTGAATGTATCCATAAAAAAGTTTCTCATGTTGCCTGCGCTGTCCTTATTTGATGTACATATAGACTCCAATTGAGGTAAAAGCTTTCTTAACATCAACATCCATGAAGGCCATTGCAAGAAAAGGTGAATTAAAACATACAGAAGGCAGAACTAACTCCATATTTGCCTTCAACATCTACATTCTCAACGTGAATCAATTCATTCGTTTGAATTACCACTTCTTTTTTTTTTATTAAGTTTATGTATTATTCTTTAATACAAAATGTATTGTTTTTGAATTTCATCAATTGTTTGTTTGTTTTTAATGAACTTCCAACAGAAATGAGGTCAAACTAAATTGGATAATGTCTCCAAATAAACTTCACACAACATAGCAAAATTTGCAGAAGTATTCAATGCGTCAACATTAAATAAACCTACATATACCCATGTTTGCTACTTTAGATATAAAATGTAGGTCGACGAAACTGGGCCACTAATACTATGCCATCTTTATTTACAGATACAGCTCAAAAAATTTGAATATCATGAAAATGTTCAGTATTTTTTGTCACTCATTTCAGAAAGTCAAACCCACATATCTGAGACACTAAATTTGGGGTTTTCATTGTCTGTAAGCCATAATCATCAAACTTTCAAGAAATAAAGGTTTGAAATATTTAACTGTATGTGTCATGAGCTACAGTATATCATATATGGGTTTGACTTTCTGAAATGAGTGACAAAAAATATTGAACATTTTCATGATATTCAAATGTTTTGAGCTGTACCTGCATAAAGCACTTTCACAGAACCATGGCTGAAACAAAGTGCTGTACCTGAGGAGTACGATTTAAAACATAAGACCTAAAACAGTAAAAATACAACTAATAAATACAACCAAAAAAGAGAATTTAAAAATTTAAAAAACAAAACACGTAAAACAATAAAATAGAATCAGATCAATGCGTCAAGCTGGGTAGGAAGCCAGTGACTAAAAGTAGATTTTAAGATGTGTTTTAAAAGTAGACCAAAAAAGAAGCCTGTCTCATGTGTATGTGCAGGTTGATCCATATTTTAGGGGCAGCGATTGAAAACGCTCAGCTTCCACTTTGATTTGGGCTCCACCAGGAGCGGCTGATAAGCTGACCTGAGAGACCCAGCAGGAGTGTAGGTCTGAAGTAGCTCTGAAAGACACGGTGGAACTAGGCTGCTCGGATTTAAAAACAAATAAAAGAAGTCTAAAATGAACTCTAAAATAGACATAGAGCCAGTGACGTGAAGCCAGAATGGGTGTTATATTGTCTCTCATTCGTGCTCCAATTAAAGGTCCCAAGACATTCAGTTAGTGCTGTAACTGAGTGGGCATCTTTCCGTTTCAAAGACACGTAAATTCGGGTGTCGTCAGCCTATCAATGTCAGAAGATAACATACTTTCTGAGATTATGGGGAAGTAAATATAGTAAGAAAAGTAGGGGCCCTAAGATTGAGCCCTGTGGAACTCCACATAACAGGATAGCGGAGGAGGACTCAGAAATGTTTATGGTAATGGTTCTATATGACAGATTGGACCTCAACCAGTCCAGATAACAAGCACAAATTCCCATAAAATGCTGTAAACAATATAATAAAGTGTTATGGGACACAGTATTGGAAAGCTGTGGTTAGTTCAAACTGGACAACAATCCGAATCCAAAAACAGACCATAACATGTTGTCGCAGTGGCGAATCTGACTGGTTTTCCGCCCTGGTCAACAGTGTATGGACAACTCGTCCACAGACGACTCGTCCACATAACTGCAACCCCAGACAACTTGTCCACGAGCATTCATCATTTTTGATTTGAAGGATTGGATTTCAAAGTATATTTGACACATTTGGAAGGATTATTAAGGATATTTGACACAAAAACATAAGATATTGAGTATATTTTAAACAACAACATAAGTAGTGGCGGATTTTGCTATGGGCGACGTGGCGAGTTGTCCTACAAGCAGCGTTTTAACTTTTCAACTGCACAATAAGCGTATTTGTTTTCATAAATACATTAAAAAGAGAAAGTTTGTGTCCGATGTGCAATGTTGGTCTGGTTTTACCTGCAGGACCTGACAGCTGCAGACAGGGGGTGGAGTCACAGGACAGTATCGAAGCCGGTGCACAGTGCGCCCCTGTTGAGTTTGCGCCCTGGGCAGCTGCCCACTTCACCCATAGCAAAATCTTCCATTGTGTTGTAGTTTTTGTTATTGTTCCATGGCCACGAAATTTGTTGCACACCACACCAGATCACATCGTACATTTAATCTCATGCAATGTCTCATAGTATACAATGAGATTTTAAGTAAATCTCCTCATGGACTCGACAAACTCGGAATGGTGAGATTAAAGAAGGTCACTGTAAGATCAAAATTAAGCCTTTTTAAAAATGCAACATCTAATAAAAGACTACATATGTTATATAAGCCTCAATAGACATCATGGTCAACCACAACCTGGTTTTTGGAGACAAATAGCCATTAGTGCTTATTTATTTTGTAGATATCAGATTTTCAAATCCTAAAAAATTTCCTGAGCAGTTTTGGAGTTTCTGGTTCAGCTTGTCGTTGTTTGTTTAAATGAGAATTTATTGGGTTTGACCAAATGTTAAGGAGGCTTTTTGCTAACCGCCTGGAAAAATTGCTAAACTTATAGACTCAGCAAAGTCAGCTGCCTGCCTCTATTAGGATCCCGAGGTGGAGGTGGGGGTTTGGAGCCGTTCTTTAGTCTTGTTGAAAGGTCGAATGGTTTTAAAACCCTCTCAAAACAAGCAGGGCATGTATACATACAAACGCATATACAGCATCTCTGGTATGTCATCTTTTTGACATCGCTGTCGGTTCATGTTGCTATCAGATGCGTCCCAGAATAGAAAGAAACAGCGATCCAAGAACATCAGATATAAGCAGCGATTCAAAGCTGAAGGTCTGCAGCATGAACGTAGCCAAGCACACCCACTCAGCCACGTACAAATTCACAGCTTTATTCCATTGGGTCTTTGTGCTCATCTCACAGACAGCCCCCTCCCTCCCCAACACCCCTACCCCACGCAGACACACACCCACTTAAGAACAAGAAATTGATTGTATAGCCGATTTGTGATACAGGCCAAGAAAGGCTCAGTCTAAAGCAATCTGAAACCCCCCCCCCAAAAAAAGAGTTAAGCGGGTAGAGCTCGGGTCATGTCCTGTGTGCGTCTGATCAAAGAGCATTGGTAACAAGCCCAATCTGGCCCCACCACTGGGGTTTCTGTGTGGTCACGACTCAGATTCTCATGGATATCCTGGCTTAAAGTCCAACTCAGGGCTGTTTCTCATATTTATGCTCGGCAGCAGATGCGCTCGTAACAATAACATTTAGCACAACCCGGTCTGTTTTCTCCTTTTTCAACACCCTATTCTCCAGGGAGCGCTGGGGATGAAGCGTGGCGGTTCAAAGATGGGAAATAGAGAGAAGAAATTACACAACACCCAATGCAGATCTCTCACAGCCGGTGTAAACATGTATACATACCCAGGACATGAGCTCACACCAAAGAATACATCCAAGAATAAAAGTGTATAACCTTATAATGAAGTATTATCTTTTGAATGTAGCGCTTTACTGCAGGCTTGAAAGGCGAAGATATAGAATGAGTTTACTATTGCCGTTTGAATCACGTTCAGGGTTACAGTCGTTTGCAGTAGCTCGCTGTCATTGATTGCTTTCATAGATATTTCTGACGAAGTTCGTATGTCAGTATTCTGTATGTTTAACACAACAATATTTATGTCATCTCAACTTGATATTGTCCAATGTTTTTATGAGTATTTTCTCTTCTCTTCAGGCAAGTCGGCTTTTGCAACAGAGCTTCGACATATTTTGACTGAATTCTCCCGTCTTCATCAGAAATGTCATCTGTTTGTGGAGGATGTCATGTCTTTTATCAGCTGGGGTCACTTTCGACAGATCGGCCACGTCCCCTTCTGTCTGTTCGTTCAGTCAGGACGCTGCTCCAGGTGTGGGACAGCACATAGGCTCCCTGGTCCCGGTGCATCGTGCTCAGGCCTCGCATCCTTACCTCCACTGCCTCCATGATCCAGCGCTTGTGGGGCTCCGCTTCTGTGCGAATGACTCTGGCCTTGTCCTAGTCCGTTGTATGATTTTTCCTATTGGTGTGTTCTCATATTGAACTAATGTGTTTTATCGTCACATTCGTTTCTTGCATTATGTTTCTGGAGTGAAAATCACGTTATTTGGCACATACTCCAAGTGGTCCATGTTCAGGGGCGACTGGTCATTAGGGGCAGGTGGGGCTGAGCCCCACCTGGTGTCATCAGAAAGGACTGCATGCAAAGTATGCTATTAATTCTTTAAGATTATCTACGATATGTTCTTGTCTGTGTCATGATTCTGGGGTGCAGACCCAAGATGCAGAACGCACTAGACAACGTGGACAGATTTGAATGGAAAAAATCTAAAGTTTATTGAAAAGGGGGATCCTTCAACTCCCAGTCAACCACAGCTGAGAAGCTTCTCCACTGTGCAGGATGGGAGAGGATGGCGAGGACCGGTAGTCTGCAGGGGGAACAGAAAACGCTGCGAAAGCGGGGGGGGACAGCCGAAGATTAACGAAAATCCAAAGATACAAAAACCAGTATTGATGAGTCTTGGCTAAATGCTACAACTCGCGAGATCCGGGATCACCACTAGAAAACAACTCTGAAGAGCGCTAGACCAAACAATTACCAAAGTAGTAGTACGGACTGGCAACGACCATCTGGCAGCTCCAGGCTTTTAAGGGTGGAGCCACTGATGAGCCACAGGTGAAATGAGTTGTCCTCCCACACGGCTGCGCCGGCTTTTTTGTCAAAATGGGAGAGGGAGGAACGCTACACAAAGAACAGAAAGACCACCCCCACCAAAACAAACAGAACACAAAACATAAAACTGCCAGGACCGGACCCACCGAATCCTGACAGTCTGTGAATAAAACGTCCTCCTACATTGCAAATAAATAGTGTGTGTGGATTTTATTCCCTGGTTATTGGTCTCACCTTGCTGTTTCAGGTTGTGTTTTCTCCTGATCCACACTGATGGTGCAGTAGTGGGGCTAGCCCCTCCCTCACCATGCAGTGTGTATTGCATTAGTGGGGCTCCCCCCTCCCTCACCATGCAGTGTGTATTGCAGTAGTGGCCCCCCCCCCCCCCCCCTCTCTCACCATGCAGTGTGTATTGCATGCAGTAAACTGTAAGTGTTCATGCTCAGGCTGTAGCTTCGTTCATTCAGATCACGTGATTTTGATTCCCCGTGGGGCTTGAAGCCTGAAGCTCCACTAACAACGTCATTTAGAAGCTCAGAGCTGATTGGCTGGCACTGATTGAGGCACTGCTTCTCAGAACTGGAGCGAGTCGTCACAAATACCAGCTTGTTAGCAGCTAAAGCTAACAAACAGTTAACAGAATCAAAATGAATTACTTCGATTACTTACAGGAGTAATAGTTTGAAACTCTTACTTTAGTGGAGACACTGGATGTAAGTGGTGGTAAACTGAGTGACACGATGTTGAAGACTTTCTAGGTATCTCCCAGTTGAGTAACTGCTGGTGGTCTCATGGTGTAGTTTTCATCCATGAAACAACAGACCCAGGTTCAATTCCCTACTTTGGATTTTTTTTTCCCAATTTTATTTTTATATTGTTTTTTTTTTACTTGGCTATTTCCAGTGCACAATGTTTTCACAGGATCAGTGCCTATATGGTTGTATAGACATAATGTAGACATAATGTTGTGGCAAAAAGGTTGTGCACCCACTCTGGCATTCAGTGGTGTCACTAAACCTGAAATAAAGTCTTGCCCCACCAAGTACTTACAAATAGAAATGCCACTGTACATGTCTATGTCCATTAAAGTAATAAATCACATATCCAGAAGCTATTCTATAAAAAACAAAGCAGAAAGACACAATTTTCCTTTAGCCATTTATTCATGCACTTTTTAAACACTGTTCCAAGTGCAAATGCAATGCTTTTGCATTTTCAATTTGTAAAAGTTTCACGTTTACACGACGATGTCCATTTACACGGAAACAGCAGAAATTACGCAGTTAGCATGCCCGGCTACGAGTTGGCGGGGTTGGTTGTTTTTGTAATGAAAACACACGCGTGCACGCAGAGAACAGTACACTATAAACATTAATGGTGAATACACAGACATTCATATGGACAAACAGACCAAGTTGGATCGCTATTCCGGGTGACTGTCGACTATAAAAGGACCAAGTCCCAGGAGAATACAGACCGGAAGACACTGTAGAGCCAAATATTGTTATTATTGTCCATCTACTTGAGCATTTGCAGATCTATTCACTACGCTCATGGTGCGTTTGTGCAGCAGCAGCATTTTCAAACACGTCTGTAATCTCCCTTTCAACAGAGTGGAAGTTTTTTCAAAAAGTTCTACCTTGGGAGCTATTTTCAAAAAGTTGTTGTGTAATCAGACACCCAAAGTGGAAAAAAAGTGTAGGCCTCCACCATACCACAGGGCTGAGACAGAAACACAGAAATACACCCAAAACCTGGTGAGTGTTTTTATTAACGTCACGGTTGCACTGACAGGACATCCAAATTCTACACGGGAAGACCCCAAGTCAGTCGCTGTGAGATAAAAGTGTCATGTCCCAGTCAAGACACCATATATCAATCATACAAAAACACAGAAGAAGTGCAGCCATCTGATAAATTACAGCAGTCCTTAGGCAGACCCATCCAATGGACCAAACAAACATGTCAACAACTGCAGAATATATTTCTGCTTCGACAAGTCGGGAATCTTTATACTAATAGTTTTGATGTCGGGGGGGAAAAAAGTTGCTGCAAAACGTCAAACAAAAAGCAATAAACCCAGTCGGCGGTTCCAAAATGCTGAGTGGCCCTCAAATAGTTTTCACTAGTTCAGCAAACACACATACAGAAATAAAAGGGATCACACAACTATTCTCTGATGGCCATCTTTTGCTTTTACTCTGTCTTGGAATCTCGTAGCTTTCTGTTTTTGCACACCTTTCATGAAGTTTTCCCACGATGGGTCTTGCCTCTAAATCTTGCATGGAATGGGATTGACACTTGCTGCGATAACAATCTCTTCACACTGTCCAATCACGTCGGCTCGCGGTGCCGGTGAAGCCGAGGCTCTCTGGGTCTGGAATTAGCAGTACTGGAGGACTTACATGTGTTCCACCGGGGTTGAAGGCTTCACCTACCAGTAATACACGAAAATCCACAACACACACTACACGCCTGCTCGGTCCACTGTGGAGCAAACTGCAGGCTCAATATTTACAACTAACTAGAAAAATAAATAAGAACGGACTTGGAGAGGCTACAGAAACACCAGGTGTTCCATCTGTTAGTACTTTTTAAATCAGCAACGGAAAAATAAAAAACTGCACACAGTCAACTGCGCATGCAGTTTCTACCACTTTTCCAGTAAAAGAAGTGCATCTGTCTGGTGAAAGAGCTTCATAAAGACTGCTCCTGTGTATCCTGGGCCGCGCTGCTGCAGGCCTCCCTAATCACTCCCCAATCTTCACTCCTCCGAGCAGAAATAAGGCAGCGGGAATGACCGTCATGACTGTGGACCGGAACAAATGTCTGAGCTGGCCGGTGGAGAAAGCAATCCTAAAATAATGGAACAGACATTTACCTGATTTCCATACCATACACCAACTCTCTCCTCTCAAGTCATTTTCTCCACTTATAGGAAGTTTTGTCTCTCAAAAGGCCACAAAGAAAGAATGAATAAACAATTCAGACCATTACTTTTACTAATTCTGACATGCTCCTGCAATATTCGGATATACAATATTGCATTAACGACACTAACCTTCACATAATGCAGGTACTTTGCATCTTATTGAGAAATTCATTCAAGCTTGCTTCAAATAATCCAAACTATACCTTTATTGTTTTTCTGTGAATGAGTCGATTCGATTTTAAATGTCCTGAACAAGGTATTATTAACAAAATGTAGCAACAGAGCTTCAGAATCATAGATGGAGAACATTTTGGTGAAACGGTGATCATTGGGGCACAAGACCAGCCCCAAACTGAAAATAGATTTTTGAAGCGAACATATGTCTTTAGAAATGAGCCTTTTAATAACTTTTACTAAATAATGTACAAACCCTAATTGAGAAGAGTTACTGTTTTTCAGTCACAGGGTTTATTTGAATAATCAAGGTTTGTTAATTGTAAATTGAATGTAAATGAAGAGGACACACAGATTAATACACACAGTCCATGGAAACACAAAGGTTTCTCTTTTCAAAATGTTCTATTACAATTACACGCACACAGTCTAGATGCAGTCACACAATGTGACTAAACTCTTTGATTATACCTCTCAAATGATGGAGCACCACAGTCTGAATCACCACTGACTCTCTCGGCATCATTTCTAGCTTTTCCTCATTCATGTTCTTTTTTTCCATTGTGGTTTAAAAAAACAAATAATTTGCATGAAAGCACACAAAAAAATTGTTTTGGTGCTTCCAAACCCAGTGTCTCTGAGTTTGATGCCTTTCACAATATAATAACTAGAACAGGCACTCGGTAGAGCGCGTGCCTTCGCCAACGCCACATTTGTCACCATGGAATCCGATGGATCACGAGGTTATTTGATCCACCGCACCACTCCTTCCGTCATTTGTCATGGTCGTTTCAACTGCTTCATGTTGTTGCAATGTTCAGGTAAATGGTTTTCGGTTGGTTCTCATTCTTTTATGTTAGTTGTTGGAGCAAGTTGGCATGTGAGTTTCTGAGAGTGGAGAAGGGGTGTGGGGGGTGGGGGGTGGGGGGTGGGGGGGTGGTTCGGGTGGAGTTACTTTGTTAGCAGACTGCTAACGGCAGCTTCAGCCCTGAGGAACGGCTCATAGCAGAGCTCCAGCGTGTCGACATGGAGTAAATATCTCGCCTCCCGAGGATCTGTTCAATCCCCAAATCTAATGGATTGGTCCTTGGATGATGTCATTCCTGAACCGTTCATAAAATTGAAGTTAATAAGAATAAGAATATTAATAATAATAATACGTTTTGTTTGTAATGTGCTTTACATTTGGCAATCAAATCTCAAAGGGCTATAAAAAAAAACATATTCAAAAATGAATTATAAAACAGATAATTAACGGTTAATATCTTTTGTGAAAAATTGGGAAAATACATATGGTGACATACATACATACATATAAGCCAATAAATAACCACACACGGACAAAAACATAACCTTCACCCCGCCGGAGCACCGCCCCTGGTGGAAGCAAGAGGAATGTTGTTGTTTTTTTTGTTGCCAACAAACTAACAATGGGCCCTGAACTGCATTTGCTTCATTTTCTACAGATAATCTTCAATAAAAGAGGATTTCTTGATTTCTCTCTCTCTAGTAGTGTGTGTGTGTGTGTGTGTGTGTGTGTGTGTGTGTGTGTGTGTGTGTGTGTGTGTGTGTGTGTGTGCGTGCGTGCGTGCGTGCGTGCGTGCGTGCGTGCGTGCGTGCGTGCGTGCGTGCGTGCGTGCGTGTGCGGCCTGGGGCGATGAGGCCCTGAGGAGGCGGGGCTTAGTAGCGATCTCACCAGTTACTGACTAACAGCAGAGCGACTGACAGAAAATTAAACAAATCAGCGTCATTTCATGTCTGAGACTTGGGGCACTTTTTAAATGGCCCCTGGCCAGACCTGTTCAGTGATTGGCTTAAAGTCCATTGTGGTTTGTTTGCGCGTGTTTCTACGAGATGTTGAGATGAAGACAACAAGCGGTGAGTCTCTGATAATTAACTCTGTTCCATCTCTTCTAATTTAATAGTTTGAAAGAAGAAATTTGGCTGAAAAGCTGCAGGTCAGGTTCAACTGACTCCATCATAGTTATTTTTAAATGCACACAAACAGAAATGTGTTTAAAAAGTTCACATTTTTGTGTCCAGGTTTGTTTAGATTATTCTCATATTTATTAATGACTGAAAATCTAAGAGCTTAAAAAAAATGTTTATTTTGCACTTTTTTTTCAGTTTCTTTCAAAATATTCTAAAATGCTTTGAAAGATGAATTGATGTGTTGTTTGAAAATATACCTGATATACCTTTTGTTTTCCCTAAACTCAGACTAACTAATTAAAGTAAACCAGCCACAAAACACATACATTTTCTAAAAGGGATTAATGAAGCTTCTGCTTCTGTTTGTTTACAAGAATGTTAATAAAAGAGTCATATTAATAAGTGCTCTCTATTCACTTATTATTATATGTTGATAAACATGGACTTAGAGAAGAGTGAGGAGTCAACATGTACTCCGACATTCAACTAGAAACTCCCACAGGGACCTCCGGGTCATATAAGTAGCACTAACAACCTAAAATCCACTTTGTCGCTCTTCTTCGGCTGAAGCTTTGAGGTGGAGGGGTTGGGCTTGCATTTGTATAATATGTAGAGAAGACTGAATGGTTCTGAGTGGCTTGGTAACTGACTTTACACTGCTATTTTGGACATAAAACACTAGTGTCAATGGTATGGCAGAAGAGTGACAACAGACACAAATTGAGATTTAGTTTTCCCTCCGAAATTTCAGTAAGAATGAAATAGACATAAATGCTACCTTACGTAGCTTCTTGTTTGCGAATAAGGAAACCAGATCATCTCTTAGGCAACTTTGAATCCGGGAGAAAAACATAAGGGTGGAGATCTCCTTAGTTTAAGACATTAATTGGCATCTCTGAGACACGTAGGCTGAGTCTGTCCTCGACATGACACATCTGTCCAGAGTGTCGCTTTGTCGGTTCAGCTTGATCTGATAATTACAGCGTGCCGGCTTAACTTTAAATGTTTCACTTTAAGTTACTGTGGAGCGGTGGAATCTGTTCAAGATGTGGGCAGGTCACATCAGGAGAGCAGACTGCTTTACAAAGAGACATAAAAACCCCCAAACGAGTGCTTTCAGCAGTATTCCGATATCAGAAAACCATACCTACACGTTCGATATTTCACAGGTGTACACAGCGAAATGTCTTCAACATAATAGACATGATTATGTGTGTTATTTACCGTGATACAATAAAAAAAAAAAAAAAAAACATTGGAAATCTTGTATCCAGAGAGGTTGCAGCAAATACTAACAACCTTCTGCATCGGTGGATTTCATTTGTCTTGCACTGCTCTGAAACTAAATATGGATTTTAGGTCACTGTAGCCATTAAATCTGCTGTAAACTGAACGAGGGTCCTCTGGAATAACCTTGAGATGGTATTGTGATGAAAATAAAATAGAAAACCCTGGACTGGAGAAATATTTTGTGAAGAGCTGAAAATTAGCTTGGCGCTCGTATCGAAGGGGATCAGCTGCTGAGAAACCGGAGGTTGTTTCCCCCCACCCCCCCCCCCCCAGCAAATTGCCCCACAGAAATCCTCCCGGTACAATCTTCCAAGTCTCAGATGTGTGATGCATGCAGCAAACCGAAACAACCTACAACCAGTCCTACCATTAGCTTGTGTTTTCCAACTCCCTGACTGAGTTCTGACGCTGCCACAAGAACTTTTATTACTTCCCATAAATGCAATCTTATTAATATGAAGAGTCATAATCCCCTCCAATTGCAGCGTGTTCATCATTCCTCTGGACTTCAAGGGCGTCAGAATGTTATGATCCACATTAGAAAGCCGGGACTTGATTGCTCTGCTGCCAAACTCGCTGTGGTGACGGAAATACATTGCTGCAAGTGGCTTATGTAACAAGATTGAGAGATCTTTTTTTTTTTTTTTTCTTTGACATCCCACTCCCACCAGAAGGATCCCTACACATGTTAATGGTCCACGGAGAGAACCAGGTATTCTTGGGTGAGCTTCAAGGGGTTTCTGAAGGACATACGACACCTCAGGTTGATCAATAAACAATAAGGAAAGACGGTGACTCGTTTTACAATAATCTAACATTAATAATATTAACTTTAATTACTGGTGATAGTGCTCATGCAAACACACATTGAAGCTGATCCACTAACTGATCTGACAGATCTCACATCTTCTCTCAATACATGCACAGTTTGGGACCTTTCAATCAAATATTGGGAGTTTATGCTAATAAATTCCAACACATATATTGTTTTCTGCCACATCGAAAACAAACATGAAAAAAAGTCATGTGTGGGGTTTAAAGTAAAATGACTTTAATCAAAACACAAAGGTTTAAAACAGAAACAAAGATCAAAAGACATTTATTCTGTTCAGGTAATGCAGCCTTGTTTACACAACGATGTTTCAAGTGAAATTAGTTTTTTGCATTTTTGTCTCAGAAGAGATTCACGTTGATACAACAACATTTTGAAAACAATGTCCGTTTGCATACCAGGCCACGAAGTGGCCCTGTTGGTTGTTTTTGTAATTGAACCACACATAAGCACGCAGAGAGCAATACGCCATGAACCTTTAAAATGGTACAGAGTGCACAGACATTCATATGGACCGATGATGAAGTTGGATTGCTATTCGAGGTGAGTCTAAACTATAAAACTACCAAGTCCCAGGAGAACATGGACTGGGAGCCATGACACTCTGGACGCAAACATTGTTCTTATTCATTCGCTACTTGCGCATGTGTAGAAGTACAATTTCCCACGGCTGTGGCGTGCATGCACAGTAGCAGCATTTAAAAAAAGCTGTTTTTCTAAGAGTGCACATGGAGTCTGAGCATTTTCAAAATGTTCCTCCTTGAGAGTCATTATCAAACAGGTGCATTTTCAGTGGCTCTGGGCACCATTGTCATGTAAACAGCAAAGGTCTGTTTTCATTAAAAAGAAATACTGCCGTGTAAATGGGGCCCAAGATGACATAACATCATAATTTTTTACAAGTGAGCCAGTTTTATGAAGGTATAACAATCCAACCAGAATGTATCACCAAATATGAGTTTGTGATATGGAAATGTGGCAGTCCTTCAACCGTGAGTATGGTTCTACTCGCATGATTTTCACTCTTGATGTGTGAGAGGTGAAAACTCTGCCTTACTTAAATTTGAACATATATGCATATGTTTGTCTGGTCTGCTGTTGAAGTTTCTTTAATCACCATGAGGCGGGACACTTCAATGCTCCCATTGATGCCCCTCCCCCTCGCACCTAGCCACTCACACATTTTATTAATAAGCGATTTGCATGTGAGGGGTCATATATGTGGCCAGTGGGCCAGATTCGACCAGCAGGATGACATTGCAAATAAAAATGATTTTCTTTAAAGAAAATATATATATCAGGATCAGAAGTACTGGGGGAAATTCTTTTATTTTCCCACTGAGATCAAACATATTTTATTGAAGTAAGTATTGTTCCAAATATGTGTTGCTCTGTTTCAGTGTAATGACAAGACTGAGACCCAGAACTAAAGAACTGACTGTGGCAAGGTTCTACAGTGAAGGCGAGGGACTTTGTTAGCATCGAGTCTGAAGACAAATTGTTTAAAAGAAAAAGAAAAAAGGGGTATTATCAGGGCTGCAGGATTTTTACAAACTTTTGCCAACAGAGAGAAGCTTAAAGCACTGGCATGGAAAGCTCTAAACAGCATGGCTCATGTGTGGAACTCAAACCTCCCCCATGATCGCAAGCTCTGATTGATTGATTGATTGAATGAGACCATTGCATCTGCTCTCCAACATGGCTGTGACCACTGGACCCTGAAGTGGGCATGAGTGTTTGGATAGGTGTGTGTGTGTGTGTGTGTGTGTGTGTGTGTGTGTGTGTGTGTGTGTGTGTGTGTGTGTGTGTGTGTGTGTGTGTGTGTGTGCCCACAGCGATACCCCGGATGCCACCCCCCCCAGACCCAGGAAAGCTCCAGCGAACTACCCCAGAGAGCCACACCCCCAGCCCAGGAAGCAGGGGGACACACCGTATGATTCTTAACTGATGGCCTTCAAAGTGCATAAAATTTGACATGAACAATGCTGTTCCATGAATCCAGAGTTTGCGGTGCTTTCTGTCAGATCCTAATGAATCAAAACCAAACCAATGCAGTGGTGTTTACTTCAGCTGTCAGTTCTCATAATGTTCTGGCTGATGAATGTATGCGAAGAATTCTCATCATAATTTCTACAACCATTTGCTCCTTTAAGGATGAGAACGGCCTCCAAAACTAATATAATATAGTTTGCAGAAAGTCACAATGGCAACATTTCTTTTCTTGGTTCTGAAGGCTGCAAAATTATTGGACGCAGTAAATGGGGTGGAGGGGAATTACTGAAAATTAAGATACAGACTGCACACAGATCGAAAGCAAACAACTGGAAAGAGACCATCCTACAAACACATCTGTCGGAAAAGTGAAGTAAAATGAGCTCAAAGACCTGCGAAATGTCATATTCTGTCTCGTTCACTCTTGCTGGGTGGGCCCTTTAAAAGGAAAAAGCCCAGGGGGCCCTTTGCAATGTCGAACACTGCAACCAAACAAGACGTTTTTGGAGGACGTTTGGGTTTTTGCAGGATATCTGAGAAGCAATCAATCCAAACATTGTTTGGGGGGAGGGGGAGGGGCAAGGTTAGCCAAAACCGGTGGAGGACATTGAAGCTACCTGTCAACTCTATGATGCAGTCCCACCGGGACCGCTCGCTGATGTAATGTGAATAAGCAGGTGAATGACAGCTGGAGAAGAGAAAAAAAAAAAAAAAACGATGTCAGCTTGATCAGCTGTCTGCCACCATCCGAGCGAGATTTGGTGTGAAAGCCGAGGTCGTTCCACGTGTGACCTTTTGGAGAGCGCCGGCATGTGACGACGCGCCGCGATTTGTGCAAAAAAAAAAAAAAAAGGCCATCTCTCCTTTTGAAGGCTTAAGCTTTAGCTGTAAAGCTTTCAAAAGACACATTTAAAAAAATAAATAAATAAAAAAAAAGTGAATGTGGTGTTCCCAGCAGCCCACGGTCCTCATGCACGCTGACTTAAATGCAATTTCACCTCACCAGCCTTGAATGTTTTATGTAATTGGGGCACCTTTGTCCTCCCTGAAAGCAGCTGTGCGGAATATTATCTGGCACTAAAAAGCTCTCCTCGATTTCAAAAGATTTTCTTTTGTAGCCCTCAAATTGCGAGTTTCAGGTAAAAAAGAAGGAAAAAAAAAAAAAAACCTCTCTGCTATTAAAAACGGTCATTTTGGGATTTTTCTCCATTATACAAACAGTTTGTTAAAAAAAATACCGAAAAAACTGCACATATCAGTCATCAGGAAGAATCCTGAATGGACAGGCCATGGTGGAGCAGTCGCTTTGTCTACGGTGGGAATGTTTAACGTCACGTCTCTATAATGCTCTTATTATTCCAGCCGGATTATTTCCTTCTGCAGTTGTCTAAATTGATTTACATACAAAATGAGTGGATCCCCAGAGACACTGCAACACCGTGCGTCATTATCCACGCACGGCCATACGGCCACACTGTGAAGTCTTCACAGCTGGATTTTTTATTTTTTTATTTTTTTGCCTACCTGAAAGCAAAATGAAGATAGTTTGTTTTTGCACTGATATTTCAACATGTCAATCATCAATCGTATTGTTTAGTCCGCATATTCATTACTTACACTTGCTTACATCATCTTCATTTTCCACAGTTTCCATTACCATCATGTTGGATTTATCCCTTTTGATTAAATTATATTAAGGGAATAGAAGTAATATTAATTCTTCATGGGAATTTCCATTATATCAGAATTAAATATAATCTAAAATAAGAACACAAGGTTTAAATAAGGCTTGACAGTGAAAAAATTATTATGTGCAGCTAAAATGGCTGGGCGGTAAAATAAAGACTATTTGAGATAAGAGATAAGGAAAATAAGACTTTATTTGTTCCATTCAGACGGCGAGATTTTGGTGGAGCTTTTAATAAATAACAGAAAGAAATGTCAATCAGATACATATCAAATACATCAATAAGTGAAGTGATTACAAGCGTGATGACGTTTGATGGCTTCATAGGAAGGATCTCCTGTGGTGAGTGATTCTGGTGAAGATGTCGAGAAAGCAATTCTCAAAGAGTTTATTGAGGGTTTTTTTGTTTGTTTGTTAGTTTTTTTCCACAATCAAACACATTTAGAGCTCTACGTGCGTCCTCCATTGCTTATGTACAGCTGGAGCCAAACCCAGCTGACTAGGACCCTGTTTAAGAAAGAAACTATCTGATGGAAACTCGAATAACTATTTTTCTCTTTTTGTTTTGGAAGAAATGACGCCTGTAGATGGGAAGCATTTGATGAAATTCGCTATACAGTAAACATTGAAATAGCTAAAGATTGCATGTTTCCTGACCGCTGCTTAGCGAGGTGTTTGTTTTGAACAGTGAAAGGTGGTGGCTGAACGACGCAAACACTTTATGGTGTCAAGCTACTCGCACATGTTCGGAAACGATTGACCGCAGCTGTAAAGTGAATGTGTGTGTTTCAGAAAGCTGTGCAGATTAAATGGTGCCATTTTCATCTTTTGTTGTGTAAATAAACTGCAAAACGTTTGAATTGAAACCTCTGCCTCACCTTCACAGAGCAAACACACAATCACACACTCCAGGGCCCCGTTTACACGTTAAAAATGCACCGTTTTTGCATTTCCGCTTCCAAAGAAATCTGAACAATTTCACATTTACATGGCACCGTGTTGAAAACAATGTCTGATTACATGGAAACCGCAGAAACAATTAAAATGATGTGGCTTTTATGTAGGGCCACTAGTGGGTGCTGTAGGTTTTTCATTTCATTTTTTATTTATTAATTTATTTGAATGGGACAGTGCATATTAATGAACAGACATCCAGTGCTGTAAATATGCCAGATTGAGCTCAGAGCTAATTTCCATCTGTAGTCCCATGATTTTGTCATGAAACCACACAAACACGCACACAGAGAAGAATATGTACAATATATACACGGGCATTCGTATGGACAGACGACCAAGTTGGATTGTTATTAAGGTGACTCTCAACTATAAAACTACCAAGTCCCAAGATGATATAGCCTGGGAGTCATGACACCCCGGTGGACGCCATGTTTTTTATTACCATTATACTCATGTGCAGAAGAACGATACTGTGCGCAGTTCTCTCCTGCTTACTAGGAGAAGGAGTCGAGGTGTTTCCCACCCTATTTCCATGTAGCGCTTTTGAAAACTTCTACCTCGGGAACAGTTTTCCATAATTTGCAGTTTAGGTCACAGGGAGCACCGTTGTCGTGTGAGCAAACACCCAAAATGCGACTGTGGCTTTCTGTTTTGACTTGAAAACATTGTTGTGTAAGTGGGGACTTAGAGTAGGAAGACGCTGTGTGACGTGATGTTAGCGAGTGTTAAAATCCAAACATGTTAGTGTCTTTGTATTTTGAGAGTTCTCACAAAGAACAGTGCTTCTTCTCTTGCCCCTTATCTTTACAGCATCTGTGACCAGACCATGGGGAGCGTTTTGCTGTTTTTGGACATTTTTCCTTGTTGTGACCTGATAGGGACTCAATCGATTAGTATTCTTAATTTAGCAATTGTACAATTTCTCAGTTAATTGGGATTTACTGCACTTTTCTCTCATTTCTGAAATTCTATCATTGTGAAGTCGCAAAGCATGAATTCAGAGTGCATGAACTCATGATTCATCATACTTCAGTCATGTGTAGTCCACCTTTATATCACTTTAAGAATTGATTAGCAATATATTGTGCCTCACCAGCGTCGAACATGTTTGAGAACGAGACCAGTGTAAAAACCCATTCCTACACAGGGAGAACATGCAACCTCCCCAAACCTGGGGATATTGGAACAATGGGGAGATGAGTAAGCCCCCCTGCATTCTCTATTTTACCCCAGACATGCTCCTACCTGCTGTTTCAACAACTGCAGCTCAAAGCCAATTTCACATGCTTCTATCACAGCCTGGATATTTCCAGCCTCCTGTAACACGACAGAGGGACACAGGAGAGTGTGCGGAGGAGGAGAGTCCAAGGAGAGGCACAGCGATGAGGTGCAGAGGGGCGGTGGGGGGGTGGGTGGTGGGCGGGGCAAACAAGGCAGAGCCCCGTGTTTGTATTTCTAGGCCAACGATGCATGACCTCTCTTTCACAGCCTGCTGACTGTTTACCGGTCTCACATGCATACACTCCACCAGTGATGATCCTCCCTGCCACACGCAGTACTTTCACTGCCCTCCAGTGGCTCTCTAATAATAGTACCAGACTCTGTCACACACACACACACACACACACACACACACACACACACACACACACACACACACACACACACACACACACACACACACACACACACACACACACACACCGCCCAACCCAATCCCATCAACGCTCTCTCTTGCGTTCCCGGAGCCGGAATGACAGGATCTGCAGAGAAGATCCAATAAATGTTTACTTACTCCACCGCTATCATCATTTCAGGTTATCTCATTTGGCGTCCCCCAAAGGCAACGACATAAATTACTTTCAATGCAATTATGGAAGTAACCAATTACAGCCCTTGTAATTTCATCGTACAGTGTACAAATAGGCGGTGTGCAACCCTCCATTTATTACTGCGAAACCCTATTTTTTTAAGACCCAATTGAATACAGGGAGAGATCTGAGCAAAGCAAAACCAGATGTGCTTCTTTTGTTTGGTTTTTTAACCGAACTGCAAGGAATGCTGCACAGATCCTTTATTTTTTTTTTTGTGAGAGTCTGTGTGGTGAGGAGAAAGAAAGGGTCGAGGGTCGGGGAGGTCATTATTATGATGGGTCTTCTTGCTTGAGAAGTGCCTGCAGTCGCAAGGTCACACACACACGCACACACACACACACACACACACACACACACACACACACACACACACACACAAGGCTCGGCCGGAAGAACAGAGCAGGTTGGGGGGGTGGAGGGGCAGGTCGGTCATACAGCAGGGGGCGTTATTGTGTTGCCAGACCTGTGGTGATAACACAGGGCTCTTCTTTCTTCTCTGGCCTCCCACCCCCCCACCCCCACCCCTTCCTGTATCACAGCCAACCTGATCAGGATTGAAAATAACTCCACAGACACACACACACACACACACACGCTGAGATGATTCGCTCTCTGTCTCCTTTTGAAGCTTCCTTCTTCTAATTTGGCATCTGTATTACTCTGTGGGGCTTTTTAATTCGCCTGCATAGGAATCAAACCAAATTTGCCTTGTCTGGACACAGAACAGACGTCCCACAAGGAGAAGTTCTTTTGGTTCAACCTAACCATATCCTCCACACGTCTATAAATAGCTCCCAAATGTTCCGAAACGTCCGCTTGCATATGCTATTTCGTTTTAATGGCCGCGGTCGCCGTCATGCGCAAACGCACATGCGAACACACGGGCAACCCATAAACGCAGCCGAGGCAGAGCATTTTACCCTCCCTGCCAGCGTGAAGTTATCTGGTTAGAAGTTCAAATCACCAACCTAGTGATTAAAATCAGAAAAAAAGAGAAAAGAAAAAAAAAAAACTACTCAAAATTTCCAGCAGAGGTTGGAGCTGCCATGTATGGAAATGTGCAATTTGATTTCCTCCACTCGTCCGTTCTTTTCAGCTCTTTCAGGCCTTAAGAAGCATGTGAATGTTTCAATTTTGAATGTGAAGGCTTCAGCTTGTGCGCTTTCTTTGTTCCACCCTGCACCCCTGTGAAATTTAGTTGACCTTCTTATTATAGGCATGTTGTATGGCACTTCTGGAAAATGTCAAAGCCCTCCCCTTCACTGATGTAAGGATTACCAGGTGTTGACCCAGAATCCATTATCTCCTATTAGAGCCTGTCGTTCTTTCTTTGTGTGCGTGTGTGTGTGTGTGTGTGTGTGTGTGTGTGTGTGTGTGTGTGTGTGTGTGTGTGTGTGTGTGTGTGTGTGTGTGTGTGTGTGTGTGTGTGTGTGTTATGGTTTCTGTCAGTTGATTGCTAAAAAGTCCCTAAATGTTTGAGCTGAACCCTTCACATCCGTGTCACAGACAATAGCAATGCAGATATTGAGAATCTTGTTTCGTTACGTTAAAAGGACAAAACTTGTTCATGCCGATGGGGAGAATAATCATACGTCAGGTTAGATTTTCGCTAAACTGTCCCTTATATTGAATAAATTCCACTGTTCGTGTATGAATGTGAAGTAAAGGTCGTAAGACGATTAGAAAACACTTTGTTATTGTGTGTTTCTGTGTGTGTTATTCAATTGTATGAAAACATCCCACATTTTTAAACTGAGCTTATTTTTTTAAATGGAATAGGATGGAAAAGGATACTAGCATTTAATTACCTTGTCTTTTTTCCAATAGTGCCACAGACTATTGGCTATTAATCATTTCTGCCTTTAAACCTCTCTTACTCTTAATGTTATTTGACAATGTGAGCTAACTTCTGCAAGACAGGCTCAAGCTATAAAATGCTTTATTATCTATTTGAAAATATCCTATATTTAAAAAAAATAAGCCACAATAAAAAAATAGATACCATACATTAGCAGGAAATAAAAACAAGCTTTTTTAAAACATTCTATTATAGAATTAGCCACTTGACAAAGAGCACCAGTGTTTAATGCTGAAAGGGAAAATACTGGAGATGCATAATAATGGATATGTGCCGATGTCTGATATGTCGATATTTTCAAAACAAAATATTGCAAATGCTGATACCAATATAATCCGGAGTCGATGGATGTGTTGGTACATCCAAATCATGTACGACCATCGTCGTTTTATTCCCATGTTACATTTTTTAGTTTTTACCGGCAGATAACGATGTGCCAATATCATTGTGCATCCCTTGAAAATACGTTGTATAAACTAAACTGAATCCCACAGAGAACTGAACAGCAAGGAGCTGTGACCAGCAAATCCTGCTGAAGCTACTCCTTTGAAATGAAAGCTAACGGTGTGGAGAGGTGCCGAAACTGAGCTCTCGCTCATGTTCCTCTGAGAAAAGAAATCCCTTAATTGTTCTAGTAGGATGTCAGTATCATAGATTTGAATCAGTCACTTAAATGTAGGATCTCACAAACAAATTTAAAACAGAAGAAACGTATTGGACAGAACTTTTGTGTTTTGTTTTAAACTGAAGTCATGTGTTGGGTTTTTCTGCCAGGCACAAAATGTAATAAATCAGGAAGGCATTAGAATCCTCACCACCGGCTGGGGTATAAGACGGAGAATAGCTGTGATGCCAACAAGTAATTAGTACATGTATTTTAGCTCAAAACTTCATCCAGTTTGAAAATGAGCTGACTCTATCTCCATGGAAATGGGGGGGAGGGGAAATACAAACAACAGCACCCACTAGTGAAACGTAAAAACAATGCATTCTCTCTTCAAAATGAAGCACTGGTAAACGTGACGGCGGTCCGTCGCAAATGTGAAATCCGCCTTGTAGACTCTAAAATCCGACATATCCTCCCACAAGGCAGCCGCCCCGCCCCTGGAGAATATTTCCATCCTGCACCTGGTGTCTGTCAAGCAAAGCCAACACAAAAGGCCAGTTGAGGCGTATCCTTTAAGAGGGTCATGTGTTCAGATTTCCTTTCACTTTTTTTCTCCCCTTGAACTTCTTAAGGATGTGCGTGAGCAGAAATGCCTTCAGCCCCAGAGAGGGTCAGGACATGAAAAGCGGCCGGTGTTGCAGTGAGTTAGAAAAGCATGTCAGAAGGATTCTTGGATTTTCTTTTTGTCGCCGATGTTCCCCTTCAACTGGTAGACCTGACGCTCTAGCCCGTACAGACATGTCACAGAGAGGAAGCGAGCGAGAGGAATGAGAATGAGCCGTAGTGTTGATTAAAGGCAGCAGCAGGCGAGCCGCTTAGAGACGAATGTGTTTGCTCATCACACATTTTTAGTTAACTCAGGCGAGCCAGATCGTCTTTTTTTGGACGACAGCTTACTTCTGCTTGTAGGACTCGTCCGTGGTGACTACTACACGCATCAGATCACATCAAATCAAGCAAATTGTGGCCCTGCTTCATGATTCCCTCTCTTTCTCTGTCGGGCAGTCTGAGCTGAGCCTCCTCTGTGTCTACAAGCACTTTCTTCATTATCCCATCACAAGTATACATCTATTCAGGCAGTGCGAGTTAAAAGAAAAATAAATCAGAGTCATATAAATGCTCATGTGCGGAGCGAGTCGATGAGAGTAACGGAAATCCAAAGAGGCAGAATAATGAAATGTGAGAGAAGACATCATTTTTTTAACAGACAAAAGTTTGAATGACAAAAAAATGAATGAACAGATGGAAAATGTTGAAATGAAATATTTACAGTGATGAATAATCTGAGTGAGTGAGTGAGTGAGTGAGTGAGTGAGTGAGTGAGTGAGTGAGTGAGTGAGTGAGTGAGTGAGTGAGTGACAGCCCAAAAAATAAATACATACATTAATTAATTTCCATGAATGAATGAAAACATTTTAATGAATCCCCACATTTATAAATAACCAACAACAATTGAACTGAAAAATATACTCATACATTAATGAATAACCAACTAATGAATGAATGAATGATTTATCAAATGAATAAAAAATAATGAAATAATAAATACATATATTAATCTTTTTTTTAGATGAGATTCATAAATGATTGGTGCATTCAACATAATATTACATATCAATAAATTCCCAAGAATAAATGAATGAATGAATGGACACGATGAATAAATTCTCATATTAATGAATAAACAAAACTAAGTAAACAATATGAATGGATGAATGAATGAATGAATGAATGAATGAAAATAAGTAAATATATTATTATAACCACAAATTTTGTCATTAAAGCAGTAAATTAATAACGTGGTTTAAAATGACACTGGGAAGAGTTATATTATAAATCTTCGGAACACCTCATCTTAACTTTTCAAAATAATTGCCTTTGCACATAAACATGGTGGAGGTCATGTAGAAGCCACTCCCCCCCCCCTTTGTCTGGCTCCACTTTCTTTCCCCACACAGCTAATTGTTGTCATCCTCATTAACGTCCTCATTATCCCCATCAGCACTTGGAACCACCGCCATCACCAACCTCTGTCGCCATGGTCTAATTGTCATCTTAGCGGCGCGTGCGTCCGCCCCCCAAAGCAAAAGTCGAGTTTCCATAAAGCGGCGGCAGAGTTGTAGGTGAAGCCTTGATGCGCGCGGATGGCCACGAACACAGCCTCGCAATTAGCATTCAAAGTTGCAGAAGTAAATAGAAGATAATGTTCTGTCATTACCATTGCTGATTGGGAAGGTTTCCCTGTTGTTTAACTGTGCAGAACTGATTTTAATTTCCAGAAACAACAAATGGCTGGCTCCACGCCAGGCCAGGCTTTTTATTTCCACCAGCTTCCTCATCATTCCAGAGACTGCCTGTCAAATAACCTGCCTCAGATAAGATTGAGAGTGTGTTTGTCAGCTCGAGTTTGACTCACGAAGCGGATGTTCACCCCCTTTTGATAAAAAAAAAAAGAAAAACACATTATCTTCTCACTTGACATTGCTTCATTGTGCTGTGCGGCGGCACTTGGTATCGTTTTTACAGCAGACCTGCAGCGAGAAGAAGCTCCACGACGACTCAGGTCTTAAGGTACGTGTCCACAGGATCTGTCAGTTTTTTTCACATCTCATTCATTGTCTATGTGAAATATGGTGGGTGCGTCGTGGTGCACTTCAGAATGTGTTGAGTTGCGTCACATCGCCCTGAGCTCATTTGCATAAAGTTGAATCCTGTAACCTTTATGTAAATGAGGCGCAGCAAGCGGCAGTCCGATGTATTTGCTTTCGGAGAACATCTAAAGTATCTTTACTGCAAACAAGGGGAGGACAGATTCAACTTATATCTCACCAGGAAATGTTTCCAGAAACACTTTTTGTTGAACTGTTTTAGTAATAATTGAGAAAAACTTGTAACCAAACCGGCATGTTGGTTTGGTTTGAACTCCAGGAGCAGGCAGACCCCATATATAGTTGTTCACAGGGCGATGAGTCGTAGTCTTCTTCCATCCACGGCGCTGTCCTGCACAAAAATGTTGAAGGAAAGCGTCTTTTAATCTAGACACCACCTAGTCGCCGCAAGTGACTCGCCCATCAATCGTGTGATTTTCAGATGCGGTGCGTTTCGATCCAAGAAAAAAAAAAAAAAAACGCCCCTGTGGACACGTAGCATCAGTCTCATGCCAACTGCTGTTCAGACACGTTGCTCTTTGGTGCCTGGATGTATGCATTAAGGGATTCCAGCATTCCTCACAATCCTCCCTCTTTCCCTCCAACACTTTTATGGATTCCGCCTTCCTGTTCCCTCTGTTTTTCAGCCCAGACTCAGGTCAAGAAAGATGGATGTTGCGTAATGATTGTAATTGCGCTAATCCTTCCGTTTACACAGCGCTTTAATTTGTTCATGCTGCTTCCTAATCTTTATTGGGCCATAATTTGTATTCTGTATATGATTTGCTCTTCCAGTGGTTTGGCAATTATGGGGCTTGCACTCTCACGCTGGTTTGTGCAAAACTTGTTGCTGCTTCAATGTGGTCTTGTAAATAACAACATGGGGGCAAAGCCTGAGCAGAGGATCCACGTTAACGAGGACGGGAGCTTCATCCAGATGTTCCTCCTGTTTTATGTTCAAAGTTGCCACTCAGCCGCTAACCTACGCCGACATGACTTTAATTGGGTTGTGACGTTCAATTATTTGGTGCCGGCTTGTCTAAGGCTCTCAGCACTTTGCCGATATTTCACTTACAACAGTTTCAACAGTCCAGCAGAGGGAATATTAGCTATGTAATTTTGTGGTTTTGTGGACTGCTTCTGCTGGGCTGCACCATGTGACGTGCGAGATGACAGGGGGAATGCTTTCAGGTCAGGCTGTTTATTTTGAGAGCCCTCAAGGGGGGGGGGGGGGCAGTTTCTGTCACAATCACAACACAGTTTGCTGATAAGTTTCACTTTACATTGCGTCTTTTCTCTTTTCACCCTCCCTCATCTGATAGGAGACTCTCCTGTGTGTGTAAACCTGCATGGTGTCAGTCCCGGTGTGGTCTTGAGTCTGGGCTTTCTGGACAGTTGGGCTGGTTGTAAAGTACCTCTGGGAGGGAAATACTGGTAGCACAAGTAGCAGCGACAACATGACTCCTGCAGGGATAGAGTTATGGTTACCGCCCGGCTGCAGCTTCAGGAGGAGGAAGAGTGGCAGTGAGGGTGCAGTGGATGCCCTGTTAGACTCATTATCATCAGAGGCGCATTTTTTCCCCCGGCCGCACTGGCTTCTGGACCGCTAATCTACTCCATCTGATTCTCCGACTCCTCATTTCCCCACTGATTCTGAGAGGAAAGTTCCTCCACCGCTATCTGCAGGGTCTAATTTAGCTGTCTTTACTCTGTCAAATCTGCGCTCGCATGTGAGCGCAGAGGTGGCTGGAGGCTGACGTAGCAACTAACTTGACCTGGATGGCCGTGTTCAAGGCCTCAGTGAAGGAACACCAGCAAATCCCCTTTGATTAAGCCTCTCAGGGTTTAAACCCCTACAAAGGGGTTTCTAGTAAATGCGGCTGTCCAGCTCATGAGGAATGTTCCTTGTTGTTTAACTCAAATTTGCATTCATATATGGAAAACATGTCAACGCAGATTAAGGCCAGCCTCCTAATACAGCCGATTACATCACAGAATATTGTACTGGACTATGTGCAGCGGCATCACTCCACTTTCTAGTGTCTGATTTGTTCCTGAGGGCGGGCACCAGGTGGAGAAGACAGAAGCCATGTCTGTCAGTTGGACACTTACCATCATGGAGCGAACGACCATCACCAATTGTTTCCAAGCTGACAGAGTCTCCAAAGTCAAGGAATTTTGTAGCCGTCTCTCTGTAGCCCTCTGTCTCCCAGAATCGTATCTTCTCCTGATGCGTCACACTCATCTGCATCATAACCTGCTATAAGACATGTCTGCCAAAAAGATCCTGCTTACACGACAACGTTACAATAGTTTCCCGTTTACATGGCAATGTTTTGAAAACGTCTGTTTACACGGCAGAAACATTGAAAATTATGGAGTTAGCATGTAGGGACACTAGTGGATGATATGATACCTTAATAATATTAACAGATGGACTTACTATTCCGGGTGACCGTCAACTATAAAACCAGTAGAATATAGACTGAGAGACATGACGCTCTTGAGGCAAATATTGTTGTTGTCAATCTGCTCGCACATGTGCAGAAGAACTATGGTGCGCAGGATCAATAGCACCATTACCACCATCCACAGGGCCCAAGCGTTTTCACAAAGTTGCATTTTTGTCCTTCTACCTGGAGATGGAGGCGGAGCACTCTCAAAAAGTTCCACCTTGGGAGCCGTTTTCAAAACGTACCATTTCATTTCATCTCATTTCTCCGAGCACTGTGTCATATAACTCAAAACCAACGAAAGTTTTGTGTTTTAACTTGAAAATACTGTCGTATAACTGGGGTCTGACACAAAGAACACAAAGAAACATTTGGTTAGCCAAAGTCAGAAGCTTTTCAGCTGTCTCTCACTTCAATTCACTCATAGCCAGACTCCTGGTTGGTAGCAGACTTGCAGTGCGAAAGAGCACAAGTTCACAATGTACCAGTCAGAAGGCTGACAAAGGAAAGCAAATGTTTGGTTCATTTCAGCATTATAGCAGAATAGTAACGTGGTCAAAAAGATTTTAGATACGTAAAGACTGTCATGCAGCCTGTCAGATTGGAAAGGGCTGCGGTTCAAACGTAACAGATGAGTTTCTTTTATATGGTGCAGCAACACCTGAAAGACTTTGAATGTTTGAAAAAAGATGCTCTGTCTAACAGGTTTGATGGAAGCCAACCTTCTTCTGTAGCTCGTGGATGCTGAACGAAAACAGATGCTGCTGTGCAAGGTCTGAGGAGCTAATACAGGAACTAGAGTCATGCTGGTGTTAAGCCCAAGGGGATCACATCACCTTGCACCGGTAAACCTTCCTGGCCAACGTCAACACCCTCTGTGCTTGGCCTCAGATGTCCTGACTCAAAAGAAAGCTTAGTTCATATTTGGAATGACACTCTTAACATTACACATCAAAGTAACCCCACCTCGGCACGAGTTTTCACTGAACTGAAGAACACAACCTACTACATCACAAGATCCACAGAAGTCAAATCTTTCCAGATGAAATTCAATCAGAGGTGTTTGGTATGACAGCAGAAGTGTTCTTACTTGTTGAAAAACAAATGTGTCTTACATATTTATGTTTTACAGCAAAGTGAGGCTTCCCACGATCACATCATGGCATCATTCTTGTTGTGGTCTTGTCATTTCGTGGCGACAGCTTGAACAGGCACTCAGTAGAACACATACCTTTGCCAACGCTACATTTGTCACCACGGAAACCAATGGATTATAAGGTTATTTGATCCACCACACCACTCCTTCCATCATTTGTCATGGTGGTTTGAATTGCTTCAGGTTATCACTGTTTGACACAGATGTACAAACATTTTCCAATTTCCATGTGATCCCCCTGAAAGTTGACCCCCAACCGCTAACCAGGGTAATGACATCACTGCATCACGCGGCATATCAGAGGATAGGACATTGAAAATGGAACATTTTGGTGCTGGTAAGCTTTATTAATATTGTTTCTCTTCCCAGTCAATGCAGTGACTAATAATATTGCTGATATGGTTACTCAAAATATTGCCATTTCGATGTAACAGTGAGTGATGTGTTTTTATTCCCACAGTAGTTATACCAAACACATTTGCAGTTATATATTGGTTACGAAGAAGTTCAAGGGAGCATGAAAAGATTGTAGTTTGGGTCGAAATAAAAAAAGAGAGCTTCAAAACTTGACAAATTTGATTACTGGCCTTTTAGAATGTAGACAGCAGTGTCCTCGACGAATGTGTGTGGTTTAGTTCTTTCAACCAATCGCAACAAGCGACCTCATGGTTTTCCTCTCCACCATTATTGTGGAGACTATTGAGGGAAGTGTCTACAATAAAACTGTTCCAGAGTACAAGAGGTAAAAATAAATCTATGATGCAGCTCATTAAGAAAATAGAACTTACACCAAAAATACCAAAATAAGATCAAATTTGAACTCTGACAGAGATTTCCACAAAGGTTTAACATAATTATAAGAAATGGACTCCCTCGGTGCATCTCTCTGACTCAGAGCCGTGGGATTTGAAAGAATGGATTTTGATGTCAGAAGAAATGACTTCACTGTTCAGAAAGAAGCCGAGAACCGATGTCTGATCAAAAGGAAGCCCTTTCTTTAAAAAAAAAAGCCTACACCATAAATAAAATGAAAACTCAAAGTCCTATCTTTGCACTGATGGGTAATATAATTTATTTTAGTTCTGTCTCAGCACCAAAACACTTTTTGTTGAAGGTATTTGGGAACATCTGCTAGAAATTACTCCTTCGTGGTGTTGATTATGACTGGCATTCCTCATATTAAGTCCGTGATCAAACACAATCACAATAACCATGTGTCCACGTTTAACAGGGATGGTTTGTGGTGGATTTTGTCATGCCCCTGTTTGAGGTTTTCACACTAGCGATTTTGTGTGTGTGTGTGTGTGTGTGTGTGTGTGTGTGTGTGTGTGTGTGTGTGTGTGTGTGTGTGTGTGTGTGTGTGTGTGTGTGTGTGTATGTGTGTGTGTGTGTGTGTGTGTGTGTGTGTGTGTGTGTGTGTGTGTGTGTGTGTGTGTGTGTGTGTGTGTGTGTGTGTGTGTGTTGTTGGTTGAACTTAATCTGAAAAAAAGAAATGCTGAGTGAGACAGACTTTCTTTCATTTGGGAGACAATATCCAGCTCAAATCCCACAGGCACTGAGTTGAGGCCGCTTCAATACTCACAATGCAATTTGAAGTTATTCCACTGTCTTATATACAATATATATGAAAAGAAAAACATATTAGTCGCAAAGCTGACTGCTTGTTAAGTGAAGCCATATATGCTTTCAGTAAACAAAATTGCCCATGAGGTTAATATGCCTGTGTTCTTTGCTGTTGCCAACCACCCCGTCAACCAAACTCCAAAAGTCTTCTCACATCTGTTTCCCATCTCCACTGCATCCTCTCCTGAGAGACAGGAGATTGTTTGCGTTCAGGATGTCGGCTACATACTGTGCGTGTTATGGATTCGGGAAAGGAACTGCTGAGAAGGGTTCTGACAAAGAAAAATGAGGAATTTTACAAAAAGTGATCATGAAAGGCTACAATTTGACAGGACCTTGTTGACTGTGTGATGAGCTTGGCCATGTATTACACCTAAACCTGTTTTCTGTAAGGTAGATGGTGCTATGCTTGCACTTTTCTGGTCTCTCTGCTCGTGGGATAAACTTGAATAATAGACAGTGATACATGTTCAAACACTCACTAACACAAATAGCGAAACATCCAATCACATTGCAGCATGGACAATGGACAGATGGTAGAGAAAGCACCAGTAACTCAAAAATCTATTTCTTTTAACCGAGGTACAAAGAAGATCTCTGAGGGGACATAAAGTGGAAACTTGAAACTGATGTGCTTCAGCAGCAGAAGACCACACCGGATTGTTCACACAGGTTCACCAATACTGGATGAAGACGATCGGAAAAACGTTGTCTGGTCAGACAACGGACCAATGGTATTTTCTTATTATACTTTGGACCCTTTAGTATCAACTGAAGATCATCTAAACTCCACAGCCTATATGAGTATTGTTGCTCATTGCGTCCATTCATTTATTCAACACAGTGGTTCACCTTCTGATTGATATTTCCACCAGCTCACAAAGCTCATACCATGTAAAAGAAGTTCACTGGACTCAAATGATCTCAGTCCAATAGATCTTCGCCAGATGAAACACGTCATTCTCATCATGGATGTTCTATAGCTGAAAAATCTGCAACAACTGTGTAATGTTAACTTATAAGTATGGCCCAAAATCACCTTGCAACACCTTGGTCAATCTGGGCTGAAGGCAGTTCTGACGAAAAAATAGGGTCCAACATAGTAATAGTGAGTTAGGCCCTGTTTACAAGGCAAGGTTTTCCAGTGAAAACTAAATTTGGATTGCGTATTGTACAAAAACGGTGCTCTGAGCCACTGAAAATGGCTCCTAGGACTTGGTAGTTTTATAGGTGAGAGTCACCTATATATACATATATGTATATATATATATATATATACATGTGCGTGTTCTCACCATCTGCAGACGTGTGTGTGGATTCAATACAAAAAGAAACAACATCACCCACCAGTGGCCTTGCATAAAAACTACGTTGTTTCAGTGGTTCTTTCATTTCCATGTAAACGGCCATCACGTTGCTCTGTAAAAGCCAAACCTTTCTGGATGAAAACAAAAAATTAGACGGTTTCGCTTGAAATGTCGTGTAAAAGAAGCCTTGCTTCGATCATGTTATTGATTCATGGTAAAATTGTTGTCTTTAATGAGGGTGATTGTATTGGTATGCTGTATGAAGGATACATTGCTTCCTTCCTTCTGTTTTAATCCACATGATCCTAAGAAAGCTTAAGTCTTTTCTTTTTTGTAAAAAAATGATATGATAATATTTGTGCTTTAACTTGTTGAATATGTTGGATGTATGTGCATGCATGTTCTGGAGAATAATTACATTCAAATTTGTTTGTGTATTATGAAATTAACAATTTATGTATCTTGCAACATTTGCAGTAGCAAAGTTTTTCAAAATGTATGTCACCAAGTTCTACTGTCAAACTGTGACTATGGAAATGACTATTTTGATGAGATGTATATGATCAAGATTAAGGTGATGATTGTGTAACTGAGTTATATGTGATGGTAGTATAATTGTTGTCATTATGAAAGCAGCAGCAATCTTGATTTTCTGATACTCTTACCATGGTTGTTTGTCTTTGTGCTTTATAATATATTGCTTTAAGTATTTGGCAAAGGGACCATGTCTCTTAAAGGAGTCATATTATACAGACAACACTTTCACATGGGTCTTGTTGGTCCAAAAACATTGTATTCAAAGTTTATTGCCCCAAATCCAACCTTTCCTTGACTTTTCGACTGACTTCCCATCAGGTGTGCCACCTCACCTCTCTGCCACAGGGTTTAATTGTATGGTATGGTATGGTATGGTATGGCATGGTATGGCATTGAGCTCCAACAAGCTGAAAGTGAAATGCATCACCATGCAGTTGGACATTTTCACAGAAGAGGTTTACCAACACATCAAACATTTACAGCAAAAATAAGTTTGGCAAACATTTTCATCCAAAACTTAAACTAATTGAAAAACAAATAATATCTTAAACAAACAATCGATACATGCATGTCAGTTACAAGCCACAGTACATCCCGTTAGTATATCAGCTTTCACGTGCAGGTGCACAGAAATAACCAAGTTTGCACCTGTTTCTGTATGTGTATATGTTTGATAAATTCATGGATATTCATGTTGAATCCCTCTGGCACCTAACTATTGCTGCAGACCATGAATACCTGTCTGCACAATAACCTCTCCCTTCCAAATAATTAATTGTTTAAGAATAATTACACAGAGTTCACGAAATTGACCTTAAAATGTCATTCTGGATTAGGATCACTGGGATGTGCCTGTCATGGTTCACGAGGGGTGTTCTTTTGTTATTTTGTTATTCTAACCCTGTCTCTGGTTTCAGGCTCCCTGCCTTCCCCTCGTCATGTCTGATTGTTGCTCCCTGCCCTGATGTGCTTCTCCAGTGTCTGAGAGTGTGATTGTCTTCACCGGGTGGCTGTGGTTAATATTGGACATCTTCTGTTCTGTTCTTTTCCCGTGTCTGGTCATTATCTCCTGTGATCTCCGGGACATTGAGATGTTGGCTGTTTGGATTTTTGTTTCTTGTTTATTTTTGTGCTCCCAATAATGATGTTCTGCTACTTCTACTTCAACACAATTTTAATGACTAACATTTTTTTTCTTTCACCAGTTACTAGACAACATCAAGGACTTTCACAAAACAAACTGTAGCTTTATTAAACGTATTAAAACGGTGTCCTATGAAGTGCATTCCTGTAACAAAAGGTCTACTTTTTTGCAAAAGCAGTCTACAGCTGTTGAGTTCCGACTTCTTTCAGGAACAATAAACACAGTCCCTATCTTCTTGTAACAGTGTAGAAAAAAGAACCAGAAAGAATATAAATAAATGTCATATTTTCTTCATGCATTCTACAACTTTGATAAATACACTTACATTAATTCCATCCGTAAGTGTGCAGAGTCAATTTACACAGCAACACAAACAAATGTCAAAAGTAGCAAGACCTGGATCACGATTGATGCTTTCAGAGGAAGGTAAAAGCTGTCGGAAGAGCTGGTAGACACTGTAATTTTACTCAGAAGCAAACACATTCTGTTCTACAATTGTTATCAGCACACACAAGTACAGTCGGATTTGAAGTCAAAATTCAGAATAGCACTTCTATAACTCCCTTCTTTTTTTTTCTACTTTCTCAAAGTGCATTTAGCAGCTCCAGGTTTTGTCTCACAGATAACAGCATGGTTTTCTAGTATCTTTTTATGATTTTTTTTTTTTGAGAATACGAGAGTTGTTTTCAAGACAAAAATAAAAATAAAAACCCCAGCCATTTGGAAAAAGGAACTGCAAATGTTGAGCTCTGCTTCTCAAAAGGTTCTCACAATATGCAGCGCAGCATAAATGCCAGCATTTGATATGTAAATGTTAGATTGGTATTACATTGTAAAGGGCATGTAATCAGCAAGAAACACATTTCTGTGAATCTTGACTTTGATTTCATTATAAATGCCCATATCGTTCAAAAGGCAATCTTGTGTTGCACACAAAGTCGACAGCACAACCGTCCAGGGGAAATCTGAATTTCCGCGAGCACACATTTAACATTTTATGACAAGGCCGACCAAATAGGGCGCTGACACTGAACATTATTCATCATTCATATCGGTGACACTTCTCTGAAGCAGAAATGTCTCATTAAACGGGTCAGGACCTGACTGATGGCTTCCTGTTCCCCAGATCTCTCTTACCTGACAGGTTTTCGGGCGGCGGGAGGAGACGTGCCTCAGTTGTCCCGCATGCATCCCAGTGTGGAGAGCGTACAGTCAGCACCCAGATAAGCCATTTGATTTTTCTGGCCTGGGAACAAGCGAGTGTTGATGTTTCTCAACGACCCTGCTGAGATAAGGACGGCAGATCAGAGGAGAAAGGAATGAAGGCAAAACCCCTCAAAAACAATGGAAAAAAAAAAAAAGAAAAAGATTTCTCCCAGGCTGTGGTCAATATGTCGTCCTGAGGATAAGACTTTGCATAACCCCCTGAACTGATTCTGCTCTGAAGGGGAAATTCGCTTTAGACATGAAAGCATGTTTGTTGAGTATCAAAACAGCACCTTAAGCTAACGGACATAAATAAATCAACTAGATGTCAGGAGTCTTTTCCCACTCTCTTTTTCTATTCAGGGTCAAGTATGAAGCTGCTTTGCTAAATTGAAATTAAAACCTTCAATGCAGTAGTCATATTTACAGGAGGGAAGATATAATTCAATCTGCTGAAGAATATTAATTCAATTATAATGGCATGAGGAGTCTATGAGGTCGCAGTTCTATCATGTGAATACTAAAGCAACTACATTAATAAATACATCTATTTCCTTCAGTGCAGCCCTTCATTTATAATTAAACTGTCGAGGGAGTTGGAGTTTACATATACTGTATTCAGTAATTTACTGCTTTAGCTTTACAGGATCCGTCGCATTCATCCGTCAGCTCAGAGCCTCACCACCAATAGCTGCAGTGAAAGGTTTTTGGGTTTCAGTTTCAGCTTCTGTTTCTTGCCCAATGACACTTTGATCCCTTGTATTACCGTCGGCCCTCTGCATTGGGATTCTAACACCCACCCTGAACCGTCTTTCCATGGAAATCGATGCTGTAATTTTTGGACCATGGAAATTTAGGGCGATCTGGAGAACGGATCCTATTGTTCACTTAATCCTAGAAATGTACAGTTGGACACAGTGGTTCTTCAACTCTATAGATATTGGAACCTCTGAATAAAGATTCAGTATCTGAAAAAGAAATACCTGGAAACCTTTTAGTTAGCCTCTGTTACACTTCAAAAGAATTCAGTTCTCATGATGTGTTTGAATAAAACTATTATTTTGTACTTATTTGATCATAATTGCTTCTGATATATTAAAGAATCGTTCCAGGAAAAGTCATCCCCCTGACCCCAAATTGTTTCTGCAGCTGCGTTCACCCTTCTCATGTTAAAACCAACATTCTTATATAAGAACTACTAAAGAACAAATAACGAAGAGTTTTTAAGTTAGATTTTTGTCTGTCGATCCTTCGAACACACTAGAGCTTCAATGTGATATTTGCAGAGATTAATGAGGCCCGTGGTGAAGAGGTGCCATTGTTTAAGCGAAGATGGCACGGTGCAGCCATTCCACTGGGGACGTTTGCGGACCGATCGGTGGGAGCTGTGTCCACTCATTGTTTTTATTCTCTGAAATGAAGAATCCCACAATCACCCCACTTCATCAGATCCATTGGCCAGTCCGATACCAAGAAGAAAGTCAGCTGGCTCCAAAGACGATAGAGCAATTATTATTATTATTATTATTATTATTATTATTATTATTATTATTATTATTATTATTATTATTATTATTATTATTATGTGGGAACTAAGAAAAGGTCAATCTATAATATTTAGATACAGCAATTGAATGTTAGCTATTAATTATTAACTGTTTGGGCGCTATTACACTAACAAACATTACTTTTTCATGAAATCATTTCAGAGCAGTTATGTCTGACTATTATGTAACTCATCACCAGTTAATGGATCTTTAAGAAAGAGTATTTTCAATGGACAAATTGTATCACTTGAGCCATTGCTGTTACTCCTCCTAATAATCTGGTAATATTCTACAGATAAAGGGCTTGACTAGGATCTGTATAAACACTGTTAAATTGCATGGTCACACACATAAATCACACTTTGCTTGCATTTTGAGGGTTACTACCTAAGATTAACGCTGTGATGGACGTCATGTACAAACTGCAGTATTTAGGCCGTGTTTACACAACAACGTGTTCAGGTAAAAACAGACTTTTGAGTATCCGTTTACATGACAACGGTGCTCAAACTGACTAAAAACGCAACTTTTTTTGGAAACAGTTCGACTCTGTCTCCGTGTAAATGGGATAAAATGCAACTTCTTGAAAATGCTTTTTTCCTGAACCGCTCCTACTGTGCATGCACACCACGGCAATAGTAGGTAGTTGTTCTGCACGTGCCTCGGTAGATCTGCAATAACAGCGTCTGCCTCCAGAGTTCATGACTCCCAGCCCATGTTCTCCTGGGACTTGGTGGTTTTATAATTGACAGTCACCGGAAGAACAATCCGACTTGGTCGTCTGTCCATGTGAATGTTTGTGTCGTCACCGTTGTTACACACATCAGGGCGAAGAACAGCAATCTGACACAAGGAGGAGAAGTCAAGGAGCCTGAAATGAAAGACAGCTTTTCAATCTCAAAAATACAAGAGAACACTCAATGACAGAAACACTTTAATTAATGCAAAGTAATCCTGGTGCTTCCTCTGGGAACCACGGTTATCAGTTCAATTGTTGATGAACTGGATACACTAACATATGATGACTGAGAAAGTCAATGCACTTTATCCTCCGAATTGTTTGATTGGCAGATGATTCCGATTCTTGGAGTCACGTATGTGTGAAATGTTATTTCTTTCTTTTCATTGTGTGACGCAATCAAAGTTTTTGCTCACTGTGATTAGTACACGAACATTTGTTTGACTGGCCTGTTTCATAGTTAGCTATTCTCTTTGAGGCTGCGAAGCTTCTTTTGTAGTGCTGTGTAACATTTTTAATCTTCCCCTTGTTAATACACACCCCATCAAATCCAACTTGGCAACAGAAACAAAATGTTTCTCCACTCTGCTATTTGACTTACATCCCCCGACAGTCGCCCTCGGCGTGGTTAAGTGAGATAAGCTTTGAAATGGGCTTTGCAGAGAGGAACGCTCTGTTTCAACATTATTGTGGATCGTATGCAGACCCTGCAGCGTGCGAGGCAGTAGGTCAGATCGTTTGGGAGGGAAAGCATCAGGGGGAAGCTTCAGATGTGACTTTGATACACTGTAAGACACGAGCAGGAGAATTGCCCTCCCCAGATCCCATTTCCACATAATCTTCTGCGTGTTAGCGGGGGTCCTGCAGCTCCTGACCAGACTTCCTCGGGACAATGAGAGCTTCGCTGACCCATCCCTCAGCCCTGTTTACATTCCGTCTTGTAAACTCTCGACTCGCCCTGCGTCAAGCCGCCCCACCCGCCTTTCAATTCCACGTGATGATGGCACCCAGCCCCGGCCCCCACCCCCGGTTGCTTTGTTTATGTATTCCATAGTTGTTCCAGATGTTGGAAATGATCTAGAGTCAGTGTTCTGAGAAATCGCTTGCTGCTCAGTTATGTGGGGAGCTTTCATCAATGACACAGATCATTACAGCTTCGGCTTGCTACTGTGTCGGCAGCAAGGGTGGATGGCGTTCACTAAGAAGCCCCCAAAAGGAGCTAAACTAGATAATGATGATGGATAAGGATATGCCATATGAATTCCTCCCCACTGTTGACAGATTTCATTGATACTTTGTTATTTATCATTTGGAGAAGCTGGATGTCGCTTTGCAGGGCGACTCTTTAAAGAAGTAACAGTTCATTCTGACCACAGCATAAGAGCAAAGTAATGATCGGAACCATAATTGGGACCAAAGAGAGAACAGTGTTACCAAAAGGCAAAGACAACCCTGATCCAGTCTTCCTGTTATCTCAGAGGGCATGAGAAACTCAACACAGGTCAACTAAAGTGAGTGGAGACTGAAGCATGAATGGAAAATAGAGCAGACTGGTATTATGAGAGGGATGTCAAACATCTTTAAGTTCAGGGGCCACACACAACCCAATTTTATCTTAAATGGGCTGGGCTGGTGAAATAGTGCCTTAATAACCTTTATGTTGAGTATATGTGGTGAAAGTGTCTATATTTTCACAAAACCAAACAAATATTATCAGACATGAAGGTAATCTCAACATAAAACAAATTTTAATGAAACCTTCTGGTGTAAAATACAGACAAATGCATAATGGGTGGTTTTACAAACTTTAGCTGACAGCATGGCTTCGAGGCTAATGCTAGTTTGCGAGCAATGATTCGTGGCGGCATCACCGATATTTCAGCTGAGGTCTCAGGCCCCGGTCACATGACAACTTTTCATGGGAACAGCAGAAAAGTTTATCATGCCAGGCCGTGAGTTGGCGTTATTGGTTTTTGTAATGAAACCACACACAGGCCATCCAAAGAACAATACGACGCCAAGTACACGAACTTTGTGTAGCTGTAGTCCGACCAGCCCAAGCCAACACAGAGGCCCGATCATATTTACACCAATACCTGGCCTGCACTCAGACTTTGTTCCTCTACTTACAGAAATCGATACTTTAAAAAAAAAAGGAGCCGGGGCTAAGTGGCCACTGAAACAACATCAAAACCATAACACCCGATTCATCACTTTCACTGCCGCTATTTGCAGCTAACGCTATCCCTGTTATTTAAACAGCGTGGCTCCTCTGAAGCTCGTCTCTGTTTCTATTAATGTGACCCAAAGGCACATTAGCTTTCATCAATCAGGCACGCACATTAACAAAAAAACACACATCCCAGCGACCTTACCTCCGAGTTGGGGAGGAATTGCTAATGGAACAAGGCCATTTAAAGATAGTCTCGCTTCGTACCTTCATTTCTCAGCTGCGCTGTATGCTTCTCTTAATAGATAGGGATGCACTGAGGAGAAAGCAAGGGCTTCCTTTTTGCAGTTCCCACTAATAAAGGAGAAGTTTACTTTCTGCCATCTCTGTTTGGAACACAATATATGTGTTGTGACTACCTTTATCTTGCAAACCTGAAAAATAATAAGCAAGCGAGGAAACTAACAAGCTAACGCTCGGGCCACGTAAGGTTTATTTACACGCTGCAAATATTTAAAAAAAAAGACAGACAGACAGACAGAAAGAAAGAAAGAAATCCAGTCAATATTCTGTGATTTAGATGATCTACGCTCTTCAAAACAAGGACACCAAAGTGTATATTTGCACCAGAGTAAAGGAAATTATCAGTGTGAGTGGAAACTAATCAACAATCATTTGTCTGCTCTCAGACTCCTCGGTTAATACGAGGCAACGCGTTTATTTCAGTCGTGACGAGTTCAGTTCCGCGTTATATTGTTGAACATTAACTGATAGAATTAAATATAGTGTCGGCCATGTCTTCATTTCTACTGACACTCTACAGAAAGCAGCATTTCAGCAAGGGCGATAATTAAAAATTGTTTTAATTCATTTTGGAGGGTGACAAAACCTTACAACAAACCCTGATATGATTGAAACATAATGAGCATGATTAGTTTTCATTGTTATTTTCCCTGTGAGAAATAAAAGAGGGATGGTTTTCAAACTGTCAGCTTTACAGAAAGATAAAGAGCTGTTTCACTTTTTTTTGCTTAGTTTCTCTGTTATTTAACAGACTCCAGACATTTGTCTGTTTAAAGACACAGATAATGGCGACCGGCCCACCGTGGCTGTGACACGCTCCTCGTGCTGATACGGCAGATAGGACTCAGCCGGGTTCTGGTCACAGTTGTTACATGAAACAGTTCCTCACGGTGTCCCTCACAGACAAACTATTTGACATTTTAATGATGTCGGTAATGAAAGTGGAAATCTGGTAAAACTGTCATTAACTTGAAGGGGAATTGGCTTCGTCACATCATGTGAGCTGCTTGAAAAACACATTTTTTTTGCTTTTTTTTACTAAATAATGTATTTAACTGAAATAGCTGAAGATTCTTGAAATGAGATTTTACATTGAACAAAACAAGAGCTCTCTAAAATAATTGTGAAAACTCATCCTGAGCTGTTTTATCCACTAATACAACGAAGTAGTGTTATCATAACCCATTTATTTCTGTATTTTTCAAGTAGTAACACGACACGTCTCATCAGCTAGACCTTATTTGTAATATAGAAATTAGATTATGAATTAGAATTTTAAAAAGTTGTAAAATTAGCAGAAAACACTCAATATCAAAACCAGTTTCAATTATTGTATGAATGCTCGCCTCTCTAACCCATTTTAGTCATTCACGTATCAAAATATGCAGCTTTTGTTAGGACATTCTGGCTATAAACTTTTCCATATCTTTGAAACATTTTAAACTGTCTAAAATCTATCTATCTATCTATCTATCTATCTATCTATCTATCTATCTATCTATCTATCTATCTATCTATCTATCTATCTATCTATCAATCTATCCATCCATCCATCCATCCATCCATCCATCCATCCACCTCAACATTTTTTAATACATATAAATATAATCTCAATAAATCTGTTGTGTACCTGCCAACCACTGTAAATATGTATGCCCCCCCCCCCCCCCCCCCCCCCCCAAGAGTTTCTAGTTTGTCTCCTTGTATATAATGTTTACTTATGTATATAAATGCTGTTGTGTGTTTGCCTGTGTAGAAATATGTCTTTTTTAGTTATCTGGGTGATAACTTGGTTTACTGTGTAGCTGCTGAGGTTTCCCCCCATTAAAAATGTTTTTCTTGCATTATATAGAACATTTAAGGCTGACTTTATAAGTCAGTGGTGGTCTGTGCATATCCTAATGTCCTGAAACGAGGGACAGTTTTGGTTACATATACTTGGGTTGCCCCACACCTTTGATACAATATCCAAACAAAAAGGTATTTCTTAAAGGGGACATATCATGCTAAATCCACTTTTTTAGCCCTTAAATGCATTTTGTTGTATATTTAGAGTGTTTAGAAGTACATAAAAGTTCAAAGTAGTCTCTTCAGGTGCTCCGTTGATATCTTTATATTCTGTTTTGGTCATATTTTGCGATCGGTTTCGATTTTTCTATTCTCTATTACGTTTTTTGAACAATGACGTCACAGTATTCCCAGCGGAACTGCCAAATTAGGACATCGACATTTCGAGCAATCCGCCATTTTTGTTTCTCGCTGCGATTTTGTAGTCCAACCGAAGTTACGAGAGGATAAATCGAAATGTTCGGTTGTTGGATGTAGTAACCCACAAGCTTCGTTACACCGTCTCCCAGCATCAGAACCTTTTCGAAGTGCCTGGTTGAGTTTTATTTTTCACAGAAATGTACCCACATCTGTGGGTAAGGTCATTTTTGTGTGCGCGAATCACTTTAAGGACGACTGCTTCAGCAACCTCCGCCAGTATAAAGAAGGATTTGCCGAAAGACTTGGTCTGATTGAGCGGTCAGTTCCTTCTATCTATGGAGACGACGAACAGAGCACTTCGGTAAGCTGTATATAACGCTAAAAAGTGTGATGATAAGACGTCCCTGTCATTGTTTTGTTAGCATTAGCAGTTGCACCGTCTTCATATGTTAGCGCTGTGTGCTCGTTTTAGATTATAATGTAACTTCTGTGTTAAATAGTCGTTGTAATACAGGCAGTATTGTAGTAGTGGGCATGGATGGAGAAGTTAGTGTAAATATAGTAACACACCATTGCGTTACATCCATATGAAGACGTTGTTCTGTAGGTGCATCATCGTCATTTTCATCTCGCTCCGCCGGGTCCGACTCTGGCTCCAACATGTATGGCTGGATGGACAAATCTTCCGTTGTTGACATTTTGTAAATAATGTGTGAATATAAAGTTTCTGCGCCGCTGGATAATTGTATCTGTTCTATCAAACTACAAAGATGGCCGAACAGGGTGACGTTGAACCGAGTGTCACCTCTGCAACCTGGAGAGGAGGCGGGGTATGAAGTGTCTCATTTGCATTTGAAGAGACCGCCCCAAAACGAGTTGCTCTCAGAAGCACATCAGAAAAGGGGTTGAAAAGGGGCCTGTGGAGCTCTAATAATGAGGAATTCAGACCCAAGCATTGCAGTTTCGCGTTGTATAGACCACAACTGTATGATTTATATGTAAAAAGGAAGGATTTAAAAGCATGATATGTCTCCTTTAAGTCTTTCTTAACACAAAATAATCTTTTTTTTTCTTTTTTTAAAAGACTAAGAAAACTCAAATGAAGCTGCATTTGATATCACGACTCAATATATCTGAGATATTTGGTGAGTTTAATGTTGATTTATACTCAGCGTAACCCAATAGTTTGGCTGGAAATCCATCAAATATACTCAACAATCTTTGCTGTGTGGGGATTTAGTGAAGCTTGTAGTATTTTAATCAATCAATTTGTCAGGCAGCATGAGTCCACTATTTTCCAAACTATCACATCTATTATGAATTTGGCTCCAATTATGAGTATATACGGTGGTAGTATTTGGTTGAAATATGACAGATTCTCTGCCCCCTGGTCCAGCCTCGAACTCTTCTTTAGATGAATGGGTTTTCAAAGAAAGTTCCTCTTTTTGTGGTATGAGATCCTTCATCCACCCCTCCTCCTCCTCCTCCTCCTCCTCCTCCCCCTCCTCCTCCTCCTCCTCCTCCTCCCCCTGATCCTCCCCCTCCTCTCTGTGACAACTTTGATGGTCAATTATATATTTAATAAAGAGTTGGGGCACAGACATAATCAATTCCAGGAGGGGCTAATCCTCCTTCTCAAGTACACTGTGAAGCCACAATTCCTGAAGAAATGTTTTAAACCATAATAGGAGACATATGTCCTGCAGCAAACCCTCGTGTGGGACCCCGCTCACTGCCTGGCTCCCTCAGCAAGCAACAAAAAAAAAAAAAAAAAAACCTATTAAAAGAATAACCTTCTGATATTTGTAGCCAGCGTCATCCATTTTTCCGGCCCTTTTAATTATGCTATCAGCTTATGTTCAGGCAGCAGCCAGCCGACCCGACATGTGTGGTTAGAAGAGTTTACAGAGTGTGGGGCAGGAGGTTTGGTGCTTTCACCAGCCTCGGTTAACCCCGAGTGCTTCTGAGAGACGCTCCAGACGTGGACGTGAGAGCATCACACGACATTTCTGGAAACAAGCTGCTTAACAATCTCTACTTGACACGCTCATAGGCTAGGTTTGGAGCGGCTGTGGCTTGTTGTTGGTCACGTTGCCAGTTTGATTCCCATCTCTGACTTTCCACACGTCGAAGTGTCATTGAGCAAGACACTGAATCGCAAACTGCTCCCATTGGATGGATTGAGCAACCATCATTCTGCTCCAGGTCTTTCCTGTCTGTTTCAATTCTTTCTCTACCATCTGCTGCAGAAAACGTCGAACGATTCCCCCTTCGGTTTCCCTCTGGTGTCCAGTACATGCCTTGCTCATCATGATAAGAGAGTTTCTGGCCTTGGTGAGACTGCTGATGATGCTGCCAAGATAGAAGAACCTGTCTGGAGACAATCATTCATGTGGAAAACTTTAAATAGCAGTAAAATGTTGTATAGGTGTAGCTATTGTGACTTTAAAAGTTAACTTACAAAAGGAACATTTTAATGGACTCACCACTATTATTATCTCTCATGACACTCGTCTGACCCCTGGACTTGGACTGGACGGGACTTGCTCCAGTACGGATACAACGAGCTGTTTGAGCATTTATTCCACATCATTGATCTCTTCTATCGGTGTCCTCAATGCTTCTATTGTGTAAAGAAATCTCGTTGGCGTATTATTTGCTTGCATGAGTACTCAGCATCACTGGTAAAGTTTGTTTTGCAGCAAGATTAATCCAACTGTCCATACTGTATGAAAATGCGTCGCTATTCAGTTCAGCTCAAACCAATTTTATTCAGAGAGTACCAATTACAACACACCATCTCGTGGCACTTTGAAAGACTCAGAGGGGATGACTTTACAGTTATGGTTGGAGTTAGTTCGTTAGTTCGTTAGTTCGTTAGTTCGTTAGTTCGTTAGTTCGTTAGTTCGTTAGTTCGTTAGTTAGTTAGAACACAATGAATAATAAAGCCAAACAAAAAGTAAAAATATATTGCAAATATTGATAATAATAATAATAATAATAAGAAGAAGAAGAAGAAGAAGAAGAAGAAGAAGAAGAAGAAGAAGAAGAAGAAGAAGAAGAAGAAGAAGAAGAAGAAGAAGAAGAAGAAGAATGAAAGGTAACTAATGTGTATATTTGAAAATCAGTGAGTACTTCTACTCTATACCTAGTATAACTTATTTACGCTCAGACTTTCTCCAATCGCAAGAGGAAAAGGATGGAACAAAGGGAGAGAGAGGAACAAACAAATAGAAATACCGTATATGAACGTATAGAGAGTGGACGGGGAAGAAGCGCAGGGCAGTAAAGATCTTAACTGAGAAATGGTTCAGGGTGACCTGAGCTGAGCTCTAATTGGAAGCTTTAGTAAGAAGCTATTATTTTTGTTTTATATTGATACGGAATGCATTACTAGTGTGCCCACATGCCCAGCGAGTCCTGACAAACAGACCAAACAGAAGTGAAGGACACTGACATCTGATGTCAAAGATTTGGAAATGCTCAGGTGATGGTTACCTGAAAGGCTACTGGGCATTCGGCTACAACATGAGTCCAAGATGGAATTTTAACTCCTAAAAGTTCCTTTTTTCCCACCTTGGGCTGAAATCAAATACAAAATGAAGGGGTTGTCAGTATTGGTCAGAGAGGCATTTCCTTGAAATATGTAAAAGAAAAGCAGCGCTGGTAAGTTCTCCACTACACAGCCCTCTGCTCTGACACATAACGGCACAAAATCAGCAGCCTGAAGAAGATTTCTATTGTTTGCCCTTTTTAACTTCCGCTCTCACATTACAGAGTCACATATTTAATAACCCGTTGGCTCGTCGACTGAGTTGGTTACGAAAACATGGCGTCTGGGGAAAGAGGGAGAGCGAAGTGCCATCTCTTGGCCTGTGTCTGTTTTGTGTGAGTTGGCTGCCTCTCACTAAGCAACAGTGGACTGTTGCTTCAGCTGTTGCCACCTCCAGAAAGTTAATGATGAAGCTTTGACCGCGAAGGAAGACTTGCACTTCTTTCTCTGTGGTTTTAATGCAGAAGTGGTTTGAGCATTCAGATTGAAGATAAACTTGAGCTGGGGCAGGGACGGTAAGGGTGGGAATGGGTCATCGAACCATGCAGCCGCCAAATCTTAAATACTAATTGCAAGAAAGCATACAGGTTGAAGAGGAATCCACTTTGCAGGCATCTACTGACTGCTGTTTTAAGAATTGATGCATGACTTAAGGAACTGCTCAAGCAGTTATTTTCCTGGGTGCACGTGGCTTTATTGACATGTCTGGAATTGGTAATTGATTTTTGAAATTGACTGGGTGATTAAACGGTGTTTCCTGATGAGACAACAAGCTGTGTTGTGGTTGAATAATGTATGTTTGACCTATTAAAAAAAAAAAAAAAGTGCACCTATTTTCTCCAGGCATGGTGAACATGTGCCAATTTACTATTAATACAACTAGGTGTCCCTGGCTGTGTGTAAATAATCCTAATGACCTCATTACAATCCCACCACGGAAACTCTGTTGTGAGAAAACAATGATTTGCATCCTGCAGGTATGTTGTGCATATCCAACAGGGAGAAGATCAGATTTAAAGCGGGCTTACATGAACTAATTTCACATAATGAGGCCTGTTACCAGAGCTCAGCAGCTCAGTCTTCACGCCAGCATCCCGAGCCGAGCTGAACTCTCCCTGTGGTGAATTAGTTAAATCCACAAGGCTGAAATTACTGGAAAAATGACCAGCTTTAGCACTGGCAATACTAACTCCAACAGCATGTGATATCTCTGTTTGTTCCCTCACAAAACATAAAAATCATCTGCAGATGTGGTTAGGAAGTATTTGTAGGCAATTAATCTGTTATCATTGAGACACTCGACAGAAAACGGTTTAAACATTCGATGACAGTTTGGGTGTTTTTGCCTCTTTTTCTTCTATAAAACAGGCACAAACACTGGAAACGGCGAGATAATCATACCTGCACAGATTCTGACAGGAAAGCAGAAGCCAAGTATTGTTTGTTTTTATTATAATTCTACTTGTGCCAGTCGTGCAAGCAGCCTGCTACATTTGCACCCGTTTGCTTTTGTCATTTCTCGCTCTTTTTTTTTTTTAAATCCCTCATCATCGCATTTGCCGTGTTAACTGCTGTTGAGTTTTGGATCTGTAACTGCGCCATATCAGGAACGGCTGTTTGCTTTGTTGCGCTTTCACCAAAACATGACACGTGTCTTTGTTACCATCAACAGCATTTGGACCATTTGGGAGGTTTTTCAAAAGGTTTCTTCAGACCTTCAGAGAGTAAGTAAATAATGAGTCTGTTTATGGTGAAAACAGGTCCGATTCGTGGAGAATCTGTTGTTCCCACTAATGGTACTTTTCTGCCCTCCAGTCACTGAAGCCCTCACTATAATTTGACTACTCATGACCGGTTGGAGACACAAAAATGCAAGGAATTTGTAAAGTAGAGACGATTTCTACTGTGAATCACCGCGTAGAGTGAGGAGTTCATCCATCCGGGAGAGACTCAAAGTCCAGCCGCTACTCCTCCACATTTTGAGGAGCCAGTTGAGGTGGTTCTTCTGATTAGACGCCCCCTGGTTTCCTCCCATTAGAGGTTTACCGGGAACGTCCAACTGGGAGGAGGCCCAGAGGTCAGCCTAGAACTTTGCTGGAGAGATTATATCTCTGGTTTGGTCTGAGAGAGACTTGGGGTCCCCCCAGAGGAGCTGGAGGAAGTTTCAAGGATGAAAGACACATTTGCGAAACAACCTTTCTACCAACAATAAAACATCTTTGGCCCTTCCTTTCTGCGAGCGAGGAACCAGCAGCGAAACTCAGTGATTGAGGAGTTATATTTGATCATTCATATTCAGTGGGGAGGAAAAAGATATTTTCCTATGGTGTGACAAACTCAGCAAGCACATTCATTACTGCTTTACGTGGACTTTAATGTCATAATCCGACCTTTCTTGTGGTTCTGCTGTGTTCTCACGAGCAGTCGTATTGACACAGCTCAAACCGACTCACTCCTCTGACCACAGCACTGTGAAGCACGACATCACGGGCTCAGGGCTGCGCTGGAGAGCGTCCAGATAAAAAGTGGCAGGATATTCGAGCAATTTAAGCCCCATCTGGTGCGAGAAGTGAGCATGCTGTGTTGGAGCTTTATTATATGTGGCATGAAAGGATTTCAGCTCAATGCTTTAGTTAGCCTTCCTTGAAGATCACCGATTTGGACCACACTTGATCTGGAGGGCACCGGGTCCGGAGCGCGGACAGCTCACACAGGTAGACAAACCGAGCATCAAAGATTAAACGAATCGTCGTGTTTTATAGATCAGAAGCGCCTCCCCGTGTCGAGTAACTTCACACGGTCATGAATATGAATGTGACGATAACGCATCTTGATTGAAACAAAGAGAAGTCAGATGGAACTTCAATTTCAAGCACACAAAATGCCAGAATTTAAAAAAAAAAAAAAAAAAGCAGTGGTTTAGAGTGTGATCTTTATCAAGCTCATTACATGCCTTTAATTTTCATTTAAGATAACAAAACCACTGAAGTGTGTCCGAAAAAGCGTCACATATAAGAGAACGTTACCAAAAGAATTTCAGTGCGGGGCGGTGGGGGTTTTTTTGAAGCGAGAGGGAGGAGAAAAAACGTAGTCTGGTTCTAATAAGCATCACAGTGATTCGAGCAGCGTTTCTTCAACTTACTAATGACGTCCCAGTGGACTTGTGATTCTGTGAGCAGCGTTAGTTCTGCTCGGGCTGAGCTCAGCATTCAACCTGTCTCATCATATCACCCTGATAGATCAGGACGACTTACGCCCCCACGACCCGCACACCCCCCACCCCCACCCCACCCTCCACCCCGTCACCCTCACCCCTGATCAGCATTATTCCCACCTGCCAAACACAAACATTCAATAACAGCAAGGCTTTCAGTTTGGTATTTGTTATGCTGTTCCGAAATATTCCCATTTCTCACTCGCCTCTACTGATATTTCGTCACGTAAACAGCAACGGATTTTATTTGTCCTGCTTTAGAAACACTGCAATTTATGCCTCTACCTTCAGCGCCAGTCCAACGTCAAAATCTTCCATTTAACAGACATCAGCATCAGCTGTTATCCATGAAACGCGTCTCGATGAAAGCCTTCTCTTTGACAGGAAGTAGTTCCGTTGGAAATCGTTCCCAGTGAGTGCTATTGATTACTTTTCAAAAGTTTCACAAACAAAATCCTGTCAGTGTCAAAGCAAAAAAAACAAAAAACTCTAGTGATCCATGGAAATATTGAAAAGCCTCGTCTGCTTTGTGTTAAACTGAGCTGTTAGTTCCAAGCGAGGCTGACCTCCCAAGAAGGCCAGCGTCTTGGTAAGTGTCCCAAAAACACGTGTGTTTATGTGGAAGTGACAAAGTTAACTACGGCGGGTGCTGACGCCTCGCAAACCGCTCCAATCACCAGCATATCGATGTGTGTCTCTGGAGAGTGAGGACAAACAATGTATATTACCATTTAATGTGCTCATGCACAGACATCTGGGTGATTTTATCCTTATTTGGCCCACTCGCTGTCGACTACGTCTTTTTTTCACCTTCCAAGTTGCTCAGTTGGAGTCCTTTCATTGAGCGGCAGCCTGAAGAAAAGAACTTGACTGAGGTGCCTGGTTGATCACAATATAAATCAAGTCTCTGTGTTTCATTATTATTGCGTGGAAATGTATTGTAAGGTAATGATTTGCAAGTCTGCAGTACTTCAACTCCAAACTTCTTAACACAAAGTCAAGTATATGTGCGATGTAGAGAACTGGTAACACATGGAAACTCCCTGTCGTGGTTTCCTTTCCCCTTCATCCGTCCTGGCCACAGGCCTGCAGTAGGTTCAATTCTCATCGATCTACAGATATGAGGTAGCTGGGACCATCTCCACTTCCTGTTTGGCTCAATGGAATTTTATCAACAACACGCTGGAGGCCTGCCGCATATATTACCCATAATGCTCCAGGGGAAAGCACATCAGATAGTTTCATATGATAAACATACAGGCCATTTACAAGAACATGTTCTGGACTCACGGTGCTGTCGTCCTTTGCACTTTCTGACTTTTGGAGTCAAGACTTAGGGGCTGTTTAAACAGTGTTTAGAAGTGGAAATGGAAAACTTTCTGAGTTTTTTTGGTGTGTTCACACGACAAAGGTGCTCAGAAGCACTGACAACTATTTGAAAACAGCTCAGCCTCTGTGTAAACAGGGAAAATGAATGTTTTCTAAGCTGCTTGACACTAAGCATGTGTACCACGGCCAGAGTTCTTATGCACGTTGGCGAGTTTATAGCCGTTAACTGCAACGTGCAGTTTGTGAAGAAACCAAAAGAACTTGTTTTGAGAAGAAATCATGACAAACAGGGAATAATTTGAATAAGTAATTAAGGAAATTTAAAAAATCTATTGCAGGAAATGCAGACAAATTAATAAATTAAGGATTAAATAGAGGATGGATTAAACTGTATCCTGAATCAGGAGAGGTGGGCACTGTAGACCGGAGGAGGGACGACTCCATCTTTGACAAATGGTACCTTGGTTACCTGTCATTTCATTCATTTGAGTTTGCCCCGTGACGGACTGACAACCTGAACCACCTGCACCCTGCCTGGACTGAGAGTCAGCCGGGATCGTCCAGCGGATCCCAAAGTTCAGTGAAGCTGTAAAGAAGAGTGGATGGATCACAAACTGGCTGAAAGCGCAGTGCTACCACAATGAAACTCTGTTTCCAGTGATCCAATTATCGTTTTAAAGTATTTTTAACCATTTTTCCATAGGGTTAACCCTTTTGCGGCTGGTTTAATTGCTCACCAAATTATGATACCCCACCACGTACAGGTAAACTAGGATTGTTGGCATTGAAAGCAAGTCTGTCCACATTGAATGTACTTTAGTTTACTTTAGTTGACAAACTTTTTGAACGTTTCTTTCACATTTATAGCCTCAAAATGCAAAATGAGATTTTTTTTTAAACATAACTCGACAAAAACATGTTTATTTATGTTGCATTATGTTTATTTAACTATACAAAGAGCCACAAAAGAGGGGCAGATAAGCCATGGATTGCAAACTCCTGCTCATATGAATCTCACCTTTTTTCAATTATTATGTATAGATTTTATACTTGTTTCTTAATTGCCAACTTGAATGTCAATTGATTTACTTTCTGGAGAGTAAACCACTTTACTTTTAGTTGCGGGAGCAAAAAGAGATGCATTGCGTGTCGCGAGAAAACAAACCAGGACAGCCTCAAGGTTAATATTTTCACAATCTCCTGCAAAGTACAGAAGTTATTCTAGCCATGCTCATTTGTGTGTAACAAGTAGGTCAGAAACTGGAATGCTAAATAGGATACTCGTGTTTTTGTACAGGGAATTACCATATTTTTTCACATAATATTTTTAAACCAAAGCGACGGCGTGTTATTTCGGGGCCCGGCCCACACACTGCTCCCTTTGTGAGATTTATCTCGCATTGTGATCCACAGCGGAGCGTCGAAAATAGCCGAATAAAAAGAAGTAGAGGTTGGGGTTTGGTTTTTTTTTTTTTTTTTTTCCATGGACAGCGTTTACATGAAGGCTGCCTTCAGCTGTGCGGTGGAGGTGTGTTTGTTTTCACGCTGCTCCAAAGAATATAAGCAGATACGATATCTCCATTCCCATCTGATCTGTCCAGGTAGAGCAGCGGCAGCAGCGTTGGCAGGCGAAGACTCCTCTGGACCAAATGGAGTCGAGGTATTTGCCTCTCAGGCATCTGAAGTAGGACATTGAGCGCAGTGTGAGCTGCTCCTTCTGTTGAGCTCCTTCTTTGCAGAATTAACGCGTTGTGTAGCAGAGAAGATTTTACATGTGAAGGTCTTTGTGTTTTAAATAGATATGAATAAATGTGCAGAAGTTAAAGACTTAAAGGTTATGTTTTGTTACTCTGTGACTGCAAAAGCACTGATGGGGTTCATCATTTAGTCTGAGATTTTGTACATTCAACGTCATCCGTAGACGCTCATGACACACTAAACAGAAACAAAAATCACAAGACTTGTTTTCAGTCAGGAAATATCAATGATTCTACTTCCTTCCAACTCCCCAGTAACTGTAAATTACAACTCAGTAAATTTGTTAGAGGGTTTGGTGTATTTGAAGTGTGAGTTCGCCATTTGTGAGGTTCGTTAAAATGCAAACAGGCTGAACTTAATCACGTATGATTTAAATGTGATGGTCTGAAATATGGTCTCTGCATGTACTCAGTGATTATAATGTGAGTACTGAAACTGGTACTCACATTGATCACATCATGAATTTCAACTTTCTGCTTGATGGATTGTGCAACTATAACTTCCCACTTTGAGTGAATGGAGCCGCCAATAATTTCATAACTGCTAGAAATGTAATATTCAATGTAGTTCTGACATTTTGAAATTATTTCTTTGTAATGATATTCCTTAATGTAATAACTAAATGTTAGGATAATGGCTCAAATACCCCATTACACTATTGGAAAATATTCCATTATCTGCTTTACTATATTTAAAATCAATAAATGGTTTATTTCTGGTCATCGTTCGACACAGAAAATAAAAATACTGTTCACTTTAAATGACCAAGAACATTTAATGGCTGAAGCCAGTGAAGGAATTTTGACAAAATGGCCAAGATTATGACATTTTTAATCATCACTGCATTGTTTTGTTGCTACGGTGAGCTTCAAACCATGAAAATCATGTTTAACATTTTCTAAAAAGATTTAGATTTGGCTGAAAATCATGCCAGATAAAAGGTTCCTTATGCGCTGAGTTCCATCTCCAGAGACAGATGCCACGACCGTGAGCTAAACATGGAGAAAAAAAAACACACAACAAAGACCACAAATTACCTTTCTAGTCTGTCTCACATGACAGTTAGTAACATCGGAGAAAATAAATATATAAATAAATAAATTGCTTGATTAGCAGAGTGAAAATCTAAAAATACTTCATTTCAGCAGGAATTGAAATCGAGTCAAACCTGGGCGCGAGTGTTCTCCATGAGGGAAAGCAATAACTATGACCTCAGTCTGTTATTTTGGTAATGGCTAATTAGAAAGGGCTTGTTTCCGATTAGCTCCTAATGTTGCTTACACAGACCATTGCCTTGTTTCCGTGTATATTGAGTTATCCCTCAGTGAACCCCCTCTCGCTGCTGTGTTACAGGAATAGCTGCTCCGACTCTTCCAATCAGCCTGTTTGTTTTCCTCCCCGTTCACATACACAATCGTGACACTGTCGCTCCATTATTCCTGCTTTCCAAATCCTTGTACTTGTCACTTGATGTACGTTTCTCATTTAACTAATCACTTCTCTGAAATGGTCCCGAGGAACTCCCAGGAGACAGAACTGATGTTTGGATGAATGGCTTTAATTATTCTCCGAGAAATGAGGTGGGCATGCTTACAGGCTCTGACTTGTCAATAGACAAAGTAATCCTCCTGCTTTCTTTTTGACACATGACTTAATTCAGGGCTCAGACTAATCTTATACATTTTTTTTATATATATATATATATATATATATATATATATATATATATATATATATATATATATATATATATATATATAAATAGTTAATTTAGGAAATAACAAAATGTGTTTTTCATTTATGCTACTCCAAAAAAACACAAAAAAAATGATGACTCCAATCTTTTTACAAAATGATCTGCTGGTCCATTTTGCTAAATCTTATATTCAAAAATAAACACTTTCATTTTCCTCCGTGCCACGGAAACGACATCTTCCATGCTGATGACTTATTCTGCATTTGCGGTTCCATTTCACAGCAGCTGTACCTCGCCATGAGGTTTCAATATGAGTGTCCGGTGTTGTGTACCCAGCTTTCTGACCACTGCGAGTACACACGTTTTTTGGGCTTTTCTGATGGCATGAATTCAATCGTGCTCTAAGCAGTAATCGCAAGTCTGCATGTGTCTAACAGAAGAGAGGAAAAAGTGAGGCTGTGTGTCTGCTTCTAATGAGAAACGCTTCTTCATTCAGACTTGCACAGGGGTCCTGGTACTGGTCCACAAAGAGAGAATAAAGCATTTTATTTTGAAAATGTACATTTAAACAGCAAAACAGGTTGGGGACCACCGATGTAGGGCCATCGTTCAATCGTACTAATGTTATGCTCTAGATCTATGTGAAGTACAAAACAGCCACTCTGAAGTCCCCGACAATGATTTCAAGTGAAAACAGAAAACTTCTGTTGTATTTTAGGAGTTCAGAGCCACTGAAAACTCAACTTTTTTAAAACACACTAAAAAAATCAGTGTTTAGTTCTGATGTTGATTTAAGCTCATCTGATCCTACAACTACAACTCTCAGGCCCCGTTTGCACGACAATGTTTTCCCATGAAAATGGAAAACTTCTGTTGCGTTTTGGTCCGTCTACATGACAGAACTCCAGACAGACAGAATGTCCCCATGTAGACGGAGGAGAACGCAGCTTTTCTGAAATGCTGCTACTGTGCATGCGCACCACGAGTGCAGTAAAAAATTCTTCTGCACATGTGCAAGTTGATCACAAAACTTTTTGGAAACGCATAAAAAAATTGTAAAAACGCTGCATCTTCACTGGAAACGTCCTGTAATGGAGGCCTGTGAATAACTGAGAGAAACATTTCACAAAATATTTCGGCGATATATATATATATATATATATATATATATATATATATATATATATATATATATATATATATATATATATATATATATATATATATATAACTGCGATCGTGTGTACACACACACACACACACACCCACACACACACTTTTCTGTGCAATGCCACTTTTTCGACGGTATTCACATGCCTTTAGATGACATTCTTTCACCGTGTTGAATCTGAATACGTCCTTATTGGATCATTTCCACATTTGCTCATGAAAGAGTACTATAATTATTTGCATGGTCACAAGAGGCTGTTTCTCAGGGAATGTATACACGGGTTGATTCGGGACCCTAAGCGAAGGAACAATACATGTTTTTATTTTCCTTGTGGACACGACCTTCATTAGAATTCAATCTAAATCGCTCGTAAAGAGAAAAGGTCACACCTTGTTCGCCCTCGATATTTCTCAAAGCTTTCTGAGTAGAGCCTTTTGAGCTCCGTGTAGAAGCACTTTGCTCTCTAAATTCTCAATGAGATATTAATCTTCAGATTCTGAACATTATTGCATTACCCACCTGGTTTAGTTGTAGTCTAACAAAAGAAACTTGCAGTGTTTATATTCCGCATTCGTCTTTTCACATTCACACGCATTTGCATATTCAAATAGCAGTCCTTTAATGAGCTGTTTGCAGTCTTGTATAATAAAAAAGCCCAGAAATGTTGACAATGCCCAGTAACTATATTCAGAATTGTCTATGTTTGCTGAAGACGCATTCAAATTGCACGCCGGAGCTAAAACTGAAGCACATCTGCATGTGTCCTGTCCCGTTACTGGCGGCTGCTCTGCAGAGGACACACTGCCACATTCACCGGCATTCCACTACATACGACCTGACACAAATGGAGGCGGAATGGCCGCTGAGCAGGGGGAGCCCGGAGACTTGGCGGAGGGAGAGTGGCACAGAAATGTGACTTCCTCTTCTCGCCGTCGGATCGTCTGTCTCGGATGAGTTGAAATCTGGCTTCACTTTCTGCAGGGACTCATGAAGCTCTTCCCGGGGTCAACTGAAGCCACTGATAAGGAATCCACTCCCAGTTTGCTCTTACAATTAACCGTTTGTTCACCTTCCGAGCACTTTTGTTAGAAAGTAAAAGCAGCTGCGTTCAAGTTGTGCTTGTGGTCCATTATCGAGCGCGACGCGAGCGCGAACGCACGCCATGCCTGTCAGACCAACTGTCAACGCTGCAGTCGCGGCTTTTCCTGGTTCGTGGACGCCGGGCTCATTATCAGCGAGCTTTCAGCATGGCAGCTTTTATCTACAGCTCCGGTCCTGCTGTCACCCCGCCTCAGGTGTTAAGACATAGGAACAGAACAGCTTCTCCAACACCACAGATTGTGCACTGAATAACTGTGATACGCCTGAAAATACATGCTGACACTGTTTTATTTTAGACACTTGAGGGCAGCCAGAAGACGCTGGTAAAAGGACATTGGGACACTGTGTCACCTTTGTTTGCAGCCATGTCAGCAAACAGGTGATTATTTCCACGTCCAACCTTCACACTTGGGCCTCGTTTACATGACAACCTTTTCAAGTGAAAACACAAAACTTCCGTGGTGCGTTGTAGGTGTCGGTTTACGCAACAACGGTGCTCGGAGCCCACTGAAATTGCGGCTTTTTGAAAATAGCTTCCTAGGCGGAACTTCCGTCTCCGTCTCCATGTAAAGAGGGACAAAGACAAAAAGTCGATGGACAATAACAACGGCGGTCTGGAGAGTGTCATGACTCCCAGTGTATATTCTCCTCGGACTCTGTGGTTTTATCTTTGAGAGTCAGTGGTGTCGTGGTTCCGGGTGAAGTGGTTATACATTTCACTTCTCTTAAAGCGCCCCAGAAATGCAATTTTTTAGAAATAGTGGCATGTGAGATGACTCTATTTATCGGTTATCAATATTGACCTCATCATGATCCACCCTATTCTGCCTCTGATTGTCAGACCTCATGCTGCACAGTAAACAGACATTCACCTACCAAATCAGTGAAAGCAGGCAGGTCATGGTCTCTTCAACCTAGAGAAAAAAAAACATGCAATTTGATTCATAGATACTGCTGAGTGGTGCATCATGAGGGATTTGGATGTGGGCGTATGCGATGCAAAGTGGATATACGCTGTTTGAAGCATCGTGAGGCCCTCCTCCACCGTGTGGCCAGCATCTAAAGTTAAATCAATGATGTCTCCTATTTCATTAACTTTGACATGAGTTTGCTGTTCCAGTTCCCAAGATACTTTTTAAGCTTTTGAAGATGTATTAGTGGCTGAATAGCCACTTTATAGCCAACCAGTCTTTACCCATGTCCATAGCTGGAAACAACACTTTCTTCATCCCATCCCATCAACCCCAACTTGCCCGCGACACAGATTTCCCCCCTTGTTATACTTTGTCTCTTGCTTCCCCTCATTTTTGGCTTTTTTCAGAATAACTGCCATTAGAGTCGACCATAAATCTTTCCCTCTGGCTCCAGTAGGTGAAGTTTGACCCTGCTGCACGTATAAGGGGATCACAAAGTAAAGCCTCCTCAGTCACCACAACTTCATTCACAGACACATCAAAGCAAAAGTTACAAAGCTTACACCCGACAGTCTCCTATAGACCAAGCTACTGTTCCACTAATCATCATTACTTTTGAAACAAGTATGCCATCGCCCAACCCGAGTGCTGAATCTGGTTTGGTGAATTTCCAGAGTTGTCTTTCAGATATATGATTTTATAGCTGACTGAAGGTCTTTGGATGTGAAATTCATTTAAACATTGAGGTCAGAAGTATTTTTTTAATTGTTTGGCGGATAAAGTATAACAGACCACCTTCATTTTGGGAATCACCCAGGTTGTAAACAGAAGTCTTGTATTATCCCTTTCCTCAGCTGCAACATTGGTTTTTCTGTTGATATGGAGAGATTGACGTAAAAGTGATAAAAGTGTTCAAAACACCAACGTTGTAACATTTGTTTCTTTCTGGAAGACTCCTTTGCCCACATCTTGTCCTCTGTGGTCACTTTCCAATACTTCCAGAAGGTTCTCGAGTGAAAGCATCACCCGCAACCTCTAATTGTAACCTTGACTAGTTAGAAACCCGCAAATCAATTGCTAAGGATTAAGCGACAATTTCAGTGTATTAGCAGTTTTAATTAATGGAACTGGTTTTCTTCAACTCAGAGGTTGGCAGTTCAATCTCTCATTTCGCTCTGTCCATGTTTTAAAGTATCCCTGAACGAAGATCTAAACCTCACTAAAGTAAAGACTATAAGCCCCAAATTTCTTCCAAAACTGCAACTTGCCAGGCAGCTGTTGCTGTTCAGTGAGTAAACGTTTGTGCATATATGTAAATATGGCTGATCCTGTAGATTATGAGTGTCAAACACATTTTAGTTCAGAGGCCACTTACAGCGTAACTTCACCATGAGTGGGTGGGACCGGTGGAAAAGTGCCATAATAACGTTTACATTTGAATTCTTAGTGTTTTTTTGATCTGATGTAAATGTTACTTTTTTTTGTAAAACCAAACAATTATTGCAATTTCATAAACAAACATAAAGTCAAAGTTTTGTTTCAGGAGCCATTTTCATAAATTTGTATTTTTAGTGACTCCACTGTTGTCATGGAAACGGAGCCCCACAATGTAGCAAAAGTTTAGCGTCTTAATTTGAAAGTGTAAATTGGCCCTTCAGTGTAACTGAGACAATCAGAAATCAATTAAGTAATTAATACACGGTATATTTTCCAATTATGTAACTCTATCCAAACTTGTGAAGATACATATACAAGACATGGATGGGCCGAACAAGCAGAAATGTCAACCGTTAAACCTTTAAAAGTTTCAGTAGTCAAATATTTCAACGTCAACGTCTTTCTTTGAGCATTTACCTTCTTTAATAAGTCAGAGATATAAGATGTGCCAAATGTGCTTTAAGCGTTATTTATGGACCTCGTGGGAAAAGAGCTTCCAAAAAATCAGCAGTGCTTTGGAGGCTTCAGAGAGGAACTTTTGATTGGAGATTTTCAAGGCCCCCCCTCCCCTTCGCCGAGCGACTCATCTGTTTCTAATATTGCACACTTGTGCCTTGGAAACCTCTGTAACGAATCCATTATGCTGGTCCATCTGAACAGAAAATGGTGAGAGCTTTAGAAAAGATCTGATCCAACCCACGCTGCAGCCATGTTTCAGGTAGAATACGCATGAATAAAACCTCTGATTCTCTATGTCAGGGTGAGCCATACCATTAGTGTCCTTCACTGGTGGCCAGACGCTCAGAAAATTCATATGTGGAGGCTCAAACTGTTCCGTACAGTGGAGTTTGTGGTTATGTCCACATCTGAAAACAGAACTAAGTTAGAATTTTTGGTGCCGCTTGTCACATTTAAATGAAGATATATTGATATGGGTTAATCAGCACCATGTGCCGTCCAAATACCAGAGCAGGTCACAGGAATTTGCTTGCATTTCTTCATGCTGTAAGCATGAAGCTGTCCCTTCATGCTGTAAGCAGCATGAAAGGACATTTCATCACATGAAGTGGTTAAAGTGAATATTTTATGTGTGATATACAATTTCGACACGAAGGATTAGATTTAAAAGAGAGCCCGTGCAGACAGCCAGTGATAGTAAGTGTAAACACTGTCAACATAAGTGTACAATTTAATTAAGCGCACCCATACGTGTTTGCTGAACCTGTAAACTGCATGTGTGTTTATCATAAAACAGAAGATTTAAAACACCATGAAATTCGTTTACATTAAAGAGGCACTTTGTGATATTGAATTCATGCCTCTTTTTTACATTCGGTGGCGGCATTGGGTCATTTAAGTGCCAGTCTGTCCTTCATTTGGCTGTTTTAGTATGGAATTATATTTGTGACACAATCCACAGTGTGACATGTGGAGGACCGAAAAAAAATGTAAAAAAATTATTTAGCTGAGCCCCAAAAAATTAAGACACATTTTTGGTGAGTATTTTTCAATATTGAATTACATAAAATATAGAACTATTTTGTTTAGTGTGTTAACGTACAGTTGTATTGCTTTGGCACAGTTTTGCAGAAAGTCAGAACTGCTTCCACAAGAAGGAAGAAAAGGGATTTTTTATTCAGCAGATGTGCCGGCTGAACAACTTGACAGATCCAATAACCGAAACCTAAACACTCAGGTTATTAAGATTGTTGAGTGAATAAACCTTTTAACCCACTAAACACAATAATCCTTTATTTTCAATTCAATTCAACACAACTTTATTTATATAGCACCAAATACAACACAGTCATTTCTCAGTGCTTTTTACAGAGAGAAACCCAACAGATCCACATGAGCAAGCATGAGCAAATGTGGAAAGCAAAAAGTCCCTTGAGCAGGAAGAAAACTTTGCAGAAATTAGACTCGGAGGTGGCGGCTTTCAGCTATAATTCAATAATAATCTTTTTTTTTTTTAAAGCACAAAAAGTCTTTCATAGTCCAGTATAACCTGCAAAATTCCATTTGATTTAGGTAGCGTTTTTTAGGTAGCCCTTCTGAGAGCCGACTGGAATAGCAACCTGATTGGATAGAATCAGCCAATCAGAACAACCCTGTGCAAGTCTGTGATTTGGCTGATTTTGTTGCACATGTTTCAGTCGAGTGAGCGTGAAGGCAGAGTTGTGTGTAGGTGTTGAGAGAGTGAGAAAGATGCAGCGAGCGCGTAGAGCGGAGATCTGCGGGAGAGCAAATAACTAAATGGAGTGAAAAATAAACACCATGATTATGTGTGTAGGTGGAGAGTTGCAAACCTAAAAACGTTTTTTTTTTTAGCGCGAAGTGGATTTCTGTTTGCTCAGATTACGTATTTTTTCTGTGCTCAAAATTTCACCCTGCGCTTTCGAGATTGTGGCACAAACATAATTCCATATTTTAGTCTTTGGTTGATATCGATGTTTGCTAGATGAAGTGGTCCAGGTTGGGTCCAGTGGATAAACTGTTGAAAAAAATGCTTTAAGCACCTTTGTGTAGTGAGCTTCAGCCAACTCAACGCACCATCTTGTGGTGCAAAATTGCATTGCAAGACTATACATGCTTCTTTTAGGTTACATTGGTTTACATTGAACAAAAATAATTTATAGAAATTTTAACCTTTCATTAAAACAATTTCAGTTCAGTTGTATTCAGTCGCCGACACATCTTTTATTCAGCTTTTTTCAACTCGGAGCCGATCCCAGCTGACAATGAACAAAGGCAGGGTCCTGGACAGGTTGTAAACTCATTACAAGATGAATACTTGGGTGTCCTTTTCTTTGTAGCATATGTTTGGGTAATAATCTTTCTTAAATAAAGACTCATGGATTTTATTACTCAAAAATCTTAATCAACAAAACAGTGATGGCAACCATACGATTGGCCATAATATAACAAACGGTTAAAGTCAACAAGACTGACGTGAGTATAACAGACAAAACTTTGGAATTCAAACGGACCAATGTAACCTACTGAAAGTCATTTGACTTAACTAAAATCAAACACTTCCTTCCAGTCATTAGGAAGCTTTTGAGTCAAATTTAGAATTATATTTGATCATTTTTTAATCAATTTTCATGAGTTAACAAATCATTATACTGACTCACAGTTCAGTTAATATATCACAGCAACACAACAATACATGTATTATAATAGCAACTATATCAAAGTACTAATTATCAGTGATTTATACAAAGCTGGTCATTAACAGTTGATGTCTTTCATTATTTTCTTGGATACTTTTCTTCTTCTCTCACTTGTTGGGTGGGTTGTTTTCTATTAAAGCCTTGCATCTTTGTTTTGTTTTTTTTTCCCTGTGTACAAATAACGTATTTATATCAAAGTGTTGATGAATCAGTCACCCAATTCACGGTAAATCCATAAGCTGCATCTACACAATGATAAAGAACGTACATGCTCCCGTCACGGTGTAGAGAGCAGATCTTCTCACAGTACTTGTAATAATAACAGCAGCTACAGCAGTAATGTTCACCAGTACAAATTGTAATAGAAATTATTTCCCTCTCTTTTAAGATGACGCTCAAACCACAAAGGGCAAAGTTATAGTCTGTGTACTGTCTGCACCTCCCTGCAATTAAGTTTTAATTAGCTACTGTATTTGACTTCAGATTTAAGTCATTTGGTTTGTTTTTTATTTAGGTCTTATAATGGTTTTTTTTTCTCTCTCCTGCTGCAGTTTTGCTTTGGGGTAAATCCAGACTCCACTGACCCACATCCTGTTTCCAACCTCCCTCTGAGAATTCATGCCAGGCAGCTGTGAGAAGAAAAGCAAAACATTTATTGGCTTTTCTTCATTTACACATAGCCATCTGTGATAAGGATCTTTTCGGCAACAGCAAATATTTTTGCCCGCCGTTATCCCTGCTGGAGATCTTTCTTCGCCTTTCCACGTTTGATTATCATTTGTGTTGAGCGCGAAGCTGCTGATGTGGCGCGACATGCCAACGCTCAGCCGGGAGTGTCGTGCATGCACAGTATTGGGAGATCACCTCAGCCGTGGCGGCGCAGACACCTGCGTTGTGCAATCGCTACCTATCGCACATGTTTATGCCTGCGAGGATGTTGTGACGGTTGAGCTGCTGTTCTCTGTCATAACAGATCGACGGGGCCTGAGCTGTTGTTTGGCTCGCAACCATCTGTCAAGCCTTGTTGGTTCCCAACCTGCCTGTGAGGTCACCCTGAGACCTTTCCTAACAGCCTTTAAAGTTACTCATTCACTCGAGGCGCCGGGGCCACAAAACTCAGTCTCCCCTCGTGAAAAACAGAATAAGTCACTAATGTTTGTAAGAAAAACAAACCACGCAATTGATGTAAAAATCACTTGGGGGGGGGGGGGGGGGGGTGATGGACTCAGTTTTGACAATATTACTGGCTCCCGGGGGAGTTTCAGGAGCATGGGAAACCGTGGCGAGATGGATAGCGTATTCCTTTGGTAAGAACATCGTGTTTCAGTGCTACATGAAAAGCCATCTCATAGTGCCATAACTCATCTTTGCAGTTTCCCACATGGCCCTCATGGCTCCGACATATCTGAAGAAGACTGGTGATGATTACTTAATGGCGCGACTCCAAAGCCATCTACAAAGCGCCCTCATCGCACATGCTGGAACCTACGTCTCCACGTAGCTCTCCAACAAAGGCTTCAAGTAAAACGGCTCGATAATAAAGCTGCGGCCACTCTGTTCACGTCACTCAGTGTTACCGCGGGGCACTACACACTTTTTTGGTTTTTCTTTATCTAACAAGATTTTTCAAAAAGAGATTTTATCCGGAACGACTTGAAATGAATCTACAGCACACGCTTGTTTAGCATATCTTAGCATAAATCCTTGGTAAATGCCTGTAGGCTCAATGAAAACAAACAAAAATACAAACAAAGCAAGAAAAGAAAAAGAAATACATTAACTATTTTTGTAGAAGTTAATTGTTAAGGTGCTAAAAATTGTACTATAAATAGCAACATTTATATTAGTAGATATCATAAAACAGCAGCTGCTCACTCAAGAAAGGCTGCTAACCACACAGCTAATATCACTGAAATCGCCAAACCGCATAGATGGAGTCACAAAGAGTTTGCTTTAATAGGTAAAGTTACTGAAAGGCAACCAGTTAAAAAAAATATCAGCGAAGGTTGTGGAAAAGAGGACTACACAAAGACTACACAAGGTTCCAGAAAGGACGCAGGCTAAACAGCTAAGCTCCCTAAAAGTTGCAACACCTAAAGTCACAAAAACTCTGCTTAGACAAGGCTAAAGTTAATAAAAGATGACCAACCAAGCAGTTGGTCTGCAAACTATTCAAACTCATTCCCTCTGGTAGGCGTTTCAAAGCTCAGTTATATAGCTCATAGCTCATAACATAGAGAGAGTTTCCTTCACCAGGCTGTCTAGCTGACAAACGGAACAAACACAGTTTATGAGAAAAACCAACAGGCCCACATACACACTCCACTCAGTATCTAAATAATTTTATAAACCTCGCAGCAACGTTCTATTCAGATATTTCCAGGACTTTTCCATTTAACTTTGTCGTAATGTCTCCCATTGCAGGCAGTAATGAAACCACACACACTAAGGCAGAAAACAATGTAGATTCTACTTCTTATCAGTAATATATTTCCTTTTCTCCTTGACATTTTGGCTGATGCATCCTATATCTTTTCCACCTTTGTTAAAAAGTTGTCTTTTTTTCATTTAAGGTAATAGATTCTTTTCAATGGTGATGGTTTTCACTTGTACCTGTAACTGTACCTGTACCTGACTCACCTCAATCCAAACTTCAAACAGTGATTGTTTCAGAAAAGTTTGGTTTTCTGATGTCCACACGGCATCCCTGGAATTTTCAAAAAGTTGTGTTTTCCACAATGTATACAGAAACGGAACCAGAGCCTTTTCAATAAGTTCCACCTTGGGAGCAGTTTTCAAAAAGTTGTTTTCAGTGACTCTGAGCACCATTGTCGTGCAAACATACCTCAAAACGACATGCAAACGTCATGTAAAACGGGCCTTAGAGCCGCTCTGTCAGATCTGTTGATTGAACTGATGACTGGCTATTATTACAGGTAACAAATATCTGCATCAGACAAAGTAGTGACATGAACAACAAGCAAAGTCTCAATCCTCTCTGGTTGCAGTAAGTTGTGATTCTTTTCGTTTTCATGTCAGCACATTGGCACTGACCACACATCATTCATTTTCATACATGGCTTCTGGATATCAATCCAAGTCGCCACAAAAATCATCACCAAATGTCAAACGACTGCTCTAAAACGAGAAATCAAACGAATTGTAAGCTTTGAGTCTTGCTTTGGAGTTTATCTGGTGTTGCTATTTTGCTGGGAGGAGCGTCTAAGTCCAGTCTGTCCCGATCCCTCACTCACAGTTTAGGTTGAAGGAGCAGGATTAGGTTCTTATCTCCGCTGGGATGTTGTCTGTCTTCTGGCTGGACCCGGCGTGGATTTGTTTAAGCCGCCCCTGTTGCCACTTCACATTCACAAAACATTCCTTCGGAGACCGGTTGAACAGATAGCATATCAGTTTCTTCAGCAAGAAAAAAAAAAGAAAAACAAATCCAAAACCTTTATTGCCCAGGGTTCACGCTCACTCTAATTCCGACACAGCCCATAAAAACAACTGCTTATTTATTCTCGCTCCATATTGACAGCAAACATTCCTTCAGCTGAGGAAGACCAAACAAATGACTCTGGCAGTAAACGACACGACATAGATGGCAGGTTGTTTGTGCCCTCGACTGTAATAATAAACCACGGGTTGTTCTCGGGGTCGAGAGGCCGAGGGGAGCTGACTGGAAAGTTGCTTGTTTGAATCTGAAACAAACTTCACAAAAACGCTCAAGTCGCTGCCGATGCTAAACTGATCTTTTAGTGATCGGTCTGAGGAATAACGTGTAATAAACCAACGCGATTCCATAGCTCAAGTGATGACATGCTCGTGATTGATTGAAAAAAATTAAAAGACAAATACTTAAGTTTTCCGTATGTGGAAAAAACTTTCTGTCATTCTCACTGAGCCACATGTATTAGCATTACCAAAGGCTGCTACTGTTACCGTTTCACTAAACTTGTGAAGCATTTTCTTGAATTAATTACCATATTTTCAAGACTATAGGGTGACATGACTTATGAAGTGACTAGTAAAATACACCAGTAAATACAATCTGGAACCACTAGATGTCACTGTGTGACAACAGAAAGTGGCTACAGTACCACAGAAAAACCTCCATTACTACAGTATTTGACTGACAGACCAAGGAAAATGTCAACAGAAATAATAAGCCAGCAGAAGCTTAAGTAAAAATTATCAAACATGCAACAGAAAACAGAGAATAACAAAGAGTTCAGAGTTTGTGAGAAACGTGTGAGGTACTGGAGAAAAACAGAGAAACTGTTAATGTCATGAAGGAAACAAAGCATTGTGGGATAAAAGCACAACAGCTGGAGCTGTGGAACAAATTCACAAAAGGTTCTGGAGCGAAAGCTGCTGGATCAGGATTATCAACAGGGTGACTTATGTGTTTTCTTTCTCTTCATGGTGCCTTTTTTAGATAAATGTGACTCATGGTCCTGAAAATACGGTAATTATGAATAGGAACTTAGATTGTACACAATTATTGGGATCATCTAACCTATTAAAATATTTAACTTTTTTTTTTTTTTTAATGGATTGATATCAACAGTATATAACAACAGTCTATTTAGCACTAACATCTCAAAACTCCTGATTACAGGAAAAACACCTCCTTAATCGTGAACTAACTCAGTCTGTCTGACAGCAGCACTTAAGATGTCCCACCGGAAGTATTATTACACCTGTGAGGACTTACGGAGAAATATCAGCTCGTAAACGTTTGAACGTTAGTAGTTTATCTCAGCTGTTCTGTTGCTGCTTGTTCTTTTTGCGATCGCATTAGCTACAACATTTTACACATCTTCCTCAAGGGATAGCTTCACCTGAAGTGAATCAGGTGTTGGAGCAGTCGTGGGCAATTCATTTAATAATTACGAGCTTTGACATTTACAATAACTATCACAGTAATGACATTGCTTTATAGAGAAGTTACTTATGTTTACCCTCAGAAAACTAACCAAAGAAAGGTGTGCTAAACTAAATCGCCGCATGGTTTTGACTTCTTCCACGTATAAACTGCATCAAAAGTTATTCTTTGAGAATAATCAAGCCGTGACCTAAAGAGCAAAAGCTCAAACCACTTCATGAGAATGAGACCTGCTCAATGTACTCGGTTCAAAGATCTTTGGGGGAGTTTTTCTTCCATCCCATAACATCAGTGTTGGATTACCCGCCAGCTCAGAGCCTCTCTGTCACACTTTGTCCGTGAAGTCTTTGATAAGCCCTTGTTTTTAGTTCTGGATAACACACATATGGAACGGTTTTATTGAGCATGGCATTGCATAAAACAGGATTTCCGAAAGAGGGGGCGAACAGAATGGGTATCTAATCAAGGCGAAGTCGGGACCAACACGGGCTGAGCAGTGGAGCCTGAGGGCCCGTTGACACGCCGATGATTTCAAGAGAAAATGCAAACATTTTATTGTGTTTTTTGGGGTCGGTTTACACAACAGTGCTCGGAACCACTGAAAACAAAGATTTTTGAAAATGGCTCCCAAGACGGAACTTTTCAAAAACTGTCAGGCTTCAAAATGACTCTTTCTGGAAATGCCAATGGCGGAAGCACTGCCACTGTGCATGCGCAGCACAGCTGTAGTAAATAGTTCTTCTGGACTTGCACCAATAGACTCCCAGTCCACATTCTCCTGAAACTTGGTAGTGTTATCGTTGAGTCATCTGTAATAGTAATCCAACTTAGTTGTCTGTCCATACGAATACCTGTGAATGTCTATAGCATATTGTTCTCTGCATGCATGAGTGTGTGGTTTCATCAGAAAAACAACCAACAGCACTCACTGGTGGCCAACTTGCTTCGTTTTCAGTGTTTCTGCCATTGCAGTGTAAACCTGAAACTTTTCTGAAACGAAAATGTAAAAACAAGGAGTTTTCACTTGAAACTGAGCCTGACTCTTTTCCATGGTGCTCGCTGGAGCTTCGTTTACAATTCAGATAAGTTCAACACTATCGGAGCCTCCTGCCGGGTTTGAATGGGAGCTGAGCTCTGGGTGTGGAAGTGGTAAAACGGTGGAATATTCTCTGCATGAGGCAGTGCAGTGAGAGGTCTGTGCCCAAACACAAGTCCCACAGTGGAGCTTTGAGTATCCATTTCCCTTCTACATGTCATTTGTGTTGAGTCTTCACAAACTTTAGCATTTATCTCCCCCTTTCTCAAAGTGGGGTGCCACTAGAAGCATCTCACTTGCATTTACTTGTGCTCTGAATGCTTGAAGCTGCCGAGGGGTAAATAAAGAGCATTTATGTGGTTGGATTGGCATTTTCATCATCTAGCAATGCACAGATGAGAAATCTAAAGCTCTTCTAAGCATTGCCATTATGACATGGTATGATTGTAGAGCGTTGATGGAGAAGCTGCAGAAGGACTCTTGTTCTAAATGCTTTTGATGCTGCCCTGCTTTAACACACCGACAATAGCATTTAGAGGAACTGGAAAATGCAACTTTTTAAAAACCCGCTCCCAAGGTGAAATTCTTTTAAAAACGCTTCCACTCTGTCTCCGTGGAAACAGGCGAAAAAGCAACTTTTTGAAAACATTTTGACTTTGTGTAGGAGGAAAATTAAACTTTTCTGAAATGCTGCTACTGCGCATGTGCAATACAGCCGTGGTAAATATTTATTCTGCACATGTGCAAATAGATGGACAATAACAACAATGGCAAGTTAAAGTCAATTTCAAAGTAAGTCATAAAAATGGCTCATCTCTAAAACCACTCTTTGTGAAGGCTTTTGTAATAGAAGGGGACCTGACTGCAAGCATGAGGGAAGTGAAAAATAAAATTGTGAATCCCTTCATCATAAAAGATCTGTATGTTGCAGATCTTGAGAAACCTTGGCTGGTTGTACCAAAAGAATATCACTCAGTAATCCTCCATTTGGGCAATACTGTACCATGGGCTGGGCATCTGGGACACATGAAAACCTTTAACCGGATAGCTCTGAATGTTTTCTGGCCAGGATTATACACTGATGTACAAAACCCCTGTAAGTCATGCCATGACTGTAAACTTGTTGCTCCCACCAAAATTTTATATGGAGGCCAGTTACAGTCACTACCTGTTATGGACGTGTCCTATCAGAGAATAGCTATGGACATCATTGGTCCCCTTACCTAACAGTAGTGCAGGACATACATTTGCTTTGGTTATTTGTGATTATGCAAGTTGATATTCAGATTTCTATCCACTACGTTCACTTCAGGCCAAACATGTGGTTCACTGCTTAGTAGAGTTGTTCTCTAGGGTTGGCATTCCCCCCCAAAAATCCCAACAGATCAATGGGTCAAATTTCATGTCCCCTGATGAAATCGCTGTACTCCCAGCTTGGTGTGAAAAGCACGAGAACTCCACCATCTCACCCTGAAACCAATGGCCTTGTTGAAAGATTGAATGGTACCATAAAACAAATGTTGAGGACATTTGTGGATGAAAGTGGCAAGTTAAAGATAAATATAAGATAAATGGTTGCTTTTTCTTTTGTTTGCGTACAGAGAGGTGCCACAGGCTTCAACTGGTTTTCCTCCTTTTGAGTTGCTGTGTGGCAGACAGGTTCGAGGCCACGCTGAAGGAGAGCTGGGTGGCCGGTGAGACACGCTCAGCAAAAACCAATCTTATCACTTACATCCTCCAGATGAGAGACAAACGGAGCACTTTCTGAGAAAAAGCCGAAGAACACTTGGAAAAAGCTCAACTATGACTGAAATGCCCGTGAGAGAGCTGAAAACTGGTTAGTGTTAGTGTTGCTACCAACGGGTCCCTGCCAGTGACCAGCTAAATGACCCTATACTGTTCTGAGGAAGGTGGGCCCTGTGACGTGTGACATTTCATGTCCTGATAAAGCCAAAGTTAAACAGATACTGTGTGTAAACCTGTTGAAGGAATACCATCACAGAGCCATCCAAGAAAAGAGAGAGGAGCATGTTTTGATGATCCAGCATAGCCAGAAGAAAAGCTGAAGAAGCTGACATGAGGCCTTCCAGAGAAAACCCGTCCCGAGCGTCTGACTCAGGAACCAGTGGCATCAGCTGGGTAAGATTCACACGTTGGAGTCCGGGAGTCAATTTGCCGTTTTAACTACTTTTGTGTTTCACCATTAATGACTGTTTAACTTGAGTGCTTGGTGAATAAACCTACTGCAACACTTTACTCCCACTCTAAAAAGAAAACCGTGTCATGACGTTCCAGGTGGGATTTTAAGTAAACCAACACATGAAAGAGATACAGAGCAGCCCACCATCAAAGAAGATGAGAGAGTCACACAGTACCTGTTGGATGATGGGGCGAATCTCCTTCAAACTGAGAGTATTTTCCTTAATATAGTCTTAGATACTGAGGTCCAGCCTCTCGAACTCCATGAAGGAGTCGACCTATTTCACAATGTTGAAAGCCTCTCATTATGTTCAGGAACCTGGTCTGGAATTACACCAGATCACAGAAAATCTCATGTTATTCACAATGTTTTTAGATTTATATCATACAAGTGAAATACGAGTGACTTTTCTTGTACAGTATCTCGTCCTAAGAGGCAGCCAAGGATTTCTCATTACCGATGATTTCCAAAGCTACCAAGTTGGTGGTGAGCTTCCTTATGCGAACGTCCCGAAGCGCCAGCTGCTCACGATGTCTTTCACAAAATAGTCCCCGGTGGGGGTGGAGGTCGTGTCTCTGCCCTTCGCCACTGGTCTGACCTTTAAGAGAAGAGTTCATTATATGGAAACATCTAGAAACCAATTAAAACTGTAGTTAAAGTCAATCGAACCTGAATTAGAAAAGGTTCATTCATAAAGAACAAGTTTGGATCAAAGCATAAGTTTTGTGTTGACCTGCCTCTGAAAAAGGCAACGAGCAATGACTTCTATCCTCGGACCACATTTAATTATTGTGTGCCTGCTTATGTAATAGACGGGGCACAAATATTACTAACCTATATGTTATTATATTTTTGTTTTGATCGATTTTTTGCACTTTTGATACTATTTTCACTATTAGTGCTAATCTAATTATAATTTCCCACTATTAATGGTACTTTATCGATACTTTTGCATTACTACTGATACTTTTCTGACCCTTTTATTGCTACTTCATTGATAGCTTTGCACTATTACTGTGACTTCAATTTAGGGATGGGACCGATCCGATCCAGTATCGGTATTGGGTTCCGATATCAGCGTAATTCACGGATGGGAAATTTCCGATCCAACCTGCGGAGATCTCCGTTCCATGAAGCCGCATCTGCTTTACTTTTTAACAGCTAGTGAATAGACGGAGCTTATTAAGACTCTTTTTTTTTTTTTTTTTAAATATGGAAACAAATAAAAGCAGATGCTTCATTAATCCCTTTTAGAAAATGAATGTGTTTTGGGGCTGGTTTACTTTAAACGATAGTTAGTCGGAGTTTAGTGAAAACAAAAGGTATATCAGGTATATTTTCAAATAACACATTAATCCATTTTTCAAAGCATTTTACAATGCTTTAAAAAACTCAAACCTCAAAAGAAGAATTGCAAAATAAACGGTGTGCTTTTTTTAAGCTCTTAGATTTTCAGTCATTAATAATTCTGAGCGTATCTAAACATTTATAAACATTAACAAACCTGGACACATTTGCAAAATTCTGAACACACTTCTGTTTGTGTGCAATTAAAAACAACTAAGAGACTCACTGCTTGTGGTCTTCATCTCAACATCTGGTGAGGACAAACTAGAACTGACTTTAAGCCAATCACCAAGCCAGAGGTGATTTAAAAGTTGCCCCAAGTCTCTGACATCAAGTGACGCTAATTAGTTTCATTACATGCCAGTCTCACATAGTGTTAAACAGTCATTGGTGAGAGCACGACTAAACCCCGCCTCCTCAGGGTAGATTTCACATCGCCCCAGGCTGCTCATGTAGCGGTCTAGTACTCTCTTTCTCTTGCTTTGTGTGATTACATATGACAGGTAGTCGTTATTGGACTCTGATGATCTTTAATTGACACTGGGAAGAAAAAGACAGACAAAACAAGTTCATCACCGGTCTCACAGTCCACGAACAGTGAGCCGAAACAAAATAAAATGAACAGGAGTCACTCACTACTAAAGGCCACACACGCCTCTAGCATTGGCCACAAGCCAATTTTAATGTTGTGTCACTATATAACAAAAGCAAAATCAAAAGAAATTTCTGTTGCGGAATATGGACACCCCCCCCCCCCCCACAAAAATTTGCTTAGCCGGCTTGACAGTGAGGATGCACTCCGCCAGTTACGATACAACTATGTCGAGATCCTGTGTTGCACAGCCCCGACTTCAACAGATAATTTCTGGTTCAGCTGGATGGTTCTGGTGTTGGATTAGGGGCAGTGCTGGCCCAAGGAGAACCTGGAGATGAGAAGCCCATCCTGTTTCTGAGCAAGAAACTGTTTGATCAGGACAAAAAGTACTCTACTGTGGAAAAGGGAGGATTGGCTATAAAATGTGCAATTGATTCCTTAAAGTATTCTCTGTTGGGAAGAGAGTTTGTCCTGCAAACTGACCACAGACCGTTGACCTGGATGCACTCAAAACAATATCAGACTGGTAGAATCCTCCGTTGGTGTTTGACTCTCCAGCCAAACCAATTCACCGTACAGCATTGTCCTGGTAAGAAGAATCTGATTGCAGACTATCTCTGCCGTGTGAACCAGAAGGGGGAGGAGTGGAGAGATGTTAGGAAGCACCAGCTTCCTCCCAGCCTTACATGTACATTAAGATTCTCCGATATAATTATTATTGTTATTATTATTTGTATTATTAGTAGTAGTAGTAGTAGTTGTAGCAGTATTATATTACTACTACTACTACTACTACTACTACTACTACTACTATTACTATTAGTACTTTCCCCATGTCAGCTCTTGATGATGTTGTCTTTTTCTGATGAAAAAGTCTTCATACTGAGTTTAATTTTTTCATTGGTCACAGTGCTATTCACAGTGTTGATTATAATAGTATTATTATTATTTTGAAGGGAACTGATCATGCTATTTTAAAATATCAGATTTTCTATATTAAGTCAAATTTTTTTTTTAATAAACTTGAAAAAGAAGTCTGATAATATAAAACACAAGCGTTTTGACAGAAAGTTGCAAACAATGTGTCATCCTGACGTTTAAATACCACGTGGGCCTTGTTTAGGTTAGTTACGGTAGGAATTCTTCCACACTCCAGTCTCTGGGAATGTTGCATTCATGGACTGCTCAAAGTGTGGGTTTCATTGTATGATGTCACCTAAACGGAGTTTTGAATAGATTTAAAGTGTCGGGTATTTTTTTGAGAAAATGTGACACATATAGCGTCTAGAAATGTACTAAAGTTAAGAAAAATTAAACCTATAAGAGTTAAAAGTTTTTGAAATATTTGCAATCAACTTTTTACTTTCTGAAGTTGAACTTGTATAAATCATAAACGGTTTTAAATTGATTTTATAAGTATAATCTTGAGTTTTGTTTGTAGTAAAATGGCATGAAAAGGGTGGTTTTGCGTGAGTAAACAACTTTTTTAAAGTTTGAAACTTTTGTGAAGTTTAAGTTTCGAGGCGTCCCTGAAGGCACCAGAAGACTCGGTCAATTAGTAGAGTTTAGACTGTGAGGAGCGGCTGCAGTCGGTCCGTGCGGAGCGCTCCTCCAATGAGTCGGATGTGCGGGGGTGGGAAGTACACGCAAGTTTGAAACTTGGATTTTCGGGGTGGTGGGGGGGGGAAAGATAAAAAAAAAAAAAAAAAAGATAAAAAAAAGACAATGGGATTCGAGCTGGACCGCTTCAAGGGGACCGTGGACCCGGATTTCAAATGCAACTTGTGCAATAAAGTCCTGGAGGACCCGCTCACCACCCCGTGCGGACACGTCTTCTGCTCCGGCTGCGTGCTGCCCTGGGTCGTCCAGCAGAGCAGCTGCCCCGTCAAATGTCAGCGGATCTCCGCCAAGGAGCTCAACCACGTCCTGCCCCTCAAGAACCTCATCCTGAAGCTGGAGATCAAATGTGACAACCACGCCAGGGGCTGCGATGCCGTGGTGAGGCTGCAGCGGCTGGCCGAGCACGCCGAGATGTGTGACTTCTCCCCGGCCAAGTGCCGCAACCCGGGCTGCGACGAGGTGCTCAACCTGCGGGACGTGGACGCGCACATGCGGGAGACGTGCGAGCACCGGCCGGCGGGGTTGTGCGCGGGCGGCTGCGGGCTGACGCTCACGCACCGCGAGCAGAAGTTAAAGAGCCACTGCTGCGTGCGCGCGCTGAAGGCGCACAACGGCGCGCTGCGCTGCAAAGTGCTGCTGCTGGACCGGGAGCTCAAGAAGCAGACCATCCGGGCCAACAAGCGCGAGAAGGCGCTGCTGGCGCAGCTGTCCTCCGTGCACGGGGAGCTGCAGATGACTGCGCTCAAGTACCAGAAAAAATTCACCGAGTACAGTGAGAGGATCGACTCCCTCACCAGGACCGTGGCTTTCTCCTGCAAGGTGAGGAGCGCACGGGAGAGAGAGCGCGGGCGCGCCTGTCGTCCCGGTGCAAACTTCACGCAAACTCCGTCACACTCATGTGTCGATCCTGCGTGTTTGAAATCCCTAGATTTCAATCATGCGGGATTGACTGTGACTTTATCCAAAGTGATAACACTCATTTCAATCCTGCATGTCCTGACCTCCCCGTGCACAAAGTTTACAAGCTGTGAAAAAAAAAAAAAAAGTTGTTTGTTCACTGACTCGTTTTATTGGGACCTCCGTGGTGGTTTGACACTTTTCAAGTCCCAGTTGAAACTTCATTCAAAATCCATCACACTCGTATTTTAATTTCTTGACGTCGGAACATTGCAGGATTGAAATAAGAGTGATCTCTGAAATCGGTTTGTACAAACCAACTGTGTACAAAGTTTATAAGCAGTAAAAACTTCGTTCACTCCTTTATTGCGATCTCCGTGTGGGTTTGACACTTTTAAAACGTAAAAAAAACAAAACACACACAACTTTTCCTTTTGCTTCCTGGGAGTTGAGTTCCTTGGTTCTGTCTGCTGTGAGACATGGATGTCAGCTGTGCCTCTGGCCAGCTGGCAGTCAATGGGGGGAGGGCCAAATATTTACTGCAGTTCTGTACACAACAAGAGCCAGGTTCCCAGTTTATATTGCCTCCTCACAGCATGCTGGTCTGAGGCTTTCTGTCATCGGATGTTCGCCTTTTACTCCCCCAGACAAAAACACTTTAAATTAGAGCTGCAGGAGAGTCTGCGAGATCCTCAGGAAGAGTTAGAAATCTACTTTATTTCCTGTGATGAACTATTCCTGCTAGATCCTGACAGTGTTTCTAAATCGGCAAATACAAGGCCTCCTTTGTGGGGTGGGTGGTTGGGAGGAGGTGTGTGTGTGTGTGTGTGTGTGGTAACATCCAGAAACACCAGCCTCCTCCCCTCCTGGGGTGAGGATATTTTACGGTCCAAAATCTAAAAGCTAATGGGCAATAATCCACATCATAAAGGATGCAGGAGTTCATAAGTCAGTTAATGAATTGAATTAGTGCGGCTGAGCTGCTGCTGCTGCCATCATCAGAGGGGAGTGGTCGCATTGTGGTTGGTTAGAAAGTATGTGCAAGAAGAAGAAGAGGAGGAGGAGGAGGAGGAGGATGGAGAAATGTGGATGAATGAGAACTTTCTCCTTTAATCTTCCTCCAAAAGCCGCTCTTTACTAAATCATTTGCTTTCAGACTTTGCCCCCCCCCCCACAGCCCCCTCCTCTTCTTCAGGCTCAGTTCTCGGCAGAATCCGTTCCGCCGGACTGGAGAATTGTGCATCAAAAGCACTAATGTAGGGAAAAAATTGTGAAATCGCCCGCGCTGGTAGAGGAGAAGTTTTCCGCAACTAGTTATCACAGTTGATTTGACAGTCCAACGACGGAGACACACTGTACGTGGAGTGTGTCAGTCCCCACATACGTCTGCTGAGGCAAGCAGGAGGATAAAAGTCCCCATGTGGGCTCCTGGGCTTTGAATGGACATCAAGGAGCCTGAGAATTGTCTCGGAAATCATTTCGCGCAGGAGAAAAGAGGCGGCCGGGAAGAGGAGGAACAGCTCAGTGGATGATGATGATGATGATGATGATGATGATGATGATGATGTGGCTTGTAAGAATGTGAATGATGTTTTTCAGTGGAGGCAGTCAAGTAGTGAGCAGGACCGGTGGCTCAAAGAACCTCATTACAAAGCTAAGAAGGACGATTTAAGGTGGACAGCTTCACCACTTAATTCAGGGCCCCCGTTTACGCAACGTTTTCAAGTGAGAACGGAAAACTTTCAGTGTGTTTCGGGAGCCTGTGCGCACAATGATAGTGCTCAACTTTTTGAAAGCGCGCCATCTTCATCTCCATGTAAACGGGGGGGAAAAAGCAACTTTTTAAATGCTGCTACTATGGTATTATAGAGTTCTTCTGCACGTGGATGTAGACGGATAATAACTATGTAAATCACGCTAGATTGCGATACTGTGAGCAAACCAATATGTTTTGACATAGAAATTCATGACGGTGCACTCAGTACAGTGCAAGCTGGCGTTTTATTCCAGTCTCCTTCAGGTTTTTACGGTTTAAGCAAAAGGGAAACTGGCTTTCATCCAAGTAAAATTAAAGTGCTTTCACCATTTAAGTGGCAGTACTGTAATTCATAATCATTCATTACTTCGGATCAGAAAGTCAGTGAGACAAGAAGTCCAGCAAATCTGTCCTCCTCAAAGTTATAGCAGAGATTGCAAACAAACAAATTTCGATGACGTCCTCGGTTGATGACTACATTATTATTTATATTCTACACACCTTTCATAGCAAGATTTTACTGCATCAAACCAGCATTTTAAGAAATTGGCCAATACTACTTGTTTCGGCTTGATAAAGTTTTCATTATTTCACTGTCTTCAAAATACATAGATTAACTATCTGGGCTCGAGGACTGGACCGCAGTTTTTCCATTCCCATGAGCCAATATGCCATGTTTCATCACCCCACAGCCAGGAGAGATCCTGAATGACACGACAAAAAATTACATACACTTTGGTTTTCCACATGATGAAATGCCTGTCAGACGCTTTCTCTCAGGCCCTGTACACGGGGGAATGATCTCTCTCTTTAGACAATAAAGTCCATTGTGATCTGCAGAATCGGTGCATAAACCTTGCAAACGATCAAGAAAATGTTGCCCAGGGGGTCCCAAAGGGTTCAAGCCTTGGCAGTGACCCAGCTGTCATGTTACCGCAGACCTGGAACAACTAAAAGGAGTGCGTCTGTTACTAACTGTGTGCCACAATTCCAGACGTCATTGGCGAGAAGGCTCTAATGCAGAGTTGTTGTGACATATCAGCTCCTCAGGTCACTGTCAGAGAGTAAACACAGTCCCGTCACTTTGCGTGATGTCTGACGGGGAACCCACTCCGTTCTGTTTCAGAATCTCTCTTCGACTTTGGCTTCCAAAGCCAGATGGAAGATTTGACCGTTTTTGTTTAAAAAAAATAAATAAATCTGAACCGGCGAGGGAGATCGAGAAGACACAAGCATGTGGAAGAACTGACTGTAGTTTCCAATAATAGCCGGTAATGCTAAACTGCTTCGGTGAGGCAGGAAGAGCAATAAAACAAAGGCCAAACACACGAAGACGCTCAGACACGAGTCTCTCTGGTTCACTTCAGGGCTGCTGGAAGCGCTGTCACGGGTCTCTTCCTGCCTTATATCCAGCTCCTTCCTCGGCTGTCGGGGATGACAGCTTTTGCGCTTTAAAACTGTCAAGAAGTTCGTCTGATTGTGATGACCACGCCCCCTACTGGTAGAAGATAAGCGTGCTTTATCTCGTGACATACACTAGCATCATAATAAAGCTAATTCACATGCAACAATGTCATTTGGACGTGACGGATCGTGTTATTAAAAGACGACCATGAAGTCCCGTAGCCCCTGTTAACGCCTCTTTTTTGCATTTACGTTTCAGAAAAGTTCAGCATTTACAAAACAATGTTTTGAAAGCAATGCCCGTTTGCATGGAAACGGCAGAAACGCTGAAAACAATGTATTTTTAATGCGGAGCCTCTAGTGGGTGCTGTTTGTGTTTGAAATGAAACCACACACACATTTGTGCCGAGAACAATGCGCTATAAACATTGACAACGGGAGAACATGGACATTTGTATGGACAGACGACCAAGTTGGATTGTTCTTCCGGGTGACTCTCAACTACAAACCTATCAAGTCCCAGGAGAAAATGGACTGGGAGTCATGACACTCTGGAGGCAAACATTGTTGTTATTGTCCCTCTACTTGTGCATTTGCCAAAGAACTATTGTCATTGTCATGGAAATAGAAATTCAAAATGCAAAGAAAGATTTCCGCTTGACCCTGTTTCCATGGACACGGAGTCAAAGCCTTCTTCAAAAGTTTTCCCCTTGGGAGCTGTTTTCAAAAAGTTGAGTTTTCAGTGGCTCCCGACCACCATTGTTGTGTAAACACCACCACAAAACGGAATGAAAAATTAGCGTTTTCACTTGAGAATGTTGTCGTGTATACAGGCCTGGAGAAGAACTATTTTATTGGGTAATAAATGGAAACGTGTTGGTTTGCTTTCACCATTCACCACAACGGTGGTCAGAAAATGCCCCAAATTTCTACATGCAGCTTCTTCTTCTAGCTCTCATGCCTGTAAGTTTCTAAATTGATATTTTCCTCTTTTTTTTTTTTTTTTGCTTTGCCATACAAAACCTCGTCTATATTTAGACACGCTGTGTTCTGAGGTAAACGGCTCGATGGAGGGCAGGATCGGAAAGTGTGACGGCCGCTGAGGTAAAGGCTCTCCGTGAGCTTGCCAAGTCACCAGCAGCGAGCTGAAGGTTTCCTTCCCTTCCCTCGCTAACAAACTGCTCCACTCTTTCCCCTATTAAACTTAAACGTTTGTTTACCCGACACAGCTCCCAAATGATGTCTGTGCGATCATGAGGTTTTCTCACATTTGCTGGTGAGGACAGTTTTTTTTTTATTATTTTTTTTATCACTCAGGCACACCTGATGCATTAGTAAATGCAAAGCCTCCTGAAGAGATTTACTTCATTTCTTAGGGATTAGAGCTTCGCCAGAGTGTTCGCAGATGTGGATGCTTCCTAATTACTCTGAGTTCATTTTAATGGCTCTCGCAGATGAAGCTGGAAGGCACGGCTCTCTTTAAAAACCCATCCAATTTGTTCAGAGGCCTGTGGCAGGTTACGTGTACCCCAGACCTCTTTGCTTTAACGCGTTTTGTTGAATTGAACTAATGCGCGACTGTCGTCTTGTTGACAGTGACGGCTGTAGTCGCTATAATTTGAAGGCATGTGGCGCTAATGCTGCCGTGACACGGTGCAGGAGCGCGCATTCCCTCAGGACCTGACACGCACATGATGGTCCCCTTCTCCTGCAAGGCGGCCGGGACACTGTAAAGTGCCAATAATATCTGCATTATATTTAGGCTGGAGTGGCAGCTGAAATTATGTTACCTCATAACTCTTCTCTAAGTCCACGCTTTGAAAGGCCAGATTAAGGGCTGAGTCGGCGAGTTGCTCGCAGGGTTTTCATGTCATGATGACTCTGAGTGAGAAGTCCTCCAGTGTATTAATTTACATAGGACAACAGTTAGTGGGAGGGGAAAGGGGTTTTGCGGCCTTGTCTTTTGAAGCGGCTGTTTCAGCTGCTGGGCTGGCGAAAATGTTGACGCATTTCTTCAAATTGAGTATAAAGTGCAGATGTGGACAGTGGCTCTCCAACCGGAGACAAAGGAGAGGGGGTAGAAACTTTGTCTTTTCTCTGGCCCCCTTCACACGACAGCGTTTCAAGTGAAAAAATGCATCGTCTCTGTGTTTTTGTTTCAGAAGAGCTTCATGTCTACACAGCAACATTTGGAAAACGATATCCATTCACATGGAAATGGCAGAAACGCTGAAAACAATGTCGTTTTCATGCCGGGCCACTAATAGGTGTTGTTTGTTTTTGTAATAGAGCCACACACACACACACACACACACACACACACACACACACACACACACACACGTGTGTGCAGAGAACAGTATGTCATATATGTTAACAATGTCGATTACAGGGATATCTGAATGGACAAACGACCAAGATGGATTGTTATTACAGTGACTCAAATATAAAACTACCAAGTCCCAGGAGAATGTGGACTGGGAGTCATGACACTCTGGAGACATTGTTTTTATTGTCCGTCGACTCACACATGGGCAGAAGAACTATTTACTATAGCTGCGGCGTGTTTTTGAAAAGTTCTGTTTTTGGTGAACGGACGCCCAAAATGCAACATATGTTTTCTGTTCTTACTTGAAAACTTTGCCTTGTAAACGGGGCCTTAGATTTCTTAAAAAGGGGTTTGTCCCAAGGGGCCCACAGCATTTCTTTGTCTCAAGTTTGTTGCGTGAGCATCATGAAATGAACAAAGATAAAGATCACTACTCAGGCAGCATAATAGATCGCACATTTCTCGCAATATCAGGATGTACAAGATATCGTCCAAGAGTGACTCAATTTGAATTGTTTCCATGCACAGTGGGTTCACGCTCAAATTCAAGTACAGAACGACAAAACAATGGCAATTAATTCACGAAAAAATGTTCTGATTACTAATTATTTCATAGCCCACCAGACCGAAGTCAACAAATTGCTTCACCGCTAAGGGGCTGCTCGTTGGAGCTGCAGACAAAACAACTAAACAAAACCAAAAACTTTTTCCGTTTATTGCAAATCCGATCGTTTTCTTTATAAAATTATCGCATTTTGCATGTTTGCCTCATATCGTGCTGTTCTAATTACAATATTTTGGACTGAAAAAGTATCAAAAGTATTGATAGCGGTGGCATTCGGCCCAATTCATGTAAAACCTTTTAGAAATAACGCAACTTCATTCGCATGTATTGACTCGTAATGGTCCCAATCAGAGTACTAATTCATCCGAGCCAGATCTGAAGTTTAATTCCAAACCACGCGAGACATTTTCCCAAGATCGCTAAGAGTGGAAAATATTTCCAAGAAACACAATATTCATCTGTGGGAAAGTATTGATACCACTGGCAGACATTTGGGTAATTGCTGATACTGAATGTTGATAAGTACCTGATGATGTAATTCTAGTTCTTATTATTTATTATTTACATTTGATGTTGTTCACTGTCTAACGTCCCCATGCTTCACTAGAACCTAACTCTACTGTCAAACGTTTGACCCTCTTGATAATTCCCAGATTCATTTAGTTACTTCCTGTGTCACTCAGTGTAACTTTATCTGTCTGCTTTAAGAAAAAGTCATGCCATGTAGCTGTAAACCACGTCTGGTGTAAATTAGAGGTTTTCTGCCCATTTGCCACTTTTTTCTTTTTTTTTTGGCAACCACTTCGCATGAAGTCAGCATTCAATCAGTGCCACTCACCATCCTTTTCCCCTTAACAATGCCAAGGGAAAGTGCAGTATCCATTCAATCATTAAAATACGTATGTATGTAGTTGGGCTTTACTTTTTCACTCCAAAAGTTTAATTGACAAAAAAAGTAGTGGGATTGACATATGCATCACTGTGAAATCACCAAATTTTTGTAAGTTGATTTCAATGGCTTGCACTTACATAAATCTTTAAAAACGCTTGTTATTTGTGAATTTGCACAACATGAATGCACGATGCATGGGAACATATGTGAACATTGTGTGTGTTGATATCGCGAGATCAAAAAATGTGCAATGCTATTTGCACTGGGTACAAAGTCTCTGACGTGGAGAACCGGGCATATGGAAAAAGTCCCAGTGCTTTACAAAAGCGTGCATAAATACAGGGAAATATGAAGAAAATATAGCTGAAAGTGAACCAGACAACACTAACAGCATGGAGTGAGTAAATAATAAATCTGTATCTGTATTCTCTACTGAACGAGAAAGAATACGAGAGCGTTTCCCATCTCTGTTGCTTTTCACATAACTTTAAAAGTGATCCAATGTGATGACCTCCAAAATCAAAACAGGATTATAAGACAATTTTTTGGCGAGCCATAACTTGGCAAACGTGCAGCTGTGGGCCAACTATTTTGGAAGTTGGAGACATCTAATAGTGTGGAGCAGACCCTGAAAATGTCAAGCATCCAGCACAGACAGGATAGAGGGGATGACTTATGGAACTCATTGCATTTTTCAGTTACACCCTTTTTTTCCTCTTGTTTTTTTGCGGGCCGTGACCCCTTTTTAAAGCCTTCTTATCATAGCCACTAATATAAGCCACACTAAGTGTTGAGGAAACAGACGTGAGTCAGTGTGAAGTACATGCATGTCCAGTTTCACGTGGAACGCTGTGTTTGCGCTCCTCCGCTGAGAAGCTTGCCGACCATTTCTCCTCTCCTGTCACTCTCACCTGAAGCTTGTAATGGATTGCTATAACTAACCTCCTGCCTATCTCTCTCTTTGCATGTCTTTCTTCTGTCTTTCTGTCTGTAGGAAGGCGAAACTAAAAGCGTGACCGTTGTCCTTCTCCGTGAGGGCGGATCTCTGGGTTTTAACATCATAGGAGGAAGGCCATGCGCGGTAGGTTGAAAGCTGAGTGCGTCCAAAGTATTAAATCCCCTCTTCCCAACCACCCACCCACCTCTCTCTCTCTCTCTCTCTCTCTCTCTCTCTCTCTCTCTCTCTCTCCGGTGATCAACAAAGTGTCGTATGGCGACCCAGGAATGAATAGCACATACTGGGAGCACCACAAGCCCCCTCTGTACCGACTGACGCAGCTTAAGACAGTCGCGCATGTGTTTTCACGTCTGTGGATGGATGAACCGCATCTATCAAGTTTTATTGTGTTTATGTATTGGTCTGGTTTTGGCGGATTTGGCATGACAGATTAAAAAAAAAAACTATAATTACTTTTATGGGAGTTAAATCAGGGATTATGGCTTCAACCGCAGTTGTTTTGTCTCTAATTGAGGGGATTTTGGTGGTGAGGTAAACACAGAGGGGTGGAAAGGGTCTCTTATCCCAGCAAACCTCTCTCACAGCCACGCTTTGCCTCCGGGCGCGGAGGTGAAAGTCATTAATGATGCCACACGCTCTGCTGAGTGAAGGGTTGAAAGTATCAGCACTACTTCTCTCTATCTTCCATACATGGGGCTTCTTTCTGCAGGAAAGGTATTATTCCTTATCCCATTTGCATTAGCAGGCCTCTGTTTTTTTTTTTTTTATCCCCTTTATTTTCCACAGCCGCAGTGACGCACGTTTCTGAAGTGACATAGATTATCTCGCTAAATGTTTTTATAGCGGGAAGTTATAAAAAGAGCTGCACATTTAAGAGAAAGGAGTGTTTTTCCCCCCCCGGCCGAGTCAAGCCACGGTCGCGTAGATTTGCAACCTGCCTGGCTGCCGTGACAGCTCCATGCATCATACTCAACCGTACCACGTTTGAGATAATACTCGTCTTTTCTCGGCCTGGCCTCAAATCAGCAGGTTGTGTAAGAGGCTATTCATTAGAGTAGAAATAGCTAATATCCCATCGCCCTTTGACACGTGCGTTTCATGTGGCTGTTACCCGGGTACGGCTTGGGAAGCGCAATCAGCTGCCCGGTTTTGTGGTCTCTCGACGGGACTAGTTTAGTTTGTCCACAGTTGAAGTGGTGGCGGTCAAGCAAATCAGTAAGCTGGTTGAAGAGCAAAGTGTGGGAACGCTGCTCACAATGTTCCCCAAACGCACATCGGAACATTGTGATTGGTGCTCGTTTCAGGCAGCATGTAAAACCAACAAGAGCTGAATCAGTCGGAGATTGTCTATAAGGCACATAACTAACTGCTTTCAGGCTTTTTTCTTAGCGCGGGTCAACTCCCGAGGCAAAGGAAGTATCGAAACCCTAAGGACATCTTTCGTCTTCTGGCAGCAGAAACACGACTATGATTTCAAGAGAAAATGGAAAACGTTTGTTGCGTTTGGGGGCCTGTTTATGCGACAATGGTGCTCAGAGCAACGGACAACAACTTTTCTGAATCGCTGCTCCTGTGCATGTGCACCGTGTGTAATAAATACTTCTGCACATTGTACAAGTAGATGGACAATAACAGCAATACTGGCTTCCAGAGTGTCATGACTCCCAGTACATAATCTTCTAGGACTTGATGGTTTTATAGTTGACAGTCACCGTAATGACAATCATGGTGTGTGCATTAGGGTGGTCCAAAAAATCTCACTCAATAAATCATTGATAGTACTCTTTTATTTTTTTTAATTGGGCTTTTAAATTTGGAAACTTTACCATATTTTGGGGGGATTTCTTTTTTTTTTTTTGAATGACAACTTTCATTGCAAAAAACATTCAATTTACTGGTGGAGCAGTTTAACAATAACAGCTTATATAGGAAATACATTGCAGATTGTTCAGTTCAGTGTACAACACTCCTTTATTGTCTATGAATTGAATTCTCTTACTCTACCGAAATGCATAATTCAACCAAATTGCTTTGAATTCTGAATCATACAGTGTATTTACAACATTTCCAAAACACATTTGTTTGTATATATAACTATGGAATAAATGGGATAACATTTCATGAGTGATGAGCCACTTCTAAATCGGAAGATATTGAGCAGAAATGTCATACATATCACGAAAATGGTAAAAGGTATACATTTGGGGTACCATCATCAATATTAATAACTTTTTTCTTTTTGCCTATGTTTGGACCACCCTCGTGTCCATATGAGTATCTGTGTAGTCAACATTGTTAATTTTCTTTAGCGTATTGTTTTCTGTGCGCTTGTGTGTGTGGTTCCATTACACAAACAACCAACAGAGCCAACATGTGGCCTCGCATAGGCCTGGCAACTACATCTTTCACTGGTTCTGCTGTTTCCATATGAACAGACATCGTTGCTGTGCAAACGCACGATTTCTTCCTGAAACAAAAATGCAAAAACAATGAATTTTCACTTGAAACGTTATCGTGCCATTTTTCTGCACAGATGAACATGGTAATTGGATGTCAAGCTAATAGCGCTTTTACACTGCATCAGCGCTTAACATTGTTAGCCACATTCACCCGTTCACTGTGTGTGAAGGCAGCTGCCATGCAAGGCACTTAAGCCATCTTTTGGGAACGTTTTGCTCAAAGACACTTTGACAAATGGACAGATGGGGGATCAAACCTTTTAAAGATGACTCAACTTCAACAGAGCTATAGATATATGCAATATAGATGCAATATAGATATAAGCCGATATGAAAAAATGGCTGTTTCTTCGTTTTCTAATGAAACTCATGTGAACATACAAGTGATAGTCTGGTGAATTGATTGAACGTAAATATACGTATGCATTTATGCAGCTATACATCTGATAGATATGCTGTAATCAAGAGAAGTTTTAAGAAACACTGAGAAGACAGTAGTTGCTCGTCTGACTTTGAAGTTATTCGGATGTTAGTCTGCTCTAAATTTAGATGCTGGGTGTAGAGATAAATGCCTTTCAGTAATCTGAGCTGCTCACCTCACTGTCACACCAGAGAGACTGTGGGCAGTGGATTGTGTTGCTTGGCTCCTTAACAAAAAACTTTGGAAAAACCCGGATTCTATCCACGTTCTTGGAAATTCTGTGATACTTTGAAGCAGCCTTTCGGCATGCTGTTGAACAGACACCAATTGGCAATGATTTTATTTTATAAGAAATAATGACTATTTTTGTTGTTATCAAATAGGGCCACACAATGTACTGCAAAATGATCACCATCCGGATATTAACCAAGGAAAATTAGCTGAATACAACTAAATCGGCAAACTGTTTCATTTTTAAAAGGCAGCGGCGGGCTCGTGTTATTGAGATGTCCAAATCCGAAAGCATAAATGCTAAATATTTATTCATTACAAGTCAGTCATATTGCGATTACTGTACCTGCCAACATTATAAGCATTAAATAAGGTAATATCATGCAGCCCCAGTGAACAATGTGATGTGTCAGGCTGGGTATGGAGGAAGAAGAAGGATGTGTGCAGGGATTTATCAAACTACATCATCAAGCTGAGCAAGAGGAACGCTACCGATTCAGTCATGGCGTCTTCGGAGCCACCATCCTGCACTCAAGTCGTTCTGTTTACGCTGCGTCACGTCATCAATAAGCAAGTCATTTTTAGAAGGCCGAGAGAATTCTATAACGCTGGGTTTATTTGGTGCTAGTGAACCAATTGAAAGGCCGCTTTGCCCGATTGAAGAGTATTATTGAGAAAATAATTGCACTTGGACATCCACAGGCTTCCCATTTTTATGCTTCTGCCATTCAGCTGAAAATAATGCTGTAACGTTTTCCACAGGATGACAGTGACAGCACTTCAAACGAAGGGATCTTTGTATCCAAGATCATAGAGGAAGGACCGGCGGACAAGGAGGGAGGCCTTGAAATCCACGACAGAATAATTGAGGTACGTGACTTACACTGTTGTGCCTCGTGAAAATAAAATAAAATAAAAGTAGACGTGCTGTAAATGGCTGTCTGGCAACACAAAGCCGTCGCTTCAACATCGTGAATATGTTGGCGACCTCTGAGCTCCGGCTGGAAGCAGCGAACGTGACACATCAAATGTGAATTAGCATTTTTGGGACTTTGGTTTTCTGGCTTCAGAAAGTAAATCCTGCTGACAGCAAACGTTTCAACGTATACTTCCACCAATCAGCACTCAGGCAAAGGCTTTCTTAAGTGGGGCAGCGCTGCAGATAGGTCGAGATAAACCTGAGGCGAGGCTGTCTGTCTTGTCTTCAGTTTCCTCTGAGAGAGAGACAGAGAGAGAGAGAGAGACAGAGAGAGAGAGAGAGAGAGAGAGAGAGAGCTAGCGAGAGAGCTGTGTGGGTTTTCCTGCTTCCTAGCTAACAAATCCTTTATGACAGAGCTGCCGCGTAGCATCCTCCTCTCGCCTCTTAACAGAGCCCACTGCGGAAAGGCCGGCTCACCCCGAGGTCAACTTGAGGGATGCGCTGAAAAAACTCTACATCACAAAGGTGGCTTTTATAGAACAGTTGAAAAGCAGTGCCTTGCACAATGGCTGTATTGAAACAGAGAGGTTTGCGCGGATTACTCGTGTGTATTACCGCGTACCACAAGAGGACAAACATGGTTTGTCGCCGGCTTTATAGTCAAACCTCAGTGAAATTGCCCTCAGAGCATTCTGACCAACACATTGCTCACAGAGCTGTTTTGTGGAAAGTGTTTACACTAAAAAAAGAGAAGACTCCCAACATTTGGTTTCTGTTGATCACTCTATCCTGTCATCCCTGCTGTCGAACACGAACTACAAACAAAAAAACAAAGAGAATCGCCGCAAGTCTGCTGGCACAAACTGTACAGCGACAAATGATAGGCTAGTCACTAAAGCAGCGCTGACTGAGCCGTGACCCGCTAGTCCTCCATTACAGTCTCTTCAAGCAGCACAATCAAGTGTCTCAATGCTTTTTGCAACTTGAGATTCGTCATGAGATCTTCAGACAAAAGGCAGCTTGAAGCAGCAGTTTCCTCGGCTCTCAGAGGCTCTCAGAGGCTCCAGGCCAAACTCGACGTCCAAGTCGGCGGCCGTGGCTAAAGTTTGGTGGCGCGATCCGGATCCCTTCCTGTCCATGCAAAGGCAAGACAGTGAATCCCAAATATCTCCCATTGGACAGCAATGTTGTGTTAATGTTGGTTTGTTTGATTCGATTTTCCTTTAAAACCTCTTGTGACAGAGATGTGAGGCAGATGAAGTGGATAAAATGCACCATATAAATGTGTCTTTAAACTTGTTTTGTTTGATATGGTTCTAATGAAGCCTGGCACAAAGGCGTTGTTAATGTGCTCCATTCGTAGAAATATAAACGCTGCTATCCGCACCTACAAGCAGGCCGAGTCTGTTTGAAAACTGTGTCTTGGCACTACTGCTAACAAATGTGGTACCATTAAATTAAAAACCTCATTGAAGTCCTAATGCGGTCACTGTAAATGCACTGAACTCTGGACCTAATATAATCTTGCACATTATACTAACTGATGTGCATATCTGCCATTGTTATGAGTCCTTGATACATTCAGGAAGACTTCGGCCACGTTTCCACACCGTTTTCAAGTGAAAGCACAAAACCTTCGTCGTACTTGAACAATAAGAACAATGTTTTCCTCCAGAGTGTCATGACTCCCAGTCCATATTCTCCTGGGACTAGATAGTTTTAGGGTTGAATCACCCGGAATAGCAACCTAACTTGGTCTGTCCATATGACTGTCCATGTACTCGCTGCCGGTGTGTTCCTAACTGTTAAAAATGTGACCGTAACGGGTCAAACCAATGGCAAACGTGCATGAACGTAGCAAAAAGCTTAAGTCGAGCACATTTGTCACAGCTTGTGTTTTTGTTCACGTCTATCATTGGATGTTGAAAATACTATTGAGAATGCAAAGCAACCTGGTGGAGACTTTGTTTCAGACCAACGAATCACTCCACACTGCCTAAGATAAGTAATTCAAAGTAAATTTACGAGTTTTCCAAAGAGAGATTTGCTCGTACGTGTGTCACCGCAGCTTTAGTCCCATGCGAGCACACTGAGGCCTGGTAACCTTCTTCATGGGGCCTGATGTTGTTGTCTGTGGTTACTTTTGAAGGCATCGTGTGTCCTTCATCTTTTGCAGAAAAAGAGAACACAGATTTCGCTGTAGGATAACACCACACTTGTGTTGGAGCTCTTGTTTGCAAAGACCCGAAACATCTAAGTCGAGAGGACGTGAAGAGCCCTAGGAGGTGGTAAACCATCTTGTCTTTTCATCGGGGAAAGAATCACCAGGCAGAACCCAACAGAATAAATCACTCAGCCATTGAAATAGTATAAATGTATAGACAGTTCAGAGTTGATATTTGACATTGGTGCTTTTCATCAGTTGGGAAACCCGATATTGGCGGTGGTTCATGTTTCGAAGAGTCCTTCTTTGTTGAGTGGTCAAAGCAAAAGAGAGGAATAAAATATGCATGTCATGTTTTTTCAGTCCTCGGTGACAAATGCAACGTCATGACACAATTTTCAATTGTGTGTATCTTTAACCCCAGGTGACTGGATATGTAAACTTGTGTATTTCCAGTGTCGAATCAAGGGAAATCAATCCCTAAATGCCTGAAGGCAGTTTCATGTTATGAATTTGTGGGTTGAAACTAACCACTTGTGTCCTATTTAGTACCGTCAGCCACATATAGTGAGACATCTGTGATGGTTACGAGTTTGTTTTTGTGAAAAGATTACAAGGAAAACTGTTTTTAAAGTACACCATGTGCCGATTGAAAGCATCTTGAGAAAATAATGGAGTCAATCCACCAAAGATGTCAGTGTTTTTTCTTTTTTGTGGTGATGTGAGTTACAAAAGCAGCTTTTTTGAAAGAAAGAAAAAAAGAAACTATTCTTTTTCATCATGGTTCTTGTTTCTCTTTTCAACCCCCCCACTCCCACCCCACCCACCACCAGTATCAGGTTGAGCCAGTTTGAGCCAAATGTGAACATCTAAAATAAAGTTTCTAGGAGTCTCAATCATGTTTTGGCATATTTCAGAAAGGAGTTGGATGTCAGGCATAGCAGACATTTCTTTCTCTGGTTACTTTTTGGGTTATTTATACAAGAAAATTAATAAGATAGAGCTAAAAGTGAGATTTCTATAGACTTTTTCATTAAAGTTCAATGTCTTATTAACGTGATACAGTTTTGGGCAACGAACCTTGTGTTAAAAAGTGTTTTGTAACAGCAGATGCTTCACCTGGGAGATTACAAGCATTTATCTCTTTAAATTAGTTGTTGGGATTAAAAATGGCAAATGACAGGGAAGGTAGGCATTTATTTTGGATCGATACAGGAAGTTTTTCATTGTTTCAGCAGAAACAAAATAACAGCAAAAAGCAATTTTTTTGCACACTTTTTCATGCTTGGATGTACTTAAATGAAATGATTCAACTCAAGTAATTTCCAGCAGTGTGTACTGATGAGTTTTCAGCGTCGACGCCCTCATTTTCCATTCCGCTGCCAAGAAAAACGTTTGCCTCTTTCCCCCTGCGTTGAATCGGGGTTTACAAGCCTGCAGAGGCCATCGTTTTGACAGGCTGGTCCTGCCGCGGGGATCAACTGCTTTGCAAAAGGACAATCATATTACACGAAGCAGCGAAATGCTCATTCACCTGAGGAGGCTGAGAACGGCGGCGCTGTCGACAGCCGCCGAGCCGTTTTCCCCTTCCTGCAGCCGATGTGTTAGTTCCAGTAAGTCTATATGGATGTAACATGTACATGATGATCTGCGGCCCGTCCTTCTATAACAGGCTCTTAGCGGGGGAGTGTCATAGCAGATGGCTGTCCTCGAGCCGAGCTGCGGACTGGAATGAATCAGCACATGAATACCTCCTTGTTCAGACAAACTTTTTTTTTTTTTCTCTTCTTTTCCTCATAAGAAAAACCTCAAGCTCATGTTTGCTTTCGCCAGCCCGTCCGCACGCTCGGAGTCTGGGCGTGTTTGTGCCAGGACTTGATAAATAAGTCGGTTGTCAGTGTCTCAGTGGGGGTCTGCCTGCACTGCAGACCGAGGCCCAGGCGCTACTCATGTCCAATCAAAGCTGATCGATTGATCATGGACACGTTTTTCCTTCCCGATGATCCCAACGTTACACTTCAAGGCTCACTTAGCAGAGCTGGAAGGCTCTTACTGCTGAGTGTTTCCCCACATAAGCAACCTCGTTCTCCAAGCTTCCCTGCCTGTGCAATCTGACTAAACCCTAATGTCACAATCCCCAGAATGCCGGTGGCTAAGCTCTCGGGCTGAAGAAGGGGGGAGTTTTCTGTGTGGGCTCCCCGAGTGTGAAAATAGGAAGAGAGCAGAGACGCCGGGGCTGCTGTTGTAAATGTCACCTTGTAAATCCTCTGCAAACATTCTCAGGTCGCAGAGGCGGAACAGCAACAAAGACTTTAAAATAAACTGACATTAGGAGCCCACTGCAAGCTTTTTTTTCTTTTTCGTTGGAGGTGGTTTTGAAGGTACATGAATACAAATGAATAAAGATCATGTTCATGATAAGACCTACATCAAAGGAAATTCATAACCTGTTTCATGGAGGTGCCCCCCCAATTTTTGAAAACTTACACCTTTTTCAAAAAGTTGCCTTTTCAGTGGCTCGGAGCACCATTGTCTAATAAACGGACGCCCAAGACGCAATAAAAGTTTTTCATTTTTACCTGAAAATGTCATGTAAACATGGCTTGAGTTTGATTCCCCTAGTGTACCAGTTATTGCCAAGAAGCATTGTCGTCATCCAATCCAGAGATGTTCAGACTTTGGCTTGAGGGCCGACCGCAGACCAATGTTCACTTTTATTTGACCCACAACAAATTTCAACAATATCATGGATTATGGCTTGATGGTATTGTACTTCGGTTTCAGCACGAGGTGGAGCTTGAACAAGATGGAGCTTTTCCAAACAAAACTTGCTTAGAAACGTCTGACAACTATTTTAGTGCAAACTTCCTGAATAACTAGATGAAAGTCACGTACTGAACACGACTAATAGTTCTGAGTTATTCAACAAAATCAAGACTCTCAAAGAAAACTGTTGCTGCTGGTACGCACCAAACACACATTTCCTTTCTCTTTGTGTTAGTTTATAAGAGCTGGACATGATTTAAAGCTATAATCGATGTGCTAAAATAATCTTTTACCATAATTCGAAGGGTGTGTTGAAGTGGGCCAAGTGGGAAAAGCCCCCAGCTAACTCTGGATGTGTCACCTGTTGGAGGAGTCTTTCTTGATTCATTAGTTTCCCCCAACAAAACGGGCCGATTAAGGTGGAAAGACATTGGAATTAGACAAAATTGCCTGAATTGCAAAGTAAGCTCCTCTAAACAGTCACGTCGGAGATTTCCACCACCTTATTTCCCAAACTCATTCCAATCGATCTCCCCGAGCTTGAAGCTGACGTTAACCGCATCCTAGAGGAATTCATTTTATTTCAAGTGAGCTGTAGGCTGCAATTCTCTTCGAAGCGCCGCACCTGCCTTTTCTTACTTGTCAACTAGTTGTGTGAGTTGCGAGGTTACCCACAGTGAGGCACTAAACACCTCAGACCTCCCCCGCAGTTCCTCAAGTGTCAAGTAGTCACCAGGCGAAGGCTGGAATGAAACGCCGCCAGATCGCTGTTTGACTGACAGCAGTGTGGAGCGAGCACAGCCGCGGGGCCGCCATCTGAGGCGAGGGCGAGGGCGAGGGAGATGTCGGTGGAGTTAGACGCAGATGACTGTGTTTTGTGGCTCGCCCTTTTGTTTTTGCTCTTTCAGACTTTTTATGCTCCTCATATCGAAAAGATCCTCGGTTCAATCATATTTCAAGACGTTTCTGAGTGCATTCGAACATGTTCAAGGTTAAGGAGGATGGTGTCACTTCAAGAAAGACTCTTCAGTTATAAAGCTGGTCTTTCTACTAAAAATCTGAACATCTTACATTGGCAGCAGTTTTTTTTTTGTTCCATAAGGCTACATCACATCAATCACCAGTTTCTTTCCAAACTGATTTTCAGACTTCAGTAACCTCGGTCAAACCTTGTGTTTCTCCGGCTTCTCGTCGCAGTCAAAGGAATGTCGACCTCCACATAAGCGAGGTCGCGACCCCAGGTCCTCCAACCAGGACCTTCCTGGTCGAGGCTCAAAAGTTAAAGTGACCATGCTCTGACTGTTGTGGGAGGCCGCTTGGCTTTGGAATGATGAGTCTCGGATTCCACTGCTGTCATTTAAAGCAGATCTTAAAACTCATTTTCTGACAATTTTGTCATTTTACTATTCATTTGGGTTGTGAGGATTGGATCTTTTGTATGGTGATCATCTTAAGATGACTTGGAGCTATGTCAATAGAAATGAATTAGAATCATTAAAACAGAATTTCTTTTTTCCATAGTTTTCTATGAATTAAAAAAAAGTAATTAAATCTGCCTTTCTTACTCCGCTCTCCTCTCACGTGAATGTTTTTAACTTTAGTTGAACTCTATTAGCATTAGGCTGTTTTCCCCAAATAATTTCAACTTTATTTTCATATCCAATTTTTATTTTACTTTAAACATTTTTTACAATTCTCCAACATTTGTGCTCTTAATACAGTTTCTTGGTAGACTCAAATACATTTGTGTTCACATGTGTCTTTGGGACATCAGTGCATCAGTGTGTTCACAGGCAGTTAAATGATTAAAACATGGTGGCGTATCGACATCGCCTTGGCTGCATCATCAGTAGGATGATTAACTGTAAAGATTAACACATTGTGGAGAGAATTGTGTCATAAAACCGGCTTTGAAGTGAATCTGAGGTGAAAGGTTCAGCTGTCTTACAGGCTCACTTTTTGGACTTGGCTGCTTGTTGTGTAATCTGAAGGTTGTGTGTGTCGCATGTCATCGGTTCATCTGGAACAAAAATCAAAATATCAGCCTTGTAACGGAGTGGCGTGATTGGCCGGCCTCCACTGTCACTAAAAAGTTGTCCGCAGCACATGGCATCCTCAGCAGGACATGTGCCAAAAGTTCCCCGGGCGTTATTTCTGCCCCACGGGGCTCTGAGGAGCAGACATAGAAGTTATTTCCCTAAGGGGGGATCACATGTTTGGCATTCTGAGGCAAGAAGCAGGCCTTTGTCAGGCCCTTTTATTGGATTTCGGCCCCTGCGCAGGCAGTGTGTTTATTCCCCAGATGGAGCCAGCTGAATGTGGCCCCGCTCTGTTACTCCCGACTGGCCCCGAGACGGGATGAACCCACCCCGGGCTAAGCGGGCCAATCCGAGCAGCGGGCCACATTCCTGTGCCCCCGTGGTCCAGTCAAGGCAAGGGAGCAGGACATTAAATCAAATCTAACTTTAAAGAGTCCATAATCAGCTTCTGGTGGGAGCCGCTGCCCTGTGCGGAGTGGGCTTTAAGAAGCCAGGACAAGCACATCTTTGTTTTCCGCTGCTCCATTTAGTGGGGAAGAAATACCTTTTGGAGATGGTGCGAGGTGAGCTTACGTCTCTGCTCCAGCCAGAAGGCCGCCCCTGTCGTCTTTCTTCTTCTTCCCTTCGAACTCCGTTTAAACAGCTTGTGTCCTCAAAGGCGAGCCGGTGCTTGATGATTTTCGTGGAGACGTACAGTCTGGCCTTACTGTAAAATGTGTTTGCTCTGCACCAACACGGCTCCCGGCAGCCGGCTTCCTGCTCGCTGGAGCTGCCGAGGCCCTGAAAAAGGTTTCAGACCAGACAGACAGGTGTAATTAAGGCCAATCTTCCTGCCAATCAATCAGTGGTCATGCGCAAAGGGATCGGCAACAATCATCTCAGGTTGCTCTGCCAGCTGCTTCTCATGTTGGCCCCTGACCCCCCCCCCCCCCCCCCCCCCCACCACCACCACATCCCCCCCACCCCCTCGAGCACAGACTGCCCACCGACTCCTAATTAACTACCCTCAATTAAACCCTAATAGGCTGATTAACAGACCCTTAGTTGTGCTGTAATGGCCCGTCGTTTCCTCCCAGTGCCCCTCTGAAACACATCCCGACCCCAGCATGTTAATCACCGCCCACTCTCTCTCTCTCTCTCTCTCTCTCTCTCTCTCTCTCTCTCTCTCTCTCTCTCTCTCTCTCTCTCTCTCTCTCTCTCTCCCCATCTCACGCTCTCTAACAGCACAGAGACGGTTTTAGCAGACTTTGAAAGCAGCGTGTTTCCGTCTGGCCGAACTCCCCTGAGACGGTTTCAGGCTGTTCTGAAGTAGAGCGACTGAAAGACGGTTAGGTAAACACTCAGATCCAAGGCCCCCGTTTACACAACATTTCAAGTCAAAATGCATCGTTTCTGCATTTCAGAAAAGCTTCGCGTTTACACAGCAATGTTTTGAAAACGATGTCTGTTTACATCGTGTTCATGTCAATGGACACCCAGAACGCTGCCAAGGTTTTCCATTTTCACTTGAAAATAATTGAATGGGGAATGAAGTTTGTGTCTGGAGGATCCTCACACCTGATCAATGCAAAAGTGAAGTTGCATCAAAGATGACCCTCTTATTTTATGAGTATCACCTAAGTGTTGGTAAACAACCACATTGATGCATCACTTGCGTGGTAAAAAAGTGAAACCCCCCCCCTTTAAAGTTTGAAAGTTCACATCCAATAAGCTTAAGTAAATTCAGCTGAAACATTGTTCACATTTTATGAGCATAACTACCCGTTCAGTGGTCTACCTTTGTTTTTTGATATTGTTATATTGACCTTGCTATGTATAAAGGTGTGTAAGAAGCAATCATAGAATAACAGAGATTTTAAATTAGAAACATGGACTCAGTTGTAGCATATCACTGCAACTTCTAGCTATTCTTGATTTCAAAATTAAAGTATATCCTATACCTCTGTCAATACCAAGGCACTAACATCCATACAAAAGATAATTTGTGTTGTTTTCTTTTGAATGGTACAAAAACCGATCACGAGGCATTTCTCCATTGACAAATTATTCAGATTTAATGTTCCTTCACTTTTGAACCTGTTTTCAGTTGTAAATGACATGTCCTTCAGCCTGTACCTCTGAAGTGCTCTTCATGCTCGGCAATGTGGCACATTGTGTTGGTCTTGGCAGCATCGCTTAACATGATTTTGTCTGAAACCCTTATGTAACTGTACGGCTTGAGAACGCTTATTGTGGCATGCCGCGTCCTTCAGCATTACTTCCAAACTGTTTGGGGAAAACATTTGAGCATGTCCAAAATATTAGGTTGAAGAAAAATAACTAATGAAACACCTCCCAACTCTTTGATCCTACTCAATTATTTATTTATTTTTTTTATTTATTTATAGTTTTTGCTTTGGTTTGTGGAATTTCCTTTTTTCACGTCGGCTTCTTGTTGTACATAAAGGGCGAAAACATGTTTTTGTTAACTTTTAAATTCTATACTGTTCATGAATTAAGCAGTTAGGCATGTTCGAGAATATAATAACAACAAATCATCACAATTTACATGTACAGTACGTATTTAGGCTCTGGCCAAATGTTTTGACATCTAATCAGATGGCGCCTTATTGATTGTGTTGTCAACATGTTTATTAAGTGCAGGAGACAGAAGCACAAAAATCAAGGAAAACTGATGAAGGCTCCGTTTATACTACGTTTCAAGTGAAACACATTGTTATTGCCTTAGAAATCAGTATATGTATGTTAATGTTGGCCAGTAAATAGTAATAGGAACTGTAGGAACTGCAGTGAAGTTGGTCCAACAATTTAGAATTTGTAGAATCTATCACAAGTCCCTCTTTCATGAAAAGTATATTGCACATGTTGATATCTCAAAAAACTTCCAATATATTGTACAACCCTAATAAACATGTCTACCTAACAGACCTGGGCATCATAAGGCCCGGGAGCCATATGTTGCTCTTTAGCTCTGCTTGACCGGCCCTCAGGGTGGCATTACGAATCCTCAATCAAGTGATTTTTTACTATTATTGACTTTAAGAAATCCCATACAAGTCGTAAATATTAACATAGCAACTGGAGTGTCCACCTGATTTCTGTTCTGGTGTAACAACAGTAGCCAAACATGTCAAATGGTTGCACTGACCTTAAAACATTGCTTTACAACCTGGGACTGGTCTAGTCAGTTAAACCAGCTGTATTGTAACATGTACAGTAGTTGGTTATTCCACATTTGTCACATTGTGACAAAGATGAAAATCAACTGGGAGTGGGCGAGGGAGGGGGCGCGTCATACAGGGAAGTCAATTAGGCATAGCATCTGACTGCTAAGACTCAGTGGTCGACTCCAGAATAAGTCACCATATGTTGGCATGTTTGTGTCCCTGTTTGAGTCTTGACAGTTTCATTGCATACAGTAAAAGTTCAGTCGAACAACTCGTACGAACTGGATCCCCGCGCCTCTGTTTAATGATGTGGGGACTTTTGCGGCGTTATCCTGCAGATTCCATCTTTGGCTCGTCGGCAGAAGCCGCCGAGACGCTCATATTTGCTTCTATGGAAATGACTGTGTGCCAACGGTGATTGAAACCCAGATCCAGCGTTTGGTCCGGAGGCAGATTAGAAGCTATAGATTTTTGCTCATCAATCAAAATGCCATGAGTACGCTCGTCCTCCTCTCATATGGAACCATTACCGTTGTTGCTCCGCTGAGATGATGAAGTGGACTTCATTTCTTTTCCCACAGCGCTTTGTGACTTTAATCTCCGCTTGCTGTTAATCACCTACAGTAGCATTGATTCCTTAGAGTGACTTCATCATAACACGCTTTCTGTCTCCTAAATCACACGTCTCAGTTTTTTGGATTCTCAAGCCATAAAAGTACAAGTCGGGCTACAAATATCGTTGGCAAGAAAATAAGGCTGAGTCCAGGTCGAACCTAAGGATTCTATCATTAATTCTAGCTGTCTCCTACCCTGGGGGTACTTTGTATTCTCTGGGAGGAGAAGGGGACATACCTCAGGTTGCTGCCCTCGCCACAGAGCAGGCCTCGACCATCACGGAGCGCATGATGGATGTGCTGCTGTGCGCTCTGGATTGCATTCACCAGACTGTCACTCTCTTATCTGTGCTCATTGTGAATGACCTGGCCCCATACGTTCGATCCGTTGGGATGAGAGCGATCTCTCTGCCCATTCCCAAACGTATTCTCATTATGTGCAATTTTTCTTTCCGAAAATATTTCAGAAATGTCCTTAATTGACTGGTGTTACGTGTGTGGGCCAACTGTAACATTAGAATTCTGCTATAGCAGTTCTCATGTTTCTTCTTAGCCACAACCTAATAAAACGCTTGTGTTTTATTCATGTATTAAGGCCATCTAACATTTAGGCCCCATTTACATGACATCTCAAGTGATAATGCACTGTTATTGCATTTTCGATTGAAAAAAGATTTGGCTGTACATGGAAATGGCAGAAACACTGAAAATGATGTTGTTGGCATGCCAGGCCACTAGTTGGTGCTGTTGGTTTTTATAATGAAACCACGCACCCACGCAGAGAACAATATGCTATAAACAGTAACAATGGCGAGTGTACAGACATTTGTATGGACAGACGACCAAGTTGGATTGTTATTATGGGTGACTCAACTATAAAACTTCCCAGGAGAATTTGGACTTAAAACTCTGAACGCCGCCATTGTTGTTATTGTCCATCGACTCGCACATGTGCTGAAACCTTATTTAATACAGCCATAGTGTGCATGGACAGTAACAGCGTTAGATAAAAGTTGCGATTTTCCTCGTTTCTACAGTGAAAAACGCAGTTGGAGCGTTTTCAAAAAGTTCCACCATGAGAGTCATTTTCAAAACGCTGTTTTCAGTCGCTTCTGACACTGATGTCCTGATAATGGACGCCCTAAAGGCAATGAAAATTTTCAGTTTTCACTTCAAAATGTTGTCAGGGCCTCAATTAATTTTGAAACAGAGTCTAAGACAAAATAGGACATTGTAAAACCACAATTTTACAGATTACAACATTTTTCTCAGTTTCAATCAGGCAGCTTCATCAGATTCAGGTGCAGGGAAATATTGAAAATAAAATGCAGGATGGTGGACTTTCTGCAACATAACCTACAAATAAGGGACTAACAAAATAAATGAAAAAAACAAACAATGCTGTGTGTGGGCTGAATTCAACACAATGCATGATGCAGATCAAGTTATTTTGATGGGATTTTTACCAGCAAAGAACTCACAGACTGCCAGTAATACGCATAGAAATAGTCAGGATTCTCTTCATGGTACCCATCAGTTTCAATACGTTGCTTTTGAAGTCTGTCACATCCTAGAAAATGCTTACTGGCCTTCTCAGCAAGGTCATTCTCAATGATAGTGTTTGGTTCGAAACAACTCTACACAAGATTGTGATGCAATCATCCCTGTAACTCCTGATTATATTCGATTCCTTTACTCTGAGTTCACTTCTGGTGTAAAGTTATCCAGTTCTGCATGTGGCTCAATGCATCTTTCCACAAGACTACGCTTGTTCGACCTACATGAAAGGACTGTCTGGAAAAAGCCTTTGCCATTTAACAAATGTTTAACCAAAGTTGCTATAGGCTTGTGAACCAACTGAACATTAGGTACACGATGTATTAATTATTTGTAGGCTTTTTTTCTTTTACACTTCTCATGATATTGTCATCATGTGTACTGCAGTACCTTCAGAAAGGAGTCAGTAGGAAGCTTTTTAGATGTTCTACTCACAGTGGAAATCTCCAATGAGTGTGATTCCACCTCTCACTCTCACCAGGTTACGCTCTTTCACAGCTCATGTGAAGAAGTGTGATTACTGTGGAGGCGTCTCTTATTTGGAATTCAAAAATAGCCACACAAAAAAAATGTCAACAACACCCCGAAGAACCATTAAGTTTGAACATAATTGTATTGTAAAGTTCTAGACAGGGTAAACCAGTGGTTCACACTTAAATTCAACCCATTATTTCTTGACACTTCGTCACTTAATAGGAAAGTTTTCCCAAAAGTGGAGCGGCCATGGCCCGCGCGGCTGCCAGCAGATGTTAGTTTTCACTTTGTGAGGCTCCATTAGGACTTAACAGATGCAAGGCGCACAGGGCTGACATCACCGTACATAATCGTCCCTCCTGTATGTGACAGATGTTCGGTAATGTCTGGGCTAATTGGAATACGCCAACACACATCGGCTTGTAAAAACTTTTGCACGTGTGCCTGAACTTAACATATTTGTGTACAGTAGTCCTGCAGCGCAGACTTAATCACAACAGCTGCTCTTTAGACTTCAAGACGTGGAGCAAACAAACGGGGCGATATAGCCTATTGGGATAAAAAATGTATCTATATATTATATTATATATGTGATTACTTTCCCTGGTATTAGAGACGTTTTGAATAGTTATCACGTATTTGACTTCAGGATCATTTGTGGATTTACCAATGCTGTGTTGAAATACCATTTTATTCAAACACTTTGTTAACTGAGGTGTTAACTGAAGTTATAAGGAAAAACAGAACTGTTGGTCACATGTTTTGTTGCCACTCATAAGGGGAAAAAAACACATTCACATAAATAACCCCTCACATTTTTGCAGAATTAAACAAAGTACCTAATATTAAGTCGTACAGTTTAAGTTGGTAAAATATTTCAGTTTCAGAGGATATTGTGTTATGATGTGGAACTTTTTTCCATGATAACTTTTTTATAAATGATGATAACTTACTTTCTAGTGCCATATTGTCATTCCCATGCATTTCTGCATATGTATGCATTAAACCTATTTTCCATTTTAAGAAATCAAAGGAAGAATGACAGGGAGAGCAATACCTTTGAGTGAAATGTATTGGCGAAAATACCTGACAAGATGACTGAGCCTCTGATCTGATTTACGTCATAACGTTTGTCCTGCTTCAGATTGGACGCAGAGATTGGGCTGTAAAAAATCAATGTCACATGTAACAAAGTTTTGAAAGACCAAACTGGATTTATTTGGATTGTTCTTTTATGACCTGCTGTCCACAACCTTTTGCACACCTCAGATAATCTGGACAACGCTGTGCAGGAAGCTGTCCTGTAGCTCGCCGCTACAGTCTGCTGGCTTCCGCCTGAAGCAAAAACTCGCCGCATCACTGCCGATATTTGCTCCAACTTCCTCATTACGACTGGAAAATGAACAGGGATGCCGGTAACTTGTTACTCTCATATGACCACTTTATTCAGTAACAAGTAATCGAACGTGTTACAAATTCTAAACCAGTAATCAGATTAAAGTTACTTCTCCAAGTCACTGTGCGTCACTATTGCAGCGTCCCGCCGGACGAGTTTCTTCTCTGTAAAGCCGCTTTATTATTAAACAGAACCGGGCCGCTCCTCGGTTCTCCTCCAAACGGACACTCTCACCTGACCCGCCCCCTTCTCCACTCTCAGCCAATCACAGACCAGCTCACTCTAATGGTGCGTTCAGGTGACCCACAAGAATAGGAACTAACAAACATTATCACAAAACCATTGCAACAAGAACACAACTGCAGCGATGTTACACTCTTTTTGAAATGCTCCTGGGTAAAAACATGTATTGGCAGGCCGCGTAGTGGTACGACCCGCGGTCAATATTCTAGTTTTAACGTCCAGATCAGTAGTTTAATAGTTCAGACTCTCCCCTGATAGCATCCGATGCATCATCAGTCCATGCGGATGTCGGGTGCTCTCCATTTTCTTCACGTTAATCGTGTATTGTTCTCTGTACATACGTCTGTGTAATTTCATTACAAAATCAAGCAACAGCGCCTTCCAGTGGCCCGGCATACTCAAACTAGCTTTAAAGCCCTGCTGTCAGGGTGAGTTTGTAAAAACAAATGGTGCAATAGCTATAGGAGAGGGTTTTTGGTTGTTTCACTGTATTTTGCATCAGGAGGTTTCATTAAAATTGACTTTATGTTGAGATTGTACAAAATTTTGGTAGAATTTGTTTGGTTTTGTGAAAATATAGACATTTTCATCACATATACTCGACGCCACGACAAAGAAAAGCTTCAAAGTTTGATTTTAAAGGTTAATATGGCACTAGCGTAGCAGTCTGGGCTGTATGTTGCCTCCGACACCCCTGGACTAGAGGCTCCGCACTGCGCGATGCGTACTGTAGGCGCAGCCTTAATCCTGACATTGCGTCCCCCCGCTGCCCCTCAATCCTTCTCATTCAAGAAGGTCTCGAGCTCCCCTCCATTCAGCATCCAATTAGCGGCGCTGGTGGCTGCCGCCGCCGCCGCCTTTTCTCATGCAAATGTGTGCAAATAGAAAACATTGTTCGTTGGCGTGGGCTCTCCCGTCTCTGTTACGCCGCTTTGCTCGGGCCTTTTTCTCTCCTTTCCCCCAGAGAGAGATGTTCCCTTTCAAGCGCTACCTCTCTGTCTCATTCAAGACTTCCTCTTTTCCTTTGACAAACAGCCCGGAGGAATGGTCGAAGCTGGCTCATTGAGCAAGTTTTTCAGGGACAGGAAGGGGAAAAAAAAAAAAAAAAGAGCAAAAGAGAGAGGGGGAGAGAGATGTTGAGCGAATGCCTCCCTCGCACATCCCCACTCATGTCTCTATTCATTTAGCTTTCTCCCTCCACTCAGAGGATGAGTTATTCTATAGCAAGAGGCGCTGCATGCTCACTGCCAATGCTCCCTTTTCTTTGAGAATATACAGGTGCTTTTCACTGCCAAGTGCACGCTTCTCTGCACTCTAATTCCACCTGTGTTTCAGCGCTGATACATGCCACATGGTCTGTCATCCCCAGTTTCAAAAAACTAGATCTGCAGGCTTGGCATTAATAGAAGCTGCCACAGTTTAATGCTACAATATTCAGGCCCCCATGTGTGAATACATCTTCAGGGGGGTTATTTCTAGGTGGGGGGGATGCAGAATTCCTGCATCTGAGCTCAAACTTGCACTTCTATTAATCCACTTTATTGAACGCACATGTTTAATAACTTGTGTAACCTTTTCGTCCTCTCTTTAAAAAAGGGTACACCTTGTACCTGGTGTCGAGCAAGTTGTGTCCACAAATTCCTGTGGATCCCGACACATGATAGGGCTCATGGTTCAGAGGACTGGGAGAAGCCCCGGGACCACCGGCTGAGCGCGCCGAGCCCCGTGCCAAGGTCAACGCCAAGGTGTCAATACAGATGCCTGTGCTGCCCGCCTAACAGAGGGGAGCTTTGATCAGCGCCTCGGTGGGAAGATGTAGCTTTTAATCAGAGAGGCATGCCGGCGGACGCATAGCGGCAGCCATTTTGTCTGCATCTTGGACCGAGATCCAAGCAGTCCCCCCCACCCCCCCACCTCCGTTCCTGCGTACTGGAGTTGAGCTCCATCACCGTGATTGATATGTGCAGGTGGTAAAGGATATCCCCCTGAGTGAGAGTTCCCAGCTCACTTGAAAGAGAGTATTTTCCCTCCTCGCCATCTTATGAAAACAGGAGTTTCAAAGCAGAAAGCCAAGAGCGCGGCCAAGAAGAGAAAAGGAGCTCTAATTTAATGTCTAATGTCTCTAATGTCATGCCGATCCTGGTCGGACAATAGGTCTTTGTGAGGCCATTGTAGGTCCCTTTCTTCAAAGGTTAGCTCATTTTTTTACTCTCGTGCTGAAGCATAAGCCGAGCTCCTTTGGACTCACTGGTAAAGACAGAGAAATAAACTGTTTTGTCATTACAGTTTCCACACTGTCTCTTCTACTGCAACATTTTCTCTGAAAACAAATGGAAGGAAGCTGTCAGTTGCTTTAAAAGGAAAATGTCATTGTGATGTTTTCTTGTGAGATGTTCTGGTTTATGTGTGGAAAGAGGATAAATAAATGTTTACTCTTGTTTTGACTTGTTTTCTGAGGAACGTTTCACACTGGGGTGTTTTTTTTCTCTCCACAAGTCAAGACTATTTTAACAGAGATTTCTGTGCGCTCAGACAAAGATAAGCTTTTTCGTGCGCCAGACTTTGACCTGCATTGTCCGCATGGGGACAAAAACCTGTGTCCCCATGAAAACGCTGTAGTTGCCATATCAGGCCTGTAGTGGTGCTATAACTCCCTAACAGAAATGCACCAAAAAAACAAAAACAAGATGAGAAACTCAAAACGCATACAACGGAAGTAATAAATGGAAGAAAAGAGTTTTGTGTTGAAAACTTGGTTTATAAAGGCAACAATTTACAAGAGAAAGTGGGCGTTTGTTGTGAAAGCCAGAACAAGTTTTGGGAGCTTCTGCAGTGTGAACGCAACCCTCTAATCCGCCGTTATTGTGTTGTTGGTTGGCATGGTTACCGGATGAAAGAAGAAGTCAGGCTGCGATGTCAGCATTATACTATTTTCTGTGATGGAGATGTAGTGGAAGGAACTCCTATGTGATGAAAAAAACAACATGTTTGAATACAAATAAACCTGTTTCTGTGTGGGTGGGACCTTATATTAACATATCGTCCCATCATATTGTGCGTAACAGTATTTTCTTGGATTTGACGCAAGTATCACCACAATACCTTCATACCATCTAACAGTATGTCCAGTACCAACGTTTTCAAAAAGTTGCATTTTCAGCGGCTCAAACCATCATTGTCAAGAAAAGGCATACGTAAAGAACGTTTTACAATTTTTACTTTGTCGTATAAATGGAGATTTATTATTGGTTATTATGCCTCCATAACATGATTTATTCAACACCAGTGAAAGGACACAAAAAAAGGGGTTTTCTATACTAAACTGAACTTAGATTTAGGATTTTTTTGCAGTATCCTATGTGAATCTTTAAGTTAGGAATTTTTCCAAAACGTGGACGATATTACCCTGTTAAATAATTCATGCTATGAACAATACATGAGAAAACCTTTCTGTAAAACCCCAAGGATGTACCCAGGAATAAATCTGAAAAGTTGAGGGTGAGTTAGTGTTGCAGAAGTGAAGGTTTCTGGCTCAGAATATGAAATAAACCTCAAATTCTGTCTTTAATATGACTTCTTTTTGACATCTTCTGAAGTTTCTCATGCTCTGAGCCAGAAATCGCCGATTCAGCAGATCTGGGATCCACCAAACTTTCCAGTTTTTTTTTTTCTTTTCCCTGCAGCATTTTGATAGTCATTTTTCTGACGGGGTTTGTTCTTATGAGTTTGGCGCCAGAATGGATAACTCAACCATTCCTGGAAACGAATTATAGCCAACATATTATAAATCACAGCCTTTTTTTTTTTCTTGTTCTTGTAACATTTTCTTTAGATCTGTGGGCGTTGCCATATTTAAAGAACAGAGATTTTATAATAGTTCTAAAATGTTTAGGGGTTTTAATGTATGTGCAGTGAAATATATATGAGTTACTTTGGCATCAATCACACACTTTCGTCAATCACATCCTTCTGGGTATATCAATATCTGTAAATAAGTATTGTGCTCGTCGGCAAATTCCTCAGTTCTCTGCATTGGTTTGTTGACTTGAAACAAGAACACAGCAGTCTTGCAAAATATTTTGCAAATTGATCTTCATCTGAAAGAGTTAAAAAAAACAAAAAAACATTTGCATTGATACCAAAATGCCAGAAATGTATATTTCTTCAATAATAGATGCAGTTGCGTATTGGAATCAAACATAGCAGTTGGAAATGATACAGTAATAAAACAAAGCAATACAATTGACCGGGATTTCTGACTTCATTAAGTACTGGCTCGGGTGCGTACTTACAAAAAACTTTTAATACAATTGTCTCAATATACATCATAAACCACATAAGAGATATAAAACTAAGGCAATGCATTTTATTCAAAGTATTTGACGCAATAGACTCATTTGATAAGAGCTCAGCTTCAGGTTGATCTTCTTAAGCAAATTAAATCTCATTCAGCTTTGCTCAAGGACAAGGTCACCGCCACTTCTCGGACATGACCCAGATTTACACAACATGTCTAGTTTCTCTATCACGAGGTACCACCTACCCTCGCTTGGTCTGAACATGCACTTTTGGTGATAAGAGATTCAAAAAAACACCCAAAACAAGTGGAAAATGCAGCCACCTGAGGCAGGATAAAGCTCTATGGCTTTGAAACCCCTTTATGGAAGTCAAGCTTGACACCTTGTTGTGATTTGGATCCCCAAATGTCATTATTTTTTGCATTATGCATTTACATATTTTCGTTCTGCTGTCCTTAAACAAGACTACCTCTGGCCTTTCTTGTAGAGAAAGAGTCTGAGAATGAGAAAGGCTGCTTTTAACACTGTGGCCTCTCTGTTCACCAGCTTTGCTATATCAGGCCAACAGCTGCTGTCTCTCAGCAAAGGCATGCTGACTGCCGGGGCTTGGCTTACTCACACACACACACACACACACACACACACACACACACACACACACACACACACACACACACACACACACACACACACACACACACACACACACACACACACACACACACACACACAGACCGGATCTTACACAAGGCCCTTTATTTTTGGGCTTATGACTTAGAAAAAAAGAGCACAACCCCTGCTCTATCCCTGACTTTCAGAGAAGAAATGAAAACATTTATTCATGTTCGACATGAAACCTTGAGTGTCTGCTCGGGCTTCCATGTTGCCGTCTTGGCCTTGGAGCTGGGAGGTTCAAACCAAGGTATTGCAGGTAAAGGGTGCACGTTGTGCTCTGAATTCCTTGAATCGGAGCCAAAGAAATGTAAGCCCTCTGACAGCTGTCCCTTGGCACATCAAGACAAGGCCCCTGTCTGATTTTTTTTGGGGGGGGGAGAATGACTTGGTTCTGTCTGAACATTGCAGCTCGTGATTCAGGCTTGTAAAGAACAGTCTTGCACAATCAGGGTGAACACAGCTGGGGTGGCCACCCATGTCAATCTCTGGAACATCTGTCGGCTTCTTGCTGTCTCGCCCATGGATGTGACAGACATTATCAACATGTGCAATAAAAACATGAAGCGCACGCCTAATTGTGCAAGCCAAGGTAAAATGAAGGCTCCTCTGCCTCGTCTGGATCTCCTCCCAGTCCCGTACCTCCAGGTAGCCAACTCGCTCCTGTGAGACAAGCCACAACCGCAGTACCCTGCAAAGGCATACTCGCCTTCCTCTCAGAAAAGCTATTTACCTCCTGTAAGACACATTTCCACTTTCAGAACTCACATGATTCAAACAGTAATTAGGAAATGTTCATGGCATGATGACCCCCCCCACCCCACCCCCCTTTCCCCTACCGAGTTCACGTTTCAGGTAGGGGTTAGAAAGAGAAGTGGTTCCAGACTGTTAACGTCTGTCACAGCACAAGTCGGAGCTGTGTGATTATTTTAGTGCAAAGGTCCAAATAAACCCCATGTGGGTCATGACCTCACTGATCTGAACCAAATGTGCTGCACTTTGTGACCTTTGTTGAAGGATTTACCGTGCGGAGTGGCTGAGTGCAGGTAACAATAGACAATTTTTTTTCCACCGTGGCTCTCCTCCTTCAGCTATTCTTGCTCTGAGAATTCCGGCTTTTAATCCCGCTCTGTCTTTCCATGAGTTTATTTGCACAACATCATTTGTCAGGGAGCCATCAGGTGGATTTTAGGACAAATATACAATTCCTTACTTGGGCCAACCTTTTTGAAGGCTCCTGGCAAATGTGTCCAGACAAATGCCTTCCTCATCGATCACTCTCCATTTGCAAGTGTTAGCTGAGTGGATACCGTTTTCACCTTGCCTGCGGGCACTTCCAATACCCAGGCGGGACGCCGACATGTATGTTACACATGCCTTGAAGAGGGCAAACACGCATTCATTTGTGCAGGATTTCTTTGAAGAGGCGAGCGATTCATTCAGTGGCGAAAGTCAACGCTTTTCAAACACATTGAACGCCTCAAGAGCTTTCTCCCCGCGCTTCTTTGCCGATGAACCATTTCCGCAGCCTTCGACAAGTCGGTCAATATTTATGTAAAGACGTACATTGGGGGAAGGCTGACGGAGCTCCGAACAAACATCTCTTTCATCTGGGACCTTCCTCTGACTTGGCTCACAGAAGCCTTGAAACCGTGATGGGGATAATCAGATGTCATGGCCTTTTTGTTCACTAGAGATTCATACATGGGAGACCAGGCATTTGCATGTAGCTTGCCTTACCCCCCACCCATTTGGGATGACAGTATATATGTTGGAAATAACTTGAGGACAAGAAAACAAAAACAGCTGTGTAAGAAATGCTCAACATCAAACTAGTCTCTAATTGGAAAGAGGCCAGTTGTATGATTCGGTATAAAAGCAGCATGACAAAGAGGTTGACTCATAACCAGCTTTAAATGGCCGTGATCTTCTGACTTGTCGTCATAACTAACATGATAAATAAGTCAAGCTCCTGGAAGGTTCTCATCTTAGACAGAAATATCCAGATGCGTGTCTATTATATAAACCTGGAGTGTATTGCCATATTATTCATTATACCTAAACCTTTATATGGAATTGGCCAATGATTTGCAGTAATCACAGCTTTCTTCAAGATTTTGGAGTGTTTCGGTTTGGAGACTTTGTTAGCCATTCATTTTGTTCCCCTCACGCATCCCCTCCACAAATTCATCAAAACATGCTTTTATGGATCTTGCTTTTTGTGCTTTGGCTCAGTTATGTCGGAAGACAAAAGAGCTTTCCTCAAAGTGTCACCGCTAAGTTGAAAGCATTGTATTTTCCAAAATGTCTTTGCCTCTAAATTGATTTTATACACATGTGGCAAAGAGTCTGATTAACGACCTGAATTGTTTGATCAAATATGTGGTCAAATATGCTTGTTCATATTGTAGTTGTGGACATATTTTATGATTGCATCCAATTTGTGCAAAAAAGGTGTTGTCTTTTCATCCTTCAGTATTGGACGTCTCCTTGGTTTACACCATGGAGCTGATCACGTAAAGCACATTTATAAGTAATAAATCCAAACTCAATTTTCATGCACGATGAAGCGGACGTTTTGTAATGTTTGAAGAAATAAAATGAACCTCGGCTGCTTTGTTCTCTGTACTGAAGAAGAGTGGGGATGATCCTGCTATTTGTATGGTGGTGAGTGAGAACTCAAGTGACCTGCACAACTGCGAGGGCTTCTTTAATGCTGAATAATGCTTTTGGAGCAACAAGGAAGAAGTTAGCTTTTAACAACATGGCTCTGTGGTGAGAGATTCTGGGTGCTCACCGAAAACTTTCAGAAACCACATTTTTTGTCAAGCAGCTTCTTAAAATGAACTTTCGTTACTTTTAAAACTACAATAAAGTATTCGGTGGCTTTTCCATACTCTTACAAAAAGACCGAGGAGACACAGTGAACCTGCATATGCATTTCGTTGGATGCAGAGTAAGTGAATCCCTGCGAGTGCAGAATGAGTCATCAGACATTTGACACGGAGAAACGGAGGGCAATTTGATGTGGAAGAATACAAAAATTATATTTTTGCACAGTTCCTCGCCACAAATTAAAAGGTCATGAAACAAGAAAACTATGCATAAGAAAAATAGATTTTTCTTTTTGTTTAATTTACTGGGAACTTTAAAAAAAGTCTTGGTGCAGTATAATGATGTGCATGCCTCCGTACCAACTCTTCCCATCACAGAAATCATTATGAGCGTCTAGTTTTTGACTTTCATTAAATTTCTCAACATTTGTCTTTGTGATATTTTTCAGTAAATGTCGACTCTCGTATGACTGAGGCCTCTGAATATTTCTTCTTTTTTTAGGGCTTTAAAATTGCTTAAAAAGCACAATGAGTTGGTGTTTTACCCATTTTTTCCAATATCTCGTAATATTTCTTTGTTTGGCAGTGCTGAGAAGCTCACGTTAGATACTTGGGATATAATAAGGAAGTCTTAGGGGTTCAAATCTTTATTTCTCTGCTCCCGGTAGTTTTCAAGTTATCATGACCTGTCCAGTAAAATGACCCCATTTACACGTTTTTCAAATGAAAATGCTGAACTTTTGTTGGATGCGTGAGTAGATGGACAACACCAACAATGGTGGCTTCTAGAGTGGCTCCTAGTCCACATTCTCCTGGGATTCCAAAGTTTTATTGTGACCTAAAATAAAAGCTATATCGCTTTCAGCATAAACAGAATTTTTTTTCAAAACATTGCTATGTAAACATGAAACTTTTCTGAAACAGAAGCACAAATCGATGCGTTTTCACTTACAACATTGCGTAAATAGAGTCTATGTCTTTTTCTTGGCAGTTCAAGGCAATTCAAATTCTTTGTCTAGACTCCCGTCTATAACCGTATATATATAAAACCATATATATACCATAATGTTTCTAAAACTAGTTGAGAGATGGTACTGCAGGATTAGAAAACCAAATCTTCATGTGTTGCTTTGCCCCACAGTATGAAGTCAAGGACTATAAAACGGCCACCGCTGGTACAGGTATGGCAAAAGGCTACGAGCTGAAATCGAGCGGTTTGAGCTTAGAGAAGGATCCACTTCACCATTAGAGGGACTGAAATGTTTTCTCAGAGGTTTTTGCGCTCGTGTGTGGCTGTTAAAAAGAAAACACAAAAATCCCTGTTCACAAATGTCCGTTGTGGTTTTTTGTCTTTACCTCTTTTACCGGTCCTGTGCTCGTTCTGTCTCTCTCTCTCTCTCTGTCTCTCGGCTGTGTTCTGCGGGCCCATGAATTAAATTACATGATGCAGAAACTCTGGGGGTCCAGACTGGAGACTCCACTCACTCAGCGGTGAGGGGCGGAGAAATAACTGCTCCCAGTTTGCCTTTTCCAAGACGATTCTGTGCCATCGTGCTGAAATGACGAGGTGCTGCTTTTGACTTTGAAAGCCTCACTCTCCCATTCCTCAACGTCCCTGTTGTTGCTGTTTGCGCAGATGGTTCTCTCCTCATCTTGAGCACACATTTGTTCTCTTTTCTCCCCCGCCCCCCCTTAACCCCTGATTAATCAAGTATGACTCGCCAAGGAAGAAATGCAACTCAGTGGTTTTGATTCCTCGCTCCTCGTCGGTGTGTCCAAATAGGGAATGTTCAGCAGCTAAATATTATGTCAGGATTGTAGGGGGAGGGAGGCGAGTGTCATCCTTTGGAAGCGTTCATGGTGAATGGTGTCATTGTTGTCTTACATTCAAGCCGGCTCTTGCAAAGCACAAGCTAAAGCAAGACCTTAGGGTTCCAGTCTGACAGGCACATGACATAGAAGTTAAAAGAAATACACGCTGGTAATGAAGTGCAGCCTCGTGTGATTTTCCCAGCATGTTTCTGTGGGCTCGCACCTCAGGACCCGCCATAAACCTAGCTGTTTTACATATATTGTGGGAAAGCAATGCCGAGTTCCAAGAAAGAGGTTAAAATGGCAAGAAGAGAGGAAGTTCATTTGGGGAGAGAGAGACGCTGCTCATGCGCTGCATTTCATCCACTTAAATGGGGATTACCGTAATCTTCAACCTGCATCTCCTTGGCCGTGACGTTGCCCTGCCTTGTCCTGTTGCGTATCCAAAGGAACCCCTCTACCCCCCGACCCCCCCCAAGACAAGAGAGTAAATATCAACACCAAGAACGAAAACTGCCCTCCTCATCACAAGTCATCCAGCTGGAACCAGAGCAGGAGAACTCGCTCGCAAACACATGATTTGCTTTAGTCAATTAGACCATCCGCTCAACAAAGCCTTTCTATATACCTCCTCAAAGAAATATCACGCCCTGGCACTGTTTTCGAGACTAATCTGTAAACAAGTCCAAGGCTAAGGGAAAGCATGTCAGGAGAAAGTGATCAGGAAGCACAAAGGGACAAAGACTTGGAGCTGAGATCCAGCTGCACCTGAGATGAATTACAGCCGTGATTAAGGACAAAAATGTTCCAGTGTCAAGCCTAATCAGTCTTTTGTTCGCATCCGAACCCCCACAGAAGTGGGGCGTGGAAATAGTGTAGCATATAATGCTGTAGGAATGCATCACGTAGACATTTGTTTTCATGACGCTATGAAGAAGCGAGTGTTTCAGGATCATAGTTGGGGAATTTGTTGATTTAGAAAGAGGCTCAACTTGCTCAGGATGGGGAAGGAGATATTCAGCTCTGAACTCTGTTTGGGTCTTCAGCTTCCTTGTCTTTCGGTCGGCTTTTTCATGATTTTCTGAGGGGATTTCAAAAAGGAAATGTGGATCAAATGGACTCAATAGATATATATACCTCCCAATAAAAGGTGGTGGTACGGAACATGAGCTCCCCTCTCTGAACGGACCCAACCCTCCCTAAATGACCATAAAGCTCATAAAACTAAATTGATGCTAAAACGAAAGACTTTATAGAAAATGGGACACATTCCAAATCAAATTCACTGTTCGGAGCTTGTGGTCCTAAACATTAGTGATTTTATTCAGATTTCTTCTACTGGTCATATGTTCATTTCAAAAAAGTGAAACTGGGTTAAACCCATAAATGTTTCTTTTTTGAAAAACGTTTGTGCATCAGTTAAGGTTTTTTTTTTTTTATTTATCTTGTGACGATTCAATAATCACTTAATAAAAAACCCCACTGGTTGTTGGTTGAGGTCACAGGTTTGCAGGACTTATTGATTTAGAACAAGCACAACTTGCTCAGTGTGGGGGATTAGACAGCTCTGGGGGAAATGACTCTCAAGTACTGTTATTGACCTACTTGAAAGGTTTTGTAATGGCGCGCCGCTGGAATGAGTCCTAAACCCTGAAATATGTCAGCATTCTTGCACTTCCTGTTCCCTTGTACAAACGTTGAGAGGTTTCCTGAATTCGTTTTTGTTGGATTTCTGAAATGAGGTCTGTGAATAAAACTGCCTCTTGTGGACTTTCATGTTTTATTTGCACCCATAATTTTCCAAAAGTTTTTTAATGAATGGGTGTGGGGGGTGTGGATCATTATCTTTCTCAGCAGGGACTACGCTTTCTCTACACGCCAAGTTGTCTCAATACACAGACTTTTTGCACACCCTTGATTTAAACAGTCTAACTTGGAGATGCATCCGTTTATTGCATTTTGACTCTTGTAGACAACTAGTTTTCTGCGACAGTTCCAAACACAATGCAAAAATCCCTTTCCAATCATGGGTATGCCAGCTTCCTGGTTGGCATGACTTTGGCTCTCAATGAAGCATCCTTTGTGCGAAGGAAATTTAAAGACTCTGACATTTCACACACTGACAAACTTGAGCATTTTGCATTGCGACGAGCCAACTTGTTGACATGTTTGTTAAACTGCTCAAAGAATTCCTAATTATACAAACAAGACTGTGGCTTTGTTCTCGGTCAGGACCTTGGCTGTGTGTCTTATTTTTTTAATTGCAGGTGGAGCACTTTTGCCACGAAAGACCCTGCTGACTTGTACACTGATTTGCTGGTGTGACATCACTCGCTTGTCAAGCCAGCACGGAGATCGTGTTGAGGTCCTGAAAAGAGCTTTGTGGACTGTAAAGCAAGACGGCACAATGGAGGGGATGGTATATGTCTGGTCACCGTAGAGAAGGCTTGAGAAAACATTCCTGCGCAGGTTCCCATCTGGAAAAAGGCAGCAGAGCCTTTTTGGCAAAAGAAAATATGAAGTAGACAAAGAAGGGAGGTGGAATTAAAACTCTCTCAATCCTGGCTGGTTAATTCAAAAGCCTCGGTGCCTGGAGGCTGTCTGCTGGCACCCTCTCCACTGTATTGCTCTAAGAGGCAGACCCCCCCCCCCCAGTTCTCCTTATTTAAGCACATCCAGTCTTGTCAAGTTTTTGACCTGCTGCTCACTTTCTGTCCCAGAGTTTCCTCTTTTGACCTGAATGTGTGGTCCATTGTGAGTGCGATAAAAGACTAGAAGAACAAGGACCACCGTAGTGAAGGGAGGCCTGCAGGCCCGCACCAGAAATATCACCATTTCCAGCATCATTCCTTTAATACTTATCTGCTTTGAGAAGTGGATTTCCATTAGCGCTGAATACTTTTAGTGGTTCAAAGCAGGCATTTCATGTTCTCCCAGCAAAAAGTTAGACACTTTACTCGTGTGTCCAGGACGGAACAGGCTTGATTGACTCTGCTGTTCTCATTAGGAAAAGAATAAACCTCCTCTAATGTTTTCCTGCTGAGAATATTGGACCTGATCCTAGATGACTAATATCAATTCAAAATAAGATATACGTATGATTAAGAACCTATTTACACAACAACGTTTCAAGTAAAAGCGCCATCTACACCTGCATGTGCAGAAGAACTATTTGATTTGGCTTTGGTGCGCTTGTGCAGTCGCAGCAATTCAGAAGAACTGCAATTTCCTCCGAGCACCGTTGGCTTGTAAATCGACACCTGAAATTCAACGCGGCCTGAGTGTGATAGGAATGTTAAAGAATATTAAATCACATTGATGATACTGTAATATTATGTTTCAGTTTAGTGTATTCAGTTGCTTAAAACGCCACATTTTTCAAAAATCAGTCATCACCTGTTTATTAGCAAGGTGCTCAGGCTTCCTTTTTTCCCGTGAAAACGTCTGACGGTAGATTAAAACACACATTTATTTCCTTGATTCTGTTTGTTTGAGTTGAACAAAACCTAGTTCTATTGGATGAAGAAATTAGATTTTTTGGCGCATTTTTTTGTTAAAAAAAACTAAAGTGTCCACTGAACAAAAATCATATTTTTATTTTGTAGCCATCTGTTTGTAATATTATATTGTATCTTTCTGGTGTTTAAAGTTACTCTTTGTATATGTAAAACTGATAAATGCCACATCAGCCTCTTAACACTTGATAAACAAGGCAAATCTTTAAAGTGATGCCTTCTTTTTTCATGTAACCTCCCATAGAGAATTTCAAGTGCTCCCCAAGCTTGAAGTCATTGAGCTTCCCCAGCTGGGTTAATACTGCATAGCACAATATTTTAAGATTTTAAAAAGTTTGATAATTATCAGATTTGACTGCCAGGGTGTCATAACTTCCTGCAGAGATTTGCTCGAGGCATGGTGGACAACATTTTGGACCACTTCCAGTTGTGTTTTGATGGCTTTTGACATACAGGAGGTGACATGACATAGGAGGTGGTGGAAAGGAGGTGTGAGAGGATGACTGCACTCCTCTGTCTGACAACACCGAGAACATTGTTTTTTCTGTTGTTTTTTTTAAACCCTGCCACGTGTACAGCTGTGCACAGACAAAGCTGTTGGGGGATTTGTCAAACTAGGCAGCTACGGGCCAAAATAAATCCAGTTAGGTCTTGTGTGGACTCGTGTTTGCTACACATTCTGCTGGTTAACGTCCACCATAGGACGGGCTCTTTATAGTCTTCACACCACATATGTGATGGGTCACACCATCACAGGGCTGATATAGTGTATTTTGAGTTTGTTAGGAAAGCTTTAAATGAGTGAAGCAGAGATAGCTTGAGTTTATTTAGTTCCTCTGCTTTGGGGAACGCATATACAACATTTACATGACAACTTTGTCAAGTGAAATTGAAAAACTTTTGTTGTTTTTGTCAAATACCTGGATTTTTAGTTCCAGAACAGTGACTTAGATGAAGTGGGTCGGGGCTAGCAGTGTCCGGGCATCAAAACAGGCCTGGCAGAGTGACCAGTCCGGCCTATTGGATGCCCTTGTAAAGTGTAAAATCTACGAGAATTACTTTCTAAAAGTAGTTGCTTTTTCTAACTTATTTTCTGGTGATAGCTCTGTTTCAATAAGAGTAGCAGAAATAACACAATACTTAACATTGAAGCCACACTGTGTTTAAGTTTGTGAAATCCTAACTGCTGAACGATGACAAGTTCTGCCAATTCTTTGTATTTGAACATTTTACAGTATTTTCCACCAATAGGCCTTGTGTAAATAAGACATAATCTAAAAACTGCACTGACTTTTATTGAATGTGATTGTTTAAAAAAATATATTTTTGAGTAAGCAAATCAAAATAAGTTGCCCAAATCAAATAAATCAAGTTTGTACACTCACATTTTATTGATCCAACCCAGTCTGATCGGGGTTGTATTTTCCCTGCCTTGTACTAAAACGAGGTTGCCACCCCCTGGTATGTCACAATAATGGATGAATGTACTGATGGAGGGATATCAGGTGCTTCATGTCATCTTCGATTTTAATATTTAGAGCAGCATGTTCAAACAGCGGTTTGTGGTTTTAAACCAAAGTATTTCTGGATGTTCTCCCTGTGAATATGTTTTTCTCTGAGTTCTCAAGCTTCCTTCCCCGATCCAAAAAGTAATTTATAAGCATTTGTTGGCTTTAGGAGTGTGTGCGAAATTGATTGTCTGTGTGTGCTCATGAATGATAAGTCCACAGAAACATTGCTTTGTGACCCCGGCCCATGAAATGAGATTTCAATAGATTTTGGTTATCAGATCATAATATGACACAGAAATTGGCTTTTTTAGTTTGGAAAAGGCAAATTAAATTGCCTACTTTCATTATGAAAGTTGTGATATTTCATCAACTCGCCCAAAATACAGAAATTACCCCCCCCCCCCCCCCCCCTCCTTTTTTAAAATTCTGTCTAAAAAAATTGTTTCAAAACACAATTATCCATCTCGTATCACTTTCACGGATATAAAAAAATGGTGAGAGAAGTCATGATTTGGCATCATTATTTCTGACTGATCAGAAAATCCTTGGCTGGTCCTACTGCACATCAACATTACTGATCAAAAATTCCTCAGAGTTCCTTCAAGCCACACTGGAGAATATTAAAAAGCCATTAAATAAAGCCATCTCTTTTGTAATGCAAACTTGTATCTGCAAAAGAGAGGCCCTCGTCCTGGCTAATAGGAGCGCTGTGGATAATCTATGACATATCATGTTTAATTCCCAAGCCCAAAGCCATCTCTGCTTGAGTTCCATAAAAATGTCCATGCTTGTACATTTTGCCGGTTACTGGATCCTAATATGTCAGTGGTGAACTTGGCAAAGGATCTTCGTCGCGCTGTATAACAGATCCGCAGCCATATTCATTTTCTTCCAGCTCACATGCTGACTCATCCAACCTCCACGGGCTCCGGATGGGAGCAGCTGGGCGGCTCGCATGTCACAAACACATTATTAATGTGTGTGAGCAGAGCAAGACTCACACTGCCAGTAGAGATCTCAGTTATCACTGTGTCCATATCCTCAGCTGGATCAGCTGGATCTCTTTATGCTTTTGAGTAATGGGCCTGAGACTAATGGATGTTGTGGGGAAAAATGATGTCCTGTTGCCCATCCAAACATTGGTTTCCAAACTAGATAAGCTGCACTGAGCTCATGTTTCTGCAGTTTGATGTCAGTGCTTCTTGATAAGTTCATGTGATAGCATGATGTGGATGCGGAGGAGGTAAACGACACCAGCTTTGGCACAATGCAAAAGCCAACATATTTACAGAAGGTTGTTTTCAGAACTGCATTCCATTTCACTTTACAAGTTAATTTAATAGTTTTTCTGCAGCACAAGACCTGCTTTGATTGTATTAACGGCTCCACAGAGGAGACGGCTTTGGAGTTATTTCAGGTCTGGGCTGAAGGTTTGTCAGTCTTGTAATTTAACCTTAAGTTTAGCCTCATCGTGCATTTCTTGGAATCTCGTGCCCAGAAAAATATGATAAAACAGGATAATCAAAGGGAATAGAGGTTGTCTCGATGTGCTGACTGTGTGTGTCACCCTGCGTGCTCTCACCAATCAAGCCATCATTTCTTGCCTCGTATAGAGAGCGGCGATGACACGGGCCCATATGACACCATACCAGCCTCTGATATGCTTTTTGTCCGCAGAACAAGAGAGTGTCATTCCACACATTCCTCAGCGGAGCCTCTGTTCTCTCCGGATGACCTTCAACTTATCTCTCCATCAGAGCATGTCCAGGAGGGAGAGAGTAGTGGGGACAAGCGTGAGGGGAGGGGGGTTGGTAGCTCATGCAGAAGCACAGACACACACAAAGAACTGGTCGAGCTTGTTGGTGAGCTCACAACTCACAGGACTGGATCTGGCCCAGTTTACACCATCCTCTGAAAACTGCATGTTTTTTTTGCACTTTTAGAAAAGTTCCACCATCAGGCAGACACACTCTGAATAATCATTGTGCACTAAGGAAACACCGGAAAAGCTGTTGTTTGTTTATAATACAACCATCCAGACATGCAGGATGTAACCATTAGATTTCCTTCAAACTGTCTTTTGTTTGTCTGGTGTGTAACGTGATCCACATGATGGTGTACTAAACACTTTACTGAATAACCGCTGTTAAACTCGAAAGAGAGAGCTGCACAAACACTCTGTAATCCTCCATTATTGTTGTTGTCGATCTACTCACACGTGCAGAAAAAAGGTGCCTGTAGTGCGCATGTTGCTCCGGAAAGTTGCATCTTCAGAGTTTACACAGGAGAAAGCGGTGCATTTCTAGAATGTTGCGCTCTGGAACGCCATTGTCGTGTGAGCCAAATGCCAAAACTCAACAAAGCTTTTCTGTTCTCATTTGAAAATGTCTTTTAGGCCTGACTACACGACCCTTTCAAGTGAAAACTCAAAACTTCCATCGCGTTTTGGGGGTCTGTTTACATGTTGTTGTGTAAACAGAGCCTTATATTCAATAGTAGCAGAAACACCATAATCCTCCATTATTGTTGTTGTTGTTGATCTTCTCACACGTGTAGAAAACATGAGTGCGTGCAAGTACAGTACTGGACATTTCAGAAACGTTGCATCATGTCTGTTTACACGGACACAGAGAGCAGTGCATTTCCAAAACGTTGCACTCGCCAAGCCAATTTTCAAGAAGTGCTGTTTCAGTGACTCCCAATGCCATTGTCATGTGAACCGACAGCCAAAACGCTAAAAAGGCTTTTAATTTTCATTTGGCAAATGCTTTTTAAACTAGCTCTTGGTGTTATTCTCCTGGAATGACGTGAGCACACCTCCGGTGTGTCTGCAACTGTTAGGCAGTCAGTCTTTTCTTGTGTGGTTTTTATCTTTCAGTCTTTTTGAGCTCTAGGCTTTCAGAGTCCAGAAGGATTGTGACGTGAAGTCATTCTGGCCTTTCTCCACTTCTTTGAGCTTCTATTTTGGGGCTTAGCTTTGAGTTTCAGGGACTGAATTCACATATTGCTTTACTCTAAAATAAGGAATCCATTTGAGCACTGTTGTTCCCATGGTTGTTGATAATGCAAGATCTCACATCTTGGTACAGTATTCAGGTCCCGGTAGGGTTGAGGTTGCTCCTGTGGACGACTATCTCATCTTTCATCTGGTCTTTCTGGTGGCCCCTGGGCTTCCCACACAGGAAGCCCAGTTGAGAACTTGCTAGCGTTTGCCAAGGCAGTTTCCATAATCATAAAACAGCTTGGTCGCTCCTCCAGTAGGAGAGAGTCCTGACAGTTATTGCATGTACTTTTGTAGATCAGGTTCTGGTGGTTTTAGCGGTTCTGCTTGCTCACCAACACGTCAGAGCGGAGAGGAAACAGCCCTGGCGCTCCCGGCTCCAACCTCTTGGCTTCAGGCTTCCACTTTTGTGCTCAAAACGTCAACCTCACTTTATTAAGTCATTTCAGCGGCGTAGTATCCAAGAACCAGCACTAAATCTGTCACCCCTGCACGAAGCATGCCAAAAAAGCATTGCGCTCTGTTGCTAGAATATTACCTCTAGTCACGGTAATGGAGTCATTTAGAGGTTGTGAATCAAGGTGGGGAGACTTCTGCTGGCCTCCAGTCTGTGCGGTTTGATTCGCTAATCTGATCTGGTAGCTGTTTTCCTGCGTGCTATCGTCCATGCTCTGTTTTTACTTTATGCTCTATAAGATAGCACAAGATTTATTGTGACAGGATTATCTCCTCCTAACCAGAAAAAAAAGAGTTTGTCCATTTTGACCAACACTTTTAATCAAAGGTAGATTGGAGCTGTGCTTTGGGGGTCACTTGGTCCTCCACTTTGGTCCAAGAGATAACAAATTGTCCGTTCTTGAAAATGTAATATATTCATGATCTCCAGGGGTTGAATGTAATTACCTGCTGACTTCAGGTCAAAGTTGCGACTTGATCGGTGAAATATCTTTTCCTGGAGACGTGCCAATTCATGCAGAAGCACCATGAGGTTTACATTTGAAGTTGAACTGAATTTGAACGGGCAAATCTATGGTTGAGCATAAAATGCCTGATCAGCAAGTTTCATAAAATTACATGTTGATGATCACCAGTTTTGATTATATTTGGAAATTGTTTATCTTCTCGAATATTCTTCTAACATGCTAAATTAATACAAGATACCAGCTGTCCAATGTTGTAAAAAAAAATCTAGTTAATCCAGCAATACTCAACAGTTACAACCATTTCCATATATTTGCTATCCTAATTTATTTTTTATAGCTTTATTGTATGTTTTTTTTTTTTATCGAGCAACACATGCCTGAATTTTAAACCCTCCATTGTTATTATGGCTTATCTAACAGCTATAGAGGAATTCTTGAAACTTTACAGGTGCTAGGATAAATATGGTTGTGCTCAAACTTGTATCAAACTTTTAGCGTTTTGTGATTGGAAACACGAACGAACCCAAAGCTAGCAACTAGGTTTGAAGATCTCATACAGTTTCTCAACAATTTCACATACTGTAGATGTCAGAGAGCCAACAACAGTGTATTCAAATATATTTCCACAAATCCAGCCTTGGTCCTGAGTTGGAGCTGGTCTAAAGCCGTGGTTCCACCGCGCAGTGCATGCAGAAGTGGGGCGGGGCGGGAGGGTGCGGTACTGCAAAGCGCATCCTGACCCAACTCTGTCGCCCGGTCCCACCGCAGAAAGTCCGGTTACGATGTAGACGCGGTTCTGAACGATGCAGGGACGTGTTGGGCGGAGAACGCTGAAGCAGCTGGCAACGGCCGTCCGAGTAAAGCCTTGAGCCTCGTTCTCTGTGACACAGCACAAACTTTCTCATTGTGAACAGCAACGTCCAGCTTCTGTTGAATCTCCTCCTCCTGTTACTGAGAGGAGCGTCTGTATCTCGTTGAAAGACAGCGATGTTGCGTCGCACGCCGTCGTTTCAATAAACCCAGTTAACAAAACAACCAGTGAGCACAAAGCGACGCATGTAAACAACAACAGGAGGGTTTTCGGCTGATGAAATATTTAAATATTGCTGGTAAGTTGAGAGTGACGATTGTCACTACCAATCAGCAGACGGCCGCGTCGTCGCGCCTCCTCACAGACCCGTTCCTCGGTGCTAGGTACCTCAACGGAGGGGTGGCAGAAAATCGTAGCCGGTAGTCGCGCTTTTTCCGTACCATCCACAACTTTTTCAGTTTGACCACATGAAGAAAAAGTCTGCGTGTAGATGGCAACGTTATGATCGCGATCACTGTGCACAAAGGAACTCAAGAAACATTGACTATGCCACTAGTTAGTGATGTGTTTCTATAATGCAACCAATTGTGCGTGCTGTTTTTCCTTGGTGTGTACCCCACTTGTTAGCTGTCCTATGTATTTAAAAAAAACAAAAAAACTCTCCACTGATCTACTGGAAAAGCACTAGTAAATTCCAAAGAGTGAGAAAAACACGCCTTAATCTGGAACCCACCATTGTTACTGTGGCCGATCTACCCAAAATTGTTTGAATGGGCGTGTGTCGTAGCAGATGTTTAAGATAAGTAGCATTACATCGGGACGACACCAAGCATTGCACTTGCGACTCAAAACACCAACCAACAGCCAAAAGGCAATAAAAGTTTACCAATTACACTCAAACCTCTTTTGTATTGATTTGTTGCTATTGTAATCATCCAACCATTGAACAGATGCTAGAATTAACAAAACATATTTTATCACTGCCCATGTGTCAAACTTTTTACACAGCTTGGATGGAGACGTTCATTTGAAGCTGAAAGTAGGAAATAGCCCAAATGAAAGAATCTGTCAGGTTTGATTTATGGAAAGTAACAATGATTTAGCGTGGGCTGTATTTCCCGGCTGAAATGCTTACTCAGGTGTGAAAAAAAAAAGAAACCGACTTGTTGCGAGTAATGATATCTTTGTTACTGACGGAGACTTCCAGCTGCCATTAGTAACAAAAAGCTGGTGAAGTTGTTGGGATCAGGTAGTGCTTAGCTGTGTGTTGTTTCATGCCGCCACTATGACTGACAGATTGAATTACTTCACCCTCCCAGCAACAGTATGCCTGAAAAAACAAAGTTCCCAAAGAACAATTTTGCTGTTATGAGTTCATATTTCATTTATGTAAGGGATAAGGGCCGTTCAGCGGGGAGCTGTGAAACTCGTAATAAAGAAAAGAAACACTGTACCCTCATTATGCCGTACACATCATTAGCTGTCTGCATGGAAGTGGAGTTCTGAACTTTCCCAGCAAACAACACAAAAGACAACAGTATTTCATTCGGGTGTGTTAAAGTGGTAACATGACTGCTTGAGTGTGTGCTACTGTGTGTGTAATGTTCAAAAGCCTATTAAATGTGAGGTCAGACAGACCTTAGTTCTTATATTTTTAAAGGTTAAGATCAAGATCCGTAAACTTTGTTATGTGTAGCCATTCTTGGGCTATTTAATTTTTCAATTTTAGCTGTTTTAGATATTTTTGCCAATTCGAATGTGTAACTTTATTAGAAGTTTGAATGTTTTAGCCGTTGTGACCGTTTCTGCTGTCATTCATTTTAACTCATTTTGCCATCTCAGCAAGTTTGGCTGTTTTAGTCTTTATAGCCAGTTTAGCAGTTTTAACCATTTTTTCTCTTTTGTTGTTTTAGCCCATAGCTGTTTTAGTTGTTTGGCTCTTCTAGCCTTTGTAGCCATATTAGCAATTTTACCAGGTTTGCCATGTTGACTCTCTTAGATATTTTAGCCAGTTTTGCAGTTTTAGCAATTTTAGCTGTTTTAGTTCAAGCAGGTTGAACCATTTTGGCTTTATAAGATATGTTAGGAGTCACATTTGTTTAGCAGATCAGCTTTTCTAGTCCTTAAAGGAATTGTAGGAATTTTAGCTGTTTATGCCATTTTAGCTGTTTAGCTATTGTAGTTATCTTATCAGTTTTTTCCATATGGCTTTGTGAACTTACAACCACAGCTTTTGTATTTGAGCAATAACTGTTCTAGCAATTTATTTCATGACCTTTTTTGTTGTTTGGTGACATGTTAGGATGTGATGCATATATTAGATCATGAATTACTGAAAAAAAAAGAAATTGACCTTACAAAGTGCGAGATAAAGAATTTGAGCATTTTGTGAACCCTACCCAGAGCCATTACAAGGCGCTCTAAGGCTGCGGGTTGCAGTCCACTGAGCTCAGATATCATTTTAGGGCTCAAGTTGCCACTCAGTTAAGGTTATTGTCAGGATTAGACACTTAGTTGAGACGGTTAAGGTTAGAGTAAAGGCCTGGGAAATACCAGTGAGTGGGCCCCAGAAGACATTCTGTGTGTGTCTGAGTGAGGGTCGGAGTAAAGCCCTATAGACTTTTCACATAAGTCCCTCTTATGCCCCCCCCCCCCCGTAAAGCCTGATAGCCAAACGCCACGGGGCTAATTGGAGAATGTGTGCCTACATATTTGGCTGGGGCCGAGGTTGCAGGGTGTCATAACCCAGCTAATCAACATCGACTGCTTGCAAATTACCCACACATGCTGTCTGATTAGTGAAGGTTGTGGGCTGGAGTTTGGAACTTGAGACTGAAAGGCACAAAGATAGGATCATTAGCTTTTATCACCGATCGTTAGCACTGATGGGTCATACTTTAGTAATCATCTGCTCCGTTGTGAACCGGCCCGGCCTCTCAGATGGTCTGAGGAAAGTGATCCTGTAACTAGAAACCGAACATGCTGCAGAAGGCAGCGTTCACAGCGAGTGCTCCACATATCTGGAACAAGCAGTGAGAAAACTTGCTCCAACTCTCTGTTGTTTTTATAGCAGGGCTTAAGCCTTGTTCTTTCCTTTGTTCTGTTCGGTTTCTGCTGCCTTTTGATTAACTATTTGTTCACATCTTTCACGACGTTGTACCAGTGTTTCCCACAGGTGTTGGTCAGACTGTGATGGGTGGACCTCGATTGGAGCCTCTTGGTTTCCCAGAAGCTATTTTTGTGTGTTTTTAAAGGTAAATGCATCTATCTGGTGCACAGGGAAAGTTTCCTGAATCAATAAGGCAATACCCAATAGTATTTATAATTAAAAGTACAAAGATGCTTCTGGTTCATTAAGGAGAGATTAGAAGATGGTGGGCCGTGGCAGTGTAATTAATAGGGAACACTGCTGTTGTGCACTATAATCATGCTTTTCATCATAGTTTTTGAAAACCTATTTATATACCTGCAGTGTTTTATATAGAACGCCATTGCCTTTTATGTCTTTGTGGTGCCCGTTGACAGGTGCTATAAAAACCAAGTTGCCTGAACAAAAACCCGACAGAAGCATAATCAGCTGATGGATCCTGAAAGCTGCCCAGATGGCTGCTTCACCATCACCGGGAAATCTGACTTGGAGGTGACTCCGCACGCCGGCTCCAAACGGAGCTCAGCGTGGATTTGAGCGCACTTTACACCGCCGCGAGCGACCAATCGCGGCGGAGAGGGAGCTTTGCTGCGTGAGGCTCGATGCTCGGTGGTGGTGGACCTGCTGAAAAACAACACAGTCCCCAGACTGCCCGCTCCGCTGCTCTGCTAATTAGCTCCTCGTACTTTTCACTCATGATTTAGGTCCGGATCCAGAGAACCCCCCCCCCCCCTCCGTATCCCCGCCGGAGATCATAAATCTGCTCAAAGCCGGGCCCAGACCGTGTACGTATCCTAGCCGTGTTCTCACAGATTTCTAATTTCATTAGCAGACTGTGTACGCGGCCTCTGTTGTTGTGCCGTTCTTCCACCCGGCTGGAGTCGCCATGCAAATGAGTTATTGCATTTCCTGTTGTTGATTTAGAGGCAGTTCTGCTTTAGGTACCAAACCAGGCCGCCATGTTAAACTTGGCAGCGCGAGACCGCACCGAGCTTGGTGCCGGGGCTGGGAGAACGGCTGAGTTAAAGCCGGCCTCAGCATCCAGCTGGAGCTGAGCTCACCCCTCTGGCCTGACTCAGGTCTGAGCGAAGAAGCAGATGATGTGTGTGTGTGTGTGTGTGTGTGTGTGTGTGTGTGTGTGTGTGTGTGTGTGTGTGTGTGTGTGTGTGTGTGTGTGTGTGTGTGTGTGTGTGTGTGTGTGTGTGTGTGTGTGTGTGTGTGTGTGTGTGTGTGATTGCAGCCGGGAGAGGTTTATTTACAGACATCATTGATATCTTCCAGCCCTCTGCTATCACATTGTTCAAGTTGAAGATCATCAGTCAGATGTTTAGCGCCACTTGTAACGGCCTAAAATCTTTAAGACTGTACGCCCAAAACTTCAGCACTACTGCTATTTGTGGATCTCTCTCTCTCTCTCTCTCTCTCTCTCTCTCTCTCTCTCTCTCTCTCTCTCTCTCTCTCTCTCTCTCTCTCTGTAAACTCTTCTTTAGTCCACATGGTCCTGGAAACAGTGCCCTCGTATTTCCAACAATGGAATTACATAATTTGATAATCAATATTATTCAAAAACTGCCAGAATTTTTCCAGCTATGGATGAGGCTTTTTTTTCTTTCAAAATTAAGAAAAACAAAACTCAAGTTAGTCACCATTTAACAGGCGTTCTCAAAGCGTGGGGCGGGTCCCGCCAGAGGTGCCAGCAGGACCAAGCTCTGAATCAGGGGCAAGACTTCTCCCAGCTGGGTTTTTATTACCTGCAAAGAATTGGAGGGTAAAATGTTTAATAATTATGTGAAAACACACATTTCTATTACTGAATTTGTTGTAAGTAAAACGGAGATGAACTAAAAGTAACTACAGCATCAAACAGTATATAAAGACTTAACAGAAAAGCCTCCACTGAACACAAAAACACTTCATTTTTAATCAGATTAATAACCGCGTTGCTGTAGATTAATTTAGATTATTCATGATTCGATATCATTCATTTTTAATCTGGCATTTTATTTGGAATGTTGCCTACAACTGAGAACAGTCAGTAGAATCCAACTTGGTCGTCTGTCCATAAGAATGTTTCTAGCGTATTGTTTCATCACAAAGACAACCGGCAGCGCCAAACTCCTGGCTCTACATGAAAACAAACACATTTTCCATGTGAACGAATTAAACAAATAATGCAGCCCCCCCCCCCCCCCCCCCCCCCCCCCCCCCCCCCCCCCCCCTCCAGATTAGTGTGAATGAATGACCACAGCCAGTTAAACAATGACTGATTTTTGTTGTTAAACTACAAAAACAGCGGCGTGATATCCAGGCATTTCATTATTTTTGTCAGACATGTGAGATTCTGCAGAATTTGCTGAATATATTAATCAACTGAAGGTTTTCCTCTCATGAAAACAGTTTTGTTCAAATAGCTTAGGTTGAATGAACAGAAAATAATCTTCGCTGAGTACTCCACATTTCCACTGATTATTAAAGAGAGAAATCTGTTATTATAATTAGAATGAACTCAGACCTGAACTGTGTTACATTGTGGAATTTGTCCAAACTCAATTGAAGTGACTTTTCATTTTTCCCTTTCGTCGCCATTTATGGTCTATTGAATTAAGTCTCAACCTTGAGTGTGTTGGTTTGAATCCCAGATGCAGTGGAAAAACTAACCTAGTCTGCTATGCGAGCTTCAATCACTGCAACAGGAGGTGCTTTTTATTCACAATACTTTCGTTTTGACCACAAAAAGTAACCACCTCTGTCATTCTGAGCATTAATGAGATCTGTCTTTTTTTGCCTCACATTCAAATGAGCTGTCGCTGTCGTCTCATTGAAGGGCCACTTTAGGGTCAAGTCGTACAAAAGAATGCTAATATATCTCTCAAAATGACTTTTGAGAGTCTTTTGAAGCCTTTCAATGCACTAACTGGTGCTATTCTGCCGACGCCAATTATGCAGATATTTTCTCAATATTTAACTACTTTAAAAGAAAGTATACACATTTGTTTTTAACCACGAGTGCACATTTTTAAACATCTGCCGTTGCTTTTTTCCTGCTGCGTATTCTTTCATGCATAGTAACTTTTTTAATGATTGTTTTAAAAATAAGTTTTCACTTGAAAACGTGTCAACGGGGCCTCAGTTCTGCCACTTCAGTGTTTTGAGGCGGCAACAACAACAACAACAAAGATCCAGCTAAATTTTAATCAGAAAGACACTGACACTCACGCCTGGAGAGCTTTCTGTAAATCGTTTAATTCATATTTATTACATTTACAATATTTTCTTGAATTAAGAAACTGTAAATATCGCAGATCAATTTCATTGTGCTCTATGATGAACTACGAACTACGTTCACATCTTCTCCAACGAGCAAATAGTGCAACATTAGCCTTCATTTGGAGTCGTTTTAGTGTCCATCTGCTAAATACAACATGAATATTCACCGAAGTTTTGGTCTCTCCTGAGGGAAATGTCCGACTCCTCAGCTGCCAAATGCACCAGCTACTCATTAAATTGGATTGCCCGTTGTTTTGTGCTGAGCAGGCAGTGTTCGGTGCTTCTCAGACCTTTATTTATTTATTTTTTTTATCTATTGCTGCTGCGAAAGAGAGTGATGAGAGAAGAACTTAAAGGCGAGGAAACCAAAACAATGATCAAGAGCTAAATAAGACTAAAGTAGCTTGAGGTGCAGAGTTTAGTGGTGATCCTCTGCGGGTTTCTCACCTTTCACATTACACATAATCATTTGACCCGTTGTTGATGTAAAAATATTGATCGGCTCAGTTCAGCCTTGGGAATGTCTGCGCCAGTTGGCACTGAACTGAGATACAAACAGAAAGTGAACTTTCTTCATGTAAGCCAGCCTCTTAAAGCATGTAGTAAAAAAAAAAAAAAAAAGAAAGCTACTGTGACTACAAGGTGATGATTGCGAGGTTAGAAAAACACAGGGGGTAACACGAGTAGAAGTAAAGACGAGCCAGTAAACAGAAATAACATAGCAACATCTGTCCAGACCGTTTGGGAAATTGTACTATTTCAAAGCCGTGCACTCTTTCAGGGGTTATAAAGCAACTTTAAAACATGACATTTATGTGTCACGTTAGCGTGACGTCTGGGTGCCGTTCTGTTTTTGGGACAACTCGCCCACCAGCAGGTGCTACTGCTATTCTCGGAGCGCGCCGCTCCAACGCCATTAGCCTTCACGCTCTGTCTGGACCTTCGTCTTGGAACTTCGCTTATCTTGTCCGGGATCCTGAAGTTACAAGTCGTCGGCTGTTCCACACGCTCTCGCCCGGCACCGATACCCCCCCCCCCCCTGCACACCTTTAGAAAAGAGAGCCGTATATCAGCCTGTAATTAGGCATGAGAGAAAGCGATCCGTTTTATCGCCACGCTCGGACGGCACGAAGTGTCAAAGCAATCAGCATCGGTGGAAAGTAATAGCGTTGACGAGTGCGCGGCCGTGTAACTCCATCTCCGGCTCTCACATGCCTTCGTGTGGATTTACGCTGATAACCGCCTGCATAAACTAGTGCTGAGTGCATAAAAAAACACATATATTCAAGAGGCAGCGCGATGGCTCATAAACAGTCTTTATTAATAGCTGGCGCATTCAGATGTTGGTATTCCATTTGCACGGGGAGCAGCCAGGAGGTATTCTGGGTAGTTTGCCTCCTAAAACACTGGCATGCTGTTCGCTCCGTAGCGCAGACATATAAACCTTCTTCTCCACTGCCGGCCTATATGTTTATCCTGGATTAGGTCATTTGTATCCGTACACCTTGGAGGCCTGCTTTTAGCAGCATGGCTGAAAGTGAGAGAGCGTGCTCTGTCTGAGCGTTTGAAGTACACCCCCCTCCTCCCGATTGCTGAATGGTGGAGGAGACACGGTGTGCGGTTGTTGCGCGCTCTCCCATCGCAGCTCAGCTTCTACTTGTGTTGTTTGTTTATGTGATCCTCCGGAGCTGCGCGCTGCTCGCATGCAAACATCTTCCAGTGCGACATGGGGTTTTGATTATGAGTAGGTGTCCCTTGTGTGTGTGTGTGTGTGTGTGTGTGTGTGTGTGTGTGTGTGTGTGTGTGTGTGTGTGTGTGTGTGTGTGTGTGTGTGTGTGTGTGTGTGTGTGCGCGCGCGCGCGCACGCCTCCCTCTCTGGCTCCATGTGTGTGGTTGAGTCTTAAAGGTCCACATTCATCCATGAGGCCACGGCGGTGGCCAGGAGCTCGCCAAGCCTACAACAGAGCGCCTGTTGTGCGATTGGTTCTAGAGCTGCGTCAGCCCCTTCGCTTGCCTCGGCCGTGCATCTGACTTCTCTTTGCAAACATGTCGACCAACCCTCAGCCTGGATTATGAAGATACCGAATCAATCGCAGGCAATCAGTATGACATTTGGTAACACTGGTCAACGGCGGCCTTGAGCGGCCAAATCGTCTTGTTTTATTTAAAGACATTTGTCTTCCAGCTCATCCTCTGATCCTCGGGAAAAGGAGCTGATTAACTGATGAAATCTGGCTGTCTACAACTCCGCCGCTATCATGATTGATTAGATTAAAGTGACGTTAATTAAAGCTATTCACGTGTTTTGAAGTAGCAACAAAAAGCGGTTGTTCATCATTTTGAAAGAGCCCCGGCGCCGAGTTGTCATTGATCTCTCCCTTTGCTTTCAACGAGAGCGATTTGTCGCAGCCGAGATGTTTGTGGACACTTCTTGCAATCTTGTCAAATAAAGAAGGGGGGAAAAAAAAGCGAAGGTAATCTGAATAAATCCAATTATTTATACTGTGAGGATCCTGCAGAAAGCGAGGTATTTTCTAATCAGCTTGTGTTTATGCTGATAATGACCTTACGTAGATTAAAGTACTGGTATGACAATCAATGTAATTGCTTTGAAGTTTAAGTAGATAACTGCTCTCCAAATGTTTTGATTGAGGGGAAGATGAACTGAAAATATCACACGATGTCAAGCAGTTTGCTAATTTACTGTTATTATTACAAATATAAAACCATCTATAGACCGATTTGTAAATACCATTTCCACCGTATTTCCTGGACTCGCAACAACACGTCAAACTGCTGTATAAGATACTTTTATTTTTTCAAATTTTAATAATTTTTTTTCCCTTTTTGTTGAAATTTAGCTTCCTCTCAATAAAATACGGTAAGAATGGAGGTTTTTCCATTGGACTGTTGCATTGTTGTCATACTTGGACATCTAGTGGTCAGATGTGGTAAGTAAGGGTATATTTTCATATATGTTTCACTTTCTAATAAGTCACATGACCAGCCAAACAACTAAAGAAAAGTGGGACCGAGGCCCCGTTTACACGACATGTTCAAGCAAAAATGGAAAACTTTAGTTGCGATTTGGGGATCGGCTCACATGGCAACGGTCCTCGGAACCACTGAAAGCATACGTTTTTGAAAATGACCCTGAAAGGGGAACTTTCTGGAAATGCTGCTCATTCCAAAAACAACTAACACCACCCACGAATCAACCTACATCATTTTTAAAATGTTGCTGTGTAAACACAGAACTTTTCTGAAACAAAAACTTTGCGTTTTGATGTGAAACATCATTCTATCGGGGCATTATAGTCTGGAGAATACGGTAAGCTGCTCACCCAGGAGTTTTCAGCCTGGCGAAAGTGAAGTTGTGCAAAATTGAATTAATCTCTCTGTTTTGCTTGTGCGGCGCTTGAGAAAACATCACATAACTGTGTCTAAAAAGTCTGTCAACATGTTGCTGAGTCAGTCTGCTGCAGCCATATCTTAATTCGCCGGGATCGGAACGTAAGATGGCTGAACTGTGCAGCGGGGAAGGCGAGGCAGTGAGGGGAGACTGATGGACAAAGGCAAGAGGAAAATAAACACGGCAGGAAAAGTAAGCAGCCTGCCTGTGCTACTTTCCATTCTAGAGAGAGAGAGGGAGGGAGAGAGGGAGAGAGAGAGAGAGAGAGAGAGAGAGAGAGAGAGACCCTCACTCACAGTTGTAAACTGTCTTTTTTTTTCTTTCTTTTTTCCAACCAAACAAGTTAAGATATCTTCTTTTAGAGGGCACACTGAAACTCTCCCTCCGATGTTTCAAGAACTTTTCAACTCAAGTGACATTTTCGTCATAAAAGTGGTGTTGTTCGGCTCCGGTTTGGCGCTCCCTTTGGTGCTTCAGACTCGACGCCGGATTGGGCTTGAGGGAATTTTTTGACCTTTTATGGAAAATTTGCAAAGTGAAAAAGAAATCTTTGAAACAGGACTAAATGTGAAAATGCAAGATGCTGTTGTGGTGCGTATCGTGTATTATTTATATGCATTATTCAGAACGATGTCGCCTCATCTTCATCCAGATTGAGATCAAATCATCCGAATGCAGGCGGGTGCAGTCGACGTGTCGAACGCGATGGCTCTGAATTTGCCCCTTCATTTTTCTTTTTTCTTTTTTCTTTAACTTCCTTCCCTCTTTGTTGCAGTTTTTACAAGAGCCGTTTTCCCCCCATTCTCCTCCCCTCCCTCCAGGTCCCTCTAGGTTTGATTTGTATTATATCTCCCAAATCCGCAGCTCGCTGCGATGGCATAACTCTTCATGATGGCTGGATTTGGGCTAAAGCCGCTGTCAGAACAGGATATCTTGTTAATGTGTTGAGCAGGCCCCGTCCCGGCCGACGCAGGAGAGGAGGATCTGCGGAGGGAGCGGGTAGAGGAAGGACGACGACAACAAAGCTGAGGAGGGAATCTAAGAGCACAATGGCAAACGCTTTGTCGGGTTTTGAGCTGACAGGAGAGCGGAAGATGAATCTGTCAGAGATGTCAATGGCTTGGTCTAAGTAGATTATGTTCGGACACTGCTGTTGTTTCATCTCTCTCTCTCTTGATCTGTCTGTTTCTTTCTGTTCCTGTCGTTCTCTGTCTAAAACCGAGCTGGCCTGACAGCCGCGCACAGCTGCACCCACAGCTGTACGCCGGTCCACAGCAGACCCGGCTCTTTATCAACTTGATTGGTCACATCTGGCATCATTACGTCTACCGGTCGGGTTTGTCCAGCGCGAAGCAGGGATAGGGGAAGCAGGGGATGGGGATACTGCTGGACGAGGCCACGGGTACTTGGATGCTTGTCCGTAGCTGAAAGCAACATGGCTCTGTTTGTGTTTGCTGGCTGTATCCCCCCCCTTCGTTTGTTGTTGCCCTTTGTGCCCCCGAGAACCTCCAGCACTCTGGGTGAAGTTGTTGTCAGCGGAACACTATTTTCTTCCCTCAGAAGGGTGTTTTCTCTTTTGCTTTAATGCACGCAGTTTTGAAGAGTTGGTTGGTTGTGGTGATCAAAACACCTCCAGTTGCTCTATGGTCGACTGGCGTTGCTATCAAACTCCAACACCTTTTTGGCATCTGGCAAAATGGCAAAACTACCAAGTAACTGATTTGACATGGTTTTTTTTGCATACATAATTCTGTACACAGACAGAAACCATATTTCCAGCCAAGTTTTACCAAATACTCCGAAAAATCATAGAAAATGCAAATGGTTGGGTTTTCCATTCATTAAGCTCTGGGATAAGTAGCTGGCATGATCAAGAATTCCCATTTAGCTGTACCGAAATCACAATGAGCCTCCAGGACCGAAATCTGGCATTTTCTATTTTGACAACCCATGGATGCAGTGACTCTCCCATGTTTCTGAACTTAAGTGAAGTTTCAGTTTTAAATTTTCAGGCACCATAATGATTACATGAGCTGTAAGAATGAACAGTTTGAGTGGCAGACCTCACGGTTTGGGATATTCTGAATGACTTGTGCAGAGATTTTCATTAATTTTCCATTACTTGTTCTGATCCATCATCTACTTTTTATTTGAGTGTCCCGCAGATTCAAATTTTCATATAAAACATTAGTTTTAATAAATCCAGACACTTTGGATACCAAAAAGTGCCTGCTTTTTTATATTTCTTACCGAAGGAAAGCCCAGACATATTGAGATTCAAGCTCTTAATAATTCTTTTGTCTGCTTTTGTTTAAACAGTGCCTACATTTCTCCAGATCGAACGCTGAGATTATTATCTTAAAAGTACTTGCCACCTTGTTGCTGCTGGTATTTCTAACTCCATCCTATCCTGTCGGTGGCTTCAAGTTATTTTGACCTTTTAGTGAAGTGAAATTAAAAATGGCAGCAACACTCGAAACTCCAGCAACTTTCTGTGTGAGCAGACTGCCATGAAATATGGTGCAAGAACAGCAGAAGCAGGAGACTTCTTGCTTTGTTTGTGACTTTCCTTTGACTCAAGACTCAGGCTTTCTCCTTCTGCCTCTCACAAGAGTTTCTTCTCCACTGAGAGACCTCAGCACAAACCTCACACCCTCTGAGGCACAGAAGCTCCCTTTACCATCATCTCCTTTTCCCCGCACCTCTTGTACCACTTGCCGGTGAACTCAGGGGGCCCCCCCGCAGTGAACTGCCAGCAGCTCGCTTCCACCGCAGAGCGCCGTGGAAGTCGCTGTCATTGTGAAGCTGCCTGGGAGCGCTGAAAACGAAGCCAGCTCCAAATGAGATCAAGACCGTTGTACACATGCGGAGTGGTGTGTTACATGGAGGATAAAGCAAGTGTGTGTGTGTGTGTGTGTGTGGGGGGGGGGGGGGTCTTTAAGTCTCTGAATGTTGTGCAGCCACAGCTAATTCCCAGCACATGTGCTGAGTCGGATCCCTCCGGCTCTCCATTGGTGGAGTTGTGATCCAGATGCAGATACGAGGCTCTGAACTCGGCTGACCTCGGCATGGCACGGAGATCCGCATCGCAGAACTCGCGCCCGGTGATCAGCGTGAAAGTGTTACTGGCAGGGACGACGCCGATTATGTGCAGCGTTAGTGGGAAAAAAATCGAAATAAATAAAACCTGCCAAAGGGTGACTGCATTATTCGTTGGAGCTGGCTGGGCAGTGAGGAAGCATGCTTGCCCTCTTGCTGTATGGACATTAAGGTTAGACCCCCCCCCCCCCCCCCTCTTCCTGCCCCTGCTCCACCACCTCCCATCCCATCATCCCCCCCCCGAGGAACTAGTTTCCTGCCATGCCTCTATGCTGAAATCAGATCCCAGCAGTTGCTCGGGCCTTGTTTTTCTTGGCAAGGGCCACATACAGACACTCACACAGAGCCGAGGCTCCCAACTATTTCCACCCACCATCGTTGCCTTTCTCTCTCTCTCGGTTTTATTTTTTATACCCCCCCCCCCATCGCTCCCTCTCTCCACCTCTGCTCTGCATAAATTTACAAGGAAGCAAGGCCCTTATCTGCCCCCACCCCCTTCCTCCCCTTTAGACCAGGTTTTCACACCAGCGGAGCTGCGATCCGATTCGGTCACGTGTGACATGGTGCTGGTTTAACTGTTGCGATGGCGAGGGATGTGAGACTCGCATGTTTCTCCAGACATTTTGGGGGCTGTAATCCGAACCCAGCCCGTTTCAAGCCAGCACATATTTTAATGACATTTAAACATCTCCAGATGTAATTTGAAAAAGGTCCAAACAAATGCCTCGTGAGGCTTTTAGAGATGAGATTTTCCTCTGTGGAGCATACCAGCGCATCACATTTTCGAGATAAGTCTTACAGAAAAGTTTCAGTCCTTTATTTTATTATTTCTTTCTGACACCAAAACTCCTCAAAGGCTTGTCTCTGTTGAGCAGGGCAGCATTTCACCGGGTTCACGCTCAGCCGATATTTTTTCTTCTCTCCTCTTTCCTCCGGTCTGCAGCTTTACTATCCCCCCGGCTCGGCCCGAGCGAGTCCGACTTGACAGACTGTGAGTGATGCAAAGTAAGCGTATTGTTTTCCTGCGCAGTTCTGCGGCTTGTGGGAACAGGGTTGTAAAGAGGCTCTGAATGACAGAAGCGTGCACTCTGGTCAGTCTGCTCATTGTCGTCTGCTGTTTACATGCCTTTGGCCCTCACACCGCTGCTGCCATGGCCCGGGGCACTTTAACTGCAAACCCATGAGTTAGTGGCGTCTGCCTGAAAAGGTGCTCTGTTTGAGGGCCCGGCGGTGCCGAGGAGCGCTGAGTATGTGTGCTTTTCATGCATGGGTACACAAGGCTCGCATCACCCCCCCGACCCCCCCACCACCAGCCTGTCTGCTTGTGTGTGTGTGTGTGTGTGTGTGTGTGTGTGTGTGTGTGTGTGTGTGTGTGTCTGTAAGCACACATATGCACAGAGGAGGAGGAGCTGGTGGAGGGTTGGGGGGCGGGGGGGGGGGGGGGGGGTGCTACAACAACAAACTGGGTTCATCATGACATTAAACAGTCCCACATTTCAGGATGAGAGCAAACACAATGTGCCGAGTGCTCCATGTTTGCGCTTATGCAAAAGCAGCAGAGGAAAATGTTTTCCTTCACCAAAAGACGTTAAATGCAAATGCAAAAAAAAAGTCAAAGTCATTGATGGAGAGGCGTAATTATCTCTTGCTATTAGCTCTCCAACTTCCTTTGATCCGCCCCTTCCACTGCTCCACTAAATGCTAGGATACAAACTTTAGGGCAAAACTACAATGCCACTTTACCACATTTGAACCCACAGTCAATTGCGATTATTCCTTTAATATAGTTAAATGTAAATGCATTTTATGGTCGAAATGATCTCATGCATGCATTTGGTTTCAATGAGCTTCATTTGGAGTTATTCACGCAGTGAAAATCAAGAACTTTAGTTGGATTTTGGGTACCTGTTTACAAGGCAACGCTGTATAGAACTGCTCATAATGCATTTTTTGGAAAACGGCTCCCAAGGTGTAACTTTTCTCAAACACTGCTACTGTACCTGAACACCACGGCTGCACTCAATAGTTCTGCACGTACGTGAGTAGATGGACAATAACAACAATGGCGGCCTCCAGAGTAACATGACTCCCAGTCAGTATACTTCAGTCAACACATCTTTCCTATAATATCCTTTTCGTTATATTTCCACATTCTTATTGGTGTTTTAGGTTGTTAATGCATTCGTGAACAAAAATATTTTACATGTATTCTATATGTTCAAGAAGTGTTGTGTGTTGCCAGTAGTGCTTTGTTTCATTTGTTGTGCCTTTGCAGGAAGCATTTTTTTACTTTATAGTTATTTATATTTGCTTCTTTAGATGTGACAAGAAATATTTTGTTAAGACTTTTTTCATTTGGAGTATGTTTAATATGCAGAGTAAAAGCAGAGTTGGAGTCAGGTTTGTGTATCTCACTGAAATCTTTCTTGTTGTGCAATTGTCTGTTTCATTATTGTGGCGAGTCACTGTCAGTTTTATCGATGTGTGTTTTGAAGTATTTGCTAAACTATATTCAGCACTATCTTGTTTGTTGCATGTCCATTAAGCTGGATCTGGGACAAATTGGACAGGGGTGGACAATTGATTTCAGAAAAATCTGAATCACTGTGGAAGTTCACCTCAATTCTGGTCTAATTCTAATGAGTCTATTGCTTTAAAAAAAAAGTTCATCCACCTACACATCAAGTATAACTGTATGAGTCATGTTCACAATTTGATGCTGACCTCCGGCAGGTCCCCCAGGGAGAACCTGAGGGGGCAACAAGCTGTGCAATACCCAGGACTACTCTAAAGTGACTCACAACACTATCTTGTTGTATAAAGTAGTATTCCGAGATCATACAGAGCAAGCTTATATTACATTGGTGGGATAGTTTGTGTGTCTCTAGGAACCCTAAATCTATATCTGCTTGAGTATTAAGGCGCTGTTCCACTGAGCAGTATGTGCCGGAGCGGTGCAGAGCGGGAGGTTACGGTACGGCAAAACGCACCCAGGACCAACTCTGTCGCGCGGTCCCACCACAGAAAGTACGGTTAAAATGTAGGCGGGGTTGTGAACGACTCAGAGACGCGTCCAGAGAAGAACTCAGAAGCGGCCAGCGGCTGTCCAAGTTGTTCTCTGTGACTCAGGTCAAACTTTCTCATTGCAGCGTCTGGCTGCTGTTGAATGTCCTCCTCCTGTTACTGAGAGGGGCGTCTGCACCTCGTTGAAAGACCGCCATGTTGTGTCGCACACCGACTTTTCAATAAACCAGTTAACAAAACAACCAGTGAGTGCAAAGCGCCGTATGTAAACAACAATGGAGGGTTTACGGCCGATGACATAGTTAAATATTGCGGGCAAGTCGAGAATGACGACCGTCACTACCAATCAGCAGACGGCTGCGTTGTCACTCCTCCTCACAGACACGTTCCTGGTGGCGGAAAATCGTAGCCGGTTGTCGCGGTTTCTTTCCGTACCATCCACAACTTTTTCTGTCGGACCATGCGAAAACCCGCCCTGCGACGCTCCGGCACAGAAAGTGTGGTGGAACTCCTGATGGGCCCACCTATGCAGAACAGGTCGAAGGGACGAGACCAGATGAAAAATGATCCCCTGGCCTCCAGATAAGAGGTTGAACGGTGGGCTAATGACCCACTCCTGTAAAGCTTGCGTGTTACAGAAACAGAAACTAGCATTGCCGCTGCGCCCTACTGTGGGGAAACAGAGGTACAAGATGGTAATGTCCATTTGGTTCAACATGCAAGGCAAAGAATGACGCTTAAACCGCTGAGGAAATTGATGTCACCAAAAGCATGTGTGATTATCGGACAGTAGATCGTAAGGACAATCCTTAAGTCGGGCAAGTGTGCCCAGGTGACTCAAGCAATGAGACGGAGTGAGGCTCGGAAGACATACTTAACCTATTCTTCAAATAAACATATGTATCTGGGATATGACTCGATTCAGATGTATACTATACTAGTTAATTGATGTGTTCTTCAGTTTACCTACAGCAGTGCTCAAATGAAACCCATATGTCCATCGCACAGCTGTTGTGAAATGAACAACTGACCCCACGCCTGGATTTCCATCTCTTCCTCATGCTGTTTTCCACTGAGTTGCTCCAGAGGGTGGGCGGGGAAGACTGAGAGAGGAGAGCTGAGGTACTCCTCTGCTTGCTCCACGTCACCACTCCTCTTCCCATCCAGCCCATGGAGTTATCGCACAATTACAGCTGTTTAAATACATAGACGGGCCTCGTAATCCAGCCGGCGCTCAGCGACCTTGGGGCCCCCACCCTGCACCTCCACTGCAACGGTCACGTGTCTGCGCCTCTGCTCATTACGCAAGGATACAGCGCCTTTTCATCCCGCCGCCCTCTGCTCCCTAATTTGATTCAAGCGGATGTTACAGCTTGATCACTGCACATCACAATGTCTTGTTGTGCGTTGTAAAATGTTGTTGTTTTCCCAGCTTTTCCATGGCTTGTAATTAGAGGCTCGTGATGTGTGCGCTGATGACGAAGAAAAAGGAGAATGGTGTGTGTGTGTGTGTGTGTGTGTTTGGGGCGGGGGGGGGAATGGCGTGGATGAGGCAGGAGCCTGTCGTTCCTTTACCACCCCTCTCCAACCTAAAAACCCATCCCACCCGCCCCGGGTGTGTGCGGCTCTCAAGTCAAGGCCAAATTAAAAGCCTTTGCATGTTGCATTCACATTCAATTAAAAGCTCCCCTCTGCGGCCGGGAAGAAACAGCTGCAGAGACTCCACGCTGTCTGTTCTCCTCAGTTGTTGTCAAGAAGGTCGCAGCTCGTCTCCCGTCGGAGGATTACCCCCCCCCCCCCCCCACACACACACACACACACACACACACACACACACACACACACACACGCACATTTAGACACTGAGAGAAAACAGCAACAAGATAGTGCGGGCCCAAAATCACATCCAAATGTTTACACAAAGGGCAGCGTCCCGCCCCCCTCCCCCCGTTTCATCATTCTCCCTTATCGCTCCAGCAAAATAAGCCACAATTACAGAAACGATAGCACAATGTGGACAACAAGCCGGCGAAGAAAGGGAAGTGAGTAATGGCTTGTAAACAGATACTCTCCACCCCGAGCTCTTTGATGGAAAAAGACGTGTACCTCGGAGACGCAAATAAGCCCGTCCACAATTATGAATAATTTGAAGATTTTGAATGGCGGTCAAACTTACGACATCAGAAGAACTGATTGCACTGTGGATGTAGTTATTTTTTTTTAAAATTTTTATTCATTGCGGTAAATCAAAGCCCCGTTTACACAGCAATGCTTAGAGTGAAAACTCATCTTTTTTTGCATTTCTGTTTCAGGAAAGTTTTGCATTTACACAGACGTTGTAGTATTGCTGTTAACGATGTAGTTATCACGCCAGCCCACAACTTGGTGCTATTAGTTGTTTTTGTAATGAAACCACACACACACACACACACGTGAGTAGAGAAAAATACACTATAAACATTAACAAAGGGAGTACTCAGACATTCGTATGGACAGACGACCAAGTTGGACTGGTTTTACAGCGACTGTCAACTATAAAACTACCAAGTCCCAGGAGAATCTGGACTGGGAGTCATGACACTCTGGAGGCAAACATCGTTGTTACTGTCCGTCTCTGCTAGTTAACAATGAATCTATGTCTTCAACTATAAGTTACTTATTAGGAAAAACACATAAGTTTTCCTACGGTTTTGTCATCTTAACTATTCCTCTTCAAATCCAGGAGATATGCAGCGTAAACTTGAACTCAGGTTTCCATCTAAATAAACGTCTCGTTCTGCAAAGAAAGAGAAGCTTTGAGTTTGTGTCACATCTCCAACCGTCAGTCGTCAGTCATTAGGTCAAACAACATATTTAAGTCTGTATTATCTGAGCTTTGCTTATTGAGTTGTCAGAATGAACAGAGGTTGGCGATGGAGCCGCCCTCTGTCTGTTTATAAGTAAAGTTTTAAATGTAGTTGGTGGTCTTGAATATAAGAGTGTAACGTACACAACATGTTCAAGTTGTGATTGGTAGGTGGGAAATCAGCTTGCAGTTTTAAACCAAAATTACTCAGTATGAAGCAGAGGAGTCCAAACGCGATCTTCTTATCTGTATACACTCACTGCCTCATAGTAAAAGGCAGAGTTTGTCATGGTGGAGATTATCAATAGGACTCCTAAATTCCCAGGATTTTGCAGAGTATGTCGGGTGGTCGCCGAAGTGAAGAAGAAAATACGGTGATGTGGCCGACGGTGGCCACGCGAGGCGAGGGCTGAGGCGTTTGTGTCTGATCCGACCTAAATTTAAACTGTGGACAGACAAGTCTAGCCAGCGGCCGGCTTCATTCCAGCACTGATCATCCCTGGTGTGGAGAGAGAGAGAGAGAGAGAGAGAGAGAGAGAGAGAGAGAGAGAGAGAGAGAGAGAGAGAGAGAGAGAGAGAGAGAGAGAGAGAGAGAGAGAGAGAGAGAGAGAGAGAGAGAGAGAGAGAGAGAGAGAGAGAGAGAGAGAGAGAGAGAGAGAGAGAGAGAGAGAGAGAGAGAGAGAGAGAGAGAGAGAGAGAGAGAGAGAGAGAGAGAGAGAGAGAGAGAGAGAGCAGCCTGCAGGCCTTTTAAGTCTGTCCTCCTACTCTCCACTCCCTCCTCTGCACTCCTTCACTTCCCTCAGCTGTTTTCTCCCATGCTGCTCCTTTAAACTCCTGCTTTGAAATTATACTTTACAACTTCTCCAGCCTCCAGACCCTCCATAAGTGGGCGAGAGGCTGTATGTATTAGAGTACTTAGAGCATTGTCGGGGTGAAATATTGTGCGCCTCCGGGATTTGCTTACAACTCAATCCCCACGGGGCTGTCTTCTGGGGCTTTGAAAAGTTGTCAATTTAAACTAATTATACACATTATTTTCCAACATGTACATTCTTTGCTGTGGTGGATTTAACACAACACTTAGTAGGGCAGCAGAAATTTAAAAAAAAAAGAAGAATGGAAGTGATATGTTTTATGGGTTCAGCCGCAGCCTGTTGTTGTTTTGTGTGAAACACTCGTAAATACGATGTGACAGGGCAGCGGTGGTTGTCACTAATAATGAAGAAAGAACAGATGAGAGAAAAGCTGAGACACAGACGTGTTGAGACGTTCCAGAAAAGCACAGACAGACCTAATAAATCCTCCATCATTAGCAGATTGTCAGCTGATTTGAAATCTGGGGTGGATTAAACCCAAGTGGACAGAAAGTGAATGGATGTGTTTCGGGTTATGATGATAGCGGTCTGTTGTTCTGGAAAATGCTGGCTCACACTCTCCCCGATGGACTCGTGCAGCCTCGTCTTATCTCCTCTCGTCTGCGAGCAGCAGCTCCTCAAACATGTAATAGATGTGAGAGTTTAGGCGGTCCCGGTGGACGACAAGAAAATGTTGAAGAGCACAGATGTGGGTTGAAGCAGTGCTGTTGGTGTGCTACATTTGTCTCCTTTGGTTTTACTGCCACACTGAGATTCAGTTTATGTGACAATGGAAAAAGGAGGTGCACGAGCGTGCACGTGCCTCATCCCCTTGGAAATGCAGCAGATTTGAGTCCCACACGGCTCGCGCCTCCCCGGGCCAGGCTGAGCCAGAGCGAGGAGCATTAGCCAGAAGCTGAACGGGCCCCGCGAGCCAGACGGCTCAGAGACAGACACGATGTGTTTCCATTCTGGCTCGCACCACCTTCCTTCCCTCCTGCCTTCCTCGCAACCCTTTCCATCCTGTCCTGTCTTCCTCTCTCTCTTGTCTCATTCTTCTCCTCCCTGTAATCAGGACACTTTGAAGTGGGCCGAGGAGACGGATTAGAGCAGGACCTGCAGGGTCTTTGACCCAGGGTGAGCCGGGGACGAGTAATTAGACAGAGAATTAAGAGGAAGCCCGGCCCTCTGCCCGTCTCTCTCAGGGATTGTATGCCTGAAGTGTTACTGGAATAGCTTTTTGTTGTTGGAGGTTTTTTGTTTTTTTTCCCTAAGTCGGAGAAGTTGGCTTCTGTTGTCATAAAAAGTACCAAATAGCAGCGACAGAACTTTTGTGCTAACAAACGATGGCACAACAATAAGACACCACAGCAAAATGAATCCCTCCAATGTCAGACAGAAAATAAGCAACATACCACAAAATGGGACGAACCAATAGTGTCAAAAAGAGCATTTATTAACAGGAGGCTTCCTCACTATTCTGCACAACAAATGTTTTGTTATGTCATACAAATGCCATTTTCACAATAAAATGGTCCCATTAAACCAATGTTTTGAAAGGTGTCTGAGGTTTTGTTTACATGTAAACAATCTGCTGGAATGGTCTTGTTTCCTTTTTCACACAACAACATTTTCAAGTGTACACAAAAGCTTTCATTGCATTTTGGTGCTCCCAAAGTGGAATTTTTTGAAAATTCTCCGTCTCCGTGTGAACGGTGGAAAACGCAACTTTTCTGAAAAGCTGCTACTGTTCATGCGCACCACTGCCGTAGTAAATAGTTCTTCTGCTAACGCATAAGTAGATGGACAATAATAATGCTGGCATCCAGAGTGAAATGACTCCCAGTCCATATTTTCCTGGGACTTGGTTATTTTATTGTTGAGAGTCACCTGGAATAGCAACCCAACTAAGTCGTCCGTCTATACGAATGCCATAGTCAAAGTTTATATCGTATTGTTCTCTGTGCGCACGTGTTTGTGGTTTCATTATAAAAACAGCCCACAGCACCAAGTAGTAGCCCAGCATTCTTATCGACATTGTTTTCAGCATTTCTGCCATTTCTGTGTAAACGAACACCGTTTTCAAAATGTTGCTGTGTAAATGAAAAACTTTTCTGGAAGGAAAACTAAAAAAACAATGCATTTTCCCTTGAAACGTTGTCGTTGAAATGAGGCCTAAGTTTCAGTAAAGCTACATAACAATAGTACAAACAGGCACGCAGGTAAACATTGACAATGCTGTAAGTCGTTACTTTGTTTTTTGTAATGCAACAACTGGCACATGCTTGCAGGAAACAATGGAAACATTCAGCCTTAATCCCTGTCCCTCTTTGTATAGGCAGACTCAGTACCTGAGGCATGTAAAAATAAATCTGTTCCTATTATGGTGTAGTAGATGTCTAAAAGCTTTGGAACTGTTATTGTTATTGTCCATCGACTTGTGCATCTGCAGAAAAAGCATTGACAAATAATCCACATTTCAGGAAAGTCGAAACTTTGAAACCCCTTTTTAAAAATGACCTTTTGCAGAGATTGCCAACACCGTTGTGTAAATAACCCAAATTTTACAATTTTCACACTGACCAGCTTCCGCGCAAGTTCTGATGTCATTATGTTGGTAACGTCAAGGCAGTGCACAAGTCGTTAATTCATCATCAATTTTCCACTGAATTGTTAGCAGTCTACTTGCTCCTTAGTATTGCTGTGATTCTATCATGCCTTACTGTATATTGATGTTTTGATGACAAGCCATCAAGCAGAGTCTGGCACTCTGCTGGTCCAGGAGGCTGTCCCTGCTCCCCAGTGTGATAACATCCAGAGTGACACATGATTCCCACAAAATGACGAATGGACGAAATGACTTAACATCTCTCATTGAAAATAAGTCACTATGAGGTTATTGTAGTGCTCGTTTCCTTTCTCCATCATCTGTCCATGCATCCATCGTCTGCAGTTCACCGGTCCACCACAGAGTATTCACAGTATTCAGTATACTCAGCAGTCATGTCTTTGATGCGTTGCCGGAAACCTGGAATAAAACAACAGGGGGAGGGAAAGCGTCCAAACGATTCTCCAAAAATGCTCCAATCCATTTGTGGCTGTGGCTCAGGGAGAACATGCAGACTTCGAACAAAAAAGGTCTTTGCCTGCACATTCATGTGGAGAAATATGCAGATGATAACTTTATATATAAGGGTGTATTTTCTTGTCTGTTGTACTGTAATCCAATTTAAAAAGACCAAAAAAAAAGCTATGAAGTGCTTAAAAAGGCCCAGGCCTTGTTATGAATTCAGAATTTCATGCTGTGAGAGAGCCCTGCTCAGTAACACATGCTCACTGGACAGTGATGAATTTGTCCCTTTTATAGGAACAAACATGTCGTAAATAGTTGTGATGTCTAATTTTCCCCAATGAGTATTGTTTTCCACTCTAGTCAACACACTCTTTGTAAAGACCTTGAAACAGTCACTCAACAGAAAATTAAATCCATAATTATTTTCATCCTTGTGTTGAAAGCTGAAATGATCAGATTCCAGCCTAATGATTGTAAATACTTTAGTTTATTTTAGTCCTCTGAGATAATGATCAGGATATTATCTGCTTGTGGAGAAATATCTGAAGATATTTGAAGCTGCATTTCAGACTTTTGTGGACAGAACAAAACATTTCTATCTCTTTGGAGATCTGATACAGTATATTAGGAAGAAGTTGTGGTCGCTCTGTCCTGGGAGGAATTTCTGCTGGATTCCCCTGGGTTGACTCATGTGAGGTTGTCTGAGGTAAAAATTGTAGTAACATCAACAATGCGAGCATCTATCTTCTTTTATTAGCAGTATAACCTATAGATAAGAGTGGAATAGATATTGGTCTTTTTTTGTAGTTTAAACATAATACTGCCAGAAATGATTTGTGTGTTAGCAGCACCAATAGTTTTTGACACAAGTTCTATTTGTGTAAATCAGGAGCATTGGCCTGTCCAATTCTCACTGTGGAGAGAGAGGAATTATGTCCCATCAGCCCAACCAGCTGAGGCCAGGCACTGTGTTATTAAACAGACCGTCGAGCAGAGCGCCCACGCGGCCAAATATGGACATCCAGTCGCCCTCGCTCTCCCTGAGGGGATCGGAAGAATGAGCCCAAACCAAGTGACCAACAAGTAACACAAACACTTAAGAAACACACTAACCGTTTTCAATCTCTTGTCTTTTTTTTTGTCTTTACAGGTAAGAGACCTTTCAACGACTTAAAAAAACAACCTTTGTGATCGGACTAGTAAGTCAAATATGACAATTTTCTGTTCTCTCTCCTCCTACCTCCTCCTTCCTGACATTCTTTCTCTGGGTATGTATGTGTGGGGGCGTGTGTGTGATATCCCCAGGGTACCTGTTGTTGTGACAGGCTCTTGACTTGAGCAGCGTTTAGGAGATAATGTGTAAATTGTAATCTGGGAGCTCCCATTCCTTAGCCTCTGTCATGCTAATAATGCCGCGCGTCAGTCAAACCTTGTCGATGATTGCAGGCACAAGCCGATGCTATCTCTTTCTCCCCCATCCTCACCCTCATCCTCCTACTTTCTTGAGGCAAAGACGCCACAAAAGGAGTCAGTCACTACTGGCATTTTACTGCCGGGAGGTGGAGGATTGGCTGTGTGATAATAGAGACTTAACCTGTATTGACTTAGTCCTTTTGTGTAATCCTTCAACTACTGTCGAGGAGTCACCTCCAGCTGACTGACATGTTCATATTGTGTAGATTTTACATACACACTGTCGAAGAACAGGTGAAGACATTGGTAAATCATTAAATATACCATTAGCATTTTTCAAAAATACCTTCACTATCAAAAGTCTGACATGGATATCTGCTGCAGTTTGGAAGTTAATCACCTAACCTCGTAACATCCAGCCTTGCAATATCAGCTTGTACCACAGGGTGCTGTCTTTTTTGGTTAATCACTAGGTTAGTAGGATGTGCTGACACTTTAGACTTTATAGTTGCCCTTAATCACTAAGGGTAGACTGAACTGAGATGAACAGAACACCCATACGTCAATGTTATTTGTTGATTTTATCACTACTAACAGCTCACCACTGCCACCCAACACAGAAAAGTGGCATTACACAGTCTGAAATCCTGCAATCTTAAATCCTCACAATGTCTGCATGTTTGATTTGTTTCCAGACGGGTACAGCCCTGATTCATTCTCACTCTCTCTTTTCTCTCTGTAGATCTTAATCTATTCTTTGTCTGGCCAACTTTTTCAGATTTTTCAAAACGTGATCCGTCTGTTGAAGCAATTTTATGTCATTTGATGCAAAAGTGTAAGCCGAATGTCTAACATTTAACAGAAACATAGAGCAGAAGGAAAAGCCCGAGGGGGCTTTGTGGGAGTAGAAAGACCGCTGAAGATCTCGGACTAACCCCCCCACCACCACCACCACACACACACACACACACACACACACACACACACACGTTTGCTCGCTGAATCCTGCTTACATAACCTACCTGCCTTTTCTCAACCTCGACCACATCCTGGGCGCAACAGGGAGCGAGGGAGGGGCGGGCAGCATGGGGGCTGTTAGAGATAAGAGCGTTTACTCAGACATTGTTGGGAAGTTGTAGACATCCTTATCATGTTGAATGAACAAAGCCAACAGTCGATTTAGTTTGTTATCAGCTACAGTTTGAAAAGAAAACTGACAAGGAAGAAATTTGAAAAAAAAAAAAAGGGGGGGGGGGGCAAACAAAGACCAACAGCCTGCTCCAAGAAAGGTCAGGATGTTTAATATATCAATAAAAAAAAAAAAAAAGAATGCTGTAATGAGTAAGTAATTGAAACCCTGTATTTATTTGAAAATACTATGTTGGGGTTGTTTATAGACATTCATACGGCATATAATTTTTCCTGTTTGTGGTCGCTCTATCAGAAGAATGCAGAAGTCAAACTGAGACAGTCCCCAAACTGGCTGATAAAGTGTTTGCACAGCACAGTCGTCTGGCTTGTCAAGCTGCAAGGATGACGTAGCGGTAAAACACAGTCAACGCTAAAGCCTGATGTTGCCGGCTATGCTAAACCTCAAGAGTAGAAGCGGAAATTACTGCTCTACTACAACACGTCATTTCAATCAGACCAAGGTGCCAAGTACAGGAGTCCCAGCAACGCTAATGGGTTGAGAAGAATCATTTTAAGTGTCAACAGTGCGACCTCTGCTCTCACCACACTTCAAACCCAGAAACATTCCTTGGCGACCAGAATCTCTCCCTGCGCCGCCTGCGATTGGCTGACATCATCACTGTTTTGTCCATTAGGAATTTGTCTCTCTTGAGAAGAAACAGCTGCGTCACCTAGAGACCATGCTCAGGGTGTATTTCGGTTCCTCGGTTAAATAGAACGTTTGAACTCGGTTCTCGCGGGGGAAAGCCAACCCGACCGTTGGGATCGGATTGAACGGAGCGTGTTGTGCAGTCTCACATTCAGTCTCATTTCCCTTCCAAACCTTCATCCACTTTGGCCAGACCACACATCCCTAAACGTTGATAGTTCTGCTGCCTTGCTCATACTCTCCCTTACACTTAACCGCGCAGTCACGACCTCAGATAGGGATCACATTCTGCCATGCTTGGCTGGTAATACCCTCAATTGCATTTAGGGGTTTGCGACCGAGCAGAGTTGAGGCACCCCTCAGTATTTATAAACTGTTATGATCGCGTTTGCTCGATGAAATGATCCGAAATTAGAATTTTTCGGGGGGCGAAAATTCAACAGAAACATGGCTGTCAAGTCTGGCGAATTCGCACTGCATATTCTAATGTCATGCTGTTTATGTGGTTTAGTGCTGGCCGAGCTGCCAGTGAAAATTCAGACTGGATGGGTTGAGCAGGAGGTTACAGAGGGCTGCGGCAGCCATGATAAAACATCATGTGGGCAGCTGGTAAAGAGCACAGACAGGTTCTACCAGGACTTGATAAATCCCGTGCAGAGAATGCGAGTTGCTAACGAGGTCATGGTGGGATCGGCGTGCAGAGATCCAGACATTTAAGAACTTTATCTGCTTCTCAAGGGAAGGCACATGTGGAGACAGAAAGCGATGAGTTCCTCTTTCAATAAACGTTTCGCGCCATATCTAGAGCCTCAAAGTTGCAGCTCAAACGTAAGTGCGTAGCCTGAAAAGAGTGAGGCCCTGCTGGGGGAGTGGCGCACAGTTTATCAGAAGAAAAGCAAGACGTGGAAGGGGTGGGCTGATGCTCATGTGATGCAGACTGGTAATGAGGCTGTTCTTTCCCTTCCACATCCTCCCCTTCTCTGGTTTGATAGTGCTTTTCCAATCTTGTTCCTCAAGGACCGCTGCCCTGCATGTTTTTATCTCCAACACACCTGATTCAAATGAAGGGCTTGTTATCAGGCCTCTGCAGGACTCGGAGGAGACGTGTCAAACATGAAGGATTGAGAAGCACTGATCTACAGTACCAGTGACCGACCCTTCTCCTGTCCTCTGTGTTCTTCATCAGCCTCTGTCTTTGCAACAAGTGTGTTCTGCCTCAGTTTTCCTTCCATTTACTCTCTGTCTCACAAAATTCCCTCAAATCAGCCCACAGCCTGGAAGGATGCCGGCGGCAGGCTGATCAGCTGATGACTTTCACAAGGGGTCAGCGGTATCAGGATTACAGCTCGAGCTACTTGCTGCAGATCATCGGGGCAAATGATGGCAAGCGCCTTGGCATCCATAGATCCTGGGTAGGAGGAAGAAAGCGGGTTAGCATTAATATGAAATGACTGCTAGTTGTAACTGGCTGGCAGCAGACTGACATTTACTGGCTGAAATGCCACTTTAGCCTTCAGAACTGCCAGATTCAGCTTCAAGATTCAGCGAAGCGTCACAAGTTGAAGTCATTTGGAAATAAATGGGGGGGTCACTGACATTTATCTGGGAAAGATCATTTGAAAGTGAGCCAGGTTTTTGTAAGCGAGAGTTCCCAGGTTTAGCTGTTGTGCCAATATAGCGAGCTGTGCAGCTTGCCTTTAATTTAACCCAGTTGGACTGCCGCACAGCTGGAGGCAGCTTCATTCTCTGGATACAAATCCTGGACTAGTACATTGTGTAAAACCCCTCCTCCGGAGCAACTCGCACATCAGGGTGCATTCCTCTCTCACCCAGGGCAGGGATTGGGTAGAGAATCTTTCACCCTATTTAAAAGCCTTCACGCAGCTACTGAGCCGAGCTTCGGGTCAGGTGGAAGAGAGAAAAATGTGTTTGTTTGCAGTTCTGCCATCTTGATTCGGACCAGAACCTCAGGACGGCGGGAGGAGGAACAAATCCGTCCATTTCCTGTTCATACTGCTGTCATTCATTTTCTCCTTTAAGCAGTCATGTGGACAAGTTGAGGGATTTGTTTCCACTTCAAATATGTTTTTAAAATGAATCACAGATCACCAAAGCCTGCATCTTGTTTCGCTTTTACACAGCAAACGTTTGGAATGAAACCACGCACACATGCACACAGAGAACAATACGCTGTAAACATTAACAATGAGGTGACTCTCAACTCTAAAACGACCAAGTCCCAGGAGAATATGAACCAGGAGTCACGACACTCTGGAGGCCAACGTTGTTGTTATAGTGCATCTACTCGCGCATGTGCACAACAACTATTTACTGCACCCGTGGTGTGCAGTAGCAGTGGCAGGGTTTTCTAAATGTTGAGTTTCCCTCTGTTTCCACAGAGAGACAGAATCCAAATGTTTCGGAAAGTCTCACCTTGTGAGACTTTTTAAAAACCTTTTCAGTGATTCTGAGTGATGTTGTGTAAACGGACACTGAAAACGCAACTTAGAAATGTTGTGTAAACATCACCTTAGCAACGCTCTTTACATCTCGACACGACGACGCGTTCACTCGAAGAGCAAAGAGAACAGCGGAAACTAAACGTCACAGGTATGAATTAATCAGTTTTCACTCCCTTAGCGTTTCACTCCCTCACCAGGTTGTTTCATTTACACCTAATCTGGAGCCCCGAGGACATTTTTTTTTTTAAGATGTGATAAATGGATGAGGTGAACTTATTCCTCACTGTGCTGTTTTTAAATGATTTAAAACATGGAAATTAGTACCAACTAACAGTTTTACGTGCCATTTATTTCACAGTATCTTTATTAATAGTCCCTGTCTTGTGAAGGGTCACGTGTTTATTTGTTGAAACGGGTCCAAAAGAAGCGCCAAGTTTCCACAGGATGGACACAGTTTCCACATGACTGTATGGTTATGGACAGGAGATGACTGTGGTCAGAGAGCGTTTCTCAGGAGGACAGGGATGCAGCGATGTGTGTGTGTGTGTGTGTGTGTGTGGCTGTGCGATGCTGTGCTTTTTCACGTGTGAATGAGGTTTGCAGTGTGTATATGTGCCGCTTACTCCACAGACTGCTTGTTAGTACAATGTCAGACGTGTCCATCAGTGACATCCCACGCTGCCGTGAGCACGCAGCTGTGACGCATGCCTCACCTCTCCCCTTGTGTCCCCCCCCCATCCCCACCCCCCATCTCCCTCGTCCCTGTGCTCAAGGCTTCGTCTTTTCAATTATTGTTCCAAGTTTTCCATCTTCAGATTCTCCAATCTCGTCCTACGTCTTTTCCCATTGAGTAAAACCTGATTAGGAGCGTTCCACTGCAGTCTTAAAATATATATTTTAAAATATTTTCTAATGCTTATGTAATTTCCCTGACCTTTTGTTTTTAATGGCTTCAGTGGTTTTTTTTTTTTACTTTGTTTCACGTCTTCTTACACAACTTTTTGCTCTTTTATTAGCTGAAATCCTGTAACTGGAGAAGTCAATGAACCCTTCCTCTTTTTCACCTTTGGCCAGCCTTTTGCTCCATATATGATCAATCAGATTCAGTCAGTGGCGAGAAGAGTTGGAAGACTGCACAGGGCTGAGTAACACCAGGGAAGGGAGAATCAGGGCCGGATGGTTCTAATCCAGACCCTGCTTATCAGTGCCGACCTCTGGGATCCAGGTCCTCTCGCGGCTTCGTTTTGTGGGAAGGGGGCGGCCTTTTATTCCCCTGTCAGATCTGACTTCAAAGGCGATGTGGGGAGTGGCGGTCATCCTTTCTTTCGTTACCAGGAGCTTTGCGTTAATCTGTGAGGGCACACCTGACGACCCTCCCTTTTCTATGAGTCCTCAAACCTTATATTCTTTTCCCCCCTCCACCACGGCGGATAAATGCTGTGTAATCTGGGTATAAAGGAGTCCTAATCCTGAAGTCGGGTCGTGGGTTCCTGCACCGCTACCTGAAGCCCGGAGAGATTTCACAAGATGGTTAATTTGTTAATCAGAACCAGGTTTGGAGGGAGAGGCCTCGCATAAGATCTGAGGACGAGACGGTAGATAAGCGGTGTTGGGGGCAGTGCCGACCTTTGACTTGTGCATGAGAATGCATTCTTCTCATCCACAGCATTGAAACCACTGGCAGTTAAAGGGCGACGACATCAGATTGTTTCTTTCACATTCAACTGCGGATGGAGCAAATGGCGAATCATGTCTCCATGTTTATAAACAGGAAGTAGGAAAATCGTCTCTGTTACCACCTTAGATCCGTTTGCACAACGTTTCAAGTGATGAATCGTTTTTGGGTTTTCGTGTCAGGAAAGTTTTGCTGTTATTCTGCAATGTTTTGAAAACAATAATCCATTTTCGCGGAAACTGCACAAATGCTGGCAACAATGTAGTTTTCATGTTGGGCCACTAGTGGATGCTGTTGTTTGTCTTAGTGATGAAAGCGTGCGCACACAACCGTTCAGAGAATAAGAACTACTCACTACAGCCATGACGCACATGCGCAGTGGCAGCGTTTCAGAAAGGTTGCGTTTTCCGCCGTTTACACGGAGACCCGTTTCCACAAAGACCGAGTCGGGCTGTTTTCAAAAAGTTCCGTTTTCAGTGACTCAGAGCACCATTGTATAAACGGACACCCAAAATGCCACAAAAGTTTTCAATTTTCACTTGAAAATGTTGCGTAAACAGGGCCTAGGTCAGAATATTACACAAACCAGTCTTGAGTGTTCTTGTGAGCAATTTAGATAGATAAATAGATAGTTAGTTTTATTTCAGTTGCATTTATACAAAGCAGCAAACAAGAACATTATTACAAAAAAAATAACCATCCAGCAACCGAAAAAGGAATGGGCAGAAGCCTGTGGCTTATTTTTGGTTTGACAAGTTGTGTTCTAACACCAAGATCATGGGAACTTAAGGCTCATTAATGCAAATGTCACCCAAGTTCACGGAGCAGCTAAATTAGCAATTACTCTTGCACTTTGTTCTCAGCATGTAGCTGGCCTCAAACCGATCAGACTTCCTGTATTGACCTCCATCGGCCACTAAAAACACTTAGGCGCTACATCTTGAACATCAGGAAACGCAATCACGATTCCCTTATACTAAAGTGTTGATTGAACTCAGGAATCTGCTAATGTGTCTGTGTCTTCTACCTCAACACACCTTCAGAACTCCATTTGCCAAAAGGTCAGGGATGTTCGGCACCAAGAGGCAACCCAGTCAATGTTATGAAGGTGGTTTTGATCAGACCAGACCACTGAAACACAGATGCAATGAAAAGTTACTTTCCTGAGATGAAAAATCATTCTGTCCAGCTACTTATGGGTTTGCCCGGTTGGGACCACTGCTCTAGGCCACCACTGTAACTCTCAAGGCCCCTTCATATTCCATAAGAACAAGACGAAAGTTCGGCAGTGCGGGGTCCTGTCGAACAAAATGACGTCATTTCCTTCGGCCAGCTCCTTCTGGCCGAACAAATTTGTTTCGGCTGTGCCAACCGCCCTGGCCGAACTCTGTAGGAGCCGCACTGCCGAAACTTCTGCACTGCCGTGTGCTGCGCATGTGTGTTCTAGTTCGCTCATGACTATCGATAATATTTTAATCTTATTTAGCTTGTAACAGCGCTACTGTACGAGCGCCGCAGCTCGTTAAAATGTCGGAGTGTAGGCTGACGTGATGCACCTGAACGCATCACGAACAGCTGTCAGCTCCTGTAGTTAAAACTGGACTAACATCGCGCTCGGACAAAAACTTTTTTATAACTGAAAAAGTTCAGAGAAATGTATTTCTGAAAGCACTGGAGGCCAGAAATAAACTGTGCAGTTGAAAAGTTTAAACGCCGCTTCACAGACTTGTGCCTGCTGCGAGGGGGCGTGGCCTGCGAGTTCGGCAGCTTCTTATCGGAGTATGAACAGTCCTGCCGAAAAAGCTTTTTTTTTCTGCTGGCTGACGTCACTGCCGAATTTTCTTCTTGTTCTTATGGGTTCAAAAGGGAGCATGCAGGGGCCTTCATGCAGAGGTCTCCAACCTTGGTCCTCGAGAGCCCCTGTCCTGCAGGGTTTAGCTCTCTCCCAGTTGCAACACACCTGATTGCAATGAGGGGCTCGTTATTGGGCTTTTTCACAACCTTGTTGATGACATCATCATTAGATTCAGGTATGCTGAAGCAGGGAGAGAGCTTAAACATGCAGGACAGGGGACCTCGAGGACCATGGTTGGAGACCTCTGCTCTAATGGAACCACGATGGTACATCTAAAACAATAGTGTGTTTTGTTTGAGCAATAAGTACGGCAGTGTGAAAGTAGCCTCAGTTATTAAATCAGTTTATCTGGCTTCTTTTTTTTTTGGTTTTCGACACGAAGCAAACCAACACAACCTTTATAGAGAAGAGAATTGCCAATGATCGGTTGTTTGAAAAAGTGAGTACACGAGCAAAACTCCAGATACTTTTGCACTGTGTTTCTTTCTGACATCTTGTTCACAGCCTCAGTGTTTCGGAGGAATGTTTGACAGAGGGCTTCACTTATCATTCACGCCGAACTTGTAACTCGTTAGTCAAAGTTAAAGAATAACCTGTAATCCGTGGCTGTTGGGGCACTTTCACAAAATAACAGCCCCTTTAGTGGTTTTCATTTGTTTTTAGATCAAGGTTTGCATGCTGCAGACAAAAGAAAAAGTCGGCACTAATTGGCCAGCATTGTGGGGTTTGTTTGGAGGACTTTGTTATCGGCAGAGAAGGACACGCAGGAAAACATCAACAACAACAAAAGTGCAAAAAGTCGGCTTACTTTTTTTCTCTTCTTTCGGTCGAGCTGACAATGCCGCTCTATAAACAGCCGCATTTTCATTTTCTTCTCCTAAAGTTAACTCGGGGAATAGAAAGATGCATCAGCTGCACACTCACACAGAGCTTTTCTTTAAGGCACTTCAGGTCACAGGCAGCGAGATCAAGAAAGGGAAAGTTGGAAAAGAGTCCTTGCTTATAGTCTTTCTCCCTTTTTCTTTGTTTCTGTTTTTTTTTTTTTTTTTTCTAAATGTGATTCCATTGTAACAGGAAAATAAATTTCCGCTAACTTCATTTCCAGGGCTCCGGCTCTCGGTAATATCGGAGATGATTTGCCAAGGGCCTCGGAAATGGAGAATGTAACAAGAAGTGCTTGACTTGAGAGCGCAGTGCTGGTGTGAACCTCGCTCCCTGCCCCCGGGCAGCGTTTCCCTGGGAATCTGTGATAGATAAGATCGATGTGAGGGTTGGAAACATGCCCCACTGCTCCTACCCTTTGCCCCAGCCCTCCTGGCCTCTGTTTTTCACCTCCTCCTCCTCTTCCTCTTCATCTACTTCTTCTCCTCCCTTTCTTTAAATCTCTTGTCTTCTTCTCATGACCAGCAGTAATTATAGCCACTCCATGGCCTCACCACTAAAATGAGCTGTTTACTTTTGGCCACTTGCCTCTGGCTGGTGTGGCGAGCCTCTCATCACCCCGACAGTCACCAGAACGCCGCCCGGTGCCCGCCGGGCTTCACCCAGCACTCCAGCGTTACTCCGCACAGCTCCATTAGTCATGTTAGCAGCGTAAACACTCACCCTCCTTCTCCAAGGGAAAACTATTGTAAACCAATAGCTGATGCAGTCATCATTAGTACTTTAAAAAGTAATAGAATCGCTATAATAGTTACTCAAGTATTAAAAAAAAAAGCTCTTTGTATGTTGCTTTAAAGAATGAACTCTTGCTTTTAATTGTCTCTCTAACTTGCACTTAGTAAGACATTTTGACACATTGATGTTATGTTGCTGAGACACCTTAGCTGAGCTGTCGGTCTAGTTACTGATTCAGACTCGCCAGTTGAAGTGACATCAGTTAGCATAGCGGTGTCAACCAAAAGGCCCGTAAGATGCTCTAAGCAAATGGTCAAAATTTCAAAGAAAACAACTAATTTCCTGAGAGCTGTGGACACAACACTGAGACCTGAGATAAGATCTCAGTGTGGAATCGCTGATTCACTGTATTTTGCACCAGAAGGTTTCATAGAATTTGGCTTAATGTTGAGAATGTAGTCATTTTCTGTCATTATTTTCCAAAATGTAGACGTTTTCATCACATGTACACTTTAAAGTTAAAATATAAAGGTTATTATTGCACTAATTTACCGGTACGGCCCACTCAAGAAGAAACTGTGTTTCATCCCCTCAACTTAAATGTATTTGACAGCTCTGAATTAGTGGGAGGAAGATATAAAATTTGGAGAAGAAGCTGCAATGTAACAGCTGAGATGAACTAGAAGCACGCAGACTGCAGCAGACAGTTCATATGTCGGTAAGCAAACATTGTTTATGGAACTGAATGAATCACCTATATTTTGTATTAGGAATGCACATATAACACATACTTATCATGATCATGATATGAAGATGCAATATACATATCACAAAAGAGTGAACTGCCCCAAAAAAATGACATTGCCATTCATTTGTGTTTAATATTACACAATAAAGATATGTACACACTGTGTATGCGTGAATAACTTGTGTAAAGGTTTTAAGCTTGACAGCCCTAGTGGCTTTATACCTGGTTACCACAGGACAAAAGTAGAAACATTTTAAAAAAGCACTCAAAACAAACAAACTCTGCTGGTGACAACTGCAGATGCACGTGTGATGGAAAAAATCGGTTTACATTGGTAGAAAAGTGTTTGTATTGATCACAAATTCAATCATATCATCGCAATACTCCACAACATTATTGCATATTGAATTTAGATACAAGTTTTTGTGATGTGATCTTGCTCATATCCCTCATATTACTGCTTTTAGGAGTTTGTTCAGGATTAATAAGTCATTCTTTCTCCAGGACACTGGTGTGCTGGACAGTAGTTTCAGCCGGCTCTAAACTTTCTAAACTCTCTCACAGGAAGGCCGAGAGACAGACAGCTGTTTTGCAACGACCAAAAGTCAGGTAGCTCTATTGAACTTAGTTTAATTTTATTGTATATAGTGCCAAAAAAACGCAGTCAACTCAGAGAAAAACCCAACTATTCCACATGTGCAAGCGTAGGCAACGGTGGAAAGGAAAAACCGAGCCAGACTTGGATGTGGCGGCTTTCTGCTGCAGGAAGGTGCAGAGACGGTTTCACTGTTCACATGACGTTTTCAAGGGAAAACAGAAAACCTTCATTGCGTTTTGAGTGTCCATTGACACAACAACGGTGGTCGGAGCCACTGGAAGGGCTCACCCAAGGTGAAACTTTTTGAAAACACTCAGCCTCCATCTCGCAGGAAACGGCGGAAATTCCGCTCCTGTACATGCGCACCACGGCTGTAGTAAATACTTTAAATAGCCATTCTCAATGTTTATAGCGTATTGTTCTCTGTGCGAACGTGTGTGTTTGGTTTCATTACAAAAACAACCAACTGCACCTACTAGTGGCCCAGCATGAGAACTACATAGTTTTCAGTATTTGTGTCACGTCTGTGTGAACAGACATCGTTTTTAAAACCCAAAACTTCTCTAAAATGAAAATGCAAAAACAATGCGTTTTCACTTGTAAAGTCATAATAGTTTCATAGTAGTAATCAGTTGCTTGTGTTTTACTGCTGTTACAATAATGCACCACTTTACGTCGTCACTGCAGTTTTGCATTTCCAGCCCAGCTGAGGGGAAAAGCAGTCATTGAAGATTTTGAGTGTGAAGAGGCAGCTCTCGGAGCCAACAGTCCCTCCTCGTGCTGTTCTCCTCATGGTTTGCGCCTGCGGGTGGAAGCAGAGTGGAACAGCATCCTCCCCTCTGCTGTGCGTGGAGACGACATGTTTGTTTACACTCCCAGACAGTCGGCGGAGTCCTGTTCGGAGCTACGGAGGGTCTGTGCAAGATCGAGCTGATGATGTGTCGCGCTGGGTGGGGCCCGGCAGACCCGGTCGCGTGGACCCAGGTGCTTCCTGTCTGCCTGCTGGAAAAGTTGGCCTGGGCCCTGAGATGGGCCTATTCAACCATGAGCTCCGCGCCGCTGCCGCTGCCGCTGCTGCTGCAAAGCCCGGTGGGAGCATCAAAACGCCTTTAAACGTTCAACGGCTTTTTCTTTCTCCCTTGCTGTTTTTTTTTGTTGTTGCTCGTCCACCTTCCCAAAGCTCTCTGCCGTTCTCTCGCTATAAAACCGTTAACTTGTCGCCAACATCTGCAAAGACAGTTAAATACATCTTTGCATTCCTCATTTTTTCCTCTGTGTCTTCCCCCTCTCAGGTATGGCCTGTTTCAGTGGCAAAACAAGCAGAATTCAGACTTTATATTTTAATTTAGCCCCACAACTCTTTATTCTGAGCTCGCTTTGTGTTTGTGTTGTTCCCCAAAGGAGACCCAGACTTGTACTCCAGCAATAATTCCAAGACAAAGAAATATTTTGGCAGATATTTCACAAATGAGAAGGGATTTACAAGTTTGAGTGCCAGCTGTGGCAGCACTATAAAGCATTTATATGCTCCCTAAAAGATGCATTTTATATGTAACTAGAGCCGTTGTCTGCAGAAAGAGTTGACCTGCCTGGATTTCAAATCTGTACAGCGGCTCAGCTCTGTGAGGATCATTCTTGACTCCTATCCAGCTGTTCGTGCCCTGATCTGCAAACCACTGGAGGGATGGAGTGACCCCTGGTGGCCACCTGGTGCACCTACGTCTTCAGACTCACTTCACCCTTTAAAGTCAGTTATCAGGATTGTAAAGCTCTAAAAGCAGCATGTTAAGAAATGTTTTCCCCCCATTGCAGTCTCGATCGCCCTCCACCGCAGTTACGCTCATTCTCTCCATTTTACAAGCTGACTCACTTCTCCCCACCTGTCTCGCTCGTGGTTTATGTCTGACACAAAAGCATTTAGCCAACGATCTGATTTATGATTCCTGCGAAAGGTGTAATTTGAGGTTTCTGCTGGAAACTGGCTGTCTCTGCGCCGTCACTGGGTGTAGGAGCCGGCCGGTTCCCACCCTCTCCTCCTGGAGGTGTCAGGATGCACATAGTCTTCTTCCTCGCTTCGTCTCACTCGGCTCGATTTGGTGCATGCGAGGTCACTGGTACGGGAGTACATTAGTCGCTAGTAAAACGAGAGATGATGGCGCTCACTCTGATGGGTATTTCATTTACCCCCCCCCCCCCCCGCCTCTTCCCCGAGGGTATCGCCATGGAGCTAGATGCAGTTAAGGAGGTGTTTACTCCCAGGTACGGCAGTCTGCCCCCATCCGACGCCAGGAGTCTGCGTCTGCTGATAAGGCCGGGGCTGGCTGGGAGGAGAAACAGACTCAAGGTTAATACTCACAGTCTGGAAGACGTTTGCTTTTGCTTCAGGGTGCAGTTGAGCAAGAAAGACCTTGTTCCCATTTGTCCAAATGGAATAACAGCATGAATTACTGTATTTTCCAAAAGCCTTGTGAAGTAGTTTATGGCAGGGAGAGCAGCACTTATTAAATCATAAAAGTCAAGTCTCAAATCAGAACAAATAAAGCTTGTTTTGCCTCTTACAGGTACCATATGTGATATATTTAGTTTCATGGATTGGGGGGGGGGGGGAAGGAAGAAAAATAAGCAACAGAAGGTTAGGAAACTTAGGGATTTTACTAAAGTCTACTGACTCCATCCAGTCTCATTGTGCTGCTTTGTTTCACACAGTGATGTGAAGGCTCACTGTCAGGTCACTAGGAGTTTCTAAACTAGTAAATAAACCAATAAATGTCCAAGCTGTTGGCAAACGTGCCGTTTACAAAACATTTCCAAGTGAATAACGGAAAACGTTTGTTGCCTTTTGTGTACATGACAACAGTGTCACTGAACTTTTTGAAAATGCTCCGTCTCCATGGAAACGGTGGGAAAATGCAACCTTTCCGAAATGCTGCTACTGGTCATGTGCACCACAGCTGCCATCGTTAATGTTTATAGGGTGCAGTTGTCTGCGTGCATATGTGTGTGTGGTTTCATTACTAAAACAAACTAACGGTGCCCACTAGTGGAAATTAACTGTTCGTCAGAAGGGATTAAAAAAAGTAATTTCCGAAACTACTCCATAAACCTGCTTTGACTAAAAGCGTGATAATGAAGCGTACTATTGAAATAGCCTCAGATGTGTGAAATCTTTTAAATTATGCTGGATTAGCTTGCAGACGTGGACTCCAGTAATGTTGAGAAAACCATAAATCAATATTACCGTTGTCAAATTACACAACGTGACTACGGCAGTACATGCAAGCTATATTTTCTCTAACCGTAACAGGGCAGCTTCAGTTTATTTGGTGCTTTACAGAAGGAAAGTGTATAGAAATGATTTCTGATCATGTTCCAGCATCTTTGAATTTAATGTAAAACCTCTCCTGTTTTAGCATTAAATGATTTTAAGAGAGAGAGATTGACACGATCCACCCAAACAACCAACATGCCGAGTTCAGGCACAATCCTCTGCCATCCATTCATGGCACCTTGTTTTAAGACTTTGACCTTTGCTGCACTGCGGACGATCATGCAGTTTGAAGCTGGGGCGTCCCTCTATTTCAAAGGACGCTGGTAAATAATTACAGTTGTACTGGAAGCGGCAGCCGTGACCCACTTACAAAGTTTCGTTTGCATACTGTCACGTTTTATAGACGTCTATATGTGACAAACTTCAACAAAACATTGACATTTGAGACTTTAATTTTCCACCTGAATGCATTGGGAGATTTTTTTTTTTTCTTTGTTTGGTTGTGTGCAGAGGCTAGATGTTCAGATACAAAGTGAGAGAAAGAGAAAGGGAGGGACAGAGAAAGAGAAAGACGCTCTCGAAGCCAGCTGTGGAAACAGAAGATAGTGAGCGAGCCAGCGAGGAAGTTGAAGGGATTTGGTGTGTGGGATCTGCACAGCTCTGCAGAGATGGAAGTTTTCATTTCCTCAGAATAGCTCATGCTGTTTGAACAGGTGGGCCATCCCCTCCACCCCAACCCCCAGGACCAGGGGGGAGGGGCTCTCTCCTGTTGTCCAGTTTGCTAGGCCTCTCTCTCTCTCTCTCTCTCTCTCTCTCTCTCTCTCTCTCTCTCCACATTCTTCTGTTCACAGAGGATCGAGCTCATGACACCCACACTCCCTGAGTCCTCTCCTCTCCTCTGTCTCCTACTCCAGTGGGTTTCATCCCAGTTAGACGATTCCCAGACAGACGATTCCCATTTAGACGACTTGTGTGTTTTACACACAAAGACACATCGTTCCTTTGAAAAAGTGGCTTAACATCAGTTTAAAATTGCGGCGGGGAAGAAAAAAGAAAAAGAAAAGCATGTCGGACTAAAAACACATGTTTTATAAAGACACATTGTTGCGGCGATCTGCCCGAGTGCTCCAAGTTCGTAATGTTGGGCGTGTGTGCCGCTCCAAGCGCATGCCGGCACGCGCTCATATTGCTCCGTGTGCGCGCATTGATTCTCCGCAGCGCACCTCAACAGGTGAGCGCAATCACGCTGGTGAGGAAGTCACCCTATAAACGGAGGGGAAAAGCAACAAGTCAGCATTTGGCTGTGTGCAACGGAGATGAGAACACCAGAAACATGCAGGACAGAAATCTGATGGGGATAAAGGACAAACAGAGTCCAGAACCCCGTTTACATGACAACGTTTTAGGTGAAAACACATTGTCTTTGCGTTTTCATTTCTGAAAATTTTGCGTTTTCACAGCAATGTTTTGAAAACTATGTCCCTTTACACAGAAACAGCAAAAATTGCAGTAAACAGTGAGGTTTTCATGTAGCGCCACTAGTGGGTGCCGTTTGCTGTTTTCACATTGAAACCACATACATGCGAGCAGAGAACAATACGCTATAAACATTAACAATGGCAAATACACATATAGCCAGGTTGGATTGTTGTTACAGCGACTCTCGACTCTAAAACTACCAAGTCCCAGGAGAACATGGACTAGGAGTCATGACACTCTTGGGGTAAACATTGTTGTTCTTGTCCATCTACTCATTCATGTGCAGAACTATTTACCACAACCGTGGTGTGCATGCATGCGAGTGTTTTGGAGAAATTCCATCTCAGGAGCTGTTTTCTAAAAGTTCACTTTTGAGTGACACTGAGCACCGTTGTCACTTAAACGGACACCAGGAAGTTTTTTTCGTTTTCGCTGTCATGTCAGCCGGGCCCAGTGCACCGTCCAGTCACCGTCCTGTCATTGTTATTACCACACAGAGCTGCTGGGCAAAGAGACATGGAGATGTTTGTTAACTGGGGGGAAAGTGAGCAACTGAACATGCTGATTACAGAGGGGGAATAATAGCAGTTTTCGGGGGGTGTTTGGTACGTGTTTTGTGTGTTTTCCCTCGAGAGCATGGATGCACCCAGACTGAGTCATGCTAGACTGGAGCCACGTCTCCAGCTTCCTAAGCTTCCTTTTCCCTCCCACCGCCAACACTACCAGCTGGGCTCCCAAAGGCATCTGAACACACACACACACACACACACACACACACACACACACACACACACAGACACATTGGGAGAGGTGCTTGATAGGGAGGACAGAATGAGGGAGGGATGGAGAAGGAGTCGGGGCGGGCCCTGACGAGGCCAGCATTGAGATTGATGAGCCGCTGTAGAATCTAGCAGGTAAACACCAGAGCGGCTCCACCTCCCCCGCAAGGACGACGCTCTGCCATCACACCACTTGTTGAAGGAGGGTTTTTTTTAACAAATTCTCAGCTTGCTAAAAACCACTCTCTCCCTCCGTTACCCTCCCGCTTGTGTGTGCCCGCTGCTTCCTGTTCTTCCTGTCTTTCCTGTCTTTTCAACCCCTGCAGTGTTTGTGTTGTTTCATGATACATCGACCAAAAAAGGCTTTGCTGCTCAGCCTCCTTTGTGCTCACTCCCAGACTATCAGACTCGACCAGTAGGTGGCGATATGACTCTTCAGTAGTTCCCTGGCAGCTCCTTTCATTAAAAAGCCTTCACTTTGCCTGCCCTCATTTGCTCCCCTCATCCCTTCTGCAAAACAATGTTACCGCTGTGTGATGAAGGAAAAAAAGAACTGCAGGTTTCAAACAACTTTTTCAGCTGCTTTTATTTCTTTTTTCAGCTCTCTGCTGGTAATGAGATGCATGAATATGTATTTGAAGCACGTATAGAATTGTGGGAAGTCTCACTTCTAATATTACAGGGTGAAGATAAGTGATGTTTTTCATGGGAAATCCACAGACTGAGTTTGGGACAAATTAATGACTGCACTCCACAGTCCCACAAAAGTGCTGCAGGTGAATATATGTGTGTGTTTTCAGTCTTTCAAACGTTTGATATATTTTAGTTCAGGGGACACATGTAAATCCCAATTTCATCTTGAGTGGGCTGCACTGCTAAAATAGTGGCATTGTGAACTTTAAATATAAACTTTAAATTTATTGTTGTGATGCAGAGGATAAGTGAGGAAAATGTAAATTTTTGCAAAAAGACCATTTTAATGAAGCCTTCTGGTGCAAAAATACGGGAGAAATGTCCAAAAAACAAAAACTTTCTATATCTGTTGCGTTTTATATGTTTTTACAAAGTCACCCTGACAGCATGGCTTTGAGGCCAGTTTGATAACAGCAAGGTACATAACTACCTTTCATGGCACGATCGCTGATATTTCACCGTGGGTCTCAGTGTTGTGATGTGTCTGCTACTCTTAAGAAATTTGTTTTTGAAAATTTATGTTTTCTTTGAAGTTTTAACAATTTGTTTGGTGGTTTGGCCGGGTTGGAGCCTCTTGCGCCCCAGTTTTGGCCATAGGCCTTATGATTGACATAGACGGATGTTTAAGATAGATGATTTTCATCAAATTAAAATCAGAGTTTTCACATTTGGGTGCTCATGTTTTCTTTGTTTGTAGTTGGTAATCTTGCCTCACTTGGCCTTGTTATAGGTTTGGCTCAGGGCTTTTGGGATGATAGTCTTTGTTCAGGTCATGTGAACAATAGAAAGACAGCCTGGTTGTTAGAGCATTACAGCTTTCCAACCAATAACTAGACAATCCTGGACATGTTGGTCATTGATGTATGTAGGTAAAGAGGCAAAATGTTAATCAAATCATCTAGTAGCTGTTAGCTGATTCCCTCCAATGTCAAACACTGCAAATCTAACAAGAGGTTAGATAAAGAGTCAATTTGCTCTCACGATATTCATCTACGGTCCGATTAACCCCAACCCCAAAACAGCAATCACTTTTCAAACTTCTAATCTTTAGCCACTGTTGACCCCTTCGCTATTGCCAAGATCTTAGAAACTCTGAAAGTCCTTCACAGGAAACATTTGTTTAGGAGGCAGGAGGCTCAAGAGGATCCCCGATGATTTCTTGACCCCAACCACAAGTTAAATCACTTTGAACAGCAAATGTATTCTGAGCCGAACACCGTAGCAATTTCATCTTATGAGAAAAAGTATTTCATGAACAAGTTCTTTTAAGGACTTCAACCTTTAGGCCCAATATCTCTTGGCAGTAAAGTGCATGTGTCCAAATTCAGAAACGATCTGCACTAATTCAACCTGCAAATTCAAACCTGAAAACGGAACCTGAAAAGCTAAAGCGTTTGTCAGTGACTATATGTTGGGGGTGACTGTAAATCTGCGTACCGATGAGGTGAGCCGTGCTCTTTATTCCTTAAAGGCAACAATCACAACCGACTGAGGCATCGTTTACAACAACAACTTTTCAAATGAATGTGGAAAACTTTCGTGGCATTTTGGGCGTCTGTTTACAGAACAGTGGTGCTCGGAGCGACTGAAAAGGCCACTTTGAAATTGATCCTCAAGGTGCAACTTTCCGAAAATACCCCAACTCCCTCTTGATGTAAAGGAAACTTTATGAAAACATTCAGACTCCATCCGAGTATAGATGGAGGAAATCGCTAGTTTTTTTAAACGCTGCTACTGTGCATGAGCATGACGGCCATGGTGAATCAACAATAACAACATTAGCAGCTTCCAGAGTGTCACGCTAATGAACCTTTTTATGAGCTACAAAGGAGTTGTGTATCAAGAATGTTAAAAAAAAAAACTAAGTCGTTGTCTCTACATACAGGCTTTCAGTCCTCCTGTTGCATCTGAGAGGGTATTTAGAAAAACTGATTTGACATGGAAAGCTTTAAAATATATCGAGCATCCAGGTGGTTATGCTCTCAGACCTTTAAAGACAAAACTTCTTAAGCTCAGAAAACAAGAAGGAAGGGCAGGAGGATGATTTGATAAAGGTCAGCTGGCTCCGTTACTGTCACTGGCTACTTCATGTGTTTTCCTTGCCTCCGTGTTGCTCTGTGAATTGTCTGACCTTGTGGATGTAACCCCGAGGTGGCTCTCCCTTCCATCCCTCTCAGATTACATGACCTTTCTGTCGAATGCTAGTGGACGGGGCGATCGCAGCTCTGTGAGGGTTGTTTAGTCTGGACCGTCGGATAGCTGCTGAACTCTCAGTGGCCTGGCTTCACTTCTCTCTCCCTCCCTTTTCTGTCTCTCTGTGAGGATTTCAGTTATTATGTTTTTGTATTTGGCAAAGGCCTGTTTGTTATTTCCCCAATGGTTGTGGAATGTGGCTGCCTGTGTTCTGCGTGTGTACCATCAGGGCTGCATTCACACAATCCAAATCTCAGCGTTTCATGTGTTGGCGGAGGACCGCGGCTTGGGGCAGATTTGTGATGTAATCAGGAGTTAATCTTTGCCCTGCTGCTTGCTGATCAGCCCCACAGAGGCATGGTCTGGCAACCCAGGCATGCACGTAGCCCTACCAGCCTCCCTTCCTCTGGAATACTCCCATCCATCCACACAATCCTTATATCTGCCACTCAACCCCTCCAACCAGCTCCCGTCTGAATTTCTAATCTCATTCACCTGAACCTGCATACTCATTACACACCAAGGGCGGCATTGGAGCCCGCTGGATGGAGTAAATCGCATTCTTGGCCCAGCTCTGGTTGCATAACACGGCTATGTGTGGAGCTGAGCTGGTTTTGAATGGCCATCAGAGCGCAGATCCTCCATGCCAAACCCCTGATGTGGGCCGAGCAGCCAATGAACACGAGTTTTCATTCTCAGCTCAGGAATGGGAAAAACATCGGAATTAGCGTGCATTTCTTGGCACATTTGTGAATATTTCAACATTTAAAATACTCCCCTGTTGATTGGAAGTGATTATGGCACATCATTACAGATGAAAGGATGTCGTAACCTCAGAGGGTTAGTACAAGTTTACGCAATCGGTATTGGAAGAACATTTGGTTGAAAAACCCATTTATTTAACATTCTGATAGCGTATTTGGTGATGCTTAATTTCCTGTTGACGAAGACAGATAACTTTCGAAGAAAATGTCTTGAGCTAACCGGACATCGACCCTCAAAAAGAGCCCTTGGTGCTTTTTGGATGGAGGTTGCCATGGTGACGGTCAGAGACCGGTTTTGTTTCCTTGGTGACTGAGGTCTTGCCCGGTGTGCACTTGAGCTTTATTGTTATTGTCCACAGAAAAAGAAACGGCTTTTAAAATGTATTCCTATCTTGGATGAGCCGTTTTTTCATTTTTGTCCTTCTCCCACACACACGCACACACGCACGCACACACACCACCACCATTAGCAGTCCCCCCTCCCATGAGAAGAGGAGGACAGCATGAAAGCAGAGTGAGACACCATATCATTCTGAGAAAACTAATGATGGTAGAGATGTAGAGCGGAAAATCCAATATAGTGTCAAATTTTGGGTTTTGTTTGATTTTGATTGAGACTTTTTTCAAATGCCTTTGACTGATGATGGTGAAATATTGCTCTCGTCTCCTTTTCCAACCTTACTTCTACCCCAGTATCCACCAGCACCAGCACATGTGATACCCACCATCTTTTCCTCCCCAAATGTAAAGTCCATATGCCATGCGTGGAATTTATTTGGTAAAGTTTTTCAGTTAACACGAGGCAAGGGACAGCTGTGGCACCTCCTGCCGACTGACAGAATGATCACGACTGGCTGTAATGGAAATTTCCATTTAATAAAAGGGATTAACACAGGATCTGCACTGGAAATGAACCAGCTTTGTCATGGCCTGTAGGAACTGATTCGCTTAATCAGGTCAGTGTCTGAGACCAAATCGAATTTAAAAAAATTTTTTCCCCCCTTTCTATGTCCTCAAAGAATTTTTCAGGAGGAAGACCACAAGACGATGATCAAAATCACAGCTCCTACACCACAAATTACTTCCAAACCTTCAGTTTGCCAAATGAATGCGAAGTTTCATTTTTCATAGGCACTGAATAATGAATGGTGCATCGGCCCCCTGTGAAGCTCCTTAACTTAATTCCCTTGTAGCAGAGTGTTGGAGCAGAGGACTTATGATGACCACAACTGTAGGCATGTCTTAGGCCCTGTTTCATGTGAGAACACATAGTGTTTTTCGTTTTTCATTTCAGAAAAGTTTCACGTTTACACTCCAATGTCTTGAAAATGAGATTTGTTTACAAGGAAACTGCAGAAATGTCGAAAACGCTGTGAGCATGCCAGGCCATGAGCTGGCACTGAAACCACACACACATATTCCTGCAGGCAATACGCTCTAAACTTTAACAATGGCGAGTCCAGAGACATTTGTATGGACAGATGATGAAGCTCAACTGTTATTACAGTGACTCTCAGTCCCAGGAGAATGTGGACTGGGACTTGGGATCATGGGAGACGTTCTGCGCCGTTGTTGCGTTAAAAAAACAACCAAAATGCAATGAAAGATTTTTACGTTTTCACTCCAAAACAGGGCCTCAGTGTTGTTTGTCTGTTCATGTGGACAGTTTTCCCAGCTTTTGGAACACGCATTGCAAGAGTGGTTTGACCTTCACTCTCACTCTATGATGCTCTCATTATGTTTTGATGGCATCATGTTTTAGGTGTGTTCTGGTGTTCCTTCACCTCATATCAGTTGGGAGAGGCTCCAGCCATGTGATGCTATCATGGTCAAAGCTGGTCTGGGAGATCTTGGCGTGCAACTCTGGTCTGAATAGATAAAAATGCTCTCATTTGTCAATTTCTGTTCGTAAATTATTAAACGGAAAAAAACAAACTGCTGTCCGTATGAATAAAGCATGATCGTAAGCATGTTACACTTGAGTCAAAGGGAAATGTTGGTCAGTCTTCTCGAGGTTCAGATCTTATCAGCCAAAGTATCCACACAATAAATCAACCATGCTCAAGTTTCTTCCCTACTTCAGACTCCAGTTGATCCTGAAGTTTGTCAGAGTGAAGTCGGCTGTTTCCTGTTGACTGGCAGCACAACCAGCCGTGAATGGCACATAATACCTCCTCACCTCCACAAGTCAGCTGCAAAAAGAGAGAAATCGATGGGTCTTTTTCTATTTTTCCCAAGCCAAGCAATGTCCACTGGCTCGGAAGCAGCCTGAAAGATGGCGTGTTGGCTGAGAGCGGTAGATAAAGAAGTAGTCAGTGGTGGACTGGCGAGGGAGTGCTTTGTAGTGAGAGGATCTGACAGAGATAGATGGGGGTGAAGGAGTGTGAACTCCAGTGGAAAACAAAGCTCCAGTGGAAAACAAAGCTCACGCTGTTCTGTACAGTCGGACACTGAATAACAAACGTTTTAGCAACACTGTATTAAATTGTCGAGTAAATCTGGCCAGGCACACGGTATACGTCTCTCTGCACATTTAATATACACTGAGTTAGGAGCAGTGTGCTTAATTAGAGAGTCTGGAACTCTTTCACTTATTTGCAAAAAAAAATGTAAAGAAATAATCTAAATGTGTGTGATCTTATCATAGTCACTCTGAGAAAATGAATTGGTATAAAAAAACTGTCATTTTTCTGATTGGCCAGCCAGAACAGGAAGCCTCTTGTTTGAGAGTACTGAGCCTGAAGAAATGCATCGTCAAGTGCTTGTAATTTGACGGCAGCCTCGTGGTGTGCGACTTACCTGCTGTGCTTGTGATTTGTTGTGACTCTGGCACATATAGAAATCTTTGATGAGCTGATATTGGGAGCTTTCAGCATTCTGCCTACAGTAAAACCTGCATTGGGTGCTTGTGATTTGACACCAGCTTCATGGTCCTGTGTCCCATTCTGTTGTCTCTGGAGTATATTGTTGCTGGAGCAGGTGACCATCAAAAGGAAACTCCCTTTGCGGACTGTTGACTAGTAGCATGGGTTAATTTGATATCGGCCTCCTGTAATTATGCCTGGAATGTATTCATGCTGGAGCACCATGACCATCTATAACGACACTACAAGTCTTCCAGTTGTACAGCACCAATCGTTGTAATTTCACACCATGCTCAAGAGGGTAATAATGTAAAAATTGTCCATCAAATCTAGCCGTCTTTGGACATTTGGCTGCGATGGAGCAGCAGCCAGCTGCTCAGCCCTTCGTATTGTCTCTTTCTGATGCAGTCACCTGCTGGTGGGGGACGGCACTGTGGTCGTGGACCTCTCACCTCCCTCGCCTCTTCACCCTCCAACATTATTGGCTGTCTGCTGCACAGCCTGACTGACACATACAAAGTAACTCTTATGTGCTCTGAGGTCCTAAACCGGCCCCTGTCAGTCAGCTGTCGCAGGACAATGGCGTGCCACCCCACCCGCTCGACCTGCCCCTTTGTGTGCTTTATTGAATTACAGCACGAGTCGGTCCTGCTCACTCTGGCAGTAATTGAAAACATGTGATTAAGAAAAAGCAGGGATTTGCACCGGTGAACGTGACTCCAGGACCAGGAGCACCGGTCAGATGGAGCCTGTGAAAGATGATATCGGCATGTGGCATCCTCATTACGAGGATTTAAGACGTCCCTTTGTAGGTGTTAAGAGCGGAGACGGGATTTTTGAAGCGATTGAAAGGGATTGTGCCGACCTCAGGATGAAGTCATGTTCCAGCGGTCTTCCTGCAGACAGAGCGTGACCTTTTAGGGCGCCTCTTCACTCTCGGCCTTGTCAGCGTGTCTGCAGGGATTCAGAAAGGTTGTTGTACCTTGGCTCCCTACTGAGCTACTGTGCAGAGTGAGAGGGCTCTATAAATGTGTGGCTCCATTCCACCCTGAGTTTTGTACCTCTGTTTGAAAGTGTCCAAATTGAACCAAAAATGCTGCTTCAGTTTACAGTATTTTCTCCTTTTTGTTGTTTGTTCAGTGAGAGTTAGGCTCCGTTTGCGAAACGTTCCAAGTGAAAACGCATCATGTTTGCATGTTTGTCTGAGGACAGTGTTGCATTTACACTCCAACATTTTGAAAACTACGTCTGTTTACACAGAAAAAGAAGAAACCCTGTCGCAGCTTTTTCAACAAGTTGTGTTTTCAGTGACTCCAAGCACCATTGTCACGTAAACAGACACCCAAAACCATCCAACCAACTTTATATTTTCACTTGAAAACATTGTCATTTAAACGGGGCCTAAGTAAAAACTGCTTTCATGCCTTGATGACACTTTATGCATAAAGATCTTAGGGAGCCAGTTCCGCGGGTAATTCAGAAATCACAGGCTCAGTGGCTGAGTGATCAGAAAATTGGAAGCAGAAGCTCAGTATTGAGGCATTCTGAAAACATGTCTTTTTTTTAGGGGATGTGGGAACACAATTAACAAACTCTGAGTCAATTCAGAAGTCGCCTGTATCAAAAGGCAGATTTCAGTGTCAGTTTTCAATGGATTCTAGCACTGTCGTCTAAATACGAGTGTCGGTGTACTCCCATTGCTAATGTTTATAGCATATTGTTCTCTGTGTGCATGTGTGTGTGGTTTCATCACAAAAACAACCAACAGCACCCACTAGTGGCCTGACATGCTCACTACATAATGTTCAGTGTTTCTGCCGTTTCCATGTAAACGCACATTGTTTCCAAAGCGTCGCTGTGTAAACCCAAAAACGTTTCTGAAACGAAAACACTAAACATTTCAAGTGGAACGTGGTGTAAATGGGGCCTCGCTCTTGTCGAGTTTGATTGAGGTGCCGTCTACAACAGTAAAACAACGCACGTCCCCATAAAGTGGGACAAAGGCTGCGCATCCCATTATTGGACAGATGGGCTTATCCCTGGGCATTATTTCACGCATCTCTATCTGTCTGCTGTGGCCCCCTTCTGTCATGCTGTAGTGCAACACCGCGGGCGAAGGAGACTCGTAGGTAGGAGCTCGCTCTCCGACAGGGGGGAGGAGGAGGGTGGGAGGTGTGGTATTGTTGCTTTCGGGGAGTGTCATGGCTCATGAATGTGTGCTCTGTTCTCATTACGAGCCTTGATTACCTAAATCCCCCGTCTGAACTCAGGCTTGTCACACGCACCGAGGGATTCGTGAGGTCAAAGATCAAACCATCCCCCTCCTTGCCTGTTCCCTGAAATCACTGCCTCCTCATTAAACTGCAGCCTTCTCCGTATCTTCCTCCTGGTTGCCTCCTTCTCTCTGCTGTTCCTCCCCCAGTCCCCCCCCCTCTCTCTCGCTCTCTCTCTCTCTCTCTCTCTCTCTCTCTCTCTCTCTCTCTCTCTCCACCAGTCCTCTGTCTGTTGCTCTTTTGTGTCCACTTGCTCCTCTCAAACGAGTAGATGGTTGCGCCTACGTGCCTTTAATGGACGGGCTCCTCTTAGCATCGCTGCTGCATTGTGCTCTGTAAAGGCAGCATTTTGCAGAGGTACTTCAGTGCAAATGAAGTTGAAACTGGATGCAAATAACAGGCCTGGGTTCCTTAAAAGCATTCTTCTCCTTGATTCTATTTGGAAGGTAGTGGTGTGTAAATGGGAAGTGAAGTGACGACTGGGTGGCTTTTTTTGGTCATTTTCCCATCAAATACACTCCCTCTGAGGATGTTTTAAGGGAAACAGTGCTCGAGAAATTATATTTGGTTTAATGATGCTCAGAGCCTCAAAGGGAAACCTGCACTTAGGGGCTATTTTCCAATTTCCTCTGATGAGGAGTTCACTTAAACCCAATGGCTGCATCGCGACTGTTGCGTTTCTCTCCACGCCTCTCGTTGGCTTTAGTTTTCTCTTGTTTGTTCTTGTGTTTGAGTTTTGATGACACAAACAAACCAAAAAAAAGCTGGATTTTGATTTAATGAACTATTGGATAAATGTCCAAATAGGCACTTTAGAAAACAACAAGCTTTCATGTGTGGAGTTTGCATGTTTGGCCTCCAGGATAGAAATTTTTGAAAACGCTCCGACTTCTTGTAGACGGGGGAAAACGCAACGTTTTGAAAACATTGATGCTGGGCACGTGCATCGCAGCAGTTGTAAATCGTTCTTCTGCACATGCACCAGTAGATGTACTCTATTTCATTACAGAAACAAACCTCACCCACCGGAGCCATTTCCATGTAACCAGACATCATTTTCAAAATGCGGCATATAAGCAAGAAGCTTTTCTGAAACGAAAGTGCAAAAATGATGCGCTTTTGCTTGAATCATTGCCTTGTGAACGGGGCCTAAACATAGTGTTTTTTTATCTCCGTCCATGTTTTCCAAAAACATGCATTTCAGGTGAATTGGTGTCTCTAAATAGATGTTTGCATTAATATGTGTTGACCCGATGTCAACTGGAATCAGCCCTGTCTGGAGGAAACAGTATAAAACACTGATGGATAGAAGGATCTTTGTACAGCTGATACTCTTGGATCTATTTTATTTCCCAACTCCCTGCTTTGCATAGCATTGTAGCCTTTGCTGAATAATACATTGACACCTTTAATGCCTAAATTTGCACTCCAGGACCCACTTTGCGCCGTCTTGGCAGTAAATTTATTGACATGCGTCACAAATTTATTTTCCATCCATGTTAATGGCATTAGCTGTCCCCTTTGTTAAAAGCCTCAGTGTTTTGGGGTAATCGCTGCATCAGTGGAGAAGCGAGGGCATTGTTCTACACTCGTATTTCCTGGGACTTGATAATTAAATCTACTTTAGGCAAACCTGCTTTGTATTGTCGTGAGCAGATGTGTCATTGGAAGCATTAGGGAGAAGTTTATTGGGGAAAATCGAATTCATTACAGACGACTCATGACTGTTTCCATAATCAGTGATGGAAAAATCCTGCAGTGGCGAACATGGGTCTTTCCTATCTGTTGGTTTTTTGTTCGTTTTATTTCCTCCCTAAAATATCAAGCCTTCCCTGCTGTCCAGTTATTGGTAATCATAAGACATACAAGTAAAATTTCCTCTACCCGTGCTGAAATGCTTTGCACAAAAGCCATTCCAACTTCCGAGGTACCCGTAACGGAGGCGGTGAATCTTGTAGTTTATGTAATCCCAAAAGGTCAGCCGTCATCATCACAGCAGATTGTCACCCGTTTCCAGAGGGATTTTCTCAGTTAATGATGATTTTCAGAGTAGAACTTGTCATTTCACACCTATTAAAAATCTGCATGTGGTTAAAGTGATGGTGCTCATCCAAATCCAAATGTCACCGGGTATTTCTTTTACTGTTTGAAGCACTTTCATTTCAAATGCAAAATATATTTTAGTATAGGAAATCATAGAAATGAAATAGTGTGAAATGGCTAAAAGCTCTTCCTATAAGAGGTTTATTCAGCCGTGTGCGAAGTGCTAACCGTCGGTCAAAGTGATGTTTGAGAACGTGTCATCTGGCAGCTAGTGGAGCCTGACCCATCTGAAGAGGACTGGACGTCTCTCTTTGAAACGACTCAGTGGTCCAGCAGAAACAACGGGGAGGTTGTGAATCGGTGCTCGCTGCCCAGGAGGCCTCTGAGGTCACTGCCTCGGCCTGACTAATGGGCCCCGGGGTCACGCGGCGAGGAGATTTACTGACTGGTCAAGACATCCAGTTAGCATCACCGGCCATTTCATTCAATTTCCCATGGAGTGCTGAGGACTGGGCTGCGTGTAAAACATAATATTTCCCCCTCCAGGCCAGCGGGCTCATTCATCAGCGTCGGCTGCAGGCAGTTAAACCGGCCTGTCCGTCTGGGTATTGAGACGTCTGAGTGATGTCAGTCACTTACCTCTCAGTGACCTCAGCTCTCACTTTGAGCGTTTCATTTGGAGGAGCGCTGTAATGTAATGAGATTAGGCGTAAGGCTGTAACTCAACCGTCGGAAGCTTTCGCTCCGACGGGGTGACAGATTCCCCATTTTCCAGCAGAGAAACCAAACCAAATTCACCGGAATCCGTCAGCGTTGTCAGGAGGTCTCCGATTATGTGTGTTTGCAGTTGTATTTTCATGGTGGAGAGACTCCAATGCACTCAGGTGTCACTTGATGGTGAACTGATGCACACATGGTAGTGATGCTGGATGAAACTACAAAAACTAGCAGTGGGAAATGACCATGGAAAGTAAATATGTGTGTAGTACAGAAAGGGTGTCAAACACACTGAAGTCCAAAGAAATGCCCAAACAGATTAAAAACACTACTCTGGTAGTTAGGTTAGCTTCAAAATAACCCAACAACCCATACTTTTTCTGACAATGCTACCCAGCAGTACCTTTACGTCATCTTCAAATGGGACCAGTTTACAAGAGCAGTAGAAGTCACCATCTTATCCTTTTTATTAGATTCAAAGTCAAAACAATTCCTGATGTTGCCAGCTCCAGTATAGAGACTGAAAGGGCTAATCTTGCACCCGATATAGTCAGTCGGAAAGATTTATGGTGACCTCTGATGGCTATTGTAATTATAATGGAGGCAATGTGGGAAGGCAACTTAGAACGGAGAAGAAACAAGACTGAGACAAGAATTGAATGAGAAGTGGATTTTCACTGAGAAGAGTCTTTAACACCATTTGGACTTTACATTAAGGAGCATATCTATTTAATTATTGGACCTATTAGTTTCATGTTCTGCTCAAATTATCCAATCCACCACTGTTGCATAATGTTTGTTTTAGCATTCATTTCTTGCTTACTTATTATGTATTTACTGACCCAGAGGGGCTTTTCACTATGCAGTATCGATTTAACAGATTGAGACAGTGCATTTGAACTAAATATTAACTCATCACTTACCATTCATTCAGTCAACATATAATTAAAGAGCTTCTATTTTGCTTGGGCATGTTAGGAAGAGGATCTTTCCATTTGGTCATCATGAGTGATGGTTCGAGTCATCATGATACGGAACGTTCTTTTAGCCTTGTCTCAGGGAACATATTTAATATCAAGTTACCATTGCGGTTCATTGCTATAAATTCATCCCAGCCAACAGAGGGTTTAATTGTGACCACTCACCGTCGCCAAGAATTATGGCTACTGATATAATGAAAAGAACTGACTTATTACTGAATTAAATGTATTAAATCAACTTGAATTATTTCTAATACATGGCCGGTTGCCATGTCTGCTAAAGAATAAAAATAGATAAATAAATTGCTCGCAAGGCTCCAGGACATGGTGAATGAACTTTCATCCCAGATGTGCCACAAGCACCAGTCCAACCACCAGGAGCAGTGGGGATTGGGGGAATGTTCATACCGAGTAACGGGGTGGCCAGAGAACAAACTGCCAAACTACTTGTAATTGACGACAGTCGCCACTTTCAGAGTGTGTCAAGGTTGAAACTCTGAGCTGTCAAACACAGCTCTAATGTTGTGAAATAATTCTTACAAAGTGACAGACTGGCAAATCCTTGTGGAACACTTGCGACACCTTTTGTCCGAGTGATGCTTTTTCTCTTTTGAGTTTCACCCTGAAGCTTTATCACCATGAAAGCTTGCAGCTCTGAGTGCATCCATGCTTTCTCACTTCTCAGCCAAGGTAGATGTAGGTTTTTTTTTCCCTTGTCCCCCCCACCCCCCCGTTAGTGACTTCGGCTGCCAACGTGCTGGAGCGGCCAGGAGTGATGAAGGCTCAGGGAATTAGCTGGTGACAGGAACTCTGTGGACTGCGGAGCTGGCAGAGATTTTCAGGGAGCGACGGAGTGGAGTCACATCATCGCAAAGCCTCGTTCTTGGCTCGGGAGAAGCCGTGAAATATGAACTCCTTTTAATATCCCGCCTAATAACTGTGTTGACAAGCGCCATGAGTTACCTTCTGCAGGAATGTCGTGGCATTTGGATAATTAGCACGTAAATAGCATTTTGTTATACCTCCCCGTCTCCCAGCGGTGGAGACGTTTTTATAGTAGCAAAGGTTAGGTGGTAATTTTACTGGCCCTATTATGGAGCTAAATACAGGTCTCTCATAGATAGTGGGAGGTTACATGGCAGTCAGCAGGGAATCAAGCCAAGAGATTCACCGCAGGAGCTGGTTTCCCTGCACCAAGACCAATTAATTTACTCAGAAATCCACCCTACCCATGTCCACCTTCACTTGGAGCCGAGCTGCGCTTTGTGTGGAAAGCCAAAACGCTGTGCTTTGTACTCTGTTCGCGGCTCGCAAATCGTGAGGGATGTTTTATTTTATGTGGAAAACTTGACAGAGGTTTTCTTTGGGAAAACTGGTGGATCTTTCCAGACGTTTGGCAGACCGACGCCGGCCTCCGCTTTGGTGAACATGCCGATAATTGCTTTTGTGGAGTTTGTGTTTGTGTGAACCAACCTGGGCGACTGCGCTGTAACAAATGCCTGAGGCCGTTAATCCAAGCGCTGAACAAAAAAAGAAGTCTGTGGTTTTATAGAGCCCGGAGCAAAATGATGTGCATTTTACCTTGAGGCAGTTGATAGTGGAGGGACGGCATTAAAAGCACAAAAAAGGTACCAGGTTGACTAAAAGGAACAAATATCCCGCGTCCTACTGTATGTGAAAGGTGTATTCAAACATTTCCGTCCTGTTAACATCCCCTCGTACTTAGGTAATTACACTGAAGAGATGCTGATGGCATTATTAGTTGTTTGAGTCTCCAATTAAACAGTTTTGGTCGCCGTCATTCCTGCTGGCTGGGGTCCCTGTTGGCACAGGATCTGGCACACAGAGTAAATAGGAGTACAAAGCTGACAGCTGTCTGATAAATTATGCACAGCCCAGTGTTTCAGAGGTGGTTTTATACACACACACACACACACACACACACACACACTCGCACCCACCTCCATGTTGCATGCTCGGGTCCCAGCGGTACAGTTTGAGAGGAACTGGAGACTCATTAAACTCCTACACACATTTTAGTTTCAGTTTCTTCCCCCGTCCCTCCACTGTGGGTTCTCCTCCATCTCCCGTGTCTGTCCTCTCCTCCTTCTTCGCACCTTCTTTGAACGTCCCCGGTGTTTGCTCTGGCTCCCGCTCCCGCTCGCCGCTGCCGTTCGGTCATCTGGCGTCTCCATTAACACGGTGGGCATTGCAGCTTCCTCCAGCCCTCATATCCTCTGCAGATTACAGGGATGATAGGAGGGCTCCGGCCACAGCCACACGGAGGTGTGGAGAGGGAGTACTGGGATGTAGCCAAAAGCAACTCGGTGGAGGTCCTCTAATCCCTTTCTGCACTTGACTGCTGCTTGAGAACATTCACTTTTCAGAAAGTACTCTTTGAATAATATGCTAATGCAGACTTTGCTTGGGAACACTATCAGATTGTAAATCCACATTTCCGTGACGTTTTCAAGTGAAAACAAAACGGTTTGTCTGGTATTGGGGGTCTGTTTACACAACGATGACATGGTGGAACATTTCGAAAACGCTCAGGGTCCGTGTTAACAGGGGGAAATACAACTTTTTGAAAATGTTGCTACTGCGCATGCACACCACTGTCTTGGTAAATAATTCTTCTGCCCATGCGCAATGCAGATGAACATTTTCAAGACATTGCTGTGTAAAGATTTTCGAAAACGAAACCCAGAATTAAAATCCAGCTTCATCGTCTGACCACATGAATGTCTGTGTACTGTTAATGTTTTCAGTGTATTGTGCTCTGCTCACACATGTGCGGCTTCATTACAAAAACAAACTGCACCCACCAATGGCCATACTCCGACGCATGTTAGATTAATGGATTATTCCAATCGGTCACGGCGTGTGCAGGGAGGATTATCTCCACGTTTCTGCCGTACAGTGGACTGGCATGTCGTCGAGCGTGTGCCCTTATCAGCCCTATCTTTCTGCACACTTAACATAACAGTTGGGTTTAGTTCAGTTAGTTTAGGATTTCTATGTTAATATCAATGGAGCATGCAGGATCAGGCATTCCGTGTGAGCATTGACTTACACGAACCCTAAATCCTGTTTTTTGTTTCTCCTTGTTGCACCTTCTCAACAAGCAAACATATTTCCATGGTCAAAGTTTCGGGTTTCACCAGGACAGGCCACGATTTGAGCCTTTTGCAATAAATTCCCAAACAGAGTAATGGTTTGTAATATGTGTTAGTTCTCTTTGGAACTTGTCATCCATTATAAGATTCTTGAAATTTGTATCACAAGTTGTATCTTTGTGAGAACCCTGTGTGGCAAGAAACACAATCATGTCAATAAAATACTAGTACATACTGTTTAAACCACCTGGAAGTATTGACATTTAACAGTAATGTTCATGATCACGGATTATTTTCCAGTGAAGTTAGTTGTTGGACTACTTCATGTCACTTCTATTGGTCAGTTGTATTTGTTGCCACGTATGTTTTATGGTTCATATTTCAGATGTCACCAGGTCTCGTGTTCTGGGGAAGGCAGCCAGACGAAATCAATTTATTGACTATGTACGAACAAGCCATAAACACAACGCTTGATAATTATAGTAATCTATTAAAATTACTGCATTTTTATGACAGTGTCCCTGTTTTGTTTATCCCGCATGTCCAGGGATTGACGTAGTCCCCTTTGGTTTAGTCTTCTTGAAGGGTCTCACAGGCCAGTCACGTTGGAAAAGGGGACATTTAAGCTTCCTGTTGTTTATGTCAGTCAGCATTTGTGGTTTCTCATTACAAAACCATGAACAGTCGAGGACGGTGGAAAACTTTCTTCTGACTTCCAGTAACGTGAGGTGACGCCAACTGACGTGGATTCGGCTTCTACTGTCGCACAGCACAGCGACGCTCTGTACAACCCACGAGCCACACTCGACAACTCTCCTTGTGGATTTGCAATAGGCAGCCAATTTTGTTTTCCCCCGGCGCTGGATCGTTCGCCATCTCCCACCCTTCCTCCTCTCCGTTTCCCCCTCATCCTGCCGTCTGGACACTGCATTAGAGTCCTGCTGTAGGAACCTGGACATACAGGTTTTTTTTTTCCTTCACTTATCTCCCTCAGCCATCAGTGTCCAGTTACTTTGCATGTCGCCACGTCGTCACCTTCTTCAGACTTTCTCTCCACATTCTGTGAAATCCACGTTTACGAAATCCCTTTAATGGTCTGATGACCGGGAGATAAATGCGATCAGGTTATGTACTGACGCATACCAGTGGACGGAACTTCAAACGAACCGGTGACTTTGAGGGCGCAAGTGAGAAAAACAGTCCTGCGTTTTGCATAAAAATGTATCCTTGTATATTTACTAGAGAAATGACAGAAAATGACCACAATCTCAACATGAAGCCAATTTTATTCAAACTTTCTGATTCAAAAATACAGTCAAATGTCCAAGAACATTTTTCTATAACTGTTTGATGTTTTTACAAACTCACCCTGACAGTATGGCTTTCAAACTAATGCTAGTTTTCTAGCTTTCATGGCAGCATCACTGATATCTCAGATTGGGTCTTAGTGTTGTGTTTTGTCTGCTACTGTTAAAAACCCCCCAAAAAATCAATGTTTTGTTTGAAATCTTTACAATTCGCTTGGCGGTTTGGCCTCTTTGGAGCCTCTTGCAGGCCGGTTTTGAAACACGAGCCTTATGTTTGATACCCCCGATTAATGGTCTTAGTACTAAATTAAACTAACCTGGTCGATTCTCAAATTCTCAATAGTAACCTACAACTTCATGAAAATCCCTTCTTTTTTTTTTTTTTTAGAGAGAAATCATTTTGGATTTATTTTAAGAAATACATCGAATTTTTTACTTTTTACTTTTGCTTCTAGTTACGTACCAGTCTTTCCTCTGTGTTTAGTTTACATTGCTGGAATTCAGACTGTTGCTTCTGCAAAACGAGCAGCTCCAAGTTGTGCATGCAACTACTCTCTGACATTTACGGGCTGAACTTTTTCGGTTATTCAGTGACTTGGTTAAAATGGTAATTATTTGCAGCCCTAGCTGTAACCTTAAGCCTCGTCTGATGCTTGTGGTGAAACTGACAGTTCCTTAAGTTATAGGAGAATGCATCGTCCCAGAGGGAGAAAAGACGAGGCATTATTGCGGTGTAAACCACACGGGGAGGGTGTGCACTGCCGCCATCGCCACCTGATCCCACTGTGGCTCTACTTAAAGTCACGACTGTTAAACTGGGCCCAGTGGGACACCGACACAACACCAGGCGGCCCCCATGAATATGAATGAGTCAGCGGAGCACAGATCAAACACACAGGATCGGCACATTTTGAAAGCACCATGATGGTAATTGGTAGGGGACGTGGCCACCTTTAGCCCTGTTGTCTCCTTTAAGAAAGAAGAAGAAAAAAAACAAACGTTGATGTTTATTATAACAAACCACATGAGATTATTATCGTTTGGTCTTACACCCGCTGAGACAGGAACCTCTGATACTGCGTCACGTCTAGACCAGTAATGAGTGAAAACTGAGGTGCGTGCGTGCGTGCGTGCGTGCGTGCGTGTGTCCGAACTCGCGGACCCTCACCTACCCATGCTAGAACAAGTCCTCGGCTTGCTCCGACCTCTCACTGGTGCTGATTGTCTTATTAACATGCCCCCCCCCCCCCCCCCCCCACCCCACCCCCCCCACCCACCCCCCCCACAGATGCCATAACCTTCAGTGCAGTTGTTCATATCAGAGCGCTGTCTCCGTTTTGACTTTGTGAATGGGATAATCTCAGTGTGAAAGAAAGATTAGCCAGGCGAGAGCGCCGGCTAAAACTCTCCACTGATCCCAGCCCCGGGGCACAGCAGTACGACTAATGTGAGCAGAGAATTAGTTTTCACGCTACACTGGATGAAAGTTTTGAGCCTATAGCAGCCCCTGATGAAGAAAGCCCACAGTTAATAATGAGCAATTGTTAAATTCACACAGATACCTTCAGAAGTTGGCCCGAGGCGACTTTTTTTGTCTTCATCACTTCTCCTTCCCCTTAAGGATCCTACTTGCATCCTGCTATCTTTTGCTTTTCTATTTTTTTGCCCAGGCTGTGGGAGAAAAACAAAAATTCACAGGTTTTAAAAGTCAGAAATCAAATCTGGAAATTAATTGGAAAGGTAATGCTGTTAACCAAATTCCCCTCTGAGTGTACTTATGTAAATTAGAAACTTGTGAAGCAGAAGAGAAATTGAAAATTTGGATAAAATTCGTTTTAAAAAACAAAGGTGTTTTTACCAAGACATAAATCAAGCTATTAAACAAAATAAAATGGAAGTGGATGGAATGTAAAATCGTGAAGTATAAAAACCCTTCTAAAGCAAATTCTGATTACACAGTCACCTTGGTGCATAATCATTCATAGTTTTTCCTCACTGAGTTTAGGTTTCACCTTGTGTTTTCTGTGGCATTTGGGGAAAAAATTAACATAGGATTTGCTTGACATTTGACTGGAAGAGCAACGAGCCCTGCTAATAAAGCAGCCGCCTCCGGGCTGAGCGAGTGCCGATAGATAGGGATCAGGGGACACATCTGGCTGGAGGAAACACTGCTATCACCCAGATTCAGAGGGTCTTTCCCCACGAGGACGCCGCCTCCTTTCCCTCCTGTCATGAAATCTAACTAGATATGCAGCTTATGACCTTAATCGAAGTCGTTCTTCATCACGTGTGCTCAGAGCGGGGTTCACATGGTGAAACCGGCAGTGATGATCCAATTTTGACCTGGAAGAAAAGTAAATATGTTTTGAAATATATTAAACTTATTTTTCTTAATTTCTCGCTTCACCAAATTTGATAAACCATCTCACACACAAATGCCAGCCAATCAAGAGCCAGCACGCATGTCTTTGGTTGTAGCTTAATAAAACTCTGGCAGCCTCAGGGAGAACATGCAAACGCAACACAAAAGCCTGGAATCAAACCTGTGATGCAAAAGTGCCCATCTTGCTGGATTTTTAAGCGTAGATAAAAATTCACCATTCTCAGGCCCCTTTAACACAACAACGATTCCCAGTGACAACGCTTCGTTCTGGCGTTTTCGCTTCAGAAAAGTTCTGCATTTATGCGGCAGGAGTTTGAAAAAAAATGTCCGCTGACACGGAAACAACAGAAATGTTAAACGATGTATTTAGCATGTTGGGCCATGAGTTGCCACTGTTGTTTGTTTTTGTAATGAAACCACACACACATGCTCGCTATAAACATTAAGAATGGCGAGTGCACAGACGTTCGGGTGAAGTCGGATAGCTATTACAGTGACTCAACTATAAAACTACATAATTCCAGGGGAATATGGACGAGGAGTCATGACAATCTGGAGGCAAAAATTGTTCTTATATTCCATCTACTTGCGCCCGTGTACTATTAGAACTATTTAATACAGCTGTGGTGTAGCGTTTTCACAAAGTTGTGTTTTCACCCCGTTGACACAGAGACAGAGTCGAAGTGCAAAGGGTCGACAATAATGGGGAAAAAAGTTTTTCATCTGTGAAGCTAGAGTACGATCAGACTGTGACAGCTTTTGTTGGCCCTCCTTGTTGCCCCTGGTGGACATTTATCTGTGGCTGGCTGTCCGATGCTTGAGCAAACAGCAGCACAGATGCCAGGTCTGGCTTATGGAGCCACATCCGCTGTGGGCTGGCGGGGCTGCGGACGCCGTGAAGGACCCCGGGAACTAACCGCATGTCGCCGAGGCAAAAGTTTGTCTGGCCGCGCTCGGGGAGGGCCAGCATAAATATTTATCTGCTTTATTTGTTTGCTCTGGCTCGGGAGTTTGTGTGTTCGGTGATGGACAACACAAGGAGAGAATGCGCAGTGTGTCTTTGTGTTGGATTAGTGCAGCAGAGGTCACAGACAGGATGTGTTGCGGTACAGCTGCGAAGCAAAGATATGTCCTCCGCCGTCTAAATGAGGGAGCGCTCTGGATTTCCAAGTGAAAATCAAAATGAGCTTATTTGTCTCTCCGTCGTTCACAATAGATCTGACAGTGCCTTTCAATTAAGTGGACTTCATCTGAACCCTCGCTAGTAACCTGCCCTCCACCTCATGAATAATCAATGAGCGGCTGCTTAATAAACAGGGGGGGGGGGGGGGGGGGGGGGGGGGTAGCTGAGCATGGCCACCGGTCCGCCAAGAGCTTTTGCAGAAAGCCAATGGAGGAGGAAAGGAGGGAGCATGTGAGGGGAGGCAGGATAAGAAAGGGGTGGGGGGAAGTGAGCGACGAGGCTGAGCGCAGGGAGACAGCCACACACGAGCTCCGGGGGGGTGGGGGTGGTGGGGGGGGGGGGGCAAGTCAGTCCTGTCAAGCAAAAGTGTTGGTGCAGCTGTGAGAGAAGAGGAACGTCAGCCGGACGGAGGGAGTCAGTTCACAGAGAAGGAGGGGAAGCAAGACATCCACTTGCCTGGCTCTCTCTCTGCCTGTGAGGCTGGAGGCAGAGCCTGGATGGTGTGATCTCCTCCACCATGGGATGCAGCCTCTGTACCCTGCAGAAGCCCGAGGAACAATACAAACTACTCTATGAAGTCTGCCAGGTACTGTGACCAAGCTTCTCCGCGACTCCGGGGGAAGTTTGTGAAGTTTTCTCTCTCGTTGTCTTTTCCCTCTTGTGCTTGCCACTTCTGACGAGAGCCCCGGCCCACTCTCAGCGTCTCGTTGACTTGTCGGAGTGCAGCTGGTGGAGTTAGTGTCTGAGTGGGAGTTGGAGTGTTTGCCGGCCGGAGCAGCCTGAACTCTGGCCAAAGGGGTCAGCGGGAGGTGGCGGGCCGCTGCTTTAAAGGAGGTGGCGGGGGGGGGGGGGGGGGGGTTGATGAAGAGGTGACAGCTTCCTCAGTGTGTCTGCTCACTGCAGCCCACCTCCTCATTGTGGCGCTGAATGCTGACTCAGGGCTTTGCCAGCTTTAACCCCCGTTTGACTTTGAAGTTTATGTTTAACACTCGGGCGCTTGTGTTGCACATTTTTTTTCCGTCCAAAGAAAATAGAGCAGGCATGTTATAGATGCATCATTAACAGGCGGCGGGAGGTGTGTGTGTGTGTGTGTGTGTGTGGGGGGGGGGGGGGGGGGGGGGGGGGGGGGGGGGGGTGTTCACACTGAAGTCCAGATCTTTAGTCTACTGTTCACCACCTTTAAGTGACTTCTGAGAAACACTTGAGTGCACTCGTGATGTATTGTTGGAACAGCTGATCAAGTCCTTCTTCAAGAAACAAAACAATCCTGCAACTGGCTTTTCAAAATAGCGCTTTCCTTTACTTTCATGTGATGAGAAACTTATTTGAGTTTCTCAATTTTGACCTTTTACATTCTAATGATTTGCCTGTCTTCACATCACGCTGCATATATGCAAAAGCATCAACAAAGTCTTGTGAGTTTTCATCTTATTTCAGGGCAATTTCATTTATATAACACCATTCAGACACGAAGCAATTCACAATGCTTTACCAGCAAACACTGGAAAGCAACGCGATTAAGAATCTTGATCTGAAGTGAGTAAGATTATGAAATGCATTAAACATAGCGATTTTATCCTGCAATGAAAAATAACAATATTAGTTTATTGTGTAAACCTTTAAATATGACTTACTTTTACTTTTGTTATACCCTCTGGTGGTAAATATGACAAAGATGAGAGGGGTGCAATGTAGTGCTGCAGCCAAATGCCTAACTTTAACAATTTATTAATTATTTGCAGTTTTGTATTTAATTCAGATTCATTTGATGGATCATATTGTATTAATTGTCTTGATTGATTGCTCCATGGATGTTGGAGGGATATTGGCATAAACTCTGCATGTAGGATTGGGAACCACAAAAACAGGTGAAGTCTGTGGAACAGGAAAATGATTGCTCTTTTACGTTGGAGAAACTTACTGAAGAACCAGAATTTGGTTGCAACTAATGCTTTGCCACAAAGAGAGTCGTTTGCATGTTTTTTTTAGATTTGACTCTCATCTACAATAATGGGCTGCAACTTGAAACGTTACTTAAATTCTCTAGAATCCTGACCTCTAGTGGCGACAGTAAGGGGACAGAAGGAGTGATGTGGTGCCGCCAGGCAAGAAAATCAACCCTAATATTTGAATGAGTTGAATTCATGGATTAGACATCAGAAATAATTCATGTTTATTTTAATGTAACTTAAAGTCACATGTATCAATCTTTTGATGTTTTTCTGGTCAGACTTTGAATTACAAAGCAGAAATGACAAAAACTGAAATGGCTTCAAGCTGAAAAGAGCAGTAAGAATATATTTTAATGTGGCATGATGATTAAAAAAAAGTAAGAAAGCCACGTATCTGTGAGAGCAAGGATGGTTTACACTCACAACTATTAACAGATGTTAGAAAGGAAATATTTTACTGTTATTATATTTGCTTATAAAGTCATATTTCAACTTCATTTACAAATTTCATCATGACAATGACATCAAATTTATTGGTATTAAAGCCTGAGTAAGGAGATGTTGGTCATAGAAGAAGTTGTATATGCTAATTTACCTTGTTTAGTGCCAACCTGCCCTCAGATGAACTCTCACCTTCTCCACCTCTGTTCTGAAAACTCATCAATAACGACCAACAAAGATGTTTCTTATAGAATTGGGATTGAAATGTAGCCGTTTTCCCTCAGTGTAGGAGTAGTTTGTACATGGTTTGCTCTGTGAGTGGCACGCGGTGCCCCTGAACAAAAACCTACAGCATGCCGGGCTTTTCTCTGCTCTTTGCAGGCTTTGCTGCCATGTCAACTTTAATTGAGACAACACACCCGGAGAGCTGGTTTGTTCTTCTCAGAGTGTTTGGATTGGAGTGCCAGTCCGGTCTAATGAGTGAAAACAGTGACCCATCTGACAGCAGCCAGCGTGCGACTCTGACAGACTGTGTTGCATTTCTTTGAGGACTGCTTTCTGTAGCATGCTCACATCACTCTCTCTCTCTCTCACTCTCTCTCTCTCTCTCTCTCTCTCTCTCTCTCTCTCTCTCTCTTCACCCATAATGGATCCCAGCCAAGTGTTATCCTCCCATCACACCAAATTACATCTCCATTTACTGCACAGGGTGCCGGGTGGCTTGTTGTTAGTTTAAATTAATGTAATGATCAAGCTTTCTGTAAATCTCCCTCATTATTCCCCTCTAAAAAAAAAAAAAGAAGAAGAGAAAGAAAGAAATAGGCACATGGGGGTCTGCCATTCCGTCTCCAAGTAGTTCTGGCTTTTATCTGGAGTGTTTTGAAGAAAAAAGAGCAAAAGGTTTTGGTTATCTGAAAGAGAAAATGGGTGTTGCGTAGTAGCTTGAAAAATGGATCATGTGTGGTCATATTGGGGTCAAAAAATCTGAGTGGTCTCCACCCCCCAACTGACTGCAGATAACAGCCGAAATATGGTGTGTGGAAGACGGCTGTCACCGCCTTTGTTCTGCTCTGGTCACACTTTGGTCCTGCCTGTCAGTCAAACTGGAGGGGCAGGACGGTCGTCCCTCAGCTCGTCCCTCAGCTCGTCCCTCCAGCAGCCTTGACTTATCTTAGCTCCTACTATTGTAACACTGTATAGAAAGTCAACATCATCGCAATCAAAATCTTCATTTCGCTGCTCTAAAACATCTTGGAAAAGCCTAGTCTTGGCTAGAGAAACTAGAACTTTTTTTTTTGTTTAGACATAGATTTCAAAAAAACTCTGTCTCCATGGAAACGGGGAAAATTTCAGAATTTCCCCAATTGGGGATGAATAAAGTACTTATCTAATCTATCTAAATGCAACACTGCTACTGTGTCGCGGACCTGGCTGGTTTTCTGCCCTGGGTGAACACCCACTGCCGCATACCACCAACACACCCCCACCCCCCACCCCCGCTGCGCCTACAGACAACGGTCTTTCCCTGCGCACATGGGGGCGCTGCCAAAATCTTTTCCACCCCCCCGCGATGCACCCGCCTTTAAGCTTCTTCCCTGCGCAGACACGGGGCGGCGTCACAAGCCCGTATCTGAGGCGGTGCACGATGCACCCCTGTAGAGATTGTGCCCTGGGTGACTGCCCACTTTGCCCATAGCAAAATCTGCTGCTCCTGCACATGCGCACCACAGCATCTTATAAATTAAAGACGACAGTAAAAACAATGCTATGTGAATCACAGATGGAAGGGAGCACTGCATAAAAGCTCGCCTTGGGTGCCGTAGTGGGTAAGACGGGGCTCTGATATGGTTTCTATACAACTAGCAGCACCGGCTCGTGGCCTGGTATGCTAACGACATTGTTTTCAAAATGTTGTCACGTAAACTCAATACTTTTCTCAGACAAAAAACGCAAAAACAATTCATTTTCACTTGAAACCTTGTGTAAATGAGCTTCAAGCACAGTTTTTTTAAGCCATACAGGTATTGTTCGTGGTCTGTCTGAGACATCCGCCGTCGTGTATATAGCCACTCTCCTTTTATGTAGAAGATTGGACGATTGGGTCTTGACAGCTTCCGATAGGGTTTTTTAACTGGGAAGAGAAACTGCTGTAGAATGGTCTTCGCCAATTACAGCCAAGGCTGTAGTGAGGATTTTCAGTGTTTGTGGTGACAGTTTCACAGTCGACCCTGAAGGTGTTTTGTTGGTCCGGTTTACCGCACCCAAGTTTTCTCGAGCCGTGGCTCGAGTGACTTGTTTTGCCACCACTGAAGAAATAAATTCAGAACCACTAAAAAAAAATGGTTTATGAGTTCTCCAATGTCTTTACTGCAGAGATGAAGCGGCGATGGGATCTGTCAAAGGGCTTAGAGTTACGGCTGTCACACGCGACGAGATCCGAACGGCGGCGTGAAAAATGTCTGAGGAAATGATTCAGGCTGCTTCGGCATATACTCACTTTTTCAGTCCAACTCCTCAGATTAATGGCATTTCAGTAAAACGGGGGAAAGGGTTTTCTCTTCATGATGAATGGTGTTCAACAGATCCAGTCATTCAGGGGAGGCTTTTGTTTCCGGTGTCAAATCTGTGAGAGCAAATTGTACGAAATCAACATCTGTATGATCGCCTGCTGTGCAGTCTGCATCACTTTATCCCCGTTTCTGGAAAAAATCTTTGGTATTTCATGTGCAGTCTATAAAAGATACTGAAGCTTGACCTATGAATGTCTCTATCCAAGCTGCTACAGGCTTGAATTACTCCGTTTTTGGTCCGCAAGCTCATTAACCGTCAGATTTTATTCTCACTAAGACGACGACTGGATTCTAGTGTCTGGTCACTCATACATAAACCATTGGATTTAATGAATATGCAGAGCCTTTTTTGTGCTGTTCTGTGTGCTATAGTAGATGGTGATGAATGAAATATGTGTGAGCAAATCCCCAATTTGTACCTCAGGGGGAGAGTCGGGGAAGTCTATTTTTTATTTTTTTTCCAGCCTCCCTCGTCCTGAATTGTTGGTACGGGCATATCCTCTTGATCGGAGACGCTGGCACATCGCCTGCTCTACTCTCTCCGAGGACCTAATAATCCATGAACACTTGAAATCTTTCCAGTTCATTAAACACCTTAACTCTAACTCCCGTGTTGAAGCCGTGAAAAATATGGTTTTGCGCTGTTTTCTAAAAGTCAACAGCTTGCTCATCTTTTTTGGGGGGGTTTTTCCGCCCCTACCTGGAGGCGTTTCAGCGGCCCTAGCAGAATTAGACACAGACTTGCTTGGCTTGTTTGCTTTAACAGTCTGCTTTTTTTGGAATGGAATTTATTCAGAGTATTGGTATTGGCTTATCATCTCAAAGGAGTTGCGCGTTTGCGCCTGTGTACTTGTGTCAATAGAGCTGTGCTAGACATCAAACATGGTTAAGGTCTATTAAACGCAGCCAACTCGGCGTTCCAGATAAGCATTTTCGCCGTTTTGTTATGATCATTAAAAGCCTGGTCGGCGGCGAGCCCGGTGCTCCCCTTTTTAAACTTGACCCTCCTGACAGCGGTGAACCCCTCGGCCCGATCTTCAAAGCTTGAAGGTAAGCACCATGGGGAGATGTAAGCTCAGCTGCTTTTGTCGGAGACTTTAGCGCGCCGGCCTTGGAAACTCTGTTTGACAGTCCGAGGGCTCTTAATCTGTCCAGAAGCGCTCTGTAATGGCCGCGGCGCCATGCCGCGGTTCTTAGAAGACCCGGAGCTTAATTAGAGCCTCGGCACAAACTGGCTATTGAGGACTCTGATCCACACTGAACCAATCTGCACTATTGTTTGTGTCTCAAATCCTTCATCTTCTTAGTTCTCTGTTTCTCGCTTGATTTTAAAAAAAAATTCATAAATAAATTCCATGCTCTCTTCCCCGCAGAGGAACAGCACCGTAATGCAAACTCAATTGATCTGCAGAGCAACTGAAGTTTACAAATGAGCCTGCGGGACATTGCCCCCCTCCGAAGCGTCCCCTGCTCGCTCCTAATTAGGCAGATTTCTGATTGAAGGCCTGCAAAGATGTCATGCTCTGCTCAAGAAGCCAAGTTGTCACAACGCCAGATGGTCACAGCGTGATATCTCCTGGACGAGGCAGATTGAAAAATGAAATGGAAATATCTCTACAAGAGAATTCTTCATCCAGTCAATCCTTCTCACAGTCATCACAAAATAATAATTTTTTTTTTTTCTAAAAGGCAGTTGGAGGTTGAGCGCGGTCTGCCCGGTCCCCCAGCTCCCGTAATGAGGCCTGACACAGCCGGCGTACGCAGACAAAAGCAGGGATCACCGAGTGGAGTCCACTGGAGCCTGACACTGTGTGGGGCTGAGATCTGACCCGGTGTGCCGTCACATCTGTTAAACACCGGAGCAGGTGGCCGGGGGAGCACCCGAAGGAGGCGGTGTGCTTACCGTCAGTCCAAAGCAAACGACAGGGAGGGATCACAGGGACAAGAGAGACGTACCGAGGTCCCCATAATACAGCAGAACGGCAATGAGCCGACCAGCGGTGATTCTCAGACAAAGAATGGCAGAGCTGTAACAGTTCCACTGCTATGTGATTGAGCTTGTTTTCTGTTTTGTTGCTTAACAACAACAGGTCAGTGGTCATATCAACATTGTCTTTTTATCAGTTTTGAGCAAGGAGCTGCGGTTACTTCCCAACAAGTTTATGATTTCTTGATAATTCTCAACTCCAGTGGACAGGTATTTTAATAGAAACGGCTCCTAACTATCGTCTCAGAATTTATATTCTTTTAAAATTTGTTGTTAAGTAACTCAAAAATATGGAATTATCTCAAAGACTGTGGAAATTTTAAAACCATTTATTCAATGAATAAAGTAGCTTGCTGATTGATTATCCAGCTCCCAAAAAAGGTCTATTAGAGTTCATTTGGCATTTTTTGTGTACTTCACTCTAGTAAATCCAAAGAGTTGGTTCATAAAGACCAATAAATGTTATTTTACTGGCACTATAATTGATATCCGACCATCTCAGCATGCTTTTCTTCTATTACCATTTGCTATGATGTATTTGGCCGCTCAACTGACGCCACTGATCTAATGCGAACAGCAGCTGGATATGCACCATATAAGTCAGGTTCCATGCCTTCCTTTCCTTTGTACCTGTACGTTTATCCTCACGGTGCTATGTTTGATCATTGAGGGAACAAACTTGACTTTGCTGATTTGGACAAACAGATTGCGGTGCATGTATCAAGCTGAGTGCGCTGTTAACCTTGACAGAGAAACAGCCCTGTGTATTTATTGTGCAGACCGGTGTTGGTGTGGCCGGTCAGAGATAACCGAGTTAATGAAGCGCGACGCGACCCTGTGTTTCGGAGTGAGTGCCGCATTCGATGGCCTGTGAACTCAACTCCTGCTCTATAGCTGGGCGCTGATACCCGCGCTGAGGGGTAGACACCGATGCTGCCCGCCGAAATGAGGCTTGTAAAGGGCGGCCATTTGTTTTATGACCTCTGATGACTGCTGTGGGCTGTTGGAGGTAAAATATTAATCATAACATTCTTTGAAGTTTTTAATGTGCCTGTGTATAATTCTCCAAAAAAGTCTTTACGTCTTTGGGCTAATGTTTGAAAACATCAAAGTGTAGTTCAGTATTATTAACGCACGTGTTTGTGCCGTGATTGATTGATTTGTTTGTCAGTTCATTCTTTCTTTTCTTGTTTTGCATTCATTATTTTCCCCCTATATAAATTAGAATAATAGAAAAACTTTGTTTCACGTGCTTTTAAGCCCTTTTTACACGACAGCATTTCAAGCGACCACACATTGTTTTTGAGTTTGTCCATTTGCACAGAAATGGCAGAAGCATGGAAAGTGATGTAGTGAGCATGGCAGGCCACGAGTTGGCGCTGTTGTTTCTTTATGTAATGAAACCACACACATGCACTCGGAGAACAACATGCTATATACATTAACAATAGGAGTACACAGACATTCTAGTGGACAGACGAAGAAGTTGGCTTTTTATTACAGTGACTGTCAACTATAAAACCACCAAGGCCCCGGAGAATATGGACGGGGAGTCATGACACTCTGGAGGCAAACATTGCTGTTATTGTCAACTTGCTTAGATGAGGGTGATCGCTGGAAACTCACCAAACATATTTCATCTAAAGAACTGAGGTCATGGTGGGTTTTTCACAATGTCAGTCAAAGTTTTTTTGTCACGTTTTTTTTTTACTTTTCTGTAACTGTACTCCTTCAGATACTTTCCCTGTGAGAATTATTCACTGAAAACAGCCTGACCGCAATGTGCTGGTATTCCTTTCCACCGAAATGCAGACTTCTCTTTAAAGAGCTTAAAAGTGAAGTCGGATAAAGTTCATCGGCTGCCGCAGTCTCGCCCCACACCTTCATTGAGACTCTGCAGAGTGAACCAGTGGTGACTCGGGTACTTAATTGATCAACAATGGATAACACAATGCCCCATGTTTAAATCAGATTAGGTGAAACTAAACAGTGGTGTGTGTTTCAGCATTAAGTTTTCTCAGCCATTTATTCTGTAATCCTCCGTAAGCTTGCACTCTGCTGTAAATAAAGACCACCAAGTTCTTGGAGCCTCGCGGCACGTAGGGTTCTCTGTTCTGTCACCGGCACCAACAATAACGTGCAGGTTTTCATCCCGGCGTTCCACACGTCCGTGTTAGAGGATCATTGACTATTTCTTAAATTTAGCTTCTTTCTTAGAAGAACGGCTGAAAGTGAAATAAAAGAGGGATTAACTGTGGTTTTGAAGTAGACTGACCTACATTCACACTGCTACTCAAATGCAAGATAGGCTCCCCTGAAAATAAGCCTTCAAGTCTTCATGCTCTCCGTCACATCAGCGCTTCTCTCTCTCTCTCTCTCTCTCTCTCTCTCTCTCTCTCCCTCTCCCTCTCCCTCTCCCTCTCCCTCTTTCTCACTCTATCTATCTATCTATCTGTGTTTCTCTCTTGGGATTTTGGAGAATTGGTCCAAGAAGTGTATCGGACCGGAAAGAAGTAGGAAGCTCCCCAGCTCTCAGATCCCCTTTTAAAATGCCCCATCTATAGAGTGAAGTTCCCAGGGTTTCCTCGGTGTTGGCCTGGCAGAGTTTCCACTCGCTTCACCTCACTGCGTCTCCCCGAGGAACTGAAACACTGACTATTTAATGATGTTCCTTCCCTCTTTATTAAAGGATTACGTGGTGATTGAATGTATCAAAGACTAATGTTACATGGACCTAAGTCCTGCAAGAGCCTCCCGTATGGTGTAACGACTAGAAAATAGGCCTATTTTACTGGGATGGTGATGTTTGAAGCCTAAACTTGAACAATGTACAGGATTTATTTTTTTTTTCTCAAACAGTGGCAGCCTGTCAAGCTTCATATGTTCACATGTTGAAGTTAAAGGTGAGGCTCTAAAGGTAAATGGATTTCACTTATATAGTGCTTCTCCACTGCTTGAGCAACACCCAAAATGTGTTACACTGTTAACCACATTTACCCATTCACACACACGTTCACACTCGAATGGAGGCGGCTGCCAATGCAAATTTGGACAATCCATTCATCAGGGGTAGTTTTGGGGTTCAGAGTCTGGCTCAAGAACAAGTCGAACCTGCAACCTTCCAATTTCAAGATGATGAGCCACACCTGCCCTGTGAGATAAAAACCAAAAGACAAGAATTGTCAAGTGAAGGTTTATGTCTGGAGGTAGTGTCAGAGCAATGTTAGCAATGTCCTGTATGATATTTTGATAGAATTTCCCAAATATTACCATACCATTTTAAAATCAGTCGTCAAGTTTACTGAAGTCAATACAATCTATTGATAAAGCCTTTTTTCACTTTCGAGAGCTTTTCTGAAGTGTTGCTGTGTAAACAGGGCCTTTCAGTATTTCAGAAACTTTTACCAGGAATGGTGAAGGGTGCAACATGTAAGTGCAGCGATGGCATTAGTGAGTCCCTTCAGCTGACATCATTTGGATTCGATGTTACTCACAACACCTTGCGGTGCAAAGTAGTATTACAACACTGAATGGAATGGAGTCAGTTGTTAGGTTGCAAACTTGCGTGACAATCTTTACAATATCACATAGATGCTCTCAGATGTTGTGACAAACTTTCTTTGGAACTGATACTCTGTGTCGCAATCCATCCTTTATTTCCAAAAATGTGGCATCGTCGCAAACAGCGATTTGATTGCACATGGTCATATATTTCCCATTCATCTTTTTTCGGCTTGATTATCTCCTCTGTTTCTTTTCATTATCGAGGTTCTCATGAAATAGTGAAGCTCGGTTTCAATGAGAGGGCCTGATTAAATAAAGAATAAATGAGAACTGGAGGCAGCCGCACAACATTCACTCCAATACACGGACGATAATGACAGAGAGAGAGCCTGCAGAATGGCAGGTAAGTGTTTTTGGCAGCAGTTTAACAATGAGTAGACACACACACACACACACACACACACACACACACACACACACACACACACACACACACACACACACACACACACACACACACTCATTTCAATCCGGCGTGATTTGTGTTCCATAGGTGATGATACCACATGTTAGCACGATGACATGATAGCACATGTGGCACGGCTCACCCCTGCTGCCCCTGATTATTACCCATCAGGCTTTGCACCGGCACGGCTATCACACGAAGCGAAGAGGAAAACTGAGTTAGTCTGGAGCGGCTGAATCCTCCACCGGGGAAACAAGCAGGTTTCCTTTGGTTGTTTTAGAGGTCAGATGTGATGGTTTAATTAAAGAAAATAAGGGGTGAATTAACAGAGACGCAGCTGTGTAAATTCCTCGCCACACAGCAGCGCGCTGGACGTTTGATTTAGAGCTAATTACTATTCCTTTAAGCTGCTCTCTTGTCATTAAAATGGATTTACTGGAGACCCCTCCTGGAGGATGCGCTACACGCTGACGGAGTCATTTCTGCACGTCAGTCATCATTGTGTCACAGGAACAACAGCTCAAGTGTTTGGTCCGACCCTAGCCCAGCCGTCCTCTCCACACACTCGACCTGTTAAAGTCTCTGGAAATTGAGTCGTCTTGGTTTTAGTTTTTTCTTTCGGGGGGGGTGGGGTGGGGGTGAGTTTCAACACTCTGTGGAGGCTTTGTGTACGTTTTTTGAGGAGGGGGTGTTGTGTGTGTTTTCTCCCAATGTGCTGCTCCATGTCAGAGGTGAGCGAAGTGAATGGAGGCTGTGAGGCCTCCTCCTCTTCCTCCTCCTCCTCCTCCTCCTCCAGAGAACACTGAGGCAGAAAGCTCCCGGGCACAACAAGAGCGGGGCTAAAGGCTTTGTCTGTGGTTCGCTGCCTTCAAGTAGTCCCGGGATTCCTGGCAGTCAGGTCCGACTGTTGTTGGGGTCTGCATGCAGAGTGGAGGGAACACAAAGACACTTGTATTCCTCAGCTGATGTGCAACATCACGGCTCACTGTGGGAAGTAAAGAGGCTGCCGTTGTGCTGTGTTTAAAGAACGTGTCATTTGTGGCTGACAGTAGGAACACGAATTAGGATTCGACATGTCTTTCATACTGTTGGATAGCTTGTTTTGGTTGTGTTTTAAGTATTAAAGCGTCATCTTTAGTACTTTAGTGAGTCTTTTGTTGGTTGAATTGTCATACATTAGGCCCATGGGCCAAAGCTAAATTTAAAGTGTTGGACAAGCACTGTTAAATTCAAAGGATTAATGTGCAAGTGTTGCATGTTTCAGAAAAGTTGAATTTTCCCTGTTGAGATGTCAACATTCAGAAAAGCTTGCATTCTTAGTCGTAGTCACAAAGAGTCATAACGTTGTAAATGTAAAAGTGACTCACTACAGCAAGTAATTTATTTTTTTTAAAGTGATGGCGTAACTTCAGTAGATATACTTGTACTGAAACGCATTAATGTCTTTCAGGTGCAACCATATAGTCAATAAACCAAAACTTTACATATCAAGTTGAGTTTTTTCAGTTTGAAAACTATAGTAGATCATTTTACCATTAATTGCCAATGACAACAGATAGATGATTTTTTTTATTATTTTTTTTTGTGACAAGTTTGCATTTCCTGAGATGATCTGATCATCCGGCAGACTGAGGCTTAGCATTCATCTGCTCTGGTTGTTTGCAGGCACGTTGCCACCTCTGACTTTTCCATTAAATCACGCTCCTATAGTTTCTTTATGCACTTTTTTATACACAGATGGACTCTGTGTTCACACCGTCTGGGTCTGTCTAAATGTACTGCCATCATTCCCGGAGGTATTTTATTATTGCTGTTCCCTCTGATGTGCACAGTCCAAAGTCAAGTCTGCCAACTATGTCATGAATTTGAATGAGCTACCCACAGCCAGAGGCAGGCTCACCAACTCTCCCCATGTTTATCAGAAAATTAATCCTCAAACATGGACTCGGATGTATGTTAGATGTCAGGAGGAGTGAGAAGGGACGCTAAAGATTCATGACACGCCTAATGACCTGTGACTCTACATGCTTCCTGCTGGAAAGTCACTCTCAGAAGTGTGTGTGTGTGTGTGTGTGTGTGTGTGTGTGTGTGTGTGTGTGTGTGTGTGTGTGTGTGTGTGTGTGTGTGTGTGTGTGTGTGTGTGTGTGTGTGTGTGTGTGTGTGTGTGTGTGTGTGTGTGTGTGTGTGTGTGTGTGTGTGTGTGTGTGTGTGTGTGTGTGTGTGTGTGTAGCCTGTGAAATGAGAAGAGCCGCAGGCTGAGATCCTTATCAAAGCTCTCAACACATCCAGGAATCACAAACCAACAAATTCAGTAAGATGCGGTGATGGGGAGCAGAACAGCAGCTCTGTGTCGACTCAGATAAACCAGAGAGTCAGTGTGTCGACTGGGGAAGAGGCATGCAAGCGATTCATGAAACTTGCTGCTCCTCTTCTGGTTCTGTCGTCCTGTTCCCCCTTTGTGTTCACACGGATGTTTCTTGTTTTAAATGTCGAAGGAATTTGAACCAAATTGAAAAAGGTTGATACCCAGAGTCGGTCTTAACATTGTTGAACGCATAGATCAGTCATTTTCAACCTTTGCTTACAACAGCACCCACTAGTGGCCCAACAGGTAAACTACATTGTTTTCAGCGTTTCTGTCGTTTCCGTGTAAATGTAAAAGTTTTCTGAGACGAAAACATGAAGGCAGCGTTTTCACTTGAAATGTTGCCGTGGAAACGGGGCCTCAGACGTAGTGTCTCACCAGGTTTGGTCTGATTGGATCTGGTAAGACATTCTTTCGCGAGCAGGGATTTCAAAGGGTCTTTTCTCATCTTTCATCAGCACATGGAGGCTTTAAGAGGCTCAACCACACTTAATTAGCCTCTTGTCCACGACACACCGCGGCCTTTCGCTCAGATTAATCTCCACAGGTTAATGGCCGGCACCCACGCCACCGGCTCTGACGGGAGGTCAGATTTATCCTCTGCTGAGAAATTACTCTGCTAAATGAGGGCTCCTCTGCACATCTACAGCTAATGACCTTGATTAATTAAAAAGAGACTCTTCCTAATTAAGGTCTTATTGTGCGTGGTCGGACTATGACCCTGTAAAACAAGCCGAGACAGTGATGAGTCATTACTCAAACAGAGCAATATGTGTGGGCGCAGTGTTTCATGCCACGGTGGAATCATCGCAGATAATGAATCCATCATAATGGATATCCTCTTCACAGAAGCACTAAAACAGTGGAGAACCGTCAAATCTGATCACTTTTACTCCACTTCTCTGTGCAGGTCAATGGAAAGGATCTTTCCAAAGCCACACACGACCAGGCGGTGGAGGCTTTCCGCACTGCCAAGGAACCCATCGTGGTCCAGGTTCTGCGCCAAGCCCCTTACCCGAAGCTGGTCGGTCCGGCCGCGGACGCCCAGGTCTCGGACATCAGCACCCAGACTGACATCACCCTCCAGCACATCATGGCCCTCGCACAGATGCCTCCCTCCTCGCCTCCGATGACTGAGCTGGAGGAGTATCTGCTCCCCGATGAGTGAGTTCATGAACCACACAGAGAAAGTCACATCCTGTCCTCAATATCCATAAAACAGAACATAAAGTTTTATTAATCCACTATCAACTATCACACACACTGTTTCGAGATCTTATAGCGGATTGCTTTAAGTAGGAGTCTCAAACTGAAATGAGCTTGAATGAGCAAAAAAGTGTTATTACTTAAAATGCGTTGTTTTATTACAAATATTATTGATAATATACAATACAAAGACTGCCAACAGTATGGGCTTATCTTTTTGTGTGCCTAAATAAAATCTTTTAATAAACTAATAAATGACCAAATTAGTAATCACACGCATGACTTCTAGCATTTATAGTTGATATGTTCCTCATTTTAAACCAAATAAAGAAGTATAGGTGGTATTGGGGTGGGCAAACAACATTTTAAAACATCTTCGGCTTCTTTTTCCTCCACTACGCTCACTACTGTTATTTTATTCAATATTGCAAAATAAGTATTTATCTTAAACTTTCGTTAAAAACAAACCAAATGGCACCAAAATTAAACAATATTATGAAGTTATGAAGAACGAGTGGGGATTGCTGGGTAGCTTGAGACCCCCGCTCTGAAGTATTCCAGTGAAAGCACTCCGTGTGGAAAATGCTGGATCCTCCTGAAGGTTTCTGAAGAACCACGTCTCTTCCAGCAGAGCTTCTTCCTCATCCTCTTTCAACTTGGAGTCTAAGCTCCAAATCCAGCCTCACCTGGATCCAGCTGAAGATGGAAGGTTTTCCTTTGACTGACTGACCTGAACCGAACTTTCTAAATGCTTTGCCACTGTTTGAACAGAAATGATGTCGAACTCCAGAAAGGCTTGAGACCTGTGTTGCTGGAACTGAGCGATGTTGAAAGGGTCACATTAGTTTCAGACACAGCTCAACCTCTCAGCTCGGTAGTTAATTAAGACGGCGACACCTTATCTTGTTCTCTCCAAAGCACCGCTGAGATCACACATGGGACGAGATTGAAGTTTGGACGGGAACGTGTCCCTGTCACTGAAGACAGAGGACAGCTCCTTCAGGGCAGGCAGCCACATTAAACTGACGCCTCTCTTCTATTAAATGTGCATATTTCCAAAAGGCAGCTCTCAATTCTGCGTGTGTGTGTGCATGCACGGCACTAGTGCCAGAGCCAGAGTATTTTCAAAACGTTGCATTTTCAGTAGCTCTGAGCACCATTCTCACGTAAATGGGTACACAAAACGCAACGTTGTCGTGTAAACAGGGCCCAAGTTACAAAAGTCGGATATTTTCATCATGTAAACGGGGCTTTAACCTCCCTTGTAGGAACTAAATTGCTGAACCCGACCACATGCAACAAGTTTTTAAAGGTTACGATGTTACTTTAAGGGTAAAACTTGGGTTCAAAGTTGTGTGAGAAACTTAATTGTGATGATTGAAATGAAGGAAATATATTTTATCTGTGTGTGTGTGTGTGTGTGTGTGTGTGTGTGTGTGTGTGTGTGTGTGTGTGTGTGTGTGTGTGTGTGTGTGTGTGTGTGTGTGTGTGTGTGTGTGTGTGTGTGTGTGTGTGTGTGTGTGTGTGTGTGTGTGTGTGTGTGTGTGTGTGTGTGTGTGTGTGTGTGTGTGCCCTGAAGCTTGCAGACAGTCTGAATCTTCCTCTCTGTGGCAGCAGTAGTTGCCCTTTAATGAATAGTAGTGATTTCTTTAATTGATTCCCGCGTCAAATTAATAACTCTGCATGTTAATTTGCGATTAGCCTCTGGGCCCAGCTTCGTTTTTATCAGATTCAAGAGTGATTTCTTCATCGAGTTCTCATTACCTCCCCCAGATTTCTCATTTAATTTTCAAACTCTAGGGCACAACGCAATCCAGATTGACAAATGCTTTGGCGGATTCCGTCTCCTTTTTAATGGCGGTGTGTTCAATTTGCTTTCCAGTCTGTGGCAATTTATTCTTCCCCTTGTTTTTCCCAGACACACTCCGGGCCACGCGTACTTCGACCCCAACGACTTCCTGGAGGGCATGCAGCAGGACATCGAGCGCGAGGAGCTGGAGTACGAGGTAAAACATCCATCCGCACTGCGACTCGGCCACTGTCTTCTCAATGAAGATCTACATTCAGACAGAAACACATTATTGCTCCATAATCAGACCCGGGGTCGCCTCAGTGTCTCCAGCCTCGCTCCCCACCGGGAGTCCTGATGCCTCAGGAGTTATTGATGGCGCACGCCGCCTGTGATGTAAGCCAGACAGGAATGGAGTTGCTGGTTTGTTCCAGCAGATGCACAACGGTGGCGTCATTACTTATTTGTGACAGGGCCTAATAAGTCCTCCTCCGCAGTGGAGATGAGGCCGGGAGGATAATTAGATGACAGGGATATTAGGGCGGCGGTGATGAATCAGACGGCGCTAACAATGGCAGGATGAGGCCGCGATCAAACCCCTTCTGGTGCACCTTCAGTGACCTTGGCCAACACCGACACCCCCTCCGGTTCAGACTCGCTCACACTGGACCATGTGAATAACGCGCACAGACAAACCGGAGCGGAGAAGGGTGAAGTTTGGGGTGACGGGTGACTAATCCCAGTGTCCTTAAAATATTTCTAGTAAAAATGCAAAACTTCTGTGGCGTTCTGGGTGTCCGTTTGCACGATAACAGTGCTCAGAGCCACTGAAAATGCAACTTTTTGAAAACCCTCCGCTGCTGTCTCCATGTAAATGGCAAAAACGGGCTAATCTAGAATGTCCCTGCCAGATTTGTGGAAGTATTGTATTTGGTTTATAAGACTGACTTTATTAGCGTTGAACTCTTCCTGCCATCCGCGCCGAGGCCACACAGAAACCAGAAAACTCTGCATGGACACAACTTTAGTGCTGATTGTTGACATTGTAAAATTAGCATGAAGGTTTTTTAACAATTAAGAGTCGCACATTTATTCTTTTTTCACATGTAGTTTTTGTTAGAATTTAACAGTCAGTCTGTTTTTCGGCTGTTTTTACTGAATCACAGCAAGTATTTTACTTACAAGCTTCTTCCTGCCGCAAACAATTGCGTTAATCTTCTCATCAAACGTGGCCAAAGTGTGAATGTCTTTTTCAGAGTCTTTTTCTCACAGATAGTCTTTATTTATCTATTTTGTGGGGTTTTTTCGGGGGGGTTAACCCTCGCAGAGTCGATCGTTTGCCCTCGAAGACCATCCCCGCTCGTATCTCCATCTGTGTCTGGGAGATTACAGGTGTTGACAAGTGGAAAACAGCCGACTGCCCGTCTCAGTCCACCGCATCATCTCTCATTCTGTCAGCGGGCCCAGAGGAAAGCCGGCGGCCTCCCGCCGTCCACATGAGAGATTCATTAGAGTGATTGATGGATCCCCTTCGCTCAGTGATCCAGTTTTCTAGTCAATACATTCAGTTCGTCAACAAACACAACAGCACGTGGTCAATTTTCTGCTCAGCCGCGAGAAAACAAGTCATTTCAGGTGGCGGGGAATATTAATTAGTGTGTGTGTGTGTGTGTGTGTCTCACCAGGAGGTGGATTTGTACCGAGCCAACATCCAGGACAAGCTGGGTCTGACGATCTGCTACAGGACCGACGACGAGGACGAGGCTGGGATCTACATCAGCGAGGTTGGTGCTGCCGGCGCCCCTATTCAGACCCCAAATGAATTGCAGCCACTTGTCACCACGATTAGAACTTACAAATACAACCAATCTGCTCGTTTCAGATTGATCCGCACAGCATCGCCGCCAAAGATGGACGAATTCGAGAGGGTGACAAAATCATACAGGTAAAGTTTCTGAACAGTTTGGAGATATTTATTCTTGGAAATCCGTAGTTTATCTAATGATAGAGAATATATTTGATTTACAGTATTTCCAAAGTCCTAAATACTTGTGTGTCCATGCAGATTAATGGTGTCGAGATCCAAAATCGGGAGGATGCTGTGGCACTGCTGACCAGTGAGAACAACCAGAATATCTCCCTGCTGGTGGCCAGACCAGAGATCCAGGTATTTGGACCAGTTTTCTGGTTGTAAACTCACTAAAAGTCACAGAAAACAAGACAGACAAACACGAACGTCCCGTAGCAGATGGTCCTTGTGTGTGTGTTTTTTCTCTGTTGCGGTGGAATATGTGCGTCTAATGAAGCGTCTCTTCTCCCAGCTGGATGAAGGCTGGATGGATGATGACAGGAATGACTTCCTGGATGACCTCCACATGGACATGCTGGAGCAGCAGCACCATCAGGCCATGCAGTTCACTGCCAGCATGCTGCAGCAGGTACACACACAGGCACACACACACACACACACACACACACACACACACACACACACACACACACACACACACACACACACACACACACACACACACACACACACACACGTGTAAGTGGGACAGTAAATGTTTACTGACAGTCACAGTTGACAAGAATCAAAAGTTCCTGATGTTAACCCTTGATATTCGATAGAAAATGTTTGGGAATATTTTTGACCCCGCTTATGGAAAAGAGGGGTGGTGATACAAAAACTGCAAATTCTTAAAATGTTCAAGGAATTTAAAAAAAATAATTAAAAATGCAAATGCTCTCATGTCACAAATGAGGAATACCTGGATTATAAAAATATAGAAACTTTTAATTTCAGATTTTGAAAAATAACAACCTTTGCACTCAGTTTCTCACGTTCTTGCCCCTAACATAAATTCTGTTCCGCATCGTGCAGAAGAAGCTGGAGGAGGATGGAGGGACCACAGACACGGCAACACTCCTCTCCAACCACCACGAGAAGGACAGCGGAGTCGGCCGCACAGACGAGAGCACGCGCAACGACGAGAGCTCGGAGCAGGAGAACCTGGGCGACGACCAGACCACCGCCTCCAACACGCTGGGCAGCTGCAGGAAGCTGACCTACAGCCAGGACACCCTGGGAAGCAGCGACCTGCCCTTCAGCAGCGAGACCTTCATCTCCGGAGACTACGCCGATGCCGACTTCCTCGGCATCCCCGCCGACGAGTGCGAGCGCTTCAGGGAGCTCTTGGAGCTGAAGTGCCAGATGAGCGGCGCGCAGAGTCTGTACGGCCAGGGGGGAGGGGCGGGGGGTCCGGACCAGGAGGGCGTGGACAAGGAGCTGGAGCTGCTCAACGAGGAGCTGCGCACCATCGAGTTGGAGTGCCTGAACATCGTCCGCGCTCACAAGATGCAGCAGCTGAGGGAGCAGTGCCGCGAGTCGTGGATGCTGCACAACAGCGGCTTCCGCAACTACAACACCAGCATAGACGCTCGCCGCCACGAGCTCTCAGACATCACCGAGCTGCCCGAGAAATCAGACAAGGACAGCTCCAGTGCCTACAACACGGGCGAGAGCTGCCGCAGCACCCCTCTGACCCTGGAGCTCTCCCCGGACAACTCACTCCGTCGAGTAGCAGAGGGCCAAGGTTCCGCCGGACCTTCTGCCGCCGCCAGCTCCAACGGCCGGGCGCTCAAACCGCTGCTGTCTCCTGTCCAGGAAGCTTGTGGCCCAAACCGGAGCCGGGGCTCCCCCAAGGATCCGGACGGATCGCTGCAGGCCGAGAGCCAGGAAAGAAAGCCGGGAGAGTCCGGCAAAAGTGGACGAAACTTCCAGCCCCATTCGCCTTACAAGCACGCTCACATTCCCGCCCATGCGCAGCACTACCAGAGCTACATGCAGCTGATCCAGCAGAAATCGGCAGTGGAGTATGCGCAGAGTCAGATGAGCCTGGTGAGCATGTGCCGGGACCCCATCAGCCCGAGTGATCTGGATCCCAAGATGGAGTGGAAGGTGAAGATCCGCAGCGACGGCACGCGCTACATCACCAAGCGGCCCGTCCGGGACAAGCTGCTGAGGGAGCGAGCCATCCGGATCCACGAGGAGCGCAGCGGGATGACCACCGACGACGACGCCCTGAGCGAGCTGAAGATGGGCCGCTACTGGAGCAAAGAGGAGCGGAAGCAGCACGCCGTACGCGCCAAGGAGCAGAGGCAGCGCCGCGAGTTCATGAAGCAGAGCCGGGCCGACTGTCTGAAGGAGCAGGCCGGCCCCGAGGACAAAAAGGAGCCCAACATCATCGAACTCAGCCACAAAAAGATGATGAAAAAGAGGAATAAGAAAATATTTGACAACTGGATGACTATCCAGGAACTGCTGACCCATGGTACCAAGTCACCGGACGGCACACGGGTTTACAACTCGCTCCTGTCAGTGACCACAGTCTGAGTCTTCTGGGATGAGGCAGGTCACGACAGGACAGACTGTACAGCCTGCCTCGTTCAGTGTGCCAACATGGTGTAAATAGGAAATAAGGACAAACGTTTTCCACCTCGGCGGTGAGAAGAGGCTCCTATAAATGTCGCCCTGGTTTGGATATCTTTCTCAGTGACCTTTTCTACCTTTGTGCTCGCTCTTTTTGAAACAAAAACACAGTTTGGAAGGTTTTTAAACACAGACAAAGCCAGCATTTACACTATTTTACATTATTTTGTTTCATACTATGTTATCTTTTACCAGTATTTTACTGCATACTTAATGCTTTTATGGTAACAATGCTATTTTCCTGCAAGGTAGAACACATAACCCTTTTCAAAAGGACTTTTGTAAATTGATTTGAAAAAAAAGAAAAAAAAATACAGATTTTGTATGAAATTCACTTTTTTCAGTTTTGTTTTCTTAAATGGTGCTGATTTCCCAAAGCAAAACCCCACCAGCGACGTACCATCTGTTACATAACGTAGACAACATCATAACATGATATCATTGTGTATGTACTCAGAGAACTAGGTTTCTCACGTTGTTGCAAAAAAACAAACAAAAAAAATGCCTGTTTTGTTCAAGCACACATTGTAGTCGCTTTCGTAGGGTTCCATGTATTGAACGGAGTAACAGCTTAAATCCTTAGTTAGCCACACAATTTGATGTCTTGTAAAATGAGAGAAATAATAAATTATTGTTTTATATATGAAGAGCTTTGAAACTTTGGAGTTTGTGAGATTATTTGAGGAAAAGTTCAACCGACTAAATCAATGGATCCTCGATATTCTCAGCCCCCAAAAAAACGGGACAGTGAAGCTAAACACACACACACACACACACACACACACACACACACACACACACAGTCTGTGTTTGAGGTGGATTTAAACTCTTTAGGGCTTTTCAGCTTTTGAAAGTTTTTCAAAGTGGTGAAAGAAACCGATTTTTCAAAGATGAGCTGCTGGACGCCACAACAGAGACTTGAGGTCCCGTTTATAAAAAGTTTTCAAGTGAAAACACAGAACTTTCGTTTGATTTTGGGGGTCTGTTTACACGACAACGGGTCTGACCATACAAATGTTCGTGCACTCGCCATTGTTAATGTTTATAGTGTATTGTTTCTGTGTGTGCTTTCATTAAAAACAACGAATAGCACCCACTAGTGGCACATGCAAACGACATCGTTTTCAAAACATTGACGTTTAAACGCAAAACTGAAATCGAAACAAAAATGCAAGTGCGTTTTCTCTTGTCCATCGACTCTGGCAAGTGCAGAAGAGCTATTCCCTGAGGCCGCGGTGCACACACGCAGTAACGTTTCATTTTACACTGAGATTTTTCAAAAAGTTCCACCTTGGGAGTTGTTTACAAAAGTTTTCTCTTTTCTCTTAAAAACCTTTTTAGTGTAAACGGGGCCTGGATTCACAACTTCGAACTGCCAGCACATTTCACCATGTTAACGTTGGCTGGGTGAGGATCTACCATGCTGCTTGTGCACCAAAATCCCTTTCAGGATGTTTTATAGTTTTCCTGTTTTCTGTTAACATTTTTAATGTTGAGCAAGCCTGTCCAACTTGTAGATGAAAACAACATTCACTTAAAGAAATCACTTACTGGTACTGAAAGCTTTCCTGACACATTCAAAACTCCTCCAGACAAACTTGTTTCTTGGAATGCTCAAAGCCTAAGCAACAAGTGTTTTTATTTATTTTTTGGGTTTTATTTGCTTTTAAATTACATAAAAGGTAAGTTTTGTAAAACCAGAGTGGGACCATCCTCATCACCCGCCTGTCATCAAAAGTCATAACCTTCTGCACACTACCCTGCTCCTGCAGAAATATGCCAAAGGAGCATCAAGCAACCAGCGGAGTCAACCCGAGGACCCACAGTGATTAGGGTGGGTTATTAAGTTTGCTTCTCTTACCTACAACAAGAAGTCACTGCAGCAAAATATGAAAACCTGATTTGAGTTGATTTATTGTCAGTTGACGGGAAGCTTTTGCCTGCTGGGTCGATGTATGTTTTGGTTATTGGATTTATCGTTCAGAAAAGGATATAAATAAAACAAAAATGAGTTATTTGATATTAATTCTGAAATTCCAAAACAAAACTTTTTTTAAAAAAAACAATTGATTTTCAGTTTCTGTCTCTAAAAAGAAAAAAGAAAAGCGTAGACAGACAAAGACAGAAACAAAAAAGTGCCCTGTTTTTCATATTGTGCGACTGGAGGTTGCCGTTTTCAAAGTAAGAGCACGTATGAGTCCCAGGACAATATGGACTGGGGGTCAAACCGCTCTGGAGGCAAGCGTTGTTGCCCCTCTTCTCATGCATGTGCAGAAGAACTGTTTACTACACCCGAGCTACGCCTGCGAAAAGTTGTATTCCTCCCCATTTCCATGCAGATGGAATGACAGCGTTTTTAAAAAGTTTCACCTTAAAAGTTGTATTTCCAGTCGCTCTGAGCACCATTATCAAGTAAGCGTACCCCCAAAAAACACAACGTAGGTTTTGTGTTTTCACTTAAAAACGGCCTTAAAATGACGACTCATCATTCTTCAGCACGCAAGCTAGCCTTTACACATGTCCACGCATTTGGATCCTTCAATGTCCAAACTTTATTTTTATTAAAAAAGTACCTTTTATGCCAAGACCGAGCTTTACAATGATTATTTGTCTGCCTCACTCTTCAGCACATTTAAATGGAAACTAATATTCTGATCACAAATGGTCCCGAAGCCTGAACAGAACACAAATATTCCAGACTGAGCCTCTCAGTACTCAGCGTCAATCCACTGGGACGAACCTCGTGTTTGTTATCAAGCTCCTGCTTGTTGAAAACTACAATACCAGCGACTGCTGCAGTGAGCAGATGATAGATATCCATCCTCTGGGAGCCGATCAGTCGCAAAATGTACCTAACACAGCTGTTCAGATTAAACCAGTCGGTGCATGTAAACACCAGCCCGTGCTAAGTCACAGCCCGTGTAACCGCTTGACCTGAAATCTTTAATCACAGTCATTTCATTGACAGAAGAACAGATTTCCAGCCACTGCCAGCCGGTCTGAAATACCAGCAGCTTCCTTCTACCAACTATTGATACCTTATGTTGCTCCAACAAGTTGTGAATGTGTTTTCTGGTGTTGTGTTGATGTGAAGTGAACCAGTGACTCCCCTTTGAGGTAAGACAGAGACACCTGACAGCATCATGTCAAAGAAAAACCCAACCTACACCCCAGACCCTTCGAAAATCCAATGAGACTGAGGTAAATTGGCAAACTAAGGCACTTAAGCGTTAAGTCACTTAACTTCCCCAGAACATAAAGCAACAGTATGCACAGTTCAGAAATTCATTTTCAAATATTTTTCTTGTTATGAACAAATACCAAGGCCCCGTTTACAGGACCATGTTTTTACAAGTGAAAATGTAAAACTTTCCTTGTGTTTTGGGGTTCCGTTTAAGCAACAATGGTGCCTGGCGCCACTGAAAATATAACTTTGCTCTGCACAAACACCAGTTCACAGACGATAACAATGTTTGCCTCCAGAGTGTCGTGACTCTCAGTCCATATTCTCCTGGGACGCCGTAGTTTTATACTTGAGAGTCACCATTATAGCCATCCACCTTGGTCGTCCGCCCACCAGAATGTCAGTGGACACTTAATGGTTCTCTGCGCCCCATGTTCGTTTTTAATCACAAAGACGAACATCAAGGCCCCACGATCAATCTACATCATTTCCAGCTTTGTTGCCATTTGCATGGAAATGGACACCATTTACAAAATGCTGCCGTCTAAACTCAAAACGATTTTGTTCCTAAAACGAAAAGATTATGCGTTTTTATTTGAAACGTTGTCGTGTAAAGGGGGCCTAACTTAGTCCAAAACTCTACATGTTCGAGGAATTTCTACCGTCCTATGGTCTTGCTTGGTGTAGAGGAGCGTGTCGGGGTTCATACTGAGCAGACAGTTCTGTTTACAAGGTTTCTAAACAGTGAGAAAAACATATTATGATGAGAATGTGTGCGAGAAAAAAAAAAGGAATCTCATACCTGAATCGTGAGATTACTCAGGGATTACTCACTACTTGAGTTGGTTTAAATCCGGGTACATTATTACTCAGATTACTTACTTGATGTCTACCCTTCAGATTTAACAGACTCATATTTAGCTAAAGAAGCAATATTTTTTCTTGATTTTTATTTTTTTTTTTAATGTACCACCTCTGTTAACCATGAACTTTGCAAGCTGAAGGTCATGGTGGTGGGACCTAAAGGGCAAAACATTTCAGCTGGTACAACAACGTAAAAGGCTTCAGAGTGGCTACTTTACTACAACTAAAAGAGACCACCACACACTCACACACACACACACACACACACATATAGGGACAACGTTAAGTAAAGAATTAAAAGGAAAATAATGGAAAATAAAAAAACGTTACACGGGGAGACTTGCGTGTGTGTGTGTGTGTGTGTGTGTGCGTGTGTGTGTGTGTGTGTGTGTGTGTGTAAATGTACATGTAAAGCAGAGCCTATTTCTGGTAGTAGGACCAAATGAAATATCAATGACCCCCTTTTTTAAATTATTTATTTGTTATGTTTTACAGTATCATACCGATCTGGCTCGGTTGGTCGAGTGGTTGTCTCTCAATCAAAAGGTTGCAGGTTCAACTCCCCATCTCCATGCGTCAGAATGTTCTTTCGCGAGAGAGTGAACCTCAAACTGCCCAAAGTGGATGGATTCGCTCGCCTCTCATAGCAGCCACATCCACATCCACTGGTATGTGAATGTGATTGATGTTAACGGTGTAAAGTGCTTTGGGGACCGCTCAGGCGGCGAAATCCATTCAACATGAACACAGGACAGGTGAGGGCCAAGGTAATTATAATTCTAAAAGATTACTGGTATCATCAAGCTGAATAATGTACAGTTTGAAGGAGACTTTGTGGCAATCCCGTTTTGTAAAAGTAGACTCTCCATCTTGTGAACTGAGTTTTTGTGTTTAAGCAGCTTCATCATGGCAGGATCTCGCTGCTTACAGGATTTCTGATAATGGATACGTGCCAAAATGCCGATATTTTTAAAACAAAATATTGCCGATGCTGCTATCGATTTGATCTGGAGTCGACGCCCCTGTGGATTCCTACCAGACACTCATCACGTGATGACGTCTCGTGAGCATGCTCATGGCGTGCTCACCCTGGTTTCACGCCGGTGCCGATATTGAACATTTTTGCGTCTATCAGCAGATCCCGACGTTGTGCTGAAATCATCATTCATTCTTAGTTTCTGATATGAATTCCTCCACCTCCTTCCAGAATTGTTTACAATTTGGGTAAGATCAATATAAGTGAAAGAACTCTGCAGAAAGACACGTGACCCACTCCTTCACTGATTTGGCATCATTAAAAAAATACAATCAGATTGTTCTGGCTAAAATACTGCTATCGTAAATAACCTGTTATTATGGATTTAAGTTGCAGCCATACCTCGTCCAAAATGAATATATCGGCTTCTTTTTCTCACTGCCGTCCAATATGGTCTGCTAAGTTCTATCAATTAATCCACAAAACTACTTCAATCTTACTTTCACCCTGAGTTTTGCTTAATAAACAATTACATTTTTGGGATTTAAAGGGAATCCAACCTTTTTATATTCCAAGTTCACTTTCAGTTTCCCGTATTGTTATTGTTCTTTTTTTTGTAGGTTCGCCCAGCATCACCATCACTGAGTTTGACTTGGCTTCGAAAGCCCCCCGGGCCGCTGCCCTCTTATGAAAGCATCTTTAAATATCGCACATGAAGTTTGACTGGAATCACACGTTCATCTGTTTGTTTCCATCCGCCAGCTGGTAGTAATGATAGTGGAAGTCCTGAGGCCAGAAGAAGTCTTTGGCTGTGTTTTCGTTTCATGTCAGAACCCAAGTAGGGCAACGGCATGACAGGTTGGCATTAGCATAAAACACCCCGAGTCAGCGGAGATCCCTGCTGTCCGGAGCCGCCGCGGCTGAAAGTTGACAACAAAGATGTTCAAGACAGCCTTTTCCTCGCATCTCATCGCCGCGGCTTCGCTCCGCCGTCTCCGAGCTGCTGATGCTGAGCCAGAGAGAAGCGGATTCTCGGCTCATAACTGAGATCTGACCGTGCGCTATGTTGTTTTATGTCATCAGCGATGCTGGCAACAGGCTCCCACACATGGTTGTAAATCCTAACCGTGCTAATGGTTTATTTATCCAAATCCAGACTCCCGCCATCTGTTGGCGGGACCTTCTCGCCTCGATCCCATATGATCCTTCAATTAGCGGCTTGGCGTCTCTTTTCTTAAGACTGCTCGTACTCTGCCGGTACTCTTCAGCCTTTGAACCTTTGATCGTGGAAGTCTTTTCATGAGGCTGCAGCAGTTCGAGTAAAAACACTGATGATAAATGAGCCAATAAAACAGGAAACAAAACGCAACAAAGGTTTTAGGTTTTCACATGAAAATCACATAAACTAAGTGACAGGAACACCAATAAATCACGTTGACACAACATAGGTGCATTTAATTTTTTAATTTGGTGGAAATACTTCCCATCATTTTATTAAGTTCATCAAGCAAGTTTTTTTTGTTTTTTTGAATTTTGGGACAATTAGCTGGTCTGTTTCATCAGAACCTGTGCTGGTCTTGTTTCCTGCTGGTTGGCATAATTACTGCTTCCTGGTGTGACTAGTGATGTTAATGAGGCTGTATAAATGCACCACACATATCGGCCATGGCGTAGGAATGAGTTCAACATTGTGGGGGGGGGGGCGCATATTGGAAATCTGACAGATCCGTAAATAGTTTAGGCACAAATGTCAAAAATGAACTCCATCGCAAACCACTCAGTAAAAACTGCTTCTCCCTCTTTCTCCAGAACAAAATGGTTTGAGTTTTATAGCAGAATGATTCTGTCATCCCGGGACTGTACGCTTACTAGCAAGTTATATATTTCAGTCGCACAAAGACAAAATTAATATCACACGCAGGTGCATGGTTTAATACAAGCTCCTGTACTCCTGCGCTTTACTGCCTTGTGTTCAGTGATCTGCATGCCAGAGGATTTCTTCAGTGTCAGACATGAACCGAGACACAAAAGGTTGAAAAACTCTGACCAAAGAGACTAAATGTGTTTTCCTCCCGTCATTTGCAGACGTAAATTGCTCACATCTTGACTTCTTGTCCGGTAAGACTCCAATAAAGTTCAATAAGTTTGAGCTTAATACAAACAAGCAACTAAATTTTTTTAACTTATTAGAGAACTTTTATAAAACATCTGCTGCTATACTTTATTCTCTCTTACCTGTTGCTCTGCTCCTGTCCTTCCCTCACTTTGATTCGCTGCCTCGAGCTCCTGATGTCCCTACGTGGCATTCATGTATTTACAACAGACAACATTACATAGTTTAATGTACAGTAACAGCATTTGACTTACAAATGCTAAAAAAAAAAAAAGTAAATGTTAAGGTTGTCGTCATACAGAATAAAGACTTTTAACAACTACTTTATTTTAAGACCTCCCCTCCTGCCCTGTGCCGTCCTCTTCTCCTCTTGTCTCCTTCCTGCTGCTAAACATACAGAATGTCTTCAGAGATGCAGGTCTAATGTGCAGCATAAATGTGAACCATTTTATAACTAAACTGTGGAAATAAATCACTCATTGGTCATGATGGAGCATCTCACTATATCCAAAACGCTGGTGGAGTATTGCTGCTGATCACCTAATCCATACCTAACCCAAACCCTTCATAGTACTATGAAATAATGAAATAATTATTAAAAATGTATCTTTGAATACAAATCAAGTCCTCACCTGTTCTCATTTCTGGATCTATTATCAATAATCTGGCTTTTAACCTCTCACCCTGAAGCTCCACCTCCTCTCCAGTCTCTTTCCTGGATGGATTACACTTCATCTCATCATAAAATACTTTATGTTTCAAAAGTATTAGGAGCTAATCCACATTTCACTCATCAATTTAAAACCTGAACTGAGCTTCCTCAGTCTCTCCACCTGCTTCACTCCTCTAAGTTCTATCATGTTCCTGATGAGACATTTTACACATAATATCTAGTATAACGTCATACATGTTGATAAATGTTGGAGGGATTAAGTGTTCTCCTTCTGCAGTGTAACTTTACTTGCAATATTACTCGTAATAAAGAAACAAGACTTTTTGGGAGTTTCAGTCTTTTCTTCTCTGCTGTACTGAAATAGGATGACAAACTATTTAGTCCAGAGTTGATGATTCTCAGGAACACTGACAAAGTGAGCAGTTAAATAAAAGGACTAATGGCCGTCCCAGGATTGAGACTACTTCATTCAACAGATTGCTTTCCTAAATATGAATGTAAAAATGAAGAACATGACATTATAAATGAGCCATATGCTTTGCAGCATTCCCTACAAATTATTTTACCTCGTTCCAAAGACGTCCTGTAATTGAAAAGGTTGCTGCCCACTACCGCTGTCTCCCCCGAAACACTCGTCCAACCTTCACAATAAAGCAGGCAGACATGACAGGGTGCAGCAGTGGTTAGTGCTCACACCTCACAGTTAGCCTCCATGGCACAGACATGGCATAGACGTGGCATAGACGTGTCTAAACTCTAGGCCACACGCGGCTGTTTGAAGCGGTCATTGAGCTCTGACTTCCGGTAGTGGCAAAACAACATGAGGCCCTACAGACCATGACAAGAGACGGAAGTTGGCTGAACACGTCTCTCCTCAAAGGTTCATCCATCACATTTCATGTGTGAGTACATGAAAAATAATCAGTAAAACCATTATAACATTTATTTTAGGGTTTTATATTGAAGCACATTGAAGCTATCGGCCGATATGATGAAGAGGGATCTTTTCCTGGTTTCTGGATAGGAACCACGAGAGCATGTTTCCACACCTTAGGTAATGCTCCAGCCTCCCAGACAAAATTAAACAAAGCCAGTATTTCTTCCAATGTTACATCATCGAAATGTTGAAGCAATTCATAACTAATCCAGTCTCGTCCAGGAGCAGAGTTGGCTCCTGCTTGAACTGCCTGCTTGAGCTCCTTCAGAGAGAAGAACACATTATAACTCGCTGTTTGTGTATAAATGTTTAACTTCCGTCCTTCAGCCATCAAGATTTCTTCCCTCCTCACTAGATCATAATCTCCGAGAAACTTTTGAGTTATGTACCTCTTGGAACTTTTTAACACACATATCTGCTTTTTCGAAGTTATTCACTACTTCCCTGGAGGGCTGGCATTAAAGACCTCACCATTTTCCCAGACATTTTATGTATTCTGAAGCCATGTGGTTCCCTCCACAATTGCAACACTTAGAAGTCAGTTCTTCACATTTCACCACATCATGACCTCCTCCACACTTACACCGCCTGTTCCCCCTGCAGGAAGCCACCGTTTGACCGAATCTCTGGCACATGAAGCATCGCAAAGGAGGTCTTTGATAGGGCCTGACTTGGAATGACAAACATCCTATAAAGACCTTGGAAGAGGACTTCCTTCAAAAGTTATCAACACTGGGGTATGTCTGTTTCCACCCTCTTTGGCTTTAAACCTCTTCACATTTGTCACATTCCCCCGCTGGCAAATGCTGCCAACAGGCAGCAACAGGGCCTCAGACCCCCTGAGGGAGGGGGCGGGGCTGTGCTGCACCATCAAAATAAAAGAACGCGAGTTAAAAATTTCGAAATCAGAATATTTTTTTCCTCCACGGTATAATTATTGCGGGAGGTAAAAATTGCGCAAGCCTAAAATACTGGAGGGGGACATGTCCCTCCCGTCCCCCCGCCGGTTCCTACGCCTATGCATACCGACATTGGAATATTCATTTGAGAGGCTGAGATGTGTTCAGGTGATGTTTCACTGCTGACAGAGTCATGTTTGGAGCTGAGTCAAAGGACGAGAACAATCACTGTTTTCCCTGGTTTTGAATTATCGCATTAATATTGGTGCTCGCAGCTATGGTTGGCTGTTCGTTGTGTGAACTGACCAGAGAGTTGATATGAAATCACTGAATAACCAAACATAGCCAGGCTGTTATATTCCAATACCTGTTATATTGCTAATATTATGTATTTCATTATTATTATTATTATATTACTGGGAAAGGCAGTGATGTTAGTTAGATTTTACTTAAGAACACGTTCATCTCTGATCAGCGGCTTGAGGATTTCTTGAATCAAATGAACCAAAAACACCTTGGATGTTTTACACTGAGTCCAATAAAAACGACTTTATCGGAGTAAGCTGATGAACTGTGAATCACTCTTCTGTTTCAAGCTGCCTGCCGCTCCGCAGCGATAAAACAAGAGTGACGGATCAACTGAGGACTGTGTTTAAGTGGCACCTTCGCCATGTTTCAGTGTTTTTATCACTTCAATCCAGAACAGCGTGTTTCTTGTGAACTCATGAATGACAGTCAGGATAGACGACCCAGCTATCACGGGTAACTGAATCTGGCGAGTACATAAAATGAATAAGAGAAACACTGCGCTGAGTTATCACAGGTCTGAGCTCGAACGTAGACGACACATTAGGATGATTTATAAGTGTGGAAGCAGAGGAACACGTTTGTTTATCAGCACCAGATATGAGCCTGGACAACGCAAGAATCTGACTGGTCGGTTACAATGTGTTGTGGAAAACAAACATCCTGTTTATATTGTTAAGAGTTTCATACCAGAGTTTGATACCACACTGGGTGCAGATGAAGGGCCCATTTATGGTGACATACTAACACCATAATTTTCAAAATGTTGCCGTGGGAACGTGAAACCTTTCTGAAATGAATGCTTTTTCACTTGAAATGTCATATAAGTGAATAAAAGTTGTTGATCTGAGGGTGAGCTTCACACTACAAACACAAAATGACTCAAAACCCTCCGTGATTCAGCGCACTATGCCAAACCTTTTGTTGTCGTAAGAATTATATCACCATGTGACTTCTGAGTCGCACATCTGAGCGGATTCCTTCAATGAAAGGATTATCATTTGTGAAGGACCCCCTCGCCTCTGAGGGCTCCACTTTAAGAACTACTGGAGGAAGGAAGGAAAATCACAGTGTGATACACGCCTCAATTAAAACACACTTAAGACGTCATTATCAAGAGATGAAAAAAAGAAACCCTCGACTGCCAGCTAACTTTATTTTCATGTTTTTTTTAACCCACTATCATCCTTTCTTTTCTTTTTTTTATAAAGTATGGACACTGAAAAGGCAAAAAAACTCAAAAGTGCAGTACTGTAGTTTCAGACGCATTGTGGGACGCGTCTGATTGGAGAGGACAAAGAAACCAAAGACAAATACCAACTGTCGGGAAATATCTTCAGCGTGAGGTGGTTTATTGAGACTTGATGGAGTTCGTCTGAGACTATATGTGGAGACAGCAAGATCTGAACCAGCAACCCTCCAACAGAAGATCTGTTTGGAAAGTGCTAAAGTTAGAAATATTTGAGAATTTCTCCAAAAGATCAATAAAGTATCTTCTTTTTTTTTTCTCATTTGTTCTTGCTCTAATTTGTTTTCATGCTGAACTCAGAGACTTTTTCTTTGTATGCAAAAGTCCTATTTCTCTCAAATATTGTTCACAAATGTGTGTGAATCTGTGTTAGTGAGCATTTCTCCTGGTCCGGGATAATCCCTCCGCCTCACGGGTGTGACATATCAACCTGCTGATGACGAGACAGCAGGTTTGTCCATCATTTGGTTTGATTGAAGTCATGGTTACACACAATGAAACACAGTTAAACACAAATGCCACTGATTTCACACACCGCAGTATTCCCATTTCCACATTATTTAGTTTCTCAATTTAGGTCACATTGTCTCTGAGGGTTTGTCAAAGTCTATGACACATCAAATAATTTTTTATTTTATTCATTCACTTTTCTTTTTGATGATTGAATATTGTCCTTTGTTTGTTCATTCATACTTTGAAGCAGCAAAACCCGCCGGAAACTTTTTCATTCAGTGCTGATTGTGAGTCAGAGATAGAATGTGTGTACTCAGACTGTCGTGTTTGTCATTTCCCCCCTTGACCATTAGCTATTTATGATGTCCAGAGAGAGCATGAGGTAAGACTGAAGTTCACATATTTCAGAAGGCCTATTTGTCCACCTTTGACTATTTTTTGATGTGTACCTCCATAAAAGTGTTCATTTATAATGTATGCTCCATGACGCATTGCCGGTAGTCGATGTCGCTCAGGTCTGTAGACCTTTCTGGAGGACTCGGAGGGAAACTCTTGTTTTCGGCCTATTGATTTAAATTACAGCGAGCTGAACTCAGAGAGCTCTGCTGTCGTGGTGGGAGAACCGGACTCTGTCAGGCAGTTTTCAGCACGATATGTTCTCATGAGCTACATATCAACTTTATGTTGTTTTAGCTGAGAGTTTGATCAATACTGCCTAAGTGGCTGTGGCAAATAAAGACATTTCAATCAGCTGCTTTTGAAGTATCCAAACGGACGAGGACGGATTGTTTCCAATCGAGTCGGCTTCTTATTTATTCCCAGAGTTTGAGGGATTGCCGTCGGCTTTTGTTGCTTGGACCGGCGTCAGCAGCCCCTGAGAGGGCAACTCTCCTGTGTGCCTCTTCACTGTGTCCCGACAATCCATTATCATCATCATAAAGTATCCAAGCAGTCCGCCTCCTCAGCTGCAGGATGCACATTAACACAGCGCCACTCAGGAGCATCACCACACACACACACACACACACACACACACACACACGGACATATAGACACACAATCGCAGTAATTGCATCTTTATTAGTCTCCCATTCACACTTTTTACAACCTGACGCAAAGAGCAGGCCGTTTCTCTGGAAATGGCCCCTAAAAGCAGAGAACTGTTATAAACAGGGCTCTTCAGTGCCATTAGACTGAGTGGCTGGAGGAGGTGCACAGGCCCGGTGCTGCCGGCATCATGTGTAAGTCAATTAAGTGGACTTCATTAGGGCGTAGTAAACATGCAGAGAGGCCACGCACCCCGGTGAATCGTGTTGCTTAGTGTTGTAGTTTATCCTGTTGCTGCTCGTCCATCACAAACATTAAAAAAGTGGATTCTATTTAACAAATCACAAAGTAGTGTCTTCAACAACCAGAAATGCGAAACAATAGAGTTTCCCTACCTTGAATGTGGGAGATTGAGTTTGTGAGAACTATATTTGAGCCTCAATCAGACCTGAGAAAAAGCCTGTTGCGTTCATTTCGGAGGTTCCTACACTTGGATGCTACCAGGATTCACTGGAATGTTCCGGCATCTGTCAGGGTTTCAAGGAAACACAATTGGGAATTGCTTCTCCTTACCTGTAGATGGAGCTGGGGAAGACCCTCAGCCTGAGCCGTGATCTCAGGGGGCCAGTTGTTCAAGGGTAATCTGATTGGATTTTGGTTATTGAATTGGATCAAATCTTGAAAAAAGGTTGTTCAAAAGGGAAGGACAGATTCTGAAATCAGATTAAATCATGTAATCCAATCCCACTTTTAATCTGGATCAACCCTTCAGTTTGTGTTGTTCAAAACATTTCAGTAGGATCTGGATAACTTTGATCCAAACAAACAGGACTATCCTGATCCCAACAGAGGGGAGGATTTCAAGGTGGATTTCAGGACGAAAATGTAGCAAAATTTTAAAATTGGTCAAAAATTCCCAAACAGATTTGAATAACAAACAAAAAGGATGAATTCAGTATTCCTCTCATTAATCACTGTATATCCACTTCAAAAAAACATTCATCAGAGATGAACCAGTCAGAAATAATTTCTAACAATTGCATCCCTTACTACACGTCCAGTCAGTCCCTCATCCTGACAGAACGCCAGAGGTCGGTCTGGTTCTTCAACAGGCTCAGGTACATCATAAACATCATCACAGAGAGGGGCAATGCGCCTGGCAGCCAAGTTGTGCAGGACAATACACGCAACTATTATGTTGCGTGCTCCCTGTGGTTCCACTCGCAAGTCGTTAAGGCAGGCAAAGTGTCTCTTCAGAACTCCATTTAAACGCTCAGTTGCACATCTTGTTTTGCAATGAGCAGTGTTGAAGCGTGCCTGCGTAGGTGTGGTTGCTGTAAGAAAAGGAGTAATCAGCCATGGGAGGAGTGGATAGGCATCGTCTCCGAATACATTGTACGATGCCCTCCGGTCAGTTGGTTTGGAGTGCTCTGTATAAAGCACTCTCCCTCAGGATATGTGCATCATGAACAGACCCAGGCCACTTCACCACGCAGTTGGTGATGATGAGGTCAGCATCGCCTGCAAGTTGGATGTACTCCCAATCCCTCTCATGAGGTGCTTGGATATGCACATAAGTGCAGTCAATAACCCCAATAGTATTAGACATAGTCCCACCAACAATTTTGGTAGAAAGTCCCAGATGCATAGAAGCGCTGAGCAATGAGGACCTGTTCTTCCACAGACAGACTGTGACTCTTTTGGGTTCTCCATTGATGTTTTGGCCTGACAAGGTCTGCAATGTACTTAATGTCAGCATTCCCAAAGCGAAACCGAGCATACAGTTCTTCAGTGATGTATCACTCCTGTGGTTTTGCACGCTCAACATACACCCTTTGACGGTATCACTGTTGCAGAAATGAATGCACAGCTGGAGGGTGTAAAGCGCCATTATGCCTCAATGGTAGGAAGTTCTGTTGTGGGTGGAATGGTGACGAACAAAAGGAAGAAAGATATTTGGGTTGAAATCTCCCAGAATGTGAATGCAATGGGGTCAGGCCAGAAGAGGACCTTGGAGCAGGTGAACTTTAGATGGAAGAATCTGCAGGCCAGAACCACAGAGGACCTTGCTGAAGCGAAAAACACCCAAACAGGCAACAAAACCTTTAAGAAAGTTGAATACACAGATGTGGTTCTGGGCATTATTGGAGGTGAGAACTCTGAAGCTCTGCATGGGATTCAAGGTGTTGTTGGGGATGTTGAGCCTACGATTGTAGAGGAAAGTGAGCCAGTTCCTCCTAATGTCGAGGAAACATTTATTCTGGATCTCAGCCCTATTACCGAAGAACAACCTGGATCCTCACTGGTAGAGCCACCAGTCACATGATCTCAGAAAAGAGGCGTGAAGCGTCCTTTGCCAATTAATAATGAGGAAAAAAGTTAAGATCTGCCTACTAAAGATAGGGCTTGAAAATGCTGGTCTGTCCTACTCAGATGAAGAACCCTGAACATACTTTATGGTGTTAACTATTGGACTTTTAGCCTTTTCTTTTAAAATTTAAGACTTTTTCAAAATATCCACAATGTATTTGTTTATGTGCATTTGTTATTTGTTGTGGCTCAGAAGAGTGGTTATAAAAGAAATCAGAAATAGAAGTGGATGTTTATGTTGTTTTTGTGTTTTGTCTCAAAATAAAAAAAACATTTAAATGACCCCATGTCGGCTCTTCTACCTGTTGTTCTTTACATTGCTGGGAGCCCACGCTGTGATATGTTGTCCCATTTAGAGCACTGGTAATCCGGATTTGCTAATCTTGAAAACTGTGTATTTGGATCAGGGTGATCTAATCCAAAGTTGCTTTGAAAAACCGGCACAAAAGTAAGACGGATTACCTGATCCTGGATAGCAAAAAAAATGGGATTTTCAAATCTGGATCATCTTGATCCAGATTTTTTATTTTTTGAACAACTGGTCCAGGATATTTAGTCTCTGGCTTCCGGAAGTTGCTAATCTGTTTCAGGACCCCGTTTACGCCACAACATTTTCAAACTGAAAAAGCCTTCACTGAAATGTCCCAGAAAACTCCTTTTATACATTAGAATTGGACAAAGTTGAATTGAATTGAAAAAGTTTATTTCAGATATGTGGGAACCAAATGATAAAAAAATGGTAAATGGACTTATTTATATATATATATACGTATAGCACCTTTCAACTGTGTGAGCAGCCCCAAAGTGCTTTACATCGTTCATCACGTTCACCCATTCACACACATTCACATGTTGAAAAATCGTTTAAAGCTTTGTAATCTTCCTTTTACTGGTTCATCGCGTATTGCAGTTCCAGATAAACGAACAGATGAGTGTGTAACACACTGGAACATGCAGCCCTCATTTTATATATTTACATGCAAATGAACTGAGTGGAAACTCCTGTTGACTGCTGTAATTGCTTGACAATTATGAATATATTATACAGCACATGAGCATTTAAAAAAAAGAAACAAACATAGTTCCATAGTCCTCACTACTATTCAAAGTTTGTTTTCTTTTTAGCAGATAGATAACTGGTCGGCATGAATCACAGCGAAGGCCCTTTGTAATGTTATCAAGAAGTTTTTTTTTATCATGCATCTAGTATTGAAGGCTCAGAATGTATTGATAGAATAAAGGAAAAGGAAGATTTCCAAGGATTTTTTAGAGAGAAACGTCTCAGCCAGTGTAAGAAAACTCAGTTTGAGGTGAAGGTCTTGGGTGTTTGAGCCTGAAGCAGCACAAAGGAAGAGTTAGAAAGAAAAAGACAGAACAGTCAATAATGAGTACTGACCTAAATCCTACTGCAGGACTTCCAAGAGAGCCCAAATCTGACACAGAAAAAGAGATTTGACCATGCTGGAAGGGAAGCGATGAAAACTAAGAGCAGATTTATGCAAGAAGGCCTCTGGATTAGAAGTGCATGTGCTGGTACAGGAAGTGGGATCAGTGTTGTTTATTTCTTTAAGATAAAACTCAACAATGCAAGGAAACAAGAAACTCAAGGCTCCACCTCTTTCCAAGAGGATGAAGAGAGAATGAACCAAGGATCATTTAAGGAGATGTAGGCTCCACCTGCGTCCCTACAACTACTATTTTGCATTATTACAACTTCAGATTGCAGATCAAACAAACCCCAAACTATTGACTCAGTTCCAGCAAGAGTCATTTGTCATTAAAAAAGAAATAAATAAATCTTGTACTGTTCCCATGCTTCCATGGTGGGGTTCAAGTAAATACACAGGCGAACACGATGGAATACATCACTGTGCAAAGTTGTTAGACAAGTGGAGGAATGACAAATGCAGATTTGTTTTAATGGAATTTCACAACAGTTCACAACATGAAAAAAGGATGCGACCAAGCAGTCCATTGTATATTCTCAGTACACTTCGATACGGACGGGTTCCAATTAGGACACATTTACACTCCAAGTCTTGAAGCTCAGATGTGATTCGCTGCCTAAATCACTTTTTTTTTTACCCTGTGATTACACGTATTTTATCAAGTGACCCATTATACTCGCCTACAACGTCCTAAACCTTGCGCATGCATACTTGTGTTGTTCACAAACGTCCGGCGACTTCAAAAACCCAAACTGCGCAGACATCGACGATGATATGTTTGACGCTAATGCTAATGATTGATCTTTCGCTGCAGAATTTACAGCGTAGGTCTCGAACTTCCAACTAAAAACCAGAGGGTTCGGTGGAGCCTGGGAAACTCCTTGCAAAGTGGAAACTGTCAAAGAAGACATAAACTGCAATTTTACTTACATTTGCAGGAATGTCCCAACTTTTATGGAACAGAAAGCATTCTCATCTGAGTCATTTTATGTTGTTCAGACTATAACAGTCATGTTTTTGGGTAGAAGTGCTTCAGTACGGGTTTTGCTTTCTCACACTGACCTGATTCCCCACCCTCCACTTCACATCGTGTTGTGATGTATTACAGTTTCCCCGATCAGAAAAGAGGATTCAGACACAAATAGACCGAATTCGGCGGCGCCCGTCTGCTGACGGTGGAGTGGAAACTCAAACAGGAGCCACCTGAGGTCTTCCCTCCTCCCAGAAACCCAGAGCGCCGCACAGTATTTCCCCTGTTTGCTTGTGAAGTCTGTGGTCCCGCCACCGTGCTGCCTCCAGGTTGAGCTGCTCCACAAGTGGAGGGGAGGCAGATCATGACCCAGACTCCCACCCACAACCGATGTTTGCCATTTGGCCAGAGGAGCTGTGAATGGCAGACCCTGCTGTGTGCCAAAAAGTGCCACCTGATCCTCGACACGAATCCTCCTTTTGACACATGACCACCCTCCAACAAGCAGAAAATCTGCTTCTCACCTGCTTCTTTTCTACATATCTTTGAATTTCACTTCCAAAAAAACAAAAAAAAAACAGCTAATATATTCACCAGATTACAGATTTTTCTCTGCCAGGTGGGAGTCAATCTCATGCCTGTGGATTTGGAGGAGGCGTGATGGATGTGTCAGAGGTCAAACCGAGGAGGCAGGAGGTACAAACGTTCAGACTGGGACCTGGACAGTAGAGACGGTTGTGTTGTCTTCATGTTCATTCACAAGTGAACTGACTACACCCTCTCACGTAGTAGTAGCAGCAGCACGAGAAGTAGGAGGAGGAGCAGGAGGAGGAGGAGGAGGACATGCTCTGCATTCTGATCACTGCTCAGGCTTCAAGCAAGTCAGCTGGGAAACTAAACAGTACCCTCTATTGGATGACATGGATATTGCGTCTACAGGGTGACTGACCTCTGATGGAGCAGGTGGAGGGTGGAGGTGGTGGACCATGCAACTCCATCCTGTTGATCCAATCAAAGGGACCCAGACTGTTTGGACTATTAGGCCTTCACTTTACTCTCCTCATATTTAGTACATCCATCCATGAAGCTTTATTCACAGTCTGGACACATAGACAGTCCATCACAGGACAAACAGACAGACAGTCTCAGTCAAATTCACATGTGTGGACATTTTTAAAGTCAAAAATTACCCTCAAATGCTTGTTTTTGTACTGTGAGAGAAAGGCGAGGTAGAAAACTCAAACATGACTAGAATCTCCCTGTGAGACGAACCAGTCAAGATGACATTGGGATGTTTGTGGCCCCTGAACTAAAATGAGTTTGACACCCCTGGTTTAAAGTATTTAAACCTTCATAGGGCATTCATTGTTATTATCATTACTTGCTTCAATACTCCTACCAGTGGGGGATTTTGTGCCATGGGCGAGGTGGGCAGCTGCCCAGGGCTCAAACTCAACAGGGGCGCGCCGTGCATCAACTCAGATACCGTCTGGTGACTCCGCCCCCTGTCTGCGCAGACGGCTGTCAGCTGTCAGCTCGTGCAGTTGAAACCAGACCAACTTCGCGGCTCGGACACAAACTGTCTCTTTTATTACCGAAACAGTTCAGGGTTAAAGTTAGGGTTACTCTTTATTTTACAAACAAATGTTGTGTTGAAAGACTTTAAAACTTCTTGTAACTACTTTTTAATCTCTATTTCTGTGGGAGAAAAAAAAACAGTGTAAGAAAGCTATCTCTGTACATGTAGTTAGATGTAGTACACCGGGATGCAGCATTTACATGGAGGATGACCGAGGGCAACGTCCAGCGCCTGACGAACATAAGGTGCTTGCAGCTGTAGCTCAGTGTCTGAATCCAGGTATTCCAGCAGGACCGGCGTCTCCTGTCCATGACCGCCCGGGTCCAGAAGGTAGGGGTAACAAAAGCTGTGCAGCAAAGCAGGAAGAGTGAGCGCATGCCGAGCAGCTCCAGGTGTAGAGATTTCAATCAGGGTTGCTGTTTGAGCAGAACACAGGAGAGGCGTCTCCTCCAGGTGGTGGCGAGCTGACCTATCACTGCTGACCGGCACACAGCGGTCATCAGAGCCCTCAGGAAGGACGGCGACCTCCTCTGACCTTCATCCAGGTTCATCTGATAAACAGATCCGAGAGAAAGAAGAGCACCGGTCAGTACAGACAACCATCATAACATATTTTTGACTCAGGAGAAATGTAAAGCTCTTTAAAACAAAGAGGCTTAAAGCATTATATATGTATAGATGTAAATAGAAATGAGAAATTATAATCTGCATCATCATCATCATCGTCATCTGCTGAGTGAATTACTGGCCTGATCAGCAACAAATCATAACAAACAATCAATAAAATATCATCTCTGCAGCTTTTTTTATGAGATATGTGAAAGGTTAATTTCCATACGTCGACCCAGTCAAAGACCGGCTGGTCACTGGCCGTGTCGTCCAGGAGGAGGTTGTCCAGCAGCTCAGGAGACAACATCTTGTTAGACGGCGCTGCGGCGGAGCTGGAGCTGTTCAGCTCAATCATCTGGAGTGTCAGTGGGACATGAGATGAGAGAAGTGACTAATGTGATGAACACAGAGGAGATGCAGCAGGAGCAGGAGCCTCATATCAGTTGGTTTGTTTGGATCAAGCGTGTCCAAAGTCCGGGTCTGGAGCCAATCAAGGCCCACGGTCACATTTTTATGTATGTATATATATATATATATATATATACACACATATATATATATATATATATATATATAAGCTCATATACTTCACTAATATGTGTGTGTTGTGTGTGTGTGTGTGTGTGTGTGTGTGTGTGTGTGTGTGTGTGTGTGTGTGTGTGTGTGTGTGTGTGTGTGTGTGTGTGTGTGTGTGGTGGGGGGTTAGTCCGAGATCTTCAGCGGTCTTTCTACTCCCACAAAGCCCCCTCGGGCTTTTCCTTCTGCTCTATGTCCAGGGCGGAAAACCAGCCAGGTCCGCCACTGACTCCCACATCAGTGTAAAACACACTTTTACACTTTCAAACAGGGTGAAAAGCATCACACATAAATCTTCATGATGTATTGAGTACCACTGTCCTTAAATATTTTGCATTATTTACAAAAAACTACCATAAAAAGGCTCTCTGAAAGCACAGGACATGTGTTTGAAATCTTGCGTCTAAATGGAGACAGAGGAAAACAACTTCAAAAAGTTCCACTTTGGGAGTTGTTTTCACAAAGTTGTGTTTTCAGGGGGTCCGAGCACCGTTCTCATGCAAACGAACCCCCGAACACAACCAAAGTATTCCCGTCTTCATTTGAAAACAGGGCTCCAGACAGGCCAGACTTCGTTCCTTCTCGCTATATTTCTTCTTTTAATCGCATTAGTCTGTCCCTTTCTGAAGTCCTCCCACTTAACATGAAACATCCCGAGAGTTTGTGTGATCTGGCGTCTGGGCTGCTCGCAGGCTCAGAGGGTGGGGGTGGGTTTTCCTAGTTATTTCCCTGAGCAGTTTGTTTCAGTCCAGCCTCCATGTGAACTCTAATGAGTTGAGCCTCCGTCAGAACATGAATGCTTTCCCCTCCCAGGTGTTTTCCTTCACTTTCTATTCAGTTTTATCGGAGGTTTGTATATTTCACTGAGGCCACTTACCCCGCAAACTGTTAGCAAGTCCAAAACTACAGGCTGAGAGATGCTGTCTGGAAGTATGAACACATTTATTTGTTTTATATGGTAAAATGTCAACATTTTCATGTGAGATCTATAGATGTACAGTTTTTATTCTTATCTTCCTGTTTTAAATGATGTACATTTTTAATCACTGAGGGCCCAAATCTGACCTCCACCTCAAGGCTATATAAGAATTATAGGTTCTTTTTGGTTGAACAAAAATTCAAATTTCTCTATTTGCACAAAATAAGAATATAACACAAGATATGACACCAAACTGTGCAAGAGAGGAAATAAGTCTAACTGGCTCCTCCTCGTTAATAAATATTAGAAATCAAAGGATGAAGGAACAACAAATCTAACAAAGGAGTTAATAATTGTGACCAAATCTTTTATGCCTTTGAAGAGTTCATAGTGTAATTGTGATTATTTATAGATTATAAATTGAGCTCTACCTGCGCTGACCCTAACTGACCTCGACTGCAGTGTTTTAGTGATCGATCTCATTGATCGGACAGTAAATAGAGCCCAACACTGTGATTTCGAGGCCTCGGTGAACTTTAACCCCGAGGAGTAAACTGGTCTCCTCCCAACCCCTCGTCCTCCTCAGTGCTCCACCTCATCTGCAGTCACATTATAGACGCTGGGTTAGAAATCCCTCCTGACTCGTCTTCAAAGCAGCGCTGCTCAGATTAACAGTGGAATGACGGCAGTCACACGCCATCATGGGAATCCAACCAGAGACTCTCGCTGCTCTCATGAGCGACGTGAGAATAGAAAGTCATAAATCTGTCCAGACACATCAAATCGACCATTCCGGCTGTGGCTGAGTGGTTGCCGTTCATTCGGATAGTAGCAGGTTCGATTCTCCATCTCTCCGTCTGCATGCCGACGTGTCCTTGAGCAAGACTCTGAACCTCAACCAACTCCTAGTGGATGGATAAGCATCTTATATGGCCGCCACGTCCATTAGATAAAGAATTCCCTTCTGTAATAAATACTTCCTACTCTATTTGGCGCCACTACTAATGTCAGGTTTGCGCGGCTGCAGGAGATGCATGAGGATTATGGTACGCGCTCAGAACTTTTGTAGTTGGGAAAATCCCATTTCCCAGTTGGGAGTGCGCTCATGAAGCCGGCCGTGCAGGTATCTTCACAAGACTCACCAACACCATCGTCATCACTCATATGAAACAACACATGGTAAAAGTGGAGGAGTCGTCTGGGGGTCAAAGAGCCGCTCTTTACAACAACGTCCACACTATTCAGTGGGAATGAATCCTGATGACAATTAGAGGGTACAACTTTGAAAGATTTCATTAAAACACACATTTTTGTTATAGGTGTAATCGAAACTGAGCCAACTGGAACTTTTCCACATTAAGTCACATCACAACCACAAAGGTAAATGGAGATCATGTGACCAGCCAACACGACGCGCTGATTCATTGTGTAGTGGAAGGAAAACCTGACTCACTTCTCCCATCCTGTCTAAATCTTTATAAAGTCCAGTTTAGATCAAATGACTATTAAGCATGCATTTAAATCAACTAGCAGATTGCATAAATATTTCAGTTATTTCTATTTTAATAGAAGTAACATTTTATCTTGTTTCTTACCTGCTCATCTGAGATGAAATTATTTTGTGCCACTGACTGTGGAAAACAGATGATTTCAGGTTCAATAATCAGTCTGGATAACTTCAGACGCTTATTTTATGTCTTGTAAAGAGATTTTATATCATATAATTTTTCATTATGTCAGCTAATTAACATGTTTTGGAGCTCAAACTAATTTAATTTGTTGGATAATCATGAAAATGCCTCTTTTGGTCATAAACTTTGCCGACCCCTGATTCACAGATTAACTATAACTACGGCTTAGAATATATTACCTTTTTTCCTCCATGACTTGCTTGTGTGGTGCAAAACCAGAAGCATTCAGTCTTTTCTAAATCAACATATCTTAGCAAAACTGTAAAAGCGATGTACAAATTCCAATTTTCGTAAGAGGGAACAGGTGGAGTTTAAAATAGGATTTCATGCACTGTTAATGGTTGGGATGTTTTGGAATGGTCCGACTCCTCACAGTGAAAGTTTGTCGCAGATTTCCTACCGGTCGGATTTATTCCCAACAGATTCTCACAGCCGTTACCTCATCTTGAAAAACAGACAGAGCCGTGGGACAGAGTACCGGGTGCAAATAATCAAGACCACGCCGCATAAAAATGTTAACATTTATTGCTGATTCTGAATACCGCATTGAAAGCAAAGGCATCCAGAGTATACACAGAAATTATACAATTATATATGGTTTCACAAAGGCAGTGAACACATACTGTATTACAATCTACAAAAAATCTACTTTACAGAAATTTAAAATTCTAAATATCAAAAAGTTACAGCTGCAGAAAAGTCGGGTGTGGAACTGGAGCCGCTCCGGCGGCGCTCGCTGGGACGACGTGGGGCGACATCACGATACAAAGAAAGCGGTAGTCGTCTTTGTACTTACAGCTGGTTTTCCGGAAACTACAACGAAACCAAACGTACTCCGAAAGAGAAAAAAAAAGAAAAAAAAAAGAGCTCGGGTGGATTGAACCGATGGTATAAATTATGTTGGTTGGTACGCATTCGCAGGACGCCTCTACGCGCTGTGGCGTCGTCCGGCATGACCGGTAGTGTGTGAGGAGAACGAGACTCAAAAGGAAAAACATGGAGTCTGAAGAACACGTTCTGAAGTGACGTTGGTCGTGTGGCGTTCAGTTCTATATAAAAGCCTTCAAGAACAAAACTCATAGATTTTAGCTCATATTTGAACTTTTCTTAAATATAAAAAAAGAAAAAGAAAAAAAAAACAGGTCTGGTCTGGCTCTGTTCTGATGCCTGGAGGTGGAGAAAGGCCACCGGGCCGGGCCGGGCCGGGCCGGGCCACCGCAGAGTTCAAACCAGTCAGACAGCCGGGAAACCCCGACTTAAAAACAGAGGAGATAAGATCAATAAAATATTCCAGTTGAAAAGAAGAGAGAAACTCATTTGGAGGAGGAGGAGGAGGAGGAGGAGGAGGAGTGTCCGTGTGTGGGACGAGGTGCTCGTGTTATGAGGATCGGTGGTGGGCGGGGCCCTGCGGTCTAGTCCTGCTCCATGGGCTCCTCGCTGGTCCCAGTGTTCGAGATGGCACTTCCTGTGGCGCCCTCTGTGGGAGCCTCGCTTGTACTGCTGGAAGGAGCCAGAGCCGCGTCTTCATGGCTCTCCTCTGTGCTACAGCCGCTCCCGCTGCTGCTGCTCACCGGGTCGCCGCCACTCTCCTCGCTGTCTCTGCTGCTCTCGGGACTCTCCAGGACGCCAGCGGGGGCCTGTTGCTCCGTCTGGTCCATGTCGCTGCCCTCGTCCTCCGAGCCACACGGCACCTCCCTCTCGGCCGGCTCCGCCTCCGCCGGCGTGCTGCTCGTCGGCTCTGTGCAAATAGAAGACATCGGGTCAGTTCCAGAACATCGGAGCTGCGATTCAACCACGAGAACTTTCAACAAGCGCGGGAAACCAGGAGAGGAACCACTGGACCAGGGGGGAATGCAGTTTGGGGTAATCTTCAAAAATCTGAACACACGGCCGTGGTGCACATGCTCAGTAGCAGCGGTTCAGAAAAACTGCATTTCCACGGAAACAGAGTCGGAATGTTTTTAAAAATTTTGCATTTCCACGGTTTCTGAGCGTCGTCATGGAATCAGAGACTCAAAATGTAACAAATGCTTCGCGTTTTCACGAGAAAACGTTGTCGCTTTAAGACGGCTAAAATATAACAAGAAACGAATGAACCAAACATCCATGGAAGCACTCGGATGTAAACATTTAGTTTCATTTGGTCGGCTACAGACTGAACCATCAGTTCACAGCTCACCACACTGTATGACATGAATGGAATAACATCAAGTTTGCTGTGTGCAGGTTGCACGATGAAAACTGAATCGCAGCCTACGATGTAAGTGAGTCACCGTGATTACACTAGAATCAAGCGTCATAAGCGTTCGCCATCCATCTACTAAAGAGAAGCTCGCGAATCATGAACGGAGCTTCGACCTTGTGGCATTTGGGGGGGGGGGTTGTTTACATCCCCAAATATAACCCTAAAATGTTGCCTTTGTAACCACAACACATCTATTTAGGCGTCGCTTCACACTCATGCTGATCAGTAAGCCATTTCATACTTTCTATTGGTTAGTTGACGCAGGTCGCAGCATCAGTCACCATCAACCAACATTTCTGACTTTTATCACAGGTTATCTTTGGTCGCTACAGCATGTAAACAGTCTCACTGTGCGACGTAGGACCATTGATTCAGAGCCAAGACCAAAGACATCGTTGCGGTTCTCCCAGGAATCTTTTCTTTTGTCTAGGAAGGATGAAAATCAGTGTGTAACGGCCTTTATTCTTAGTTTTATTTCTTTTTTTTTTAACCATTCTTGTAATCCCACATGATTCAATACGAGTCATTGTTCCTCAACTGATCTGCTGCGCTCATATCCTGGATTACTGCTTTAGAAGTGATCTCCGAAGACGTTATTAAGCCGGACAGACGCACACAGTCATCGGACCCAACCCCTTCTCCGCTCTCAGCCAATCACAGGCCAACTCGCTCCAACGGTGCATTCAGGTGACACAAAAGAATCGGAACAAACCAACATCACTAAACCACTGCACCAAGAACACGACAGCAGAGATGTTACACTACGTTTTGTTATTTTCCCGAGGAAAAAGATATATAGGGAGGAAGCCCCGGCCCCTTTTTAATCAGTCAATTAATGAAAGACTTTATTTGTCCCCAGCGGGGCAATTAAAAGGTCGCATAGAGCAGGTAGTGCAACTAGATAAATAGATAAATAACGCAACAACAGACTACAACTACAGCACCGGGTAAATGACCTTGAGTCAGAAATAAACACAACAAAGATTGAAGGTCAAAGGTTAAATATGTATCAGCAGGAGGCCAGGCAGTGATCAGCAGAGTCTTTGGTAAAACCGGTTGTCACTCTTATGTTGAGACCGTGGGGGGTGTTGTGGCAGCAGCTGAAAGTAACTAAAAAGTTACTTGTGATCTAACTTAGTTACTTTTAAATACAAGTAATCAGTACTTGGATTAATTTTTTCAAGGTAACTGTGGCAACACAAACAATGTCACTTGGCAGAGCAGATTTATTCCCGACACGTTTTGTGCCTTCCAGGTATTCCAACATGTCAGTGTGTGAATGTCGCACATTAAATGTTAATCTGAAGGTGATTTCGGCTTCACTCTGTACGATCCGATTCAGTGCTGCAGGGAGCCTTGCATGTGTGTGTGTGTGTGTGTGTGTGCGTGTGTGTGTGTGTGTGTGTGTGTGTGTGTGTGCGTACACGTTATGGAGGCTCGTCCAGCTGACACGGATGCCGTGGATGTTACGAATGTCTGGAGGAGAGGCGGGGCCGCTCACAGCTGACCTCTGGCCCGCGGCCGGGCCAACGGGAGCTTTTAGTGGGAAATGTTGACTCCGTTTGACAGTGACAACAACAAGCTGAGCAACAAGAGACTCACAAGCTGTGGCAGAACAAAAGCCACTCACTCTGAAGCTGGAATTATCCGACTTTTCTTTATGTTTTATTCTCCATCAGGAGAGAAAAAGGAGCAAAGTTCAGCTTCTCAGAGGTTTTCCTTGTGCACTTCATTACCACAAGTGTTTATCGTCTATTACCAGTTATTGCATGTGATGCAATTCACTTGAAAACACAACTAAATAAACCCCCAGTCAATCTCCTTGAACATGTACAGAAAACTACCGCAGGTGACCAGATCTCTTAACCAACAGCTAAAATGTCTAATGAGTTAGACATTTAGTTGAATTATTGGTAATAACAGACATCAGTAATAAATCATTTAGAGCCAATCTTTTAAAGGGCAAAAGCACATTTCTGATTAGGAGAACATGTGATGATGTTGAGTATTTTGACAATACAATTTAGAATAAATTGATAATAAATGCAAATGCTACAGTAAATGTTTTTACCAATAACAGTGCTCTTTCCCTCGGCCCTAATTTACATGAGCTGCCATTAAGTCTTGTTTTTGTTTTTCTCCCATCAAAATTAATCTTTGGTTTGTGTGCTTTTGACTACAGGTCACCAGATAGGACACCCAAGACACCCTACATTTCTCACCCTTCTCTTTCATGTTGAAAATTGTCATTTTGAAAGTACAATTGGATTTTTCTGGGCCAAAGGAGTGTTTTATTTATTATTTTGTTGGTGGCAGAAAAGAAGTCTCTGACCGGAGAGCCGAAATCTGTAAATGTGGATGGACGTCCCATAGAGAATAAAAGCGGATGTGAACGACAAGAGAGGTCAAATTATTCCACGTAGGAAGAAATGGATGGACGATATAAAATCAGGCAGACTGGACTTTGACTGTGCGAACCTAAAGGCCGCCGCACACTGATTTTGAGATTTTCATATAGACAATGATGCTCCAAGAATGATCAGTCTGTGATAGATTGTACAGCTTAACTAATAAGTGAATTACGTAATTTTGCTCAGTTTTAAACTTATATGCAACATATATAATTGAAAGCTAAATGAAATCTTGATACAGACAGTAGGTTCACAGCATTTTTCAATGAGATACACCGCTATTCCTAATTTGACCTTTGGGGGCACAAAAGATAAAGGAAACCCAGAACTGGGAGGCCATTAACATCTGTAGTTAAAGTTTTAATTAGTGCTAGTATGAGGTTAACCCGTTATAACCCTGACAGCTATGAGAGGGGCTGAAAAGATTTTTCTCTCACTGAATCGGTTTTCTAGTTAATTAAGTATGAAGATGAATAGATAAGAAAAATCTAAAGTTAAGTTGTTCAAGGTCTGTTATTTGAGGTTACCGCACCGCCCTCATAGAGATCAATCAGAGCCGATTGTTTACCCGAAACTAACCCGAGCGTGACACCACTGATCTCACAGCTCTTTGACTTAGTTAAATGTAGCATAATACAACAAGAATGTCAAATATAAACCTTTTCATATATAAGAAACCTGCATTTCCACCTCTACACCTCATTTTCACTTTTTATCCTTTCCGTTCCAGACAATTGTCACACAATCTTTATAAGAGGATTTTCACCTCAGAGTTCCTCCTTTTCTCTTCCTGTAAAGTGGTGTGAAGTTTCTGTTGACTAATCCTGCACTCAAGGGCATTTCATCGTTCTACACCCAGTGAAACAAAAACATTAAAGTCTTTGAGCTTCAATCTGAAGCTGTGGCTGGTCAGTGGAAAACATCAAATTGGCTCTGAACATGCTCCCTCTAGTGTGAATCGTTTTTATGAGAAAAGCATGAATATATGAAGTCAAAGCTCAAGCAGGCGTCAGTTCAGGGGACTTTTAATTGAATAAGTGCACAATGACAGCTGTTGTCCTGCCAGAAGGAGCTTCTCTAAGAAACCATTGGAGCTGACCGACTTTGAGCTGGTTTTCCATCAGTGTGTAGTGATTCTGTAACACACAGTGTGATGAAGGCCTACCTTGGTCTTCAGTAGCAGCGGCACTGCTGGAAGCTTCATTCTCCTTGCTCGGTTCCACCTTCTCCCCCTCCTCATCCTCCTCTTCCTCTTCTTGGACCATGGCCTCCGCTTCTTTCGAGGGGCTGGTGGCGTGTGAAGGCCTCGGTGAGTCCACTTCCTGCTCCTCGTCGTCGTCCTCGTCGTCTTCATCTTCTTCCTCCTCGCTGAACTTTAGTCTCTTCACCTCCTGCTGCTCGGCCTCCATGTCCTCCTCTTCGTCTGAGTGCTTGTTCTTCACCGAGCTCCCCGGGGAGTCTCCCGACGCCGAGACCTCGCTGGGGGAGAAGACAGAGCGGCTTCGATTGGCTGCAGCGGGAAAATATTCTGAGGCGTGTTATTGACCGTGCCGTACCTGGAGTCTTTGTCTCCTTCCTGCTCTGTGCTGAGGTCTTTGTCGTCTGTGCTGTCTGGCAGCCCGTTAGCTGCTAGCGAGTTGACCACAGATAACTTCGGTCTGTTGAGCGGCCGCGGAGTTCCTGGACCGTTCACTTTTCTAACAATCAGGGAAAACAGGAAGTCCAAAAAACGGTTCAAAAGCACAATTTTTAATAGGGATGCACCGATACTGATGGAGGGTCTGATACTGCACAGAGTAACTGTAGTTGTAAAAGATCCCGATACAATCCAGTGAGTATTACGTGACATCCTCTGTCAGCAACAGGTGAACGACAGAGGAGAAGCAATGTCTGCGTTTTGGAGATTCTTTAATATTAATTACAATGAGAAAAGAACGACAAACTGTAAATTATGTTCTGCCAAAATAAAACTTGCATCACCGTTAGTCGGATGTTGCTCATTTAACTGCTCTGTGGATCGAGGATGATTTTACGCAGAGCCATGCTACATGCTAAAGAGTTTCAGGGCTCACACATCAGCCGTGCTACGTGCTAAACATGACTAAAGTATGACTTATACACTCATTAACAACCAGCTGGAGTGTGTGGCAGCACAAAGCAAGCAGAGTCTCTCGGATTACAGTACGCATAGGGCGGTGTGCAGATAGACGCTACTCATATCCCTTTGCGAACTGTAGATGCAGTAGTATACTGGAACCTTCCAGGATGTTGTAGTTGCGCGTAGCGTCAACGCAGAGGCGGTTCGACGCAACATATAGTCTTTGCTTATCAATTGCATATGTAGTATAAATTAGGCTTAATGGCCTTTAAAAAGTACTTGTATTGGTACTCAGTATCTGTAGGTAGCTAAAGGTTAGTGCTTGTATTCGTCCTTTAAAAAAGTGGTATCAGTGCATCCCTCATTTTGAACATGTTCATAATTAACAGCTGGAGACAAACCTCTCTGTAAAGGCAGATGTGTTTCCAGGGAGCATCACTCCGTTCATTCTGTTGATGGCACTGCAGCCGTTTTTCCTTCAAAAAGAAATTTCACAGAAGAAAACAGTCAACCTCAAACGCCAACCGAAACAAAAAACAACAACACAAACACAGTCTTGTACTTTTAGATGTTTCTTACTCTGAGGTTGGATGGACGCAGCTCACCACCATGACGTTCTGGAAGGAAAAGAGAATTCCAAAATGACTTCCAAAACATCTGTTTCCAGGAGACGAAGAACGAAGAACGTACCTTCTCCACCCCTCGAAGAAACTTGTCTGTTCCTGTGTAGTTCCTCTTGGGTTCCGTTAGCAGCTCGCACAGGCGCTGGATCGTAAATGGGATTCTAAAGAAAGAGTCACATATTATTCTTACACTGAAATATGTCGCCAGACAATTTCGCACTGAAACTGACAGGTTTGACGCATCTGCATTTTTACCAATTTCACATTAATAGCTGTGTTTCTATCGATACCTTTTGCATGATAATGAAGTTTTGACATGGTGATTGAACCAGAGCAACAACTCTGATCTGATACTAATTCGGAAAGATATGAGTCATGTGACCCCGCTCCCCATGTCGACCAAAGACGTTCACACTAAAGCCCTGTTTCCACCGGACGGAGCGGTGCGCAGCAGTGCGGCAAAGCAAATCTGTTCCACGTTTCCACTGCAGAAAGTACGGTTAAAACTTGGCGGGGTTGTGAGCTCCGCAGATATGTGACGTTGCAAAAGTATTTAAGGGGTCATGTTATGCAAAATTCACTCCCTAAAGGTTTTCCCAACAGTAATATGAGTCCCCATAACTTGATTGACGCCCCAGAATTGAAGAAAGCCCATCCTCTCTCTCTCTGGCTTGTTTCAACTTTTACAAAGTGTGTTGCTCAAATGAGCGAATCATAAATCAAACCCTATATAGTGTCATTAGCCAATCCCAATGAAGGTAGGCCCCCCCTTTGACCCTCCCACAATTAGTCAGCTCTGCTCTGGCACATGGCACCACAAGAGGAAGTACTTCCTCCTCTTCCCAAGATGGGCATGTGTGGGTGGAGCCAGTCCAGCTCACACGGACACAGCAGATTCTGAATGCAGCTCCTATGATCCAATATTCAAATTGGTGAAAATCAAAGAAAAGCTGGATTTGGGGCAATAAACTATGTAGTCAACGTTTTTGGACCAACGGCACCATGTGAAAGTATTGAGTGTGTATAATATGACCCCTTTAAAACTCAGTATATCCCATAGGCGTCACAAAGCCTTTAAATCAGTGGTGTTAAACACGAAGCCTGTGAGAAAAAACTGGCCCACAAGAGGCTTCAATCCGGCCAAACTACCAAGAAAAGAGTAAAAAATTCAAAGAAAACAGATTTTTAAACATTTCCTGAGCGTAGCAAGCACAACACAACACAGACACGAGCTGAGATATCGGTGAAGCTGCCATGAAAACGAGCTCCAGCCCTCGTCACAGCGCACCACTGTGCTGCAAGGATTTGACAATCTCACTGGCTATTTCTAAAGATCTTGCACCAGCCATCACAAAAAAACACCCAACAAAATGTGAAATCCCTTCATCTGCCTTTACATGCATCCAGAGTCACTCAGAAGCATCGGCTGCGTACCCACCCATTATACCCGTTCACAATTTTCAGGATTCTCTCCTTCATGTCTTCAAAGGGAACAGACTCCACGTTGGGATTGGCGGGGCCTCTCTGCTCAGGCGCCGAGGCTCTGAAGTCGTCCATCACTTTCTCCAACTTGAACAGAAAGTAGTTCTTAAACTGAGACCACTGGACCCTGAAGTAGAAGCAGAAAAACTATTAGAATCACTCAAAAAAAAAAAAACAACAACAGAGAAGCATGGACTGTTCCACTTCATCAACATAACTTTGAACCTGTTGATCCATCATGACGCATGACACCAGCCTTTGATTCTCTCATTGTGACAGTAAAAATAACAGCTGACTCATGGTTTCACCTCTTGCCTGTTGTTTGCCTCTGTGTTTCCCTGCTGTGTTGGTGGGCAGTGGAATGTCACTGAATAGGTCACAGTTGACCCCCTGTAAACTCAGGGAGACTGTTGATCCAACATAACAGGGCTGATTGGCCACCGTGTGGTCAGGACTCATTTCTAACACACTTATACTGTAGTTCATGCTTTAGAATGACATCACAAGAACGATTTACTATCATTACAAGAATCATTTATTGTTTAAACAAATAATTTCTGCTTGCTTGAACTAGGTAAACTCATGTCAAGTGGTGGGAAGATCTTATAACATTATGCAGCAGGTGTGTCAAGCCTGACCATCAGCATCAACCACAAGATGTGCACTAGTGTGTGGAAGTAGTACAATTAGTACAGGAACATTCATCAGGCCTGTTGTGATCACTTACATGGTCTCCCCAGTCTTGGCAATGTGGCATAGAAACTGCTCCAGGAGAGGGCATACCTCCTGCTTTGCTTTTTTGTCAAAATCTGTGAAAAGAAAAACGATCAAGTTTGTGATTAGAAACTGAAATCGACATGAGAAGAGAAAGGTACAGGCTGTGATTTACCCTGTGATCAACCTTCACTTTCCATAACTCTGCCTTTTAAACAAACATCTTGATTACCAATAGCCAACAACTGCTAACATAGTTCAGCTAACCAATAAATGCCACGACGAGGAGAATATTAGAGAAATGTTAGGGAGTTACATGTTAAACTTAGCTTGATAGCTACAATTAGCTCAAGTTTAGCACACTGACTAGCATGTCGTGTTAGCCGGCGCCGGTGTTGCGGATAAACTGGGTCCCTTGCTGACTGGTGATCGACTTCCTTTAACGTCCTCCATACCTGCCATTATCAGCAGGTGTGAAAAAGAGACACACAATATAAACGACACTTGATTGTACATGCGGTTGAACGACTTTAGTGAGGACAGCTACGGATTTTTGTCTGGTTTTTAATATCTGCTTTTACTTACAGCGACAACGGCCACTAAAAGGAAGTCAAACACCGGTTAACAAGGAAACCAGTTATTCCGAAACACCGGCAAACACCGTAGAGACACACTCGTCTCTGTCATACATGTCTCATACACTGCGAGAAATGCCGGCGACAGACGCAAACAGATTTAGGAGTACAGCCGCTGAGAGGCCACTTTCCTCCCCGGTGAACACAACCAATCGACGGCGATCCCTTTCCGTGGAATCGTCTCCAACAGATGTTAGCACCAGCTAGCTTAGCCACGTTAGGTCGTCGGCTACAACCCGTTTATTATTTAAAAATGAATACATTTCAAATCAACGTAAATGTGTCGGAAGCAGAATCGGAATAGTAACTATCGAAGTAAGAAGGAGCCACCTCTGAGCGCCTCTTGAAGCGAGTCAATTTCCATCACGCCGTCGCCCCGTGTCGGTGCCGTGGATGGTTAAAAAAAAAAGGAGACTGGCGGCTAGCTGCTAGCTGCGGCTAAGCTACGGGGTGACAGGGGGCGAGAGGGGGGAGGGGCTTAATATGGCGCCGTGAGGTCACTGCCCGTTCGCGAGCAGCGTGCGAGACTCCGGTCGGCAGCAGCTCGCGGCACCTCCGCAGAACTAAAAAAAAACATCACAAACTCATCAAAACACTTTCAATTAAACAGACAATTCAAACAAATCATTTATTTTAGGTGAAAACTGTCTTCTGAATGTGTAAGAAATTAATTCACTAACGTTTCTTGAGAGGTTTTTTTACATTCAGTAATCCCAATTCTGTTTAATTTACTACCTTTCTTTTAAGACATTATAGATAGAAAGAAACTTCTGTATAAAGATAAATTATATTTCTATGGTTGTTGGGTTAAACATATATCAAATGATATTTTAACCCTTTCAATTACAGATTTGTTGACACGCTGCTATTTATGATGGAAAACATCAATTTTGAGTTGCTTCTCATATGTTGGTTTTATTTCAGTCATCAGTATAGGACAGAGTTTCTAACCTTCAGGGCTAAAAGAAAAGTTTTTCCTCTCCTTTGAACTCAGTTTACAAACTATTTCTATTTATTTAAAACATGTGTGTTGAGGCCCAGATTGGAATCTGGTCAAACACAGAAGATTAGCTCAGTGATACCACATCACCAAATAGCTGTGAGAAGCTGTGGACAAGTGGAAACTCCCACTAGAAAAAACAGGAAGCCAGAGTGTTTGTCTTTGCTGCATCACAGGGAAGCAACAGCGGCAGAAAACATGGCGGTTAATCCTCTCTGACTGTGAACACTTGACATTGGACTTGAAGTAGCTCGAAGCCTTTCTAAGCCTTTAACAGCTCCAATATTCACCGTGATGCATGAACCATTCTCCAGAGATTGTGGGCCACGCTAACATAAAAGTGTCACACAATTGTTCAAATTTAAAGGCAGTATTAACATGGCATGGTTCCTCTGGTAATATGCTGACCATGCAGATTGATTGATCGTGGTGGAGTAACTGGTTACATTAGCATTTAAAGGCTCTTCAAATCAGGAATAAGGGTTTCAAGGGAAACAGGAAACTTTCGCTCCTCTTTGGTGCTCCGTTTACACGACAACGGTGCGCAGAGCCACTGAAAAACGACTTTTTAAAAACAGCTCCCAAGGTGGCACTTCCATCTCCATGGAAACAGGAAAACACAGTCAATATTCTCCTGGGAATTTGTAGTTTCATCGTTGAGAGTCACCCTCAATAGTCATCCAACTTGGTTGTCTGTCCACACAAATATCTGTATACTTGACATTGGTAATGTTTATTGCACACTGATCTCTGTGCCCATGAGTGTGAACATCAACAGTGCCAACGAGTGTCCCAACATGCTAACTACATTGTTTTTAGCGTTTCTGCCGTTCCCATGTAAACATAACCTACATCATTTTCAAAATGTTGTTGTGTAAACGCAAAACTTTTCTGAAATAAAAATGGAAAAACAATCTAGATAGGTATTGATGATATTTATGATGTGGTTTATGGTGTTTTGATGCTTTTGAATTCCCCCCGAGGGGATGGATAAAGTTATTTGAATTGAATTGATTGAATTGAACATGGCCTGGGACAATAATGTGTTATTATTACATTCTGATCTGCAGCTTTAGTTGCAGAAATAAGTCGGGACGTATTCGTGCTGCCGTGTGATTCGCATCCAATTATGATCTGTGACATCTGAATGTGGTAATTGAGACCATTTACGCGCCGCAATGCTTCTCCAGTCTTCCATTGTCTGGTTGATCCACAGAAGCATGGGATTCTATTTTTAGCTGCAAGGTGTGTCAGTCAGTGGCGTCTTTTTATAGCAGCGGCTCATCAAAGTTCCACATGACCTCCGCTCTCACTGAGCTGCAACACACTAACGAGAGGAGTTTCCAAGATATCCGAAATTATTCGCAGTGAGGGACAGGTTGCGTCACTTGAAATTCGGTGAGAGTCGTGGCAACGTGTCGAAGCCTTTTCCTTTTAGTTTCTGGAAATTAGAAGGGAATTGCAACCGAGCCTTTGGCATGCAGAAAGCTTCTATGATGAGCTCCGACTGATCGATGGCTGCACTGGAGTGAACATGTTTTGTCTTTCATAGCTGTAATGCAAATGTTGCACCTCTGTTGGAAATCAGTCACTTGGTGCCAAAAATATTCAAATCATGAGTATCAGGTAAAATTTGATGACGAATCTGCTGCTGGTCAATCTGCTGAGCAGATCAACACCAAAACGTCCCGACTTACGAAATCAGGTATGCCTGTTTTTCTCATGTTACAATTTCAATATTCACTTGCTTGTTACTATTCTTTAATTAATGTGCATTTTCATCGAGGTTGTACTTCCTGGTGGTTCGCTACTTCTTCTTACAAGTGTGTCTCCTAATAAATGCTTTATATAAGCTGGAATTCAAGACCGTCATATCCAAGAGCATAGGAACTGTAGCAGCACTTTAACCAATTTAAAGTGCTGCTCTGCTGAGGACGGGTAACTTGGTTTAGAATGCGTGTACAGAGCAACAATGATCAGGGTCCAATGTGCCGTTTGTCCTTGGATATGTCAATCCATTTATTGGCATTCAGTTTCTCGCAGTCGAATAGTTGATGCCTTCCATCTTTGTTCTACTCAGCCCAATATTGAGCTCCTAGATTCCAATATTCCAACAAACACCAAATAAATACTGCACATCAGCCAACCTGACACATCTCCCTGACATGGTACAAAAACTGTCTGCTCCCCAGTCCTGCACACCTGGAGGATTTATTTGCTCTTCACCTTACCCAAACTCCCCCTAGTGGGTGAACATAGTACTTGCACATGAGGCAGGTTGACAGGTGAACACAAAAACACGAAGAAGCAAACAATAAGTCGTATTAAACATAAAATGTTTAATACGACTTATAACATAAAAACCCCCTCATTATAAAAACAACCACTTGTGGCCCAACATGGTAACTACATCATTTTCAGATTCCCTGCTGCTTCCACGTAAATGGACATCATTTTCAAAACGTTGCTGTGCAAATGCAAAATGTTTCGGAAATGAAAAGGCAAAAAATGATGCACTTCCCCTTGAAACATTGTCACATCATTGGGGTCTAATTTGCATATTCTCATTCCTTTCGCCTCCATTCCTCTCACAGATGACATCAACATAGCTTGTTGGATGTTTATTTCTTGTTTACTAATCCATGAATCCTTGAGATGATTCTCACTGAAAGTCCTCCGGGAACGCTCACCAAATTCAAAATGACTTGCATACCATTCGGACCAGTCTAGATGCAGTTGAACAAATGCATGAATACGCTGAGTTTCAGTTGTGATTGGTTGACGAGATATTTCATTTAACGTGTAACTAAACAGGTATACCAGCATCCGTTGGGTCTGGATCGTGTGTGCAGTGGGGAGAATCACACGCAGTACATTGCATTGCTTTATTTAGAAACTGACATGTTCAGTTTCCAGGTTGAAGGATTCGATACATGTAGATCATTACAGAGAGTGATGCTGAAAGTGTTCACAATAAAACACACACACACACACACACACACACACACACACACACACACACACACACACACACACACACACACACACACACACACACACACACACACACACACACACACACACACACACACACACACACACACACACACACACACACACACACACACACACACACACACACACACACACACACACACGCGTCCCTCCAGATCTCCACCAGGTGATTGACGGCAATTCCCCGAAACGTCAAAAACATTTACAGGTGCTTGCAATTTTATGCATTTTCCTGTTTGTTTTTTCACAATACAATGCATTAACACAGCCAGATAGCATGCTCTGTCTCTACTGTCGTTAAATCTGTGTTGTGTTTTTGTTTCCGGAGAATGAAGCTTGTAAGTAGTCCTGCAGTCACATGGCCTCCAATAATTCGCAGTGTCATCATTGTAGTGATTTATTTCAGAAAATTTCTTTGACATAGACTCACAGTATGTCATTTCACCATTATGAGATAGATATCAGATTTTTCTGACATTGTGGTTTATTTACTTTTCACAATAGTTAACAGACTGCAGTGTTGCTATAAAGCTATAAAGTTTATGTGATGCATTCAAGTGAAAACGGAAAACTTTCATTGTGTTTTGGGCGTCCGTTTACATGACAACGGTCCTCAGAGTCCTGAAAACCCAACTTAAAATAAATGAAAGAAAGAAAAAACAAAAACCACCTCAAACTCCGTGGAAACAAAGGAAAACGTAACTTTTCTGAAACCACGGCCGCAGCAGAGAGTTCTTCTGCCCATGTGCGAATAGACGGCCAAGAACAACTTCTGTGGTTTCCGTGTAAACGGATTTCGATTTCAAAACGTTTTGTGAATGCAAAACATTTCGGAAACGAAAAAGCAAAACCGATGCGTTTTCACTCGGAAGCCATGTCGCGTAAACTGGGTCTTAACCTCAGGTTCCCACCGATGCTGAACAAATGTAGGTTTACATGAAGGTGTAGTAATATGCTCTATCAGTAAAGAGCGTCAACACATCTTCAGATGATGTGAAGGAAACAAGTCAAACCAATGTCATTTTCTGGCCACGTCATTGCATTTTCACCTTTTACGTTCAATTTAGGAATAAATACATAAAATTCAGAAAAAGTCTGGGCTATCTGGCAGCGTAATCCTTTTTGTTTTTGCTGTAAAAACCACAGAAAAATGCTGATAGATCCTGGAGGGACTGATTTCTTTAACATTCACTTCATTTCAATAGTAAACATGGCAGACATGAACATTTATATGGCACATAATCGCTCGTGATATGATTCTCTTTTCGAACTGCTAGCACTTTTGGTTTCGATTCAGTCAGAAAATCTTGCATTTTACATGTGTACAAATAATATCCAGTCCTAATATCATCCTCAAAGTGCATTTTCACATTCGATACTCAACATTTAGCATTTTTTTTTACTGCTGTGTTGTATTTAATAATACTGTCAGTGGTTTCTTTTGGCAGCTGCGGAACAAACCACAAAGTCTTTTCATTCGCACAGGCTCACATTACAAGGTAAAACATTCACGATTTTAGTGGAGTGGTTTGTGGATCTACTGTTTCAAGTAGTTTTCCCAAGTTACCTGTGTGAGGAAAAAAATGATTCCAGAGGAAAAGTAAAAAAAAGTTTGTCTTTTACACTTGAGATGACGGCATAGTTTCATGACTGTTGGTGGAAAAGAAGCAATAACTCAGTCTTTTACTGCTGTTTTTCAACATTCCCACTGTTTTTTTTCTCTTTCTTTTTTTTAAATCCGCATCAGGGATGCAGGAATAATAAAGATGGCAACAGGTCGAGAACCTTGCGTGGTCAGCGTTCGGTTCGTTCTTCTACTTCGTTACTCCAGAGGAGAGTCCTCTTCCTCCCTCCTCACTTTACTTGTGCGGCCTGGCGTGATGCACCACTTTCTCCTCAAACATCTTCCTCATCGTCTTCTCCACCTGCTTGAGGAAGACTTGGGGAATGCGTCCGCACAGCGTGTTGACCGTGTCCAGGAACTTGGTCTGGATGGGGTAGAAGAGCGACTGGAACATGTTGTCCTCAAAGGGAAACTGCGGACACAGAGACCTCGCCTCGTTATTTTTCCTCTCTTTTTCTCCTAATGAAACATATCACTCGCTAAACGCCATTTACAAATTCTGCCAGTGGGGGCGGGGCGGGGCTCGCTATTAATCATAAATTACGACCTGGCTCCGTCTTTAAGAGGCTTATCTCGGCGGAGCAGAGGGAACCGACTCAGCTGGTGCAGGAAAACAAATTCTAAATTTAAAAACTGACCCAGATTGTTTAATGCCGGCAAAGAGGAGAGAATTTGCACGACACAGTAAACAGGCGGAGATGCTCTTTCTCTGAGCCGCGGGGAGCCGTTAAAGAGACAGGAGAATATCATCCTGGAGCGGCTGCTGCTTCTTCTTCTTCTTCTTCTTCCATCTCTTGAATGGACTGAAAACACAGGAAACTTACGGTGCTTTCAGAAATAACTGGAAAGTGAGAAAGTTCCTACTTTTTAAGTGGGAAAATACTTCTAGGGCCCTGTTTATACGACGTTTCCAAGTGAAAATGGAGAACTTTCATTGGGGTTTAAAAAGAAAAAAAAAAGGATTGAAAATGTGCTTTATAAAGATTACCTCAACATGACTGAGTTCTAAAATCCTACAAAAGAGTGTGTCACTTACAAAAAAAAAAGTACTGTAAATATGACTTTCATCATTTTAAAGTACACTAACAACTAAGAAATGCCACTAAAATAACAGTTTTATCAATATCGCAATTTCTATAATATAGTATGTATGGAGTTACCAGCGTTCTATAGACCAGTGGTGTCAAACACATTTTAGTTGAGAGGTCACAGACCACCCAATTTCATCTCGAGTGGGCCGGGCCGGTAAAATAGAGCCAGAATCTTTCCATTTGAAATGTCTGAATATTCACAAAACCCAACCGCTACATACTACTAGAAATGACTACAATTTCAACATGAAGCCAATTTTCATGAAACCGTCAGGTGGAAAAATACAGTGAGATGTCTAAAGAAATCCCCCTATAACTGTTTATTTATGCATGCTTTTACAGTCTCACTCTGGCAGCATGACTTTAAGGCTAAAACTAGTTTGCTCGCTTTCATGGCAGCATCACCGACATCTCAGCTCGGGTCTCACTGTTGTGTTGTGTCTGCTACTCTTAAGAAATTTGTTAAAAAAAAAAAAAATCAATCAATCGATGTTTTCTAGCTTGGTGGTTTGGCAGGTTTGGAGCCAATTTGCGTGCGAGTTTTGGCAAACGGGCCTTATGTTTGACACCCCTGGTTTAGAAGAAAACATGAAGCGTTCCCAAATATGATCATTTACCCCTTAAAGGGTTAATCTGTGGCTTCTCCCTCCGGGAGATTAAATCATCCGAACACATGATCAACAACGTGTAGATGGGGTTATTGTGCAGGTTTTGTGGTACAATTGTGTACAACAGAGGGCGCTGCGCTCCAGCTTCACCACAGCGGGGCTCGAAACCAAACCTGGAAAAAACTCACGTCTCGTATTGCGTCGTAGACGACTTTGAACGCTGGCTGCTTGTCGTCGTGGTACACCCCCCGGTTGCCGTGGAGGATGGACACGCCCTCCTCCTCGGCCTCCTTGCAGTTGCTCCCGTACATGCAGTGGTCCGGCCGGTAGTTCCACTGGCAGGGGAAGATGAAGAGACACTCTGGGAGGACACACAAGGACATATTATTAGTGATCCATTCTGCCATAACGTGGCCCTTTCACATCGCAGATGTCGTTGCTATGACGACAGAGTGAGGATTGTGGCTTAAATATTTGATAGTAATTCTTCAAATGCATCAGGTTGCATCTCCAAAGCAAAAGTATGAAAGCACACTTCAGGAGTGTGACTCCTTATTTACAGATTACAAGGTCAAATGAGGAAATGAATGATGTCACTACAACAAAATAAAACATTCATGCAACACACTCCTCCACATTCACTCTCAGACTGCAGAAAAATGTACAATCTCCTCATACAAAGGGCCGCCGTTCAGGATGAGTTATCGTTGCGGCGATAAATCAGATAATCCTAATTAGCCATGTAGATGTGACCACATGCCCCGTCTGTTATTTGCATGAGAACACGACGTTCCTTAAACAACGATCAAACACGCAGCTTGTGGGATTTATTGGCACCACAGGAGCAGCAGAGGAAGGATCAGACTCTTTAAAGTCCCGTTTACACGACAAGGTTTCAAGTGATTTTTTTTTTTACAACGGCCGCGGTGTGCATAAACAGTAGCAACGTTTCAGTAAAGTTGTCTTTTCCACTGTTTACATAGAGACGGAGTCGCAACGTGTTCTAAAAATCATGTAGTGTACTCCATGTACTGACTCCCAAAAATGCGACAGAAGTTTTCCATTTTCAATCGAAAACGTCGTTGTGGAAACGGGGCCAAATGATCAGACAGCAGCCGATCGGGTTCAGTCCAGTTCTGAGGTCCTGGATTCGATTTACCGTGAAAGAAATAGTGCTGCATGATATTAAGTCAACATACTATAATGTGGTTATTTTTCAGTATGTTAAGTATTTTAACCAGCTTTTGTGTCACATCATATCTGTCATCTTGGAACTCTTAGTGCTGTACAACCCTGGTTGTTCCAACCTCCTTCTCCCATCACTTTGAACAACCACACCATGTTTTTTCTTTTTCTTTGAGCATTTCTGCCAACTCTCCCTCAGACTTGGCATAACAACAAGCTAATAAAACCCCGAAAAGACACGCTGCGTTGGAGCATGTTTGTTAAAGAAAACAGTCTTATACAGCCTTTGCACCGGCCTCTTGTCACTCAAAGAATGGACTTTAAAATACTTTAGTTTCCAGATTGTAGTTTTCTGATCTTCGGCTGCATTATGAAGTCTCAACTAGAGCAGGTCTGCTTTCTGTCCCCAGAGTTCAAACTGAACATGCAGAAACTTCATTAAGTTCCAAGAGAACTGCAGGAAGAGGCTGAACACATATTTCCAGTCGCTGCTGCCAGGAAATATTTCAGCCTATACTACACCCTATATTTCACTGTCATGTACAGTATGTTCACATTTTGGCTCCTTAATTCCGCCTGGTTTAATTATGTGACGATTACACATTTACTTCTTTATCACCCTGCTCTATTAGACAGTAAGTGAACATTTTGTCCTTCAGGATTCGATGCGTTCGATGCAGAAATACTGAAAATTGAGGGAGTTTGACAAGGACCGAGTTGTGAGTGTCTCTAAAACCGGAGCTCTTATTGGATGTTTTGGGTCTGTAACAGTCTGCATCTATAAAAATGGATTCAGGGAATGAAAAATACAGACACGGCCAAGGCTCAATGCTACATATGGTCTGATGGAGGACTCAAGCTGCCGTTTCCAGGACTTATGGTTAATCTATGTCTGTGTTATTTTTTCATAAAGTCCACAATGGTTGGAAAAAAAAAAAAGCACTTTGTGTGGCCCCCGTTGCTGAAATATACTGTACAAAGAAATGTTCCGGGCCCATGCTCAGCTATATTCCAGAGTGTGTCTCTGCTCTTATCAGCCTGCCTGATGTCAAATATCAAAGGTCCTTAATTCTACCCCTCCCCCGATTTGTAGTTTGTGCAGACTTAAACTGATAGTGGCTTAGGCGCCGTGTACATGGCGTTTTCAAGTGAAAACAGAAAACTTTCGGAGCGTTCCGGATGCTCGAAGCTACTAGAAACACAACTTTTTGAAAATGTCGTTGAATTGAAACTTTTCTCACATGAAAATGCAAAATTGATGGGTTTTGACTTGAAACGTTGTGTAAACGGGGACTTAAAATAAAAGAGCCCCGCTTCACAACGAAGACGGGAACATGCACACGAAAATGAATAATGATAAGAAAATGCGTGAGGATCTGAGAGAAGTGTGACGAGGATCAAATCGTGTCAGACATTCTCCATAGATGTGTTGGCACCATGGATAACCGGTGCGGTGTGACCCAACAGCCCAAACTGCTGCAGAAGCTAAAGTTGGCTCTGACAGAAATAACACACAGAGCATTGCAGTTTAGAAAACAGACGAAAGCTGATGTACTCAGGCTGTGGTAAACTTCTGTTTGTTTACAGGATAACAGCGTTTTGAGCCCCTGAAACCGGCTTCCAGAGGGAAATGTTTTTGAAAACTCATCCCTCCACAGAGAAAACAACACGCTTTCCTCTGCGGTCCCGTTTGCACAGCGATCGTTATCAAACTGCTGCATGTGTTACTCCGGCGACACAACATTTCCAGAAGATCGTTCTTGTGTAAAAAGGGCCCAAATTCAAATGTTCTTCCTGTGACAGCAGAGAGCTCGGAGCTTCCACGCAGCAGACAGACGCTCTGCCGAGTAAACACCGGCGACGCCAGCTCCGCCGATGGCTCCGAACGCCTAATGCCCACATCTGTCCGCTGCAGCTGGAAGTCAATCTGCTGCCGCCTGCAGCCTCGGCCCCCGCGTGTTTACCCAGCCAGATTCACAGTGCAGGCCGGTTTATCAACAGTTTTGGAACACGAGCTGAACGGTGTGTCTTTCACAGAGAAGCAGCGTACCTGGATTGTAGTGGAAGATAATGTTGAGGAGGTCCTGATCCCCCCAGGTGATGTGGTTCTTGTACTTCTGGTACAGTGGATGGAGCAGATCCTCCCACGAAAGGCCGCTGGGGATCATACTGTTCTGAAATACCGACATCAACACAAGCAGCTTTTCAAACATGGGAAGGGGGGAAGAAAAAAAAACAACAACACATCACCATCAAAAGGAGGAGCACATTTATATTCCGGGTCCTTTTTGCAATCTGTTGCCAGCATTAAAGCGACTAAATTGTGTTCTGAGGGCAGAAAACTGGGATGCAAGCGTGGTAATCTGGAAAGCTTCAATCACAGCCTCCTCAAAGCCCTCAGCCTGCGACTGGAGCTGAAAGAAACAAACCCTTCAGAATGCAAAACAGGGGAAACGCTGGCTTGTTTTAGCGCTCGGCAGATCAGGGCGAGACCAACGTGTCCTTACCTTGAACAGCGTGCTGCGGATCCTGGTGAGATTCATCAGCATCACCCCGGAGTTGACCCCCGTCACTCCGTAGAAAGGGTGGCGCGCGAAGCGGCTGTACCAGCCGATCTTGGGCACCTCGTGCTCCGGCGCCATCGCGGCCAGCTGGGTCTGGTTAAAGGACTTCAAGAGGCTCCAGATATCGTCCATGGGCCGCAGGAACAGGACATCCGTGTCCACGTACAGCAACGAGTCCACGTCCTTCAGGATGACCTGAGGAGCGGAGATCCGGCCGTCAGCACACGATTCACGTCACACAAAAAGGACGCGCTCGAGTGTGAAGGTTAGATAAGAAAGCAGCTGTATTGGGGAAGATAATGTTGCTTTTGTGTTTGTGTCTGGCGCACGAGGAGCGTCTGCTATGCAGATGAACGAGTGCTGATACGGCGGCTTTATGCAGCACCGACTGACCACTCGACTGGTTTATGCGACAATTAAATTGGAACGCAACATTTCTGCGTTCCGTTTCAGATTCACGTTTACTTGCCAATGTTTTGAAAAGGACGTCGATTTCTACGGAAATGGCTGAAACCCTGAAATAGATGGAGTTTTCATGTATGGTATGTATTTCATGTGCGTGCAGACAACAATATGCTCTAGAGATTAACAACGGCGAGTACACGGACATTTATACGGACAGATGACCAAGTTGTATTGATGTTACAGTGACTACCAACTATAAATCTAGCAGGTCCCAGGAGACTGTGACCTGGGAGTCACGACACTACGGAGGAAAACGTTTTTCTTATTGTCCGTCTACTCACGCATGTGCAGAAGAGCGTTTCAGAAGAGTTGCGTTTCCCCCCCCCCCCCCCTCATTTCCAATGAGACGGAGAGTTTTCAAAAAGTTTCAGTGACTCCGAGCACCGTTTTCGTGTAAACGGACACACAAACACTACGAAAGTGTTTCGTTTTCACTGGGGGCCTAAATTGAATAAAGATGAAAGTGTGAAAACAGTTTGATTGAAGGGACTGGATGGTTGCTTGTTTTTCGAGAACTTGTCAAGCTCAGCTGTTGCAGTTCATTGCTGCTTGGAATAATACTTTTAAGAGCAAGAAGACAGAATCCGAGATTTTCAATGTATAATTTGCATCATCTACTTGTGCCGGCATGGGTTTGTCACCATTATTGTAGACAAACCTCCTTTTACAAAGCAAGCTTACTGAAGATTTGAAGAATTTACATGGCTTGGTTGGCTTAACTGAAAAACAAACAAACCAAAAAAAAACTGAAGGATTTTTATTTCAAACAGATGCAGAAAGTCAGTTTCTGCCAGACAATTGTGTAACACAACTCGGCCAGCCAGTGATGTATATTCCTGCTCAACAGGGCTTATTATCTGGTTAAAAAAAGAAAAAAAGAAGAAAAAAAAGAAGCCAGTATGGAGTTGGAGGTGGCCTGTAGAGCAGCGTCCCAAACTGATATCATCCATCCCTGAGGTTGTACCACGCAGGATCAGAATAAACTGCGGATTTCCACGATCCAAAAGATGAGATTATAATTTCCAGAAGAATCGTCCCGTCCAAAGATGGCAGAAAAATGACAGCGCATAGAGAGAAGATCGGGTTTGTTCTCCTCAAAGAGGCTAAACTGGATGTCGGCTGGCCAGGAAAGGTTCAAACTATGGCAAGTGTGAGGGGAAGAAGTGCATTATGTAACACTTTACAGTTTAGTGTCTCCCTTCCGTCACATTGTGCACATCCACACGTTGAAATATGTTCCGCAGGGTCAGAAAGAGAAAGGCTCAGGGTCACTGTATGGATGAAATGAAGTAGTTGAACTATTACTTCTCTGCTGTCTAAGTTTACAGTCACCCTCAAACAACATTAGGTTTATCTATTCAACATTGTTATGAAACCAGCTGTTTTCATTATATACGCAACTATTCCCTCGAGGAAGAAATCACCGAGGGAGGAAATTAAACCAAGTCAGGCTTCTCACATTAGCATGAGAAGTAACTGAGGCCCTGTTGACACAACGACGTTTCAAGTTCCGCGTTGACGTGTCAACAATGTCAACTCTGAAAACAATGTAGTAAGAATGCTGGGCCACTAGTGGGTGCTGTTGGTTGTTTTTGGAATGAAACCACACACACACATGCACGCAGAGAACAATATGCTATGAACATTAACAACGGCGAGTACAAGAGCATTCGTATGGACCGCAACATTTATGATCAAGAGAACCGTTTTTGTCACTTTCCACCAAATCAAATTTAACTGGAGCCACAAAACATGTTTAACCTTTGAGATGCGGCTCACATAGCGCTTAAACGTTTCATATATAGTTTCCATATATGAAGACAAACTGTCTAACGTTACATTTGTGAAGTTTCAATTACATTTTGAGCTGTTTTGCACCCGATTTTACAGATTTCAACCTTCTTTTTCAGCATTTATTTTTTAGACAATTTTGACATTTTACCTGTTTTTGAAGCACTTTAGTGTTCTTTTTCCACTCATTTTTAAGCCTAAGCCATTTTAGTTTTGTTTTTCTCAAACCTGTTTTAGGTTTTTCTTTCCGGCACTTCTTTAGGTTTTTAGCTATTTTCTCTCCATTTTAGTTGTTTGTTTAAAAGCCCTGTCTGGTACACGTGATACCAGTGGTTCCCCAACCCTCTCGAGTGGTGATAAATATTATTCTAAAAGTGGAAGTAATAAAAACGCATTGATTTTCACCAAAATAGTACAAAACTTAAAACAAATTAAATAAATAACTGCAAGGCTACATATACAATTTCAAGTCTTTCCTTCAGTTATGTCACATTTTCAGTGATAATATTCATTCTAATTACAAGTTTGTGATTTTAAATCAAGATTTTTCACATTTCATCATCTTTAATAACAAAAAGTTTAAATTTAGATGAGAAAATGAAGGCTGATGGCTCTGACAGCATCCTGTCTGGATGTGTGAATGGAAGAAAAACCGTTTGTTCAAGTTGATCATAGGGGTGGTAATCCGACAGCGCAACATGTTCACAGGTGGTACACACAAAAAGTTAGAGAAACAATAACATAGATGAGATAATTAAATTAAATTCATTAAATGTACAAAGCTTTTACAATTGCTGCATTATGTTTATGTCTATATTTTGTACATCTTACCATTTAATTTTGAATTGGGGCCCTTTTTTTTTTTTTTAATTAAACGCCCAATCTTCTTCATGCTTGCCACTTTCTCCCAGATCACTGGTGTCAAAATAAGAAATACAGACAATGGCTGTGTCATACAGTTAATTTTCCACCTGACTGTATGTCATTACAAAATGTGAAGCTCACACAAAGAATTGTTCAGTAGGTGACTTCAATTAGTGGCACTTAGTTATTGACTTTCTTTCACATTTACTTCCAATGACTTTTAAATGTCAGTGTGATTAAGTGATGGAGGAGCCAATGTGCTGGGAGGTGGACGCCGTGGAGGAAACTGAGCTAATGAGAAAAGAACGAGCTCCCCACACATTAACTGCCGATCTAGTTCCTGTAAGAAGCTTCGACTTCGGTTTCTATAGGCCCTTACTACAGGACGATTTTTTGGGATTTTCGTCTCAGAGAAGTTTCGCTTTTATACAGCAAGTTTTGAAAAAGATGTCCATTTCCACGGAAACGGCAGGAATGCTGAAAACTATGCAGTTTCCATGGTGGACCACTTGTGGGTGCTGTTTTTGTGATGAAAGGACACAAACAGGCAGTAGAGAACAAATGGCTATAAATATTAACAGTGGCGGGTACACAGACGTTCGTATGGACAGACGACCAAGTTGCATTGCTATTATGGGTGACTCAACTATAAAACTACCAGGTCCTGGGAGACTATGGATAATACTATGCAACTATATAACTGCAAAACTATAAAACTACAAGTCCCTAGATGATGGAAGGAACAAAAACTGTGTGGACTGATACAGTGGACATCTGTCTACATTTTGGGACATTTGGTAGATTTTTATTATTTACTAGAAAGATACGTCCTATTTGAGTGTCTGTCTATATGTGTGTTTGCCCTGTGACAGGCTGGCGACCTGTCCAGGATGTATCCTCCCCATAGATCGGCTCCAGTGCCCCACGACCCTGAACAGGATAAGCGGGATAGAAGATGGATGGAATAAATTACAATAAATAAATAACCAAACAAACACTTATCATGTAAACGGCTACCCGAAAAGAAAGGAAAGTTTTCACTTGAAAACCTCGCCGTGTAAACCAGGCCTTAGATAACCGTACTTCACTGTGCAGACGTCTCCAGTCTACGAGGCTGAATGAATTAAAATACATCAAAGAAATTCTCATTATACTCATTGCAAAGTGTTAATGACTCATAATTTCCATGCATAATATAATTTGTAAGGCATATAATTAGAGGGAATTGCATACATCAAGCAGTTCTAGCTCTGTCGCGAACATGTCTGACACTTATAATGAGTTGACCTCGAGTGCGCTCAAGCCAGGCTGACGGGTTTGAGTATAGGGAGCGCAACACCAAGGAAGTACGGGAATTGCATCAATTAATCACTGCAGCGGTGATAGAACGCAGGTGTGCAGGAGGTGTTCCTAATAAAGTGGCTATTGAGTGTCTATTGATCAGCATCTAGCAAGACAAAAAAACAAGTATGGATCTCTTCGACCAGCAAAATGTTCATTACATGGTAAGTGATGGGGCTGTTTCTTAAACAGAGAAGAAATCAATAACAGGCTCAGACAGATTGAATTACCAGATCAGGTCTGTGGAGATTTGTTCTGTTAACCACACCAAAATCATTACTAATCATCTGAGTAATTAACCATGAAAACATAACAAACAGAAAATGTTCTTATTAAATTATTTATGGATTAAAGTGCTTTTGTGTAATGCTGCTTTACATTAACAGGGTGAAGGTATGAGGTGAGCTATCGACGGCCTTACGGGGAGGAAGAGTCTCTGAGCGGCGCAGGGCTTGAAGAGCTTCTTCCACTCGTCGGCGTTGCCCACGGAGAAGGAGATGGGGTAGATGCTGTACTGGAGCTTGGCCGAGATGGAGCGAGGCAACTGGCGCAGCTGGAAATAAATCAACAACTTGTGAAACAATCCGGATCGTCACGCTAAAAGGCTAAGCTACCATTTCATCCTCGCAGACTTATCTGTGACAACAACAGTGCTCAGAGCAACTGAGAACGCAACTTTTTGAAAATGCGTGTGTAAACGGGGGGGGGGGGGGGGGGGGGGGGGATGCACAAGTAGATGGACAATAAGGACAATGTTTGCCTTTAGAGTATCATGACTCCTAGTCCATATACCCCTTGGGACTTGGTAGTTTTATAGTTGAATGTATTATAATACACTGAACAAGATGAACAAGATGAACAAAGTGAACAAAAGAGGGTGAGCCATCTCATTATTTATACATTCATAAATTTGTAAAACTAAAGTCTGGTCTTTGCGGTGTTGCAGAGTTCACCCATTTCTCCCATCGCGATAGAAATACTTGCAGTTTATGGTTAACATATGCTATTATCCTCTCCATCTTGTAAATGTCCATCCTTATGTCCATCCAAGTATAGATGGGGCCTTAGTGTATCTGACTGGCACTGCTAACAGCAACAGCTGCTTCTTGTATACATATTGAGTTCAATACGGTTATGTGTTGCTCCCATAGAGTGATTTTCCACCAGGTTTCTTTTTCCTGACCTGGCTTACGTTCATCTTCTTGATGAACCTTTGTCACAAACTCCTGCCCCCACAGCCCCTCCCTCTGAAACTCCACGCTTGCTCCAAAGGAAGGAAAGAATTAAAAGAGCCTTAACTTTGTTTACATAAACTGCTGAACCCAGAATCTTTTGAATCAATCGTTCAACTGTCTGAGTCTTTGAAAAGTGCCGAAAGCCTCAGGCATTTTCAGGCGTTTGCGGTGACCGGGGCCACAGATCAAAAGCCGCCAACCTTTCTGAACAACGCCTGTGAGCTAGCCATAGCGAGGACGTAGCATATGTGCCGCATATGCGGAGCCCCGAATATCACGACTTCCCATCTTCCAGAAGGGAGAAGTCTACACGTGGCAATGATTCGCTGCACACGACAGCAGGCTCATAACGTTTTGGATCAAGACGTGACCCTTCAGCTCCATTAATTGAAGTAGCATTAACAGACTAAGCTCCGGTATCAGTGGAGCTAATCAAAGTCACGCCATGCACCTCAGTAAAGGTGACTTTGAAGGGATACGCAGCGCTGTAGCAAACGCTGTGCGTCTTGGTGATATATCACGGCCCGGCCTTGAGATAAAAGGGTTACACCGCTGTGCTGGAGCCAGCCAGAGAGGCCGAGGTGAAACTGCTCTGATCTTGATGTCATCTATTACAAAGAGAGGAGTGTTTAACACATGCTGCATTAAATCACAATTCACAGAAGCCTGACAAGCAGGAATGAAAGCACCTCTGATGAGACTCCTGCAAATATACATTCTTTTGGGGGCATCGGCACAGTAAAGATGGCTCACCTTTTCTTCAAACTGCGGCGCCAACGGGTCCTCGGCAAAAATGTGGATCTTGATCTTCTTCAGGCTGAACAGGATTGCGGATTTGATCATGGTGAGGGTCTCATCCAGGCGGCTCCCGCAGGCCACTACGGCCAGGTGCATGACCTCCTCCACCCGGGAACGCCTGGTCAGAGGTCGGGCCGCATTGCCGCGCGATTTACTGGAAAAGACGGCAACACACTGGAATGAACATCTACCAATGGTGGCATGCAAAGGACTGATCATCATTGAAACAGTCACAGAAACACTGTCAAACTCATTATCTTCTCAATCAAATCCATTCTTCTTTTCCAACTTATCCGTTTCCAGGCGGGTGGCAGTGCTCAGACTGCCACCCAGATCACATTGCACCTGCGGGTGGTGAGCCCACGGGAAGGTGGCGCCCGGCGTGGGACATGAACCCACTACCTTGAGATTGCAAGTCTCATGCTCTACCAACTGAGCTAGTCAATCAAATCCAACACGTAATAATTGAAAACTGGCCACCAATTCCAGAACAGATTTTCTCCACTGGTTTTCCGCTCTGAACCAACCAAGGCCACTGTGCAGGGGACGTGAAGGGATTAGATCTGCAGACCGCACAAACCTTGCATCCCTCACTCATCACTTGTAAATTGGCCCTTATGCTGCAGGAACTGTAAGCAACAGACAGACTACATCTTCTAGAAGGAAAATAGTAAAACTAACATTCTTAACACCAGCATGTTTGTCCCTTGTGCACTTCTGGGGACCGGTGTCTTTATTATGTATTTATTATTACACATTTTATTTCTTGTGGGTCACATGACAAAGAAACACAGTTTAAAGAGGCTTAAATATTTACAGCGTACTGTTCGCTACATGCATACACTGAAGTTTTAGTGTATAAAAACAGCACCCACTAATGGCCCCACATCATTTTCCGCATTTCGACTTTTCTGTATGGCAAAAACAATGCATCTTCACTTGAAACGTTGTGTGAACAGGGCCTAAGACGCTTTCACACCAGGATAGCTCAGGGACCTGGTTCTATTGGGTGGGGAAGATGAACAGATTTCCCATGTTCATATGGTTTGGTTCACTTACATACTGCACTTTTTTAAAGGGGATGAAGCTGCAGGTAAAAGGTCATGCGATTACAACAACTGCTCATTTGGAGCGCTCTCTCCAGAAATAAACACCAGGACAGAAAAAAAAGCACGATTCATCAATTAGTGATAATCCATCCCATTTGACATGCTTGTTCACAAATAGCACAATAAAACAATGCTGCAACAACAACTTTGTGCTGTTCTGGTGTCTCCGTTTTTAGTTTCCCACTTAAACCTCATTGCTCTTTCACAAGAAGCTGCCCAGTCTGAGAGGCAGGCGAGTCACTGAGTTTTCCAGCTGGTTACCCTGTAGTTCAAATAACTTCAATATTCCTTTAATTTGTTATTACGGAAAGTATTTTTCAATGACGTGCCTCCATCTTGATCAGAAACGCCATCTGTTGGTATGAGGCATCTTTGATCCAAAAAATGGAAACATGCCTTTGAAATATGTCAGAGGTACATTTTAAACATCTCCTTGCCTGAAAAGACGAAAGCAAAATACTCAAGTGGCCCTGTACCCCGAAATAAAGCCATAAACCACTTCCTATATGGCTCAGTTGGTAGAGCGGTCGTCTCCCAATAGGAAGGTTGCGGGTTCGATTCCCATCTCCACACGCTGAAGTGTCCTTGGACAAGACACTGAACCACAAAAATGCTCCCAATGGAGTGACAGCGCCTTGCAGGGCTGAAGCCTCCATATGGGTGAATGTAATGAACTATGTAAAGCGTCTTGGGGCTGCTCACGCAGTTGTAAGGCGCTATGTGAGTGAAGCCCATTTATATTTGGTCTGCCAGACTCATTTTCTTATCATAACAAGCAATAGCTGTAAAGGTGATCCATTTTTTAAATTAACGTATAGACCATTTTCACTCATCTTTCCTGCCAGTGCTGCCACCGTCTGTCACGACTGCTCAAACTAGAAAGTTTGTGAATCCATCAAGGAGGAGATATTAGACAGATGTATGAACTTTTGCCTCGTCTTTTGCCGTTATCCAGTGTATAAGTCAAAAAAATGCCCCATTTCAAGATTGTTTTATTGCCCAGCCCTACAGATTTGGATAATATGTCTTTTCCCCCCTTTGCAACAACCTAATGCTTCCGTCCTGTGTGAGATTTGTCTCTACCTGCCAACATGACCTTGCTCATAGATGACGGCTCGTCAGTTCATCAATATGTCAGCAGCGCTGAAAGATATCATTTTGGGAAATCAAGACAAGAGAAAACGAGATAAAAGCACATCGTCCTCCCGTCAAACAGCGGAGGGACAAAGTCAAACAATTTTTTTCAAAGACCTGACATTCTGTGCCTTTGTATACTTTTCAACACAACCCATGCAGAGTACCACACACACGCACACGCACACGCACACGCACACACACACACACACACACACACACACACACACACACACACACACACACACACACACACACACACACACACACACACACACACACACACACACACACACACACACACACACACACACACACACACACACACACACACACACACACACACACACACACACACACACACGTCTTTTCATCTGAAACTCAGTTCCCCACTGGACTTTGTTTTTCCATGCTCAAAGGAAAGGAGGTCCGTTATCTGATGCAAAAAAAGAGAAAAAAAATGGAGCCTCTGCAGAGCCATCATTGCCGTTGAGTTAAAATCCACTCAGCAGTCCAGAGCGTATCCCACTATGATAGGGAAACATTTGTACACTGAGGAAGCCTGAAGCGAAGACCAACATCTCAACACACACACACACACACACACACACACACACACACACACACACACACACACACACACACACACACACACACACACACACACACACACACACACACACACACACACACACACACACACACACACACACACACACACACACACACACACACACACACACACACACACACACACACACACACACACACACACACACACACACACACACACACGGCAGTGGCTGTAATAACACGTTCAACATAAATGTTGTTGTAGCCGTAGGGGGGGAAAAGAGCTGCACACAAAAAGAACAGGGAATCTTTTGTTTCACTCTTTTTTTGGGGAGGTGGGGGGAGGGAGGCGAAACAGAGGAAGGCAAATGGTTTTACTAAAAGGCATGAATTTCCTCAGAGTCTACAGGAAGTAAAGAGTAGATAATAAAAAAAAAAAAAAAAAGGTTGGAGAGGAGAGAAGAGTGAAATTTGACAGGTGTGTTGCAGGGCAGTCTCCAAGCGTGACAGTTCGTTTTCTGCATGGCTGAGGGACAATGATGAAGCGCGGATTAGGAGCGACGAGAAGGTGCTGAGAAATCTGTCCGCCACGCTTCAAAGGCTACTGCTCCGAACCCACATTCCTTATTTTACCGCAAAAAAAACCAAAAAACTCTGGTATCCATATCCACAACTACATTACACTAGGTTGAAAAAATGATTACCTTCTGCATAAAATGAGGAAACATAACTTAGAAAAAAAAAGAAAGTCTTAGTTGTATAAAGCGTATTCAGCACACGCCATGATTTGTGTTGTGGCACTGTTCCCTACACATCTGGAAGCAGTCAGAAAGCAGAGAGGAGGTACAAAAGGATTGAATTCATTACTGGCTGCATAGTGTGCAGAAGAAGAGCCCTCTGTCTACAAAGTACCACAGACAACCCTTTCAAATCAAGCAAGGTTGGGGAACGAAGCGGTACCTTTCAAGATAACGTCAAAGAGAAAATGCGTACACGTACATGGTGTGAAAGAACTGGAAGAAGAACCGCACCAAAGGACACCTTAAAGGCATTTAATTAATCAGAGCGTAACTGGGTCGGCCGTGTATCCGACATGCTGGCGGCGGTTTTGAAGCTGTGGATATCAAAGTCAGCCATTCAACCCAGCGAGTGCAGGTGATGATTAAGTGTCGATACACAGTCTGGTCATTAGATCAAAGATAACATTTTGAATCAGAGCCTCGACAACAAAAACACTTTGTCACACTGACTGACGAGCCGGATTCTTGGCTTGCACTTTATTCAACAAGTTGCTGGAACACGAGGCAGAGAGGTTGTTTCTGCTGACTGCATTCAAATTGCTCAGAAACAATTGTTGACGGGAACCACAGCGAGATGACTGTTTTCCTTTCTGATGCTCTTTTGGTCTTACAATCGTCAAAACCCGTTCAGTTCCTTTCTTTGTTTGCCCAAGACTTGGGGACTAACACTAATGAAATACCCTTGCTTTGGGAGAGAGTCGCACGACAACAAAAATGCTCTTGAATCAAAACATGTCAAATAGTAATTTACTAGAAAGCATATTTGGTTATTCTGTTTGATAAACAATTACCTTCAGGTGATTACACTACATGAACTCAGTAATTACAGTTGCACTATCTATAATTAACATGGAACCTATATTTATAAGTGTGTGTTCTACTGGGAAGGCTTTGGCAGGAGAACAGCTGTGGTTTGGTATCCACCTCATTCCCATCAGTTTAGTTCTTGGAAGTGCATTGCTCAATTTATCAGTGAGGATGTTGCAACATTGAAATTAACTAAACTAAAACGTACCCTGGCCTTTTTTTTTTTTTGGTTTTTGGTCTGCAATCACACTGCTAACTGTTGCTCCGTATCTTTACAAGGTTTTCATTTTCTGCACTCAACAGAACTATGTATTTTCTTTCTTTCTTTAATTTGTTTTGGTTGCATCTCAGTCAGAATCACTCCCGAGTAAAAGTTTAAAGCCCGAATTCTGTTGCCATAAAATTCTAGATGGTTCACTTGTTGTAGCTTGCTAGCTTAGCGTTTACGTGGGGATTTAAACTTGATGGTTGGACCGCTCACTGATGGGTAGGAAAAAAACACGCAGTTTAGAGTGGAGACTAAAAAAGCTCCACCCAAAGGTCACTATGAGGTCTAAAGTTTCAACTCCACCCAAAGGCCCCATTTACATTCTCAAGCGCAAATGGAAAACTTTTACTGCATTTAGTGTCTTTTACACGACAACAGTGCTTGGAGGCACTGAAAAGGCAACTTTTGAAAACTGCTCCTAAGGTGAAACTTTTTGAAGCCGTGGAAATTGAGAAAATGCAACTTTTTTGAAATGCTGCCTCTGCACAAGCACACTGTGGCCGTAGTAACTTCTTCTGCACATGCACGAGTAGATGGACAATAACAACAACTCAGAGTCACTGAAAAGTCAACTATTTGAAAACTCTCCGTCTCCTTGGAAATGGGGGGAAAATGCAACTTTTCTGAAACGCTCCCACTGCATATGCGAACCACGGCCGTAGTAAATAGTTCTTCTGCACATTTGTCTTCAGAGTGTCATGACTCCCAGTCCACATTCTCCTGGGAGTTGGTAGTTTTATAGTTGAGAGTCACCGTGATGACAATCCGACTTCGTAGCCTGTCCTTGTCCATGTCTGTGTACTCTTTATTATTAATGTTTATAAGGTATTGTTTTTTGCACGCGCGCACAAGTGGTTCCATTAAAAAAAAAACAAAAAAAAAAAACAACAGCGCCCACTAGTGGCCTAACTTGAAGCAAAACTTTTCTGAAACAAAAACACAAAAACAATGTGTGTTTTCAACTGAAACAACATGTAAACGGTGATGAAACCATCTCTGTCTGAGTAACAGCCATATAGCCTTGGGCCTTAACGTATGTACAGCTTAAAGGTGGTGGGAAGCTAGTGCTTTGTACTTGCATCAGTTCTCCCTCAAGACATTAAAACGTCAGGAGTAGGACCTTAAAGGGTCCGACCTAGGGTAGCTCTGAAGGACTGTGGTTTCTAACTCCCTCCCAATGTCATCGCTTGTTTTGTGTTAACTCGCTAGCCTCCCATTTATATTGGAATTTAAACATGGCGTATGCTCATACGGCTCGACGACTCATCGTACCCTACGTCATGCAAGCTGCCCCCTAAGAGAGCTAAAGAGCACTTAGTCAGGAGTAGGGATTAAAAAGTTCCCACTAAATGGAGTTATTAGGACCGAGGTTCCAAAGTTTCCCCCAGTGAGGATACCCCGAATTATTATGTTACTGTAGCACTTGCCAAAACTGCCGATTCATATCAAATTTGTAGGACTACAACGGCGTCTTGATGAACGTCCTAAATACTAAACTCAGGTTGTTTGGCTCTTCAACTTGGTCAATTGCCACACTGTGAAATAAATGCTGCTTTCAATAACCAACTATTACAAAGATTGATCTGTTTTCAGAAGGATATCTTGCCATTTTTCATTCATGACTCATCTCTTTCCAAGTTCAGACTTTCAAGTCCCTCCTCCTGAGAAATGTGGGATCTCATCCAGCCCAACTTTCCCTCAGCTCTTTCTGCCTCGACACCCTCAATGAGTCACTCGCCAGTAATTTCAAAGTCAGCCAAACTCGCAGGCAGCCATAACTCCCCCACCGCTGACGGGAGCACCCGCTCCGACCACGCCGGGCCGCGAGAGAGTGACTTCTTTAACCACAAGCGAGGCTGCTCAGCTGTATCTGAAGTGACAGAGCAGGGGATTTGCCTCAACATAAAGTATCAACATGTAATCTAATCTCGCAGATGCAGGGCGTAATGCAACGCTGTATTGTCAAGCAGACTGACGGGTTCCAGCTGCATTCTTACACTAGTGGAGAAAATACTGACGGAAGCTACAAGTGAAACACCTGTTGAAAGCAAATCATGGTTTTGAGTTGGATACGTCTGCAGTTAATTATTTCCATGATCAAATTGAACAATATTGTCAATTAAAGCTTTTTTTTTTTTCCAGCCGTACAGAAAAAGTGACCGTCACAATTTCTCATAGAGTGAGTAACGTCTAATTCTGTGTTGCGACTGTGTCAAGCAACAATCTGACGATGGTCGAAGGAGCACATGTCTTGGTGTTGTAACTGATATGACAAGGCTGTGGTATAACTGTGTTTCTGGGGTCTGTGGCGTGGGGGGGGGGGGGGGGGGGGGGTGGGCGTGAGCAGCTGGAGTGCTTCTCTCTGTATTTTTGGCCACAGGAAGGAGTGTGATGTGTCGAGAGGAAATGATATGATTAGGAAAAACAGGGATGTTTGTCTATTAAGCCGACGACTCAGGAAATCTGTCCCAACGCTCAGATTTACAGACAAACGGTGGGTGACAACAACGGATATGGGAAACATAGAGAGAAGAAAAGACAAGCGTGCCATCAAGCTCAATGAAGAGATAACCTGGAGAAGCTTCACATCTGAGTCACATTTTCCTCTTTTAGGATTGCCTACTGTTTTCTACCAACGCCTTGAGTTTTAATCCACAGATTTCACAACTGAAAAAAAAGTCAGAAAGATGCTTATAAAAAAAGAAAAAAAAGAAAAAAAAACCCAACCAACCCAATCCAGATTTCAGCTGCAAGGACAGGAAGTACAGGGATTGACCATGTGAAGCCAGAAATCACAATTTTATGCATTGTTACAAATTAAAAACTCCTTGTTTATCCCAACACAGTCCAGTCGTCTAGTCGTTCATGCTTCCACACGACCTTCACGTTGTCTATATTACTGAGATTTCAGCTCTTGTTGCTCTTACTAAAACTAAACAAAATGGAGAAGAGAAAATTCTTTCATGATGAGCAAATGATAAAGCATGAATCGACTTCTTTTTGTGCTTTCTTCCGATGAATGTAAGACTTGTGAAGCCTGAAAATATCAAACGGCGTGGCCACAAAAGCATGTGACACGATGCTTTGGTAAGTATTACTGGAAAACTCCCTGGAAGCGGAGGACAAGACCAACGGCTCATATTGGAATCGGACTCTGTGGTAAAAACCATTGCATGCAATGCGCTCACAAATATGGACACAGTAGAGAGAGGTTGATGTCAACCATCAAGAACCATCTTTGCGTCTCTGATGGTATGAGCTGCCTATGGCAGGGGCAGTTTTGACATCTGGAAAGGCTCCATCAACGCTTACGTTGTCTTTTTTCCCTCTTTCTCTCACTTGAATATACAACGCAGGTAGAGCTTTCTCTGCTAAACGTTTACGACCAGGCAGATTATAACTTGGGTCAAGTTTGTTTTCTGAATCCAGTCTTTTAAGCCACACTAATTTGGAGCATGTCTTCTGCTATGTTTACCGCGGAAGGTGGAGGGGACCCTCGCCGAGATGCGGGAGATGTTGGAGCATTGGCGGTTGGTTGGCTGGGTACCCAGAGGGGACGGCCCGGTGCCGGGCCGCCGCGAGCGCATTGGTGATTTGAGTTCGGAGTGCGGGCCCCCGGTGTGGAGCCGGACGTGGAACTCACGCTACTCTGTCCTCCCCCAAGGAGAATGTGGACTGGGAGTCATGACAGTCTGGAGGGAAACACTGTTCTTATTGTCCATCTGCTCGTACATGTGGAGAAAAAATGTTGCATTTTCCCCCGTTTTCATGGAGATGGAGTAAGAGTGTTTTCAAAAAGTTGTACTTTGGGAGAAATGTTCAAAAGTTGCGTAGTCAGTGGCTTCAAGCGTCTCACAAAACAAAACGAAAGTCTTTGGTTTTCACTTGAGTACACTGTCATGTTAACTGGGCCTAAGATGCTTTTTTTTAATACTCCTTCAATTAACCTAATTGGTTTTAATAATGCCAGTAACTTTTTTTTTAGTATCGTGTTGCTTCTTTCCCAACTTGTCTGTGATTTGGTGTTGCCACCTGATCCAAAATGAGCAAACATGAGATGTTAAAATGTCTTAATTCCAATCATTTCTATATAGTTTCAGATCTACTGGAAATAAAATATTGATTAATGAGGATTGCACATTCTTGCATCCTGCTTGCATTTATGTTTTGTCCATCACACCTTTAGTATTTGAGGTTTTTCTAGTATCCTATTGAGAAACAGGTTTTGTGACACCACTACAGTACGAGTATCACTGGTAAGGAGGTTTAGCAGTGACTATTTTTACTGGATTTTTTTATTTATTTTTAATTTTTTTTAATGTCTGCAACCTCATAGGTACTCCCTGTTCGCCTCGAGTCAATTCATCTCTGCTCATGCAATTAGCCAAAGGAAGTGTTTTAAAGGCTCAGGCCAGCAGCTCAGCGTGCATCCTCTAATCACGGCAGTCAACGTTGAGCTTTTTCCAACATGCGAGCGTTTTCTTTTTTCAAAGCAGCCACCGGTGACCCCTTCAACCTCATCTCCCTTATCAGTGCTGAGCACACTCAGAGGAGCGCCGTTTCTTCGAGGACGCAAAGGTCCTTTTCTCGACGCGACGCCTTGATGGTTCTTATCTCTGAACCAGCGTCCCCGAGCTCCAGTCTGGCTCCAGAGCAGAATACATAAAAACCGCCTCGCTGCCAGCGTGGCTTCCTCCGCAAGTGGCCATTACGGCAACACTGGCATTCAAAGCCAGAAGGAGAACCCCAAGGGACACACAGGGGCCGAAATTAGAAAATCTTCCACCCTCGGACAGGAATAGCAGCTGTCAGGATGATCCGCTGGTCTAATTCTAAGAGGCTGTGATGTGACTGCAACTTAATCAGATCTGCAGCACCCTGAAACTGGTACCTGATGAGGTTTTTCACAGTAAATAGTTTTTGGCAGATTTCGACAAGACAAGGCTCAGCAGGACGAGTTCCGAGCTGAAGCCATGTGGCGTAATATCTCAGAACGCTATGCGTTCACTCATTACTCGCAATTTATGTCATTCAAGGTGACCTTTACCCTCTGTGAGCATCGAGAGGATGGGCCTGGGTAAGGGTAAAGGAAAAGGTCAAAGGATGGAGATGTTGGCGGTCAGGTAATGGTTTTATCGCCCTGCTGTTGGGAGATTTGACGACCTCTCTGCAGGCACTGACAGCATCTCCACTCCATCACATTAGTCACGCTGAGTGCTCACATTTCAAGCATCAGCGCAGTGATTGCAACAAATGAGAGGGAAAAATAGAATAACACAGATCAAATGAAGCCAAGCTTGAATCACCAGTGCATGGCGAAAGCCTTCGTCCTTGAGCAGTTTGATGGAGGGGTTACCTCTGATTCAGACTCTCCACTGTAACTTGAAATGATGAGGACGATAGATGAGGAGGGTTTTTCTCTTTTAGGAAAACATGTGGACGAAGTGTTGAGGAAAAGCCAGAATCAAACTCCCCTCACCTCTTTGCGTTGCCCCCTCTGTTGATCGCCCTCGCCTCTTTTCGCCCCCTCGGGGACTCCTCTGCGCGCACGCCGACTCCAGCGTGCGATTTCCGGGCAAACTTCGCGGCAACATCGCGCCCGAGCTCGGAGGACGACGGGGGAGACCTGGCGTCCTCCTCCTTCTCCTTCTTCTTCTCCTCCTTGTTCTCCACCCGCTGCTGCTTCTGCCGCTCCCCTCCAACTTCTCTCAGCAGCGGATCGTCCGCGGCGTTGCCCCCCAAAAAGTAGAAAAGTAGGAAAAGTCCGAGGCACACGGCGATCACAACTACTTTACAGTGGATCCGCATGTTGAGGGCGACTTGTTGCGGCTGGAGGAAGCGGGCGGGAGTCCGCTCATGTCTGCGGCGGAGGCACGGCGGTCTTAGTTGACATTTTGTTACCGCTCCCCGCTCGCATTTTCCTGCAGATGATGATGGAGAGCCGAGAGCTGCTGCTCACAGTCCATGGAGGCTCCGAGCCGGGGAGTGGAGGGGAGTGGAGGGGGGGGAGAGGGGAGGGGCCTCCGTGGTTTACCGAACAGACTGTGGTAGGAGCGCAGCGGGAGGCGAGCCGGGGGGATGAGGGTTCATGTCAGTATAAAATGTTATCTTTATAAAATTTCTTCTTCTTCTTTCTTCTTCTTTTTCTTCTTCTTCTTCTTCTTCCTATAATCATCATCATCATCATTATTATTATTATTATTATTATTATCATCATTATTATTATTATTATTATTATTATTATCATTATTATTATTATTATTATTATTATTATTATTATTACCGTCATCATCATTATTAAATAATTTCTCTTCTGGGATTAATGAAGTACTGTATTTCTGTTGTATTCCGATTATCCATCCATCCATCCATCCATCCATTCAATCCATACATCCATCCATCCATCCATCCATCCATAGATTTGGAGGTGCTGATCTCAACTGCTTCACACTCAGCGGTGAACTGTTCAAATCAACGCTGGAGGCCCTCATGTGATGCCGCCAGAAGGACAACATTATCCACAAAAAGTTATCAATTTCTCCGAGGTGTGAATGTGACTGTGTGTGGCTGTCTGTCTCACTATTATATGTTTGTTCTGTGATGGACTGGTGACCTGTCCAGGGTGCATCCTACCCTCCTCCATAGTTAGCTGGGATTGGCTTTAGTGGCCTGCGACCCCCAACAAGATTAAAGCAGTATAGAAGATACATGGACGGATGCGTGATAAATCCAAAGGTACCTTCAAACACCTCAGTGTACCCATGGAAGTTTAATAATTGCTTTTCAACAAACTTGAGAATTGTTAGATTTTATCTCAGGGGTAGAAGGTAACATGACTCACATGCTCACTTGTATTCTTAAATGACTTTCCACTGTTCCAACAGTCCCCGAAGCGCCGCTGCGTGCACACACACACACACACACACACACACACACACACACACACACACACACACACACACACACACACACACACACACACACAAAGTTTAACTCTTGGTAACTAGTTATTAGTTCCCCCCCTTGATCATTTTTATATTCCCTCCCCCGTAGAAACTGTAGTGCTTATTTTCTACCTGTATTACGGTAAAACATGGACGCCCCGTCAGTGAGAACTGAGAGCATCCTGGAGAGACTGGCACTGTTTGGGTGAGTGAACATTCACTTTTCCCTTCTTCTCGGAGCTTTTTGCTCAGTGACTGTCGTTGAAACAGCCTCCACAGTGTGTGTGTATGAGAGTGGATGCCTGTCGTTTTGTTGTGGCGTCGTAGTGTTTGTCGGGGTTGCGACAACCAAACACGAGGAAACGTGCGTTAGCATGCTGCACTGGAGCTAACGACGAACTGTACAAAAAGACGATTAAATGTGAAAAATGTGGACAAAAGCGTTATTGCGGAGAATGGACGCGTCGTACATTATGTGTGTGAGGTTGTCTGGTTGATTACGGGCAGATTAGAGGTAAATAAACACATCACTTTTTGTATGTGGCAGACAGTAAGTATAAGAAGTTTTGCTCGTGTACGTCCAGATTTGTTTATTCTATCGCTGTTTTTATTAAAATAATTGCTTATCTATATATGAGAATAATGCCGAAGATTCTTGCATTTGACTGTACGCTCATACACAGTAAAATTCATTTTAAGAATGAGCGTAATGTGACTTAAATAAGCTCAAAATATGTAAATGTGTAGATTTTTGAATGGAGTCTGGTGCGAGGATCTCTAAGCGAACATAATGCAAACCGGAAACTGTTTGTAATTGATAGTTTTCTCAAGTTTAGGAAGGTATAGCTGTCCGAAGTGTTTCCAAAAAGCTGTGTTTACAGTCAGATGTGCGTGTGCGCAGTCATCCAGCAGGTGGCGCCCTGCAGTCAACATGCAGCTTGACACAACGTGGAGGAATTCATGGTAACTCTCATCATGATGCTCACAGGTCTGGATTTCATCTCCACTCATCATGATCACCCCTGCGTTTGACCTGAGCCAGGACACGGACTTCCTGATCCTCAGCCTCCGGGTTCCCTACACCAGAACGTCAGAGTTCGACCTTTACATCGACGGAACAGATTTCAAATTCTACGCAAAGCCTTATTTTCTGAGGCGAGTTTACTGTAAACACACGCATTGATGTGGCTGTTTGCATGTCGAGCCACGTGCATTGAACTGAAATTTACTTTTATTTTTTAGACTAACTCTCCCTGGGCGGATTGTGGAGGATGGGCGGGAAAAGGCCAAATTTGACATTGATAAAGGTAGGCTGCAAGATGACATGATGTATGAATACTGGCAGAGAAACAGTGTGACTTGTTAAACCGTGAGCGAGCACTGGCAGCTGTTTCATTCCATTTTGGCAGCACTTCATCTTTTGTCTGGAAATCTAAGTGATGTACTATATCTTGATTTCACACAAACTGTTTTTTTTGGGTTTTTTTTGAATCTCTCTCCACATTAAGATTTAATCACTTCTGAATGAGACGAGCAAGATTGATCATCGAGGGGGCCACAAAAAGTTAAGGCTCTCGAATAGAGGTCCAATTTGTACCCCAAAATTTAACAAAATCTGAGAAGTGAAGCCAATAAATTACATTAAATTCTAACTGAATGAGTTCAAAAAAAGCTTATTGAATTTAATTGATCTTTCCATCATAACATTTTGTAAATTACTTTCTGGGTGCAGACACATATGGAAGCCTAAAAGTGTCAAAATTAAGTATTTGAATACATTATTAAATAATACTTAAACGTGTCATTAATTTAATAACATACCAATTAATTAATGTTAAAAAAATTATCATTTCACTAGTTATGTTTTTACAACATTAAATTAATTGGTAATTTAATGAATGGATGACACATTTATGTATTTAATTCCAATTCTAATTAATTAATGATGCATATAAATGCTTATTTAATGGTATATTTGTTTATTTAATTTTGGCACTTTTAGTCCTGTCAGAGAGATAGATTTGGAGCATCTGATGTCTTTCACCTATTTGATAACAGAAAAAACAAATGCATTGTTTTATTCTGTTTTCAAAGGTTTAACTTTGAAAGCAATCAGGGTTTTTTTGTAGTTTCAGCAGAGATCAACAGATACACTTTATCAGTTTTTTCAAATGAAAATGAAAAACTTTGGTTGCATTTTGGATGTCCGATTACTTCTGAGCTTCTGGAAACGTAACTTTTTGAAAACTTTGGGCTCCGTCTCAATGGAAACGGGGAAAAACAAAGGGTATTGTTCTCTGCTTGTGTATGTGTGTAGTTTCATTGCAAAACCAACAGCACCCACTTGTGGGCTAAAGTGAGTTTCTGTGGAAACGGACATAGTTTTCAAAATGTTGTCGCCTCAACGTAAAACTTTATTGATACAAAAACGCAACTTGTGTTTACACTTGGAATGTTATGTAAATGGAGCATCAGTATTTTGAGCTACAGATCATACACCTTGTGTAGATGAGTAGGGAAACAGCTTTAACATTCTCAATTTAAAATGGAACGGAGCATAAAGACAGTCATTTGAAGGCAGAGAGATCTTCAGCTTAAAAAGATTTCAGTAGCTGAATGAGGTTTGACCTGAATTTATTGGTTTCAGATCAGCTGATCAGACTCAGTTCAACCACCTTTTGGCTGCGCCCCCTGATTTAAACCTTAGAAACTAAACAGCTCTCATTAGTGATGCATTTTCACTTGACCATGGCAACTGCTTCTGAAAAAAGAGAATCTATACGGGGATTGTAGCAAGTATGAGCACATTTTGTGGAGAGAAAGCACACTCTGGCTTGCTCACACACTTGAAACTGTCTTAAAATACGAAAACCTGCGCATAGATTTGATTTCAGTAGTCGATTTCTCACACTACAGTTCAGGAACTTTTCACCTTTGGTAATGTCCTGAAAGTGAATAAGAAACTGTAGAAACATGCTTCCTTCATCATGAAATTCTATTTGCCACCACAATATGAAGTGAAAACATAGAAGAGCAATTTTAAAACGCTGCGGACATATAGTACTAACGAATCCTGCATGTCCACAAGTTCCTCCACTGTATTTATATGTAATAAACAACCGCAATACAAATGGTCAAATCAATTTTTAGAAAATGGTTTCCTATCGATATGCTCTTTCATCATTAGCTACAGTCACGACATTTTCAAAAGTTGTTTCATGCTTCTTGTTCACTGAGGTGGTCCAAATGGTGCCGTGTCAACCAACTTGAACCCAAACAGATAAAAGTCCTCTCACATCTACCAGCGTCCTGCTTCGAGCTAATCAATTTGTTTCGGTTTCAGTTAGGAAATGCTTGACTTGACCAGCTGATAGAAGTAGAATTAAAAGCAAAACAAAAGTAACACAAAGAATTTGCTGTAATCAGAGTACATGTTTATTATTGGACATACAAGGTCAATGACTATCGTCGAGATGGATGGGAATGTCATCGGAGAAATGATCACAGGGTTTTGTTTTGGCTGCAGTGCAACGTTTTGACGAAAGGATCCGGTGAATAGTGAGTTCCACACCCGAATGCGATGTTTGTAGTAACTACCAAAATGAAGAGTTTCAAAGGCGGGGCCTCCCTCGGAGAATCGTTCTCCTTTTTCCAAACAGACCACCAAAGTAGGAGAATGGGAACTGAAACAGTGTGTGAAACATGTTGCTACTTAAACCTGCTTGTGGGTCTTCAAGGCAAAGCAAGGAAAGGATGGCACATGTCTGACAGCTGCTTCACGTCCAGCTGCAAGGAGGGAACATTTAAAAATGGTTAAACCAAGTGAGTTTCCATGACTGGAGATGAAGAGCTTTCTCTCCGTGTGGGCAGAGTTTTAACAAAGCCTGCAAAGGCAGCGAGGAAAAAAAGGATGTTGTTAAACCAAATGCATGAGTAGCTTTTAATTAGTTTGCTTAGATCTGGGGCCGTTGTCCTCCATGTTTTACTTTTCTCCCGATTGCAACATGCCTGATTGCAATGAGGGGTTTGTTCTTGGGGTTTTTAACAAGCTTGGCGATGACATCATCATGGTTTTCTGAAGCAGGGAGACGTGGAAAAGATGCAGGTCAGTGGCCCTTGAGGACGGAAGTTGGACTCCCCTGGTTTAGATGTTTAGAAGTCTACTGCCCCGTTTACATGATGTTTTCAAGTGGAAACGGAAAACTATAGAGGGGCCGTTCACATGTCAACGTAGCTCGAAATGCAACTTTTTGAAAATGGGTCTCAAAGTGGAGCTTTTCCAGAAGTCTGTCTCCATGGAAACTTTTGAAAACGTTATGACTCTGTCGCTGTGCAAATGGGGGGAAATGCAATTTTTCTGAAACGCTGCTATTGTACATATACATACTACTGTAGTGAATAGTTCTTCTGCACTTGCATGAGTCGATGGACGATAACAAACATGGCGGCCTCCAGAGTGTCATGTCTCCCAGTCCACATACGGACATCCTTTTCAAAACATTGCTGTGTACACACAGAACTTTTCTGAAACGAAAATGTAAAGACAATACGTCTTCACTTGTTGCATCATTGTAGTTTAAAGGGGACATATCACGTAAAATTCACTTTCTAATGGTTTTCCTACAGTAATATGTGTCCCCATACCCGGGAACGACACTCCAGAAGGGAAGAAAGTCTGTCGTCTCTATCTCTGGCTTTTTTGTTATTTTCTAAAGTGTGTGCTCCAATAAGCGAGTTGGAAAGCAAGCCCTGTGTAGCATCACCAGGGTTTCTTAGCCAACCCCAATCCAGGTAGACCCTGCCTCTGACCCGCCCCACAACCAGGGCGCTCCGCATGCGCTCCGTTTTTTGCCCTCGCTACTGCTGCAGGTAAACAAACATGCTGAAGATACGGGCATTCATATGCCTTTATATTACTTTTCGAAGCACCAGGCTGGTTAGTTCACAACAGCCAAGGCCACGTTTATATTTATTTATTTATTTATTTTTTATTGTGAGGTATTGTTTATGTCTGCAAAGTTGTGCTGGTAGAGACTGAAGAGCAAATGTAGGTTTTGCAGAGTCTGAGGTATGTGGGTCAGATTCGGGTTCAAATTGGTTTGGTTGAACAGCGTTTCTCCGTGACATAGCGGCAGATAGAAGGTAAACAATACCGCATGGCACCAGGGGAAGAAGCACTTCCTCCTCCTCCCAAGATGGGCATGTGGGGCGGAGCCAGTCCAGCTCGCCGAAACCCAGCAGATTCTGAATGCGGCTCGAATGATCGAATATTCAACTGGCTGAAAATCAAGGACAAGCTGGGTCACACCAGGCTCTCCAGAAAGCCAGGTCATGAGCCAATCAGTACACTCAGTTGTGTTGAGGCTCGGAGACTTCTACCATGGTCAATGTTTATCCCTGCAGATCTGAGACTGGACAGTCCCTTGTGGATGTTGTCTGCTCTGAAGCTCACACCATTCATTAGGCCGCACTGGGGCGGTTGTTAGTGCTGTCGCTTCACAGCAAGAAGGTCGTGGGTTCAAACACAGGGCCTCTCTGTGTGGAGTTTGCAGGTTCTCCCTGTGTGTGTAGGTTTTCTCCGGTTTCCCCAACAGTCCCAAAAACATGCACTGGGGCTCCCTGAGCAAGACCTCCCTTAGCCCCCCCAGCTCTCCGGGACACACTTGGAAAAATAGATTATTAATCTCAATTTGGTTCTCCTGGCTAAATAATAATTCACTATTTCACCAAAATGTTGAAACCATCTTTGGAGGCTGGATCCTTACTAACAGTACCATAAAAAGGTCATTCAAACATAATTATATAGTTTATACCTTTTGTTGTTGTTGGTTTCAGTTGAACATTATCAAATAGGTGTTTTGTATGCGTGATGTGCAAAACTGTCATATCGTCTCAATTTTCCCTCCACATATAGAAAGCTCACTTGAAAACAGAAATGTTTGTTCTCTCTTCGTCAGCGCTCATCAAAGCTCCCAGTCGGTTTTTGTTTGGACCTGTGAACTTTTGGGTTTGTAAGCACAGTAGTGGGCTCTGCTCCTCCTCCGTGTGATAAAATCTAATCTCTGTTATCTGTATCGTCATCTTAAACACGGCTTAGTTTCAGGGATTTCTTGGACGTTTTATAGAATCTCAATCTAACAACATTTTTTTTTCCCGAGCACGTCTGAAACATTGATGAATCGTTTGTTGCCTGAGCTCAGGACGAAGTCCACTCAATCCAGGCAACAATTATAACGCCTCGGTATGAGCTAGATAAATCATCAAGTGGCACCTCATGGCTCACATCCTCATCCTGTGCTCCCCGCAAGCCAATTTCCAGAAATCAATAAATTATTGGTTTCACAAGTAATGGAGGAAGGAAGGTCATTTAAACCACATTTGAAGTTGATGTAAATTGTAGTACTTTTATTAAATGTGATAAACTTGGTTCTCTTTACCTAAGTTCCGAGTAGTAGTAATGATTGGGCTCATTTTGGTCTGGATGGTTATCTTTAATGTAAACCTCAATAACGTTGAGGGTTGAAGTTTGTTCTGAAAGCACACATACATTTTTGTTAGTGGTTTTAATATTGCTCTGTCATACTTAACATTTTTAATTGTTATGAGAAAAACTCCAGAATTAATTCAAAAGTACCGTTTTTGGCATTTTTTATTTCGAAGGTCCTGCAGTGAGAACAAAACTAGTGGATCATTTGGTTTACCAATGACAATTTCAACAAAGACACATTTAAAATTTGAACGTTTTGCAGAAATATCAATTTAAAAACTATAAGAATATATTTTTGTCAGTATGTTAGCAACTGTCCACTATATTACGCCTCTGTTTATACAATTATGTTTCAAGTGAAAGCGTGTAGTTTTTGTGTCTTTGTTTTCAGAAAAGCTTTGCGTTTCCACGGCAACGTTCTGAAAATGATGTCCGTTTCCATAGAAACAGCAGAAATGTTTTCATGAAACCACACACACATGCGGCAGTGAACAATACGCTATAAACACCAACAATGGCGAGTACATGGACATTCGTTTGGATTGACGACAAAGTTGAATTCATATTACAGGTAAATCAACTATAGATTAAATAAGCGACATTTCAGAAAAAGGTGCGTTTTTCCCATTTTTAAAAAGTTCCACCTTGGGAGCTGTTTTTAAAAAGTTGAGGTTTTCAGTGACTCTGAGCACCGTTGTCGTGTAAACAGACCCCCAAACGTGGAGTAAACGGCCTCAGTCAGCCCCTTTTGATATCAAAACTAAGTAGTTTCTTGGTAAAGTTGACAGCGTTTAGTTTTAAGTTGTCTGCTTGAATCGATTTGTGAATTAAGTCAATATTAACAGCTTAACCAACCCAGCTCTATTGTTGAGAAAGTCTTTTACAATCGGGATGTTTTAGGACACTTAAGAAACAAGTTCTAACTCTTCTTGAGTGGTTTTTATGTGTACTAGATACCTGGCAGGCTCTGTACTTACTTGTCTTTACATCACTGCTTTTGGTTTTTGAGTTTATCACAGAAAGTGGAGCCTCTTTGTGTCCTGGTGACCAGTCAGTCCTACTCTCAGAATAGATGTACAAACTGGGTTGCAGGAGCTGTCAGCGATTGATCCTTGGGGTGTCTTAAGTCTGTGCTTCAGTCAGTCAGCCGTGGTAAATTAACCTAACTGATCATGTTATTTCATCTCGTTTAAAGGGCCACTGGAACCATCTGTAGTGTCCTAATGATTATAGCCTGCAGGCTCCCTGTAATAGGTCTTCTTCCTCGGCGACTGTAGCGGCCCATGTGGGATTTTCTTCAACTCTTTAACGAGCAAATCATAATGACTATTGGCGGGACGCTCATGATGGTACACTACTTTCCGTCGCTGTGATCTGTCTTTGACATTCTGTGGAACGCAATCAGTTGTAATGAAGTCGTCTTTAACCGAGGCGTCCGCCTTATGGACTCTGACACCTCTTTGCCCGTCTGTCAGCACGTCCCCGGTTAACACACTGCGTCTAAATAAGCCTCTAACATCTGCTAATAAAGCTCGGCTAATGAGTGTCCTTGTTTAGACTTATAATGAGCAATCATTAAGATCCCACTTCCAGGCGCTCTCTCTTCATTCTGCAACTCGAGCAATTAGTCAGCTTCCATTGTAAAGCACTTCTGAGCCGTAACACTCGGCTGGGTCGAGATTTTATGAGGTCTTTAGGCAACCGTGGGATTATCTCTGCGGTGTGGCCAAGTCACTGAAGCCATCAATCGTGCTCTGCCTCTTTAGTTTTAATAGCAGCTCCTTAAGCTTAAAGTAATGCGTGTGCAGATGGCCTCATTGATCAGTGATAATTTATTGATTAAAGATGCTTAATTCTAATCTGGTTTCAGTGATCAATCTGTTTGAATGTGCATTTCAAAGACCCCATCCGATCCGTGCTTTATGATGTTTATCAATCAGTGTGAATTCTCTGATGTAAGTTTGACAAAACAAAACAATAAAGCATGTCATTAGATGGCATTTCCTGCTCTGCTTTTCTTTGAGAAAGGTTTTACTGCCGGATGCCAGATAGGATCCTTTTACTGCAGAGTAGGTCTACAGTCCAGTTGCTTCAGAGCTCGATATTCATAACTTGTCGTGTTTCACGTTACAACAAAGTCAGAAAAAACAGTATGGACTCGTCTTGTGAAGAGGCTCTTGCATCAGTTGTTTCTAAATACAAATTGAAACATTAAACTGTATGTGACATCGAAACAGTCAAACAATTTCAACATTTTATGAAAACATTACAAAACATTTTGTTACACGAAATCTTACGTTGTGTTCTATGTGTCTGTTTACATGACAACCGGTGCTTCAATCCACTGAATCCTGCTTATGAAAACTCTGTGACTCTGTCTCCATGGAAACGGGACGGGGGGGTAACTGTTTGCTGCTACAGCGTATGCGGACCACGGCTGTACTAAAATGTTTTTTTGCACATGCACAAGTAGAGGGACAATAATAACAAAGGCAGCCTCCAGAGTGTCTTGACTCCCAGTCCACATTCTCCTTGGACTCACTAGTTCTATAGTTGAGAGTCACCGTAGTAGTAATCGACTTCACCTGTGTGAATGTCCGTGTACTCGCCTTTGTTGATGCTTCTACTATATCGTTCTCTGTGCACATAAAAGTGTTTTTATTACAACAGCAACTAACACCGACTAATGGCGCTACATTAAAAACATCGTTTTCAGAGTTTTTGCCACAAACAGATATTGTTTTTAAAATATTGGCGTGTAAATGCAAAACTTTCCTGAAACAAAAATGCAAAAATGATTCGTTTTCACTTAAAATGTTGTTGTGTAAACAGGGCCTAAAACACAATGTCACACAGTGGGTAGGACCTTGAAGTTTGGATACCAACTAAAAGGAGGATTGAATTGTTGGTACTTCACAGTTTAGAGACACACCTCGGAGCCAATTTGAGCCAATTGGAAATGTTTTCCCAGCCCCTTGTGAAGTTCCAAATCATGCTCGTCGTCCTCACTGCTCTGAAATCAAAGTTTCACACAGCACTGAGAAACTGATTGCATTTCTTTCATCTACAAACTGGAGCTCAGGTATTCACCTGTAAGAAATATCTTTGAAAGAAGGTTAAAAACACACAAAAAATGTGTGACACAAACCGCTGTTACCTCTGAATTGGTTCCTTTTTGCAGGTTTTCTCCTGATAAGTTTTGCTTTCCTCGGTCGGTTTTTTCCCTTTTATTTAAATGTAAACAGCAAAGATATAACAGTGTTAAAGTTATGCTTCACAAATACTATTGAATTCATTTAAATTTAAATGAGAAGGAATGTGTTCAGGTTTAGTACAAATGGTACGATTTAACTGTAAATATTTTCATATTTTATTCCATTTTTCTTCTCTTCTTGGAAGTATGTGGATATAAACTGTTTTCCCTCAATAGTGCAGTCACAGAAACACATTTATGTGACCAATCATAAGTTTGCTGTAGCTTTAGCAAACATATCTTGTATTGGTCATTTAAGACTTTAATTAAAAAGCAATTCTACATCATAGATTTCACTCATGCTTTTGTGGGTTTTTTTTGCAAAACGTCTCCAGTTTAATCTAACGACCTCTGCACAAACAAAGTATTTTGAATAAAATGCATGTTGATAAATGAGAAGATTCTAATGATTGGTTTTGATGTCTTCATGCTCTGCCCTGTTGTAGGTCTCTTCACCCTCCATGTCCCCAAGCAGACCCCCGGAGAGCACTTTGAGGGGCTTCAGATGCTGACGAGCCTCCTCGCTCCAAAAGGTTCGCGCTCGGCCAAACCGCTGGTGGAAGACATGAGTGGAGGCAAGTCCGATTTATTTGTTTGAATTTAAATGCAGCAGGTAGGAGACGAGACATGGACCTTGAATTTACTGGGGGTTGTTAACATTTCTAAAGAATGCAGCGAGAGTGTGGCAGATAATGAAGAGGAAGACGAAGAGGAGTTTGACTGGCAGGTGGAGCAGGAGGTTTATGAGGAGACGTCCGAGGCGGAGCTCGGGGCGCTGCACAAATATGGCTTCGGCAGTCAGAGGTCCGGAGTCTTCACAAGACTGCAGGTAGGACCAAACCTGGAGTCTGATTATGTTTGTTCCTACTTATCATTTGAATTAATTTCGGTCCTCAAAAGTGAATATTTATTTTTACAGTCTTCCATTAAATACAAGCAAATATGAAAAACATGAGGACGAATAGAAATTTTAATTATAATCAATGGGAGAGTACATTGCTCTGTCTCCAGTAGTTTGCTCTTCAGCCTCGTCTACATGGCAACGATTCAAGTGACAACGCTTAGTTTTTGCATTTTTCCTTCAGAAAAGTTGCTTGTTTATACAACGACTTTTTAAAAACATTCTGTTTACATGCAAAATTATGTTTTCATGTAGGGCCACAGGGAGCCGTGACACTCCAGAGACCGCCATTGTTGTTATTGTCCATCTACTCGCGCATGTGCAGAAGAACTGTTTCCTACGGCCGTGGTTCACATGCGCAGTAGCAGTGTATCAGAAAAGTTACATTTCCCCCGTTTACATGGAGACGCCATTTGAGCGTTTTCCCTGGTTTCCACATAGTCAGCCAGTGTTTTAAAGAAGTTCCACCCTGGGAGTTTTTATCAAAAACATGCATCTTCAGTGGCCCCGAGCAGCTTTGTCGCGTGAAGAGACTCTCAAAACGCTCCCAAAGTTTTCCCTTTTTACTTGTAAACAAAGCCTAATTAAGGCGTAAATGTAATTCATGAAAATGAAGTATTTACCCCACATTGGGTTTCTTTATAGCCTCATTTGTTACAGTTCCCACCATGTCCACCCAGTTTGTGCTTTGTCCAAGCCCTTACCTGTACACTACAGCAGGATATTCTGACCTTGACCAATCGATTTGACTTAGAATTTAACCACTTTTTCTATCAATGAAATCATAAAATAATGCATATCTTCACATTTTCTTTTTAACTAAGAAGTTGGTAAAGTCAGATTTCCATGCTGTTGCTGTGCTGGCAGGAAGAACTCGGCGACGTGATCGACCTGAAGAACCCAGAGGGGACGTCGGCGGCAGAGAGGAGGCGGGCCCGGCTGGAGGCAGAGACATCCGCCTTCTCACCTGACCATTACCTGTAAGCTCAGCAAAGCTGAATCCTGACATCAAGCCTTTCTTTGCCCAAATGCTGTTTCCATCTGCTGACACCTTGTCATTGCAGGGCGGATTTATTTGAGGATGATGAGATAACAGGGCTGCTGAAATTCAAGCCGTGGTGGACAAAGCTGAGTCCTCCGACAGAGCAGCAGGGAGAGTCTGGTGAGTTCAACACATCCTGTCACAACCTGTGAAAATGAGATCTTTTACCCATTATACCTATATTTGGCTGCCCATCTTGGCTGGCAAAGAGACCTAAAGACAAAGATAGAAACAAATATAGACATCCAATGATACAATAAAACATTTTTAAAAGAAAGTAGTGTTTACAGTGATTATATTTTATGAAGCAACTTGATAAAGGCTAAAAGCAACTGCAGAGATCCTTCATTGTTGGTTGTATGGTGTTTGTGGATTTAATGAAGAAAGTTTTCAGGACTGTAACAGATGATTTGAGTCATTTGCAGCAGAAAACTGAAATGAGAAGCAAATAAAGGAGATACAGGCTTTAGGTATGACCTGAATGATGAATCTACTGGAACGTAGAATATTGAGAAGGGACTGTAGATATAGAGTTTTCCCAGCAAGAGAGGGACAGATGAGCAGGAAGACAGGCAGTAGTGCTGAATGCTGAATGTAGCTCCAGTCGTGAAGTGGATCGCAGCACTGCAAATAGCTTGGGAAGGAGAGTTTTTAAAGCAGATCTGTATATTAAACCACTATAATCTAAGATTGGGAGAACTGTCATTTGAGCCAGAGGTTGTTTGGCTGATGTGAAAAATGTGACGTATGTATTTAGATTCCCCAGTGTTTAAAAGCTGGGTAAAAGACGTAGACAGGTTTCATGTCCAACACAATGCAAAATAAAGAGGTTCTGAAACAAAAAGGGAGTGAAACTAAGTGAAAAGGTCCTCGTCCATCGCTGTGAGCCCGCTGTTGAGGTTTGGCATTGTTGCATGATGACTTAATTTTAGCAAACACAAAAAAATTGTAAGCTTAATTGTTATATGAAGTGTTTTTTTTTTTTTTTTAAGATAAACAGATCTGCAATAACTTGCAAAAGGAAAATAAATCAAATCGTATATACAATTTGTCATTTAGTTTCCTTTAAAGTTAGTTTCCTTTAAACTTTTGAAGTTAAACTTTGTTTATTGGGCTTTTTCAGCAGACTATGTTCAAACACATACGTATATGATGAAAAAAGTACATAACGTGAGTCAACTTTAATCACGGTAAAAAGAGCAAAACAGATAAACAATCAAAGAAAGCACACACAGGAAAAACCCAAAGGAAAAGGAAAAAAACATCAGTCTTAACAAAGATAAAAGAAAATGTGGAACATGTTAAGACCTGCAGTACCAAGCCCACCTTGGTCAGTCACATGCTTCACTTTTCCTTTTGTCAAATTTCCCAGAAAGGTCAATGAAATACTATAATTTATGTTTCGAGCAATTATTTGAGGGGAGATTTGTTTTTTACAGGCCTAAGTCAAGAGTATTACTCTAGACGTGTCTAAAGTAGAGAACCTGTGAGTTTTCCTTTGTGTTTTCTAGTTGAACACCTTCATTCTTCATTCATAAAATGTCACACACATTGAGTTACATATCCCCTGTTAGTAAATGTGTATTAGTACTCCCTAATCTTTCCAACTCTGCAGTGACACCAGGCTACCAGAAGGTGGCATAAGGTTGCAGAAATAGCGGAGCAATTATGCATTTGTTGACCAAATTAAACTCCACTTGGTGATCATCTTACTGCTCCCCTGAGCACTATTTCAAAGATTTCCCCAAATCTTAATTGAAATATGCTGCACGCGGCCCCACAGACAAGAATCTCATCGCTGTGCTTTGTGTCTGACCGACACAGACGCTTTTCTCTGACAATATATGAATTCCCAAAGGACACATTTGTCTTTTCACCAGCTCCCCTCCCTCCTGCTTCTAAAGGAAGGACAGAGTCAGCTTGTCGGCTCCACGCTGAAGTGCCCGAGGGCGATCCAGGCAGGAAAGACACTCTCCATTATGAGGGGGTGAACTTGGACCTTTTCTAATCACCACAAGTCTCTGCTGCCTGTTGACCGGTCTGAGGGAGACGGCTGACTGGAGATGACTTAACGACCGATATATGCCGATTGAGATGTGCTGCGTGTCGTCTCCAGACTTAAAGCAGCGTCTTCCACTGGAGTGATATGTGATGAACCAAAGCTCTGCCATCCGGCTCCGTCCTCGCAGTCTGCTAATTCCTGCACTGTTTAAGCAGGCCCTCTTCTCACAGCTACAGCTTACGTGTGTTGTACTCTTAAGAGAGGATTTAGATTAAACAGATAGCCTTATCGCGAGACGGAGTGCTGCTGCCGGCTTCTGTCTGTCTGTGTGTGTGTGTGTCTCTCTCTCTCTCTGTGTGTGTGTGTGTGTCTCTCTCTCTCTGTGTGTGTGTGTGTGTGTGTGTGTGTGTGTGTGTGTGTGTGTGTGTGTGTGTGTGTGTGTGTGTGTGTGTGTGTGTGTGTGTGTGTGTGTGTGTGTGTGTGTGTGTGTGTGTGTGTGTGTGTGTGTGTGTGTGTGTGTGTGTGTGTGTGTGTGTGTGTGTGTGTGTGTGTGTGTGTGTGTGTGTGTGTGTGTGTGTGTGTGTGCGCGCGTGCGTGCGCACTTGACAAGTTGCCATCACTCAGGCTATGCAGAGGCCATTAGCATCAGCTTCAGTTTAGCCTGCGTGGAGCATTACCCCCCCCCCCCCCCCCCCCACTGGCCCCCTCGCCTCATTCTGCATTCTAAGACAGAGTGGCTCAGTCGGGAGCCAGGGCATAGATAAATGGGTCAAATTAAACTTAATGGCTTGATTGACAGCCGGAATAGCATTAGCCCCAGCTTAGTGTGAAGAACGACATCGGTCATGAGATGTAAGCTGCTTGCCGCCGTCTGATCTTAACTATTCACTGTACATTTTGCACAGAAAACTACATCTTCTATAGCAGCGGTGTCAAACACATTTCAGTTCAAGGGCCACAACAGCCCAACATCATCTTGAGTGTAAAAAAACATTCCAGAATAACCTTTAAAATGTAACTTTAATGTTTTCTTTTGTTGTGGCGCAGAGGTTCCGTGATAAAAATGGCGATATTTTCACAAGACTAAACAATTGGGTCGGACAGTTACTGCAGTCTCAACATAAAGCAAATTTTAATGAAACTCTCTGTTGCAAAACACAATGAAATATCCCCCAAATCTTCCCCTGCAGCTGCTGCATTATGCGTTTTTTCAAACTTACAGCATAGCTTTGAGGCTAATGCTTAGTTTGCTAACTTCCAGGCAGCATCACTGATATCTCAGCTGGGCTCAGTGTTGTGGTGTGTCCTCGACTGTCAAAACATTTGTGTAAAAAAAAAACTAAACAAACTTTTCTGTGAAGTTTCTACAATTTGCTTGATGGTTTGGTGCGCTGGATTAGAGTTTCTTGCGTGCCAGTTTTGGCTCACTGGCCTTATGTTTGAGACCCCTGTTCTATAGGCTTTTAGACGCCCCCCCCCCCCCCCCCCCCCTTTCACTTCTGCTCAGGCTGTCAGATATGTCACCTGACAGATGGATGTGGACACAAGTGCTAATGAAGTAGAAAGTGCCCCCCTTTGTGCTCTCCGGTGTCGAGGCCAGGACTCTGACACGCCACAGCTGTCCACAGGAGTCCTGCATTATTGCACCGGACCAGCTAAACAGCCTCGATGGCTCGGTGCTCCGTCTGCCTGCTGCCTCTATGAAGCAGCTCCGTTTAAAACCAGTTGGCTTTTGTCACTGCCCAACCCATAGTTTACAGTTTGGGTAGACCGATCCTTAAACACGCCAAAATTAACGGTGACTGTCACGCAAGGTGACTCCTTGACCTCTACCGTCTGCGGATTCCCGCGAGAGCTCTCCAGAATCTCAGTCGCGCTTTTGACCAAGCATATTTGCTCCGTGCCATCAGGCCATCTGGACTTGTAGAGAGCAGCCACGAGCCAAGCTGCCGCTCCAACTGGAGGAATTAGGTCAGAAATTAATTTGCAATCAGCAGAAGCCCTCATACGCGGCGCGCTAATGCCCACTGGAATTGACTGGCTGGGTGGTGGAGACGAATGGCCGCGGCGCTGGGTAAATCCATCAAGTCTGCAGAGCTGATTGAAGATCCGTCAGTGTCGCCTGGCTGCTGTGTCGGAGGCTCTGCTTCTCTACAGACTTGGCATTTTGTCTTTGGATATTCAGTTTAATTGAATGTGTTTGTGCTACATTTGCAGATTTGCTGTCTCATATACAATTTAATACCGGATAGGTCTTAACTCTCATTCTTTTATTCTTCCGGAGTCCCTGCGGTATGGTTTCTGCATGTTTGAGAGGCTCCAGGTGCACATATCTGTTGCTTTTTACTCTGTGAGTTCACGTCTCAGTTGTGCGTCTTATATTTATATTGCCATCCCCTGTCTCGACGTGTGTGAAGAACACGAGCAGATGTGGGTGCACATGTGCACGGATCATTGTGTCCGCTTGGCCTTGCTCTCCCTCTGCAGCTGTACAACGAGGGGGGGTGGGGGGGTTCAGGTACCATCTAAAACCCTGACGTAATGCAGCAGGAATCTCCTTCGCAGCAGAGCTGAGCCGCGCGCCCATTGCATCCGGGGAGATCGCTGCGAAGCGCTGCAAGCGTGAACACACACACACACACACGTAGTGTGTGCACGCTCGGCCAATACACACCTCGCTCATCGGGGGCTTCAGAGCATGCAGCGAGAGGAATCGGTTTCAGCTGTTTTATAAGCTGCTTGGAGGAGGGAGCGGGGAAACTGTTGAGTTACAGCGCTCTGCTGCAGACATTTCGGCGTGCCCTTCAATACTGAACGATGCAGATTGTGTGAATGGGATTGAAGTGTGTTTGCGTCGCCCCATTAGGCTTGCTACTGATCCCCCATTAAGCAGATGTCTGTTTGAAAAGGCAACAGTTAGTGAATTTTCAGGAGCACAGAAGGAGACGTCTTTCAGATCATTTCATGTGACTGAGCCCTGTAGACCAGGGGTCTCAAGTTCCTGGCCCGCGGGCCAATTGCGGCCCGCAGGACGATATTTTGTGGCTACCACCTTGATATAAAAGTATAATATTAATGCGGCTTGCGAGGGGAGTGGACCTCCGACATTGCCAACCAGCCAGCTCCCGCCCGCCGTCCTTCGTCGGGGCTAGGCTAAGCTACACCGGCTTCATGCGCTCCACGCTTGCAACAACAGCACGGTGTGTAATGAACAGCCAGACAGCAGTCACCTTTTTAGAGCTCGCCACCCCGGTACTTTCTACCATCTTCAAATGCCATGATCACAAGCACAAAATGAAAGGCGACTGCTACTGGTTGCAGCAAATGCCTGAAGTTTGACAATGTGATGTCTGTTGTTGTGAAATGCATCAACCAAATCCGATCCAGGGGCTTTAAACACAGGAGGTTCCGTGTTCTTTAAGAAGAAATAGAATGAAACAAACTCACAACAGCTTTAAAATTGTTGCGAGCCATGTACAAGAAGAACTCAAGAAGATGAGCTTATCTTTTATGCCTGCTGTAAGCGGCATTGGCTTTTATTTTGACATTTTTACCAACAGGAACACCATGGCAGGAGGACACTACACAGAAAACTCCTCTTCACTCCCGGTTGTCAACTTACAACTAATAAACTAAAATGACTAACTACATGAACTAAACAACAAAAATACAACACAACACAACCATTACCAACACTACAAACCTAATATAACCCCTAATAATTACATCTAAAACACGACGAACAGAAACTCCCATAATGCATTGCAGTGATCAGCTCCGTGATTGCTACATATTATTAAAACGGCGGATATATGCTTGAGATCAGGGGTTTTAGAACCGTGAGTGGTGTGGCTTTCAATGTCCTTTAGTTGTTGTGTGAGTCCCTATTATTTAGAGTTAAGAGAGTGTTTGCCGCTCTCTGTGGCTGTGAGTGTCAGCATGAAGCATCATTTCTCCACACGTAGTGACGATCGGCACTCTCATGCCGTATTGGTCATATACTCTGCTTCGCACACACTGCTGGTTTTGTTGACTGGATTTATTGAAATGTGGCACTCACACAGCCGTGGCTGCCCAGAGCTCACAGCTTCAGACTGCCGCTGCAATCCCATGTTCTTCGCGCCACTATTGTTGCGTAATGACGTTACCTCCCTGCGTCGTTCGCAGCCCCGCCTACATTTTACCGCTCTTTCTGGCGTGGGACCGCGCAGCACACTTGGTCTGGGTTCACTTTGCCTTACCGGACCGTACCATTGTCCATTCCATACATGTTTAGAAGAAATCATTAAAACTGTTATTAATGACGTTTGAGGATTTTTTGTACAACTTTTTTTGTGGAATCCCTGATGCAGCCCAGCCTCACCCTGACTCTGCCTCCAGCGGCCCCCAGGTAAATTGAGTTTGAGACCCCTGCTGTAGATTGTTACCACACATGACTGTTGCTTGTAGATTTGTGGGGCCGTTTTGTCGGCCAACTGTCAGATGCAGTTTACATGGCAGACTGATGTGCATCCACATTTCAGAAATCCACCTCAACGGGACAAAAAAGGAAAAGCTGAGAACTTCTTGATCTCTGTGTGGTATTTTTGATAGATTCTCATGTGTCTGTCCATTGAACCATGTGCAGAGCTTATTCCAGCTGACGTGGGCAGAGGCCAGTCTACAGGGACAAGGCTGACAAAGAGACGCATTATTACTCCATGACATGCTTACTGATGGCTAATTCAGAGTCTCCAATTAATAAAAGAAGTAGGACTTTGCATGTTCTCCTTTCTGCCTGCATGGATATTCTCATTGTCTTCAAGCTTTCATGCCCCACAAGCCAAACTCAACTGTTCCAGATCAACTGAGAGATGTAATGTAGGTTTTGTCCTGTACACCTCCAACTGAAGACAACCAGACACCTTAATCAGATGAAGAAACCATCTTCTGATAAGGGTGGTCCATAAATGAATCTGCTCCACACTCCTCACCCTTTGTGACAGACAGTTGCAATGAATGTATTTTGTTAGCTTATATTGGTGATTTTCTTTCTATGTTAACATGAAGAGTCGATGATCTCATAGTGAGAATGTTCCTGGATCGATTTGGAGAGCTTTCTGTCTGGAAGTTTCCTGTTTTCCCCGTGTATTTGTAATGATGCTCTGTGAGTACTCCAGCTTCCTCCCTCAGTCTGGGCGTGTATGAGGTGAATCAGTGTTTCCAAACTCAATATTTTCAAGTACAGACAGGGAACAGGAAAACAACACCACCCCCATGGAAACACAGGAAAACACAACTTTTCTGAAACGCTGTGACTGTGCATGTGCCCCACGACTGAACCGCTAGTGGCTCAACATGTAAACTACATCATTTTCAGACGTCGTTTTACAAATGTTGCCGTGCAAGAGCGGAAAAAAAACCCTGATGCGTTTTCACTTCAACCGTTCTCCTGTTTTGTCAGTTTTCGTGACAACGGCTCTTTTTGAGAACAGCTTCCAGTGTGCGACATTTTCTAAACGCACTAGATCACTTCTCCATTTGAACAGGGAAAACACACACACACACACACACACACACACACACACACACACACACACACACACACACACACACACACACACACACACACACACACACACACACACACACACACACTGTGGCTGCAGGTAAAAGTTGATCTGCACGTTTGAGTCGATCCACAACACTAACGTTGTCTGGTTCCAGGGTGAGTTTGTGCAGCTCACTCTTTTGACTTTATCCACTGTTTTGTCAAAGTGCACATTCACTACACCATCCTCTGTGTTTCAGTGTGTATCATTTTTAAAAAATGTTGCTGTGGCGTTACAATTTCCAGTCCATTGTTGTAGTGCAACACGGCCTGTGTGTGGTTGTCTGTGTTTCTCTGGTGACCTATCCAGGGTGTACCTTGCCTTTCGCTCATTCTAAGCTTGAGATCAATTCCATCCCCCTAAGTTATATGGATCTGTATTGAAGATGAATGGTAAACCTGCATCTCTGCCTCCTGGCTTGACTCCCTATTTAGTACGGCAGCCTCACTACTGCTGCCATCTGTTTACAGTCCATTTCATACCTGCTGGTGTGTCTGATGAGTCTGAGAGACATGCACTCCTCCAGCTAGGTTGGTTAGTTTCCCTACATGAAGTGAGCGAGCCATCATTTCCTGTAAAAGACCATTGAGTCAGACTTGGAGGTGCTTCACACTTGGCTGCAAAGTGTTCCAGTGTGTGCTTGAGGCACTGGTGCAATGGTGCCAGAAAGAACGTCATCCACAATAAGCCGAGGCTCCCATTAATTTATGCTTATGTTAAAATTAAATACGCAAGGCATAAAAATCACAAGCATTGATATCAAATCAGATATAATCAGGCGGCTGTCTAATTACATGAACTCTTTGTAATATCGCCTAACTTCAACTGAGATTTGTTTCAATATGAAAAAGTCATTGGAAAACTATTGTTGTCCTCTTGACATTACAGTGTTGTACTATATTTATAATGATGGTAATATGGCAAGGGGGAGATTAAAAATGGGCTTGTTGTTTTTTTATCTGGGGCATCAAGTAACTTAAATGCTACAAATCAGAGGGATTTTGCTAAAACCAGAGTAACAGTGGTCACAAACCTGTCCCTGTTTAACCCAAGATCACAAATCACAGTTCGCTTCCAACTAAAGCGAACCGGCATGTGTCTCCTATTTATCCAGCTTAGTGTGGATTTAATCTTTAAGACTTAGAGTACTAAGCCTACTTTTATGAAGGTGTTTATCCTCCCAGTGAAACCATATTGAAACATCATGGCTTTGGTATGTGTTTAATGTGTAAATTGCTGCCCCGTGTCTCTCGCTCGCGGACGAGGAGCTTTACTGAAACGATGTGTGCGCGGCAGCGTGGGCAGGTTATGAAGTTATACACGGGAAGTGTCTCTGACTCCTCAGCCCAACTGCTGTGACCGCTCCTCACACCAGCCATTTAACCGTGAAATCCCCGCTCTCTTGCAGCCGTGTCATTCATCGACGACGAGAAAGAGCAGCTCAGGAAATTCACCAACCGCTCGTACCTGCTGGACAAGGCGTCCCGTCACCACGCGTGGCTCGGCCTGCTGGACGTCCTGCTGGCCTACTGCTACGAAGTGCGCTCCACTGAGGGCGATCACAACGTGAGTGGGAGTGTGTGTGTGTGTGTGTGTGTGTGTGTGTGTGTGTGTGTGTGTGTGTGTGTGTGTGTGTGTGTGTGTGTGTGTGTGTGTGTGTGTGTGTGTGTGTGTGTGTGTGTGTGTGTGTGTGTGTGTGTGTGTGTGTGTGTGTGTGTGTGTGTGTGTGTGTGTGTGTGTGTGTGTGTGTGTGTGTGTGTGTGTGTGTGTGTGTGTGTGTGTGTGTGTGTGTGTGCGCGCGCTCAGCAGCACTTCGCCTGGAATGACAAAGCCCTGGATCCGCACATCCTTCAGAACAAGCCCCTCTCCATTTTGTTCAGAGCTTTAAGAGATTACCAGCAGATCCCAGAGCTCAGTCCGGGGCCTCTTTGTGTCACTCCTCTGAGGTAGCTGCAGAGAGGCCAGCTGAACAAGGCTGATATTATTGTAAGAGGCACTTGGTTGCGTGTGTAAATATTGCATACAGCACATTGGAATCCTGACCTCTGACTGCTTTAATTCTACAGATTAGATTTGGAATAGGACAATAAGTAAAGACTGTTTATTGAAGCAAATGTTCTTGGTACATTTCATTAGAAATCCTCTCGTTCTGCAGGTGGAGTCGCCATGGACGATCAGAAAACTCAGTGGGACTCTGTGCTGGCTGGAGGTGAGTCACTTATTGCCTATAACTGTTTGCTTACACTCTTTGTTTAATGGAGATGATGCACATAGTTAAACATTATTACAAATGTGCTCGAACACGGTGAGATTTTAATAACTCGCAACGAGACGGTTATTAAAGTTGGCACAGATTACCCACTCGTGTAACGTTTTACAGCATCGCTGTTCTGCAGTTACAGCAAGTGAACAACATAAGTGCGGTTTTTAATTTAATTGTATCAGGGGATTTTATTTCAGGGTTTTGTCTGAGAAGCAAGAAGTCTTATCAGTGCTTTCATAAGTAACTGGTAAATGGGTAAGATCCCACTTTAGGATGAGAAAAATACATCGGAAACCTTCAGTTTCAAAAGCTCCAAGTAGCTAATGTGACCTTGAAGTCACCCAATGAAAAAACATGTCTGTTTACATGTGCAGACGTATTTCCTGATACATCTTGGGAAGATAAGCCCAACCATATTGCAATTATAGAGAAAACAGCCACATTGTATTGCCCATAATCATCTATAACAGGATTTCATTATGTAGGTAGGGAAAATCTATTCATAATAGGAATATTACAAGGACCTTTTCGGATGTTCCTCATTCATATGAGAACGCTCTCAATTGCTAAATGGTAATTTCCTTGGTAACTTTCCGAGTTCCCAGCTGCATGAACCAGTTTGAGGTTCAAAGCTTTGTCACGGTTGTTGAATCATTTTAAATTTTTTTGTCTGCGGACATGATTATTTAAATTCTAATTGTGCCTTGCGAGAGGCTGTGACTACTAAAGATTGTTCAAATCTGACCGTGTGGGGAAGCCTTAAGTCGTCAAAGTTTTTCTGTCAGAAAGAAGACGAGTGTTTAAGGATTGAGACAAGATGGTGAGACAACCCAACTGAAGCATCTCCATCTCTAACTGGAGCCCTTGTGAGGGGGGGCTCGGTTGGGGTCTTATCAAAAGTGATTCAACAAGGAAAAACATCCATTTGTTGGTTATTTGGAGCAAATAACAACCTCCACACGAGGTTTTCCTTGTTCCCTCCTTATATTCCTTCCGTTTTGCTTTTGAAATGCTCCTCCAGTAATCCACGGGCGAGCGCTCCCTCACAGACGGGGCTGGCTTCCATCGAGTTACAGACCCGTATTTAGAACACATGTTGAAAGGTCTTGTCGCCGCCACGCTGTGAAAAGCTTGGCGCTCCTGTACGTCTTAGAGTAAAACTCTGCTTTGGTTCTCGCCATATTTGCTTTGATTTGCGGATTCGGTCTCCGCCGCCTGTAAAAGTTCAGCGTGAACCGATGCCAGAAGTTTTTATCGGCTGCTGTTTAATTGATCAATTAGGAAAATGAAAGCAGAACCAAATACAATGCTGCTCCATGTCTAGCACTGGTTTTAAAGAGCAAAGTGGCTTAAAGTGGAAGCTTACGCAGCAATGCTGCTGTCTTCTTGGCTGTCTGCTCCGTGTAGTGTTGTCATGCTAAGAATTGTACCCATTCACTATAATTCTGCAGTAGACTTTCGTCACAATCCTCTCTGTGTTTGTATTCATTGTCCCTTCACTTCTCCAAACGGATCTTTACAGACAAGATGCCACAGCGACAGGAGAAGTTTTTTGGACATTTCACTGTATTTTTCCTCAGAAGGTTTCATTAAAATTGGTTTTATGTTGAGATTGTCTTAATTTTTCATAGGAATTATAATCCAGTATTGTCTATTTCAGTCTTGTATACAGTCTACTTTGTCCATTTCTTTTCGTTGTTGTGCTTCTAGTACGCGTGCTATCTTTCCCATTAAGACGATGTCGTCCACGACCTTTAGCCATTGATTCTTTGCTGGGGGTGTTTCCTTACTCCCATTTCTCGTGATTGCTTTCTTGTTCGCAACCAATATTTGGACCAGATATTTCTTTTGGGGATTTTACATCGACATAGGACCAAAGAGCTCTTGAGGAGCGTCATATCCAAATACTTGTCTTAATTCTTTATATACACGTTCCTCAAACTTGAGAATAATCCACCTCAAAATATCAATAGTTTTGCCAGCATACTTCCTTGTTTCAACTCCAGGCTGGGTGGTTATACTAGTGACTCCATAAGGAAAAGATAAAAGTTTATCTTCAAACTTTCCATTCAAGCCGAGACTGATACATGCAGGGGAATTTTAGAGTTGCAGACTACCTCAAATGCACGCTGTACCTGGAGAAAAGCCCCACACCTGCACACTACTTGCAAACTTGACACAGAACTGTGCTCCAGCCCAGGCTTGAACCGGGTATGTATCACTGTGAGCCCCCTTTAACAAACACCCAGCATAGACATTCCTGCAATACACAAAGGATACAAGCTGCTTTTATTAAAGAAAATAAAAATGCTGAGACGAGCTGCACAAGCAGTTTTTGCACAGCTGGATAACAAACAGCTTCCACTTTAAATGTAAAAGCTGTCGCCACCACCATTCTCTCAGCACCGATAGCAACAAAGTGAAGGGCAGTCGGTGTCTGGTGTTGACAAATATGTTTTTATTCCAGGAATAAATCCGATTAAATGTAATTTTCCTGGGACATCGAGGCCCCGTTCATACGACAACGTTTCATATGAAAACGCATAATTTTTGCGTTTTCGTTTCATAAGAATTTTGCATTTACACTAACTTTTTTCAAAACGATGTCTGTTTACATGGAAACAACACAAACAAAAAAGATGTCGTTTTCATGTTGGGCCACTAGTGGGTGCTGCTTTTGTAATAAAACGAGCTTCAAGTGCACGCAGAGAACGGTATCCTGTAAACGTTAAGGCACCTTTAAACTGTCTTTCTTTGTTGTTTTGGCCCATTTCAGTATTGGTTGTTTATACGGAATAAAATGGCTCCACACATGATTTAGATGATGATGTAGTAAATGTACATTTCATTGGCGAAGCGCTGTTAGATTCAAGAGTGAACAGCACACAGCATTTTTATTGTCGTGCAGGAATCCTTCCCATGCACGTGCAGAAGAACGACGTACTACAACCGTAGTGCGCTTGCGTGCGATTTCAAAAGTGACCATCAGTCCGAGTCCATCCACGCTGTTGTTTTCATTGAAGTTTACTTTTCACATCAAAATTACATTCAAACAGGTAATAGTTAAACCCCCTGTCCACCCGGTGCCCCCCTCCCCCCGGGGCTGATGACGACTGCTTCACGGCTGAAAGAACCCACAGCTCTTCGTTCTGTCTTCTCTTCTAACACTTTTTGCTCTGTCGCCTCCTCCTCTGTGTTTCTAAAGAATCACGTAATGCCTAACTCTCATTGTTTTGATGCTCCATGAATGAAATGTCGAAAAAAAACTATGATCCTTCATCAAACTGGTCGGAGTAATTAATATGTCTTAAATTAAGAACTGAAATTAACATTAGTTTTGTTGTTTCAATTAGAGAATCAGGATCAAATAGGCTAACTAAATAATCTCTGATATGCATCTGAGATTTGATATTTAACTGAGGAGAATTGTTCAATTTATAAAAACATTCAGATGTATATGGATTTACAAAATAATTGTTCTAGTACCAAGACTACCGCTGTATAAACTGTATAAACAAAGGAATTTCATGCAATGTCTAGTTTTTCGGCGATTTACTTTATTGATCCTCGAAGGGGAAATTCGAATGTCCCAACAGTACATAAGTATTTATTGAATGAGATAATAATAGATTTTGTGCATGTTGATCATGATCATGATAAGTTTGCAATATGTTTTGCATCCACGGTCTCCGCTGTACCAAAAGCAGCTTAGGTTTCAGACACTCTGTCGGAAGTGGTCTGTGGTTTAATGCACATTCATCACGATCGGTTACTGACAATATTGCTGAAATCTAGAACATGCCTCATCTACTTTAAAGCATTTCTACTGGAAATCTACAGAAATCAGATGTCTCTTTATCTCCTGGAAAGAAAACAACTCCGCTCACTTTGAAATCCACCATGTGTAACTGAGTTGTAGCCCCCGAAGCGCCGTCACATGTTTTGAGGAGGCGCATGTCTGCTGCTGCACCGACATCCCATAACGCAAAGCTATAAATCAAGCTTGAATCTCTACTGGCAGTCAGTCAGCGAAAGCCGCAGCGCTTCTGTTCACCGCAGACCTGTATCAGTTTCTTTTATCGCCACGGCTCGTGGGGGTAGCGGGTAGTTTCACACCAACAGCGACGCACACGCACTCGTACATCTGCCGAGACGAATGATGCAGATGAGCAGATGAGCCGTCATAAATATTAGGGGCACGTTTCGGTTCACACCACGCTGCAGATGTGCTAAATGTGTCCCGGAGCTGATTTGAATATTTCATGAGCGGGAGGATCCCTCTGTGTGCTCATTAAAGGTGCTGCAAGGCCCACCGCGTTCGAGATGCAGGTTTCTCTGAGGATGTCCGCGGTAGGGGAGGAAGGAGATTTCCTGCCACGGTGACAGTGAAGTAGAGAACAGTCTTCACCTGCCTGGCAGCCCTTTACTGCTCGTCAGTCAGTCCGTGGAGCTGTCAGCTCTCATTGACAGGGCCCCTCACTCACCCTCCCCTGCCTTCCTCTTCCTCCTCTTCACAGTTGCCTCCACAATAGATTCCTTTCTGTCTGTGACTGCCTGTCTATCTGCGTGTCACCGTCGATATCCGCTCTGCTCCTTTCTCCTCGCTGCTGTATCTCTCTTTCCTCTCTGACGATCCCTCTTTTTTTCCCCCACCGCCGCCTCGCCCCACCCACGCACCGCACTCCCTCCATCTGCTGCGTGTTTACTTGTCCTCAGTCGACTGCGCCGGTGTCACCGCGAGTCTTCCTCCTCCCCCACCTCTGCAGCAGTGGAGCTTTTCTACACTCCCACTAAACAAGCCCAGGGGAGAGCATGATCCCTGATGACACGCACCCGTGAGCCCCGCGACACATCCTTAACAAGACCCGCGGAAGGAGGAGGGAAAGAAAAAGCAGAATACAAAATAAATAAGGCAAAATCTCCGGGATTCTTTTTGTCCGTTATTTGCAGAGCACATGTGAGAGTGATGGCAGTGATTAAAAGAGAAGCAGCAATTAACAGGTCAGCGCTGCAGAGGTGTTGAAGAGTTGTGAGCCCCTGTTTTGCAGATCTTTAAATGAGTAGTTGTTAAAGGACTAATTAGAGCACCATCAACTGCAATGCACACCACCGAGAGCCTGAGCCCAGCTCTCAGCTGCATCTTTATGTTTCTCTTTGTCTTTTCTGTCCACTTTGACCCTCGGCTGTCTGCTTTCTTTGTGGGCGTTTTTAACGGCGATCGTATTCTCCGTCCCACAGACGTACAGCTGCCTGCAAGACGTCCTGGTGTCGTTTGGACGGAGGGTTTTGTGCTACCCGCTCTACAGACACTTTGCATTGGTCTCTGCGGCTGTTGGAGATGCGGCTAAGATTTTACAGTCAGGTGAGTGTCCTTACGTATCAAATTACCAAACCATGAAGCAGGTAAATTAACTGTGAAATGGTACCAAGTCTAATGACAAACCCTGGGACATTTTCCTCTGGTTAGAAACACTTAAAAATTGTAATTGTCATGAAGTTTGTGGGATAACACTTTGAGACATTACTCTCAAGCAACATTCAAACTTTTATGTCCCCGGTTACACGACAACCTTTTCAAGTGAAAATACAAAACTCTTCTTTCTCTTTATTCTAAACTCTTTACTGGCACAGAAACTTCTGGAAACAGTGCCAGTGTTTTCAGGCACAAAACAAGCCCATCTTAGATGTTGTTTATACAACATTTCAAGTAAAAAGGCATTGTTTTTTGTTTGAGAAAAGTTTTTGCGTTTACACGACAACGGTTTGATGACCGTTTAGACGGAAATGGCAGAAACGCTGAAAACAGTGTAGCTTTCATGTTGGGCCACTAGTGGGGGCTGTTGTTTTTGTAATGAAACCACAAACACATGCACGCAGAGAATAATACACTATGAATATTAACAATGGGAGTACACGGACATTCTTATGGACTGACGACCAAGTTGGATTCTTATTACGGTGACTTTCAACTATAAAACTACCGTGTCCCGGGAGAATATGGACTGGTATTCATGACACTCTGGAGGCAAACGTTGCTATTGTCCATCTACTTACACATGTACAATAGAACTATTCACAACGGCCGCTGTGTGCATGTGCAGTAGCAGCATTTCAGAAAAGTTGTGTTTTCAAAAAGATCCACCCTGGGGGCCGTTTTCAAAAAGTTGCATTTTCAGCGGCTTAAAGCATCGTCGTCAGGTAAATGCACACCCAAAACGCAACAAAAGCTTTCCGTTTTCACTTGAAAACGTTGTTGTGTAAATGTGCTGGAAAATACCGTATATTGTGATTTACTGTATTGATTACAGATTGAAACTTGTTTAAAAACAAATGCCCTCAACTGTTTCAAACTCCATCCATCCATATTTTAGCCTTGCATATGCCCTATATGTTTATCTGTATCATTGTAGGCACATTTTCTACTTGCACATGCCATTTATCGGCCCAGAGATTTCAGAGAGTGTCCTACAGAAAAACAATACTACAAGTAAGCATCACACTGTTAATGTCACCTTTTTGCAGTTTTCTTAATACCTTAGAAACATTCCCAGATTTGTTTGTCAATTGAGCATGGTATGAAATGTTTGCACCATTAAGTCTACACACATCCATTCGCTGGTAAGGATCCGTTACCACAGTGGCGTTTCCCTCCTGCAGGCTGCTAAGTGACCCCTTGATGCCTGCCACATGCTGTAGAGTCAGTCGCCTCTTTGTGGCTTCTGTGGTTTCGAGTTCAAACCAGAAGCCAAATCCAATCTCATTTGCTTCTTCTGCGAACGCCCAATCTTTGCTAATTAGTGTTAATTGATTCTGTCCGCCCTGTGGTTTGTGCAGAGGAATGTTTTCACAGGGAAAGAGGTTGCAGCGAGTGCGGTCAGGACAATTGGTACCAGTGGGATGTGGATGCAGTCCTGTACACCCGGACTGCTTTCATAACGTATTGTCTCGCAGTGAAAGCCCACCGGTCAGACACCGTTTAGAGAAAGTGCTCCGTGAGCACACCGCAGCGAGCATTTGAAAGTAATATTGCTCCAGATAAGCCAGGCAGTGGCCGGGCTCCCCTCCCCTCGGGGGACCAAATGTGGATTAGTGGAGAACGGACTGTTGACTTTGATATCTCCAAGCCCGGACTAATCTTTAAATCAAAAGCCCCCACAGACAGCTGCGAGTCAGCAGTGTAAACACACTCAGGATGTGTGAGGGCTAAGATTATCCAGCTTGTGGTGATTTTAACGCTGGTAAATGACAGCAAATTAAAGGCCTTTTAAGCTGCAGATTAGCATTTCCTCGCCTCATTAAGTGGGAAGATGAGTTGATCAGGAGAGGCAGGGAAACGGCAGCCAGAGTCGCTCCCTCCCTCCACTTTCTTTTATTTCACTTTGGAACAAGATTTTACATTTTACACATCCTTACCGCACAGACAATATTGTAATCAGATTTATTGATCACTTCCATGGTGAATCTCAGTGTTTCATGGCAGTGAGACATCGCTCTCTACAAGGCTTCTTGAAAGCAACATTATGTGGTTAAATGAAGTGAGGGATGATTTTCTGGTTTTTTATTGATTCGCTGCTTGTGGACCATATTTATAAACAACATCTGATCACAGAGAGCTAAACAGAAAACACGAAAGAGATAGAACTTCAGCTGTCTAAGCAAATTATTACTTAGAAAACAATAGTGCTGACAAAAACTTCAAATGAATGTCATTAATCAAAGCAAAACTCCAACCATTTGTTTCATGGAAACATTCAAGCCCATTTAAGTTACTTGAATTATACCTAACTAATTATTTTAGTAATATTTTAGTATTTCTTTGTTGTACAAACCGACTCAGTATCTGGTGTCAGAAACGTTTCTCTGATCCAGAAGATGGTGTAGTGAATGTACTCTGATGGAGAAGGGCTGTTAAATTCTTCAAAGTGAAGTCTGTTATTCTAGCGTAATGTTGTGTATATGGAGAAGAAACATTTACAGCAACTTTACTGTGTGCTTATAAAAGTTGTTCTCTCTGTTTACACTGGGACGGAGAACCATGAGTTTTGAAATCGTTGAAGTCTGGAAGCCGTTTTTAAAAAGTACCATTTTACAAAAGTGGAAACGTGTAAAGAGGGCCTAAAAGAGAGTGTTCACTGGTTGTGACAAAGCAGTACTTAGGCCCCGTTCCCATGACAGCATTTCAAGTGAATACACAGAGTTTTTTCGTTTTCGTTTCAGCAAAGTTTTGCTTTTACATCAATACATTTTGAAAATGAGATTCCTTTACACTCAAGCGGAAGAAACCCTGAAAAAAGATGTAGTACATGGTCATTCCCAGGAGTCCCAGAAGAATTTGGACTGGGAGTCATGATACATGACACAGGACGCCATTATTAACTACGGCCATGGTGCACATGCACAGTGTAGCAGCAGGTCAGAAAGGTTGTGTTTTTTCCATTTAGACACTGATTCAGTCAGAGCATTTTCAAAATGTTCCACCTTGGATGCCACTCTCAAAAAGTGGCGTTTTCAGTGGCTCTGAGCAGCGTTGCTGTGTAAACGGGATCTTGCTAGTACCAGGTTGGATCACATTGATTCTTCATTCTTGGTAGCACAGTTTGAACTTTCCTCAGAGGTTTTGGTACATAATGACGTGACGGCATCAGCCAGCTCCTGTACATTTGTGTTATTGGACAAATTTCCCAAAGGTGCTCTGTTGGACTGACATCTCGCCAGATCATTTGAGTACAGTGAACTGATCATCGTGTTAAAGAAACCAGCTGATTTTAGTGACGTGAATCTGATCCAATGTGTTGTGCCATCCGAGACAGTCTTTTGCACATAATGGTTGTCTTCTGGGGCCGTGGTGGTCTTGAGGTTAGAGAAGTGGACAGCGAGCAGGTCACCACTGTTGGTCCCTGAACATGACCCTTGACTCCAACAGCTCTGCAGAGCGCCTGAATGTGGCTGCCCACCGCATCCTAGGAAAAGATTGAGTCAGTGTGGGAAAAACATTTGCCCCAAGAGGATCCATAGTAAATACCTTCCATAGTTTGTATGTATGTATGTATTTTACCAACTTTTCGCAAAAACTGCTCGTCCGAATTAATCTAGTTAATCATGAGTATGGTTAGTTTAGTTAGTTTTTCTTTAGTTTCTATCATCTAAAACCAGACTGGTCATTCTAATCTGACCACAGGCCTCAACAAAACATTTCCACCTGGAGAACTGCAGCTATATGTATATTTTTTTCTTTTATCGTTCCATTCTCTGTAAACCCTGGAGATGATTTTGTGTCAAAATCCCAGTAGATCAGCAGTTTGTGAAATACTTCCATCACTCAATCTTACACTGATAACCGTTGAGAGTCACCTAGATCACCTTTCTTCATCTTGTTTCACGCAGTAAAACATTAAGTTGCTGCCATGTGATTGTCTCATCAGCCAGTTGTGTTAGGCGTACCTAACGAAGTGGCTGTGAGTGAACAGATTGTGCGTTGGAACGATATTCCGCTCAAACATCAAAGACACCTACTTTGTTTGTTTCTATGACAAAAGGTTTCCTTTATTTGATCCATTTTTTTCTCCATAACGTCAACTCACGATTCATATTCTTCATTGTTTAGCGCCATCATGGAAGGATGAGTAACGAGGCTTTTCCTTAATGAGCTGTAACACTGCAGCAATTCGGTGTCTGAGTGTGTGCGTCCTCCCAGCCTTACATTACATTCTAATTAATTTGTCAGGATAAGGCGAATTGAAATGCGTGCTCCGGTTTTGAGGCACTTCGCTCTAAGTGGCTTGTAAAAGCAAACATTCGCAGGTATTAGCAAAACAAACTCATTAACGACAGCGAACAGGTTAGGGCCTGGGAGGAAATGTTATCCGCAGGGTAAATATTTGAACAGCCCTCTGGCAGTGCGCCGTGTGTTCTCAAGGAGCTCCTTCACCTGCCTCCGAAGTGGCTGAGAGTCGAGCAGGTACAGAAGAGCGGAGAGCCCGAGCCGGAGGGAGGACGAGGAGCTCGTGGTCATGATCGGACTGACAGCGACAAGACAAGAGATGTCAGATTCGTCCTCTTGTTACAAATCTTCTCCCTCTGCTGCTTCTTCTGCTTCAGTTCACTCTGCCAGTTCCTCGGTGGTAGAATTTCTGAGGTATGAAGGAAAATTTAAGCTTCCGATCTGGGAAGGAATCCAAGTTTTAGATCAAATAAGGCACACTGACCTAGTTTTGTGAAATCACGGTAGAGTAATGTAATTTTACACCGACGCTCGGGTACGTTCAGGGTGCTCATGAGCACGGATTGTGTCTGTGGATGTGTGACTGGCGATGAGGGTGGGAGGGCGTTGGAAGAACAATGTTGGATTATTTGTCCCGACTCATTAAACAACATAGAGAGTGAAAATGTGTCCGTCACCCCTCTCGGGCACTTTGTCATTATAAAATGCTCTCCGCGCTCCAAAAGCAGCCTCTGTGCTTCAATCTGAAATGTGAGCGGAAAGAATAACACACAGTTTGAGTTTGGTTTCGCTGAAGTGGCCTTCTTTTAGTTACTTATTAAATGTCAGTGCCTTGGATGTAGTTCATGGAGTTTCTCATGAGCAGAAGCAGGAAGCTGGACGGATTCAAACTCTTTTAAAATGTGTGCTATTTTTCATTTCCATATTTCTGTGACTTTGTTTTGCTCGTAGCCATTTCTGATTGGGAATTCGAGGAACCCAAGTCACTGAACCTGGAAATGTTGTTATGTATCCAGGATGAAGACGTTACAGGTCAACACGGCTTGGATGAGTAGGAGAACATCTTCCAAGACATATGACTGATTGGCTTCATCAGTTCATGCTGTTCCCTCGACTAGTCAGAGTTCCTCAATTTGTTTGAAAAACCTGGAAATTGTTAAGTGTTTCAATATTGCTTTTGCATTGGAAGAAAGCCAGACGATATATGATAGTAGGAAAAAGTGTGTTAAACCTAGTTTTCTTCTTTAATTGGCCATAAAATGTGGTCCAATCTATATCTCGCTCAAATCAATATCACACAAGATTTAATTTTCCATACAAGCTTTTTTTTAATGAAAATGTTCAACAAAGTATATTCTTGGATTTAATACCTGGTTGATCTTCATTAAGTAGCAATAACTTCAACCAAGCACTGTTTGTAGCTGCTGATGGGAACTCCGACGTGAATTCCAGCTCTAATGGATTAGAGTGTTGGCTGACTGGGCCAATCCCGAAAGGCTTTTTTTCTGAAGTGATTCGGTTGTGGATTTATGTCCATGTTTAGGACAGCTACCCTGACGTTATTGTGTTGGATGCCCTGATAAACTGACTTCTTTTCTTGAAACGTTGTGCAAACGGCGTGTGAGTTTCATCAGTTCGCAAAACATTTCCCAGAGTGGTGGAGTGTTTAAAGGGGCTTTGTCAAACAGCAGGCATGCAGTGCTGTTTCTTTAATTATCAAAGCAGGGATTTCCTCATTGTATCTCGCCATTTTCACCACGTCTGGTTAATGTTTTGTTGCTGGGTGGAAATGTTAAAAATGTAGCATCACAACTTATTTTCATCCCTTAAACACTGAAACAAATCTCTCAATTGTTTTTTTTTTTTATTTTGTAAGTCTTGCTCACATTTAAATTACCATCAGTTTTAATCTGTTGTTACTAATCTCTGAGTAATGCTTGCGCAGGATCTTAGATTGCAGTGATTTCTTGAAGGGGATTTAAACAAGACGTCTCTTAGTGACTGAATTAATTAGAGCGTTTTCATCATTTTGAGTTAATCCCTCCGAGGGCAGATGTGTCCAGTGTTGTGAATTCAGCATCTTACTGGTCGTGACATCTATCAAGAAAGTGTAAAAACTGTCGTACAGAACCGAGAACCAATCAGAGTTACGTTGTCATGTAAAATCCTTTATAATATAACGTGAGAACTTGCAGGCTACAAACTCAATATTAGGTCAGAACATTAACTCTGATCCCAAAGCGTTGTCTTATGTCGCATTATAATAAACATTTCTGGATGAAAACATTTTTTGCAGCACAATCGATTTTATAATGTGATTATGTATTATGATATGAGATATTATTTTTGACACAGTTTACTGTGATACTAATCCACTTTTAAAGGTTTCTGCATCCTGATGCTTCTATAAACAATCTTTTGATTTGGTAACAGTAATGGGTTGAGAAAAACAGGATTACATGTTCAGTTCTAGAGTATTCCTGGTGTGGAATTTGCATGTTCTCCCTGTGGTGTTTGTTTCTCCTCCAAAGTCCAAAAGCTTCCATGTTGGATTCATTAGTGACTGTAAATTGCTTGTGAATGTGTTTTAATGGATTTGTAGCCCTGTCCAGGGTGGGCTCTGTCTTTTGTCCAATGCAAGCTGGGATCCGCTCCAGCTACGCTAATTCAGATAAAATTCTGAAAGACGGTTGGATGAATGTTGAAAAATACTCTTGTCAGAATATTTATAACAATGTCAGTCAAAATGATGAATAGGAAGTCCAGTCTGGTTTCTTTTTGTGGGAGATCTTTATATTTTGTGGGAAACCATAGAGGCCATATGTCGAGGAATTTCCCCGGTGTTTTCCCAGTCCTTCTGCTTGAAGTTGCGTTATTCTTATTATCCATATTTTACCAGCTTCGGCTTCTGTTTTTAGAGCTGCAAATGTTCACAGCAAATATTGCTGGTGAGCTTTCTAGTATTTACATCTGTGCTTCCAACCAACTTGCAACTGTATTTAAAAAAAAAAAGATAAACTAAAAAATCATCTGAAAAATGCATCAAAAGAGAAAAGAAAATCCCCGATGCTCAGCCACGGCGGGGAGTCAGCTTAGGCCCAGCAGGCAGCCAGGGAGGCAGCCCACCAGTGGAAACCAAGGATTCTTCAAGCGTAAACACGACAAATGTGCCTGAAATAAAGCATGGGATTGGAAAAATGTAAAATTTGTCATTTGACTTTGCTGCCCGGGCAGTTTTATTTTGGAATCTATGTTTGGGTCTTCAGGACACAGCAGGTCTTTGTTTACGGTCCACTTCCCACCCACCAGAGCTGCCAAGCTGACCCACTCCGACACAATAAAGGAATTCCTGCTGTTCACTCGAACTGCGCCGCCGTCTCCATTCACCCGATAACCAAATGTTACCAAATGAGCACACCTCGCTCACCAGCTCGTTTGCATTTCTCTCAAGGGTTTGAGTGTCGAAGAAGTGCAGAGAGCAACCTTTCCTCCAGTTTGTCTCCCTGCACACATCTCAGAAAACTCTATTTTGAAAACAAAGTCAAACCTTGGAAGCGAGTGAGCGCTCGCCTGACATAATCCAAGTCCTGACGTTTCAGGGCAGAGTTCCCCACCACGCTTTAAATGAGAACCAAATGTTTATTCAAGGTTTTCCCCTGTGGTGAGTGCGCTGTTTGTTTTGATTGGTCCAAGAAGTCTCTGGACAATGCCAGCCCGGCTCCGCGGAGGTGAAGAGAAACATTTTCTCTTGCCCTCGCCGGATTGTTGGCCACATTACAGACTATTTATATGCCTGATTTGGGGAAGGGGGGGGCTGTGTCAGCTTGGCTTGTTGAGTACTGGAGAGGAGGGAAAGGGGAAAGTCATTTGTCAGAATCGTGAAAACCGTTTCTTTGCAGCTCTGCGTGTGTGATGAAAGCTGCAGCGTGTCGGCTTTAAAGATTTCAAAACACACTGTCAAAGATCAGGTGTTATTTAATAGATAAACATGTCTGATCATTTACATGCTCTGAAATCTGGTGTAATTACATCCATGTTATATCAGATTTGCACCACATGAGATTCAAGTGACATTGAATTTACTACACAACTGAAATAGAGGAGGAAATTCTGCAGACATTAGATTTCTGCAATGTGGGAATAACCGTACACACGAAACCACAGTTCTAATATTCATTGATCTTGTCCATCCACCTAACATTGATTACAAACTTAAGACAACAGCATTTTCAAGTGAAAAGAGTGAAGACTTTTTGGTGTTTTGGGGGTCTGGTCACATGACGACGGTGCTTGGAGCCACTTAAAATGCAACCTTTTGAAAATGGCTCCCAAGGTGACACTTTGCAAAAACGCTCCGACACCATTTCCACGGTAAAGGCGGGAAAACACAATTTTTCTGAAGCGCGAGCCTATTGTCCTCTGCTCACGTGTGTGTTGTTTCATTCCAAAAACAAAAACAAACGGCACCAACTCCTGGCACTACAGGCAAACTACATAATTTTTCGTGCAAACAGACACCATTCTCAAAACGTTGCCGTGTAAACGTGTGAGGCGTCTCAGACTGCGTTATGAACCTGTTTGACTTTGAGAGTCTCTCCACCAAGTATGGTACCATTCATGTTTCTTTAAAGGCTAAATCCTTTGCTCTCTGTGACAGCCTCTGTGTAGGCGTGCATTCTTCTGGTGGCAGTAAACACACAGAGCTGCAACTGTGCTGTTTACTTAAAAGTTAAGCGTTTAAGAGTACACATTTATATGTGCTGCCCACATGATTCTCGCATCTAAATACATGGAGAAAGAGGTTGAAACGTGAAAACTCGTCTTCTCTGTTTCTGCCTCCTCCTAAAAATACCGGTTTGATATAAGTTGGAGTATCTGTCAACACAACGTCAGCCTGTTTAAGCCCCTGTTTATTGTGAATCAATATAAGCTCAGTGGTAGTGTTTTTGCCTTGTTTACAGATTTACATCGACTCACTCAAGCCGCAGTAGTCACAGAGATCTCGAGTACAATTGACCACATCCACATTTATTTTTACCATTTTAGCAGCCAGATAATCTGATCACAACATGCAGCTCATCAAACCCATCAATCATATGAATACGATTGATTTCTTTATGACAAAATATATGGTTATCATGTCTATGGAGTACAGTATATAAATATTATGCAGCGAGTTTTTAGAAGCTTAGGACCCAAGAAAACCGAATGTAATATCTCAGAATAATAATACATCAATAACTGCGGACCTGCAGCCCACTTTCAATAGTCCACTGTTTTAAGTCCAGGGCTTGACTATTTTTGGCATTCCCAAGTGAACCTTCACTTACTGAACAGATTGTCCTGCACAAAGTCTGGTATTTGGTTAAAAAAAGGTCTGCATTGTTGGTTTTGGGCATTAAATCAAGAGAACTGAAGTAACTGCTATTTTAAAGTCTTTAACCATACTCTTTGTAAGCCTACTGCATACCAGTAGTGATAACAGGTCAAAGTTGATGATTGTTTATGCAGTAGTAACAGAAATGTGTCAATATCAAAGACAAGATCATACAGCACTATGATTAGATTATAGTGGTACAACTGTAGTTACTGAGAGTTTGACTTGCAACTTATGAAGGGTTTTAAACTGCAGTACTACAGCAATAACACAATGATGCAACAGCAAGAACAACTACTTCTAAACCACTACTAGATTTGACTAAACCTGCTGCCTTAGCTTGGATAAAGCAGATGTTAGATGGATGTATATTGACTAATTTCTTAGCTGTTAATTAATGCAATAGAAAAGGCTTATTCATTCAGGTTCATTACACCTCTTCAAAATGACACACATGAGCAGAACAAACCAACCTCCTTTAACATCGACGGAAAAAAGTCCATAAGACAAACGTCTTGAGGAGAGTCTGATCTGAGACGCTGGTGAAATCAACAGGCCGACTGCCAGAAATAGTTGCCTTGTTTGGCTCTCGTGTCTCAGAAGCAGCAGCACTTCTTAAACCAGGAACCCGTCTTAATGCGCACGGATCAAATGACTGCAGCTCCCTTAGATGTCCCTCTGATCCCGTACCTCAGCTTTTATGTATGGAACAATGACTGCCAGCCTTTGGAGGCACGCTGCGTCTGCCAGCAGCTGGAGCGCATTGTCATCCTTAATTCTGCAGGCGCATAACACAGTTTTTCCATTTTCTCTCCGCGCTGTGTTCCCATGCCCAGGAAGAGCCGGCGTCCTCAAATGCCTGCTGGATGTTCACAGAGTCTTCAGGGAGAACGACCCGGCGTACATACTCAACGATCTGTACATCACAGACTACTGCATCTGGATCCAAAGGGTCAAGTAAGTTCACGCACCTTCATCTTGAGAGAATTACTTTCTGAGCCGTGGGAAATGCCACTCAGGCCCCCATGATGCATCAGTACTTCAGAGAAGAGGATTAGACGAGTTGTTTGTCACTGCAGGCCCAAGTGAATGAATGACCGAGCCAGCCAAAAGAGCAATCTCCCTCCAGCCTGTATTATCATGTGTCAGAAGTACCATTTGTGGGTCTTAAAAGAGCCAGCTGCACTCTGCAGATTCCCTCCATATCAAAGTGCGTGTGTGCATGTACGGCAAACATGCAAATTCGACAATTTTCTTCCCCAATGATACAGATCCTCTCACTTCCTCCTTCGTGTTGATATTTAACAATTACTTACACATTTTAAATGTGAGCCTGCGAGCACATTACTCTGTAATGAGCTGTGTTTTAGTCTTGGCCGGGGTTCAGCGGAGTGGTGTGCTCGTCTGGAAAAAGCCCAGTTGAAAAATGTGCGCCTGATGTTGTAGGCTCGGCGCCCAGATGCAGACACGATAAAAGGTCTGCAGGGATTTAGTGCTCTCTCCCTCTCTCCCCCTCTCTCCCCGACCTTCCTCACATTTTCATTTCGATATTTTTCCCGACAAAAGACTTGAATTTTACTCTGAGGAAGGAATAAAATTGTTGTTGTTTTTTTTAACCTGCTGACATGCTAAGCAGTGGGAGAACTGAGCAGCTGGGTTCTTGGTGTCTTCTCTGTCAGAGACTGGAGAGATGACACAAGCTTTTTCTCACCGCGTAAGCACAGGGAGCCGCAAAAGCTGTCGACTCCCTGAAAAACTCAATCACTCTCCGCTCGGCCCCTCCTCCCCTCCCCCGCCCCGCGACATGTTGGAAATAAAGGTCATCTTGACTTAATGTGCTGAATGATACGATGTCCTGCATTGATCATTAAATGAATCGGCCCGTGTCCTTTCAGACGCCAGTTACATGATCATGTTTCAAGTGAAAACGCATTGTTTTTGCATTTATTAACAACGATGAGTACACAAATATTCATATGGACAGAAGACCAAGTTGGATTGTTATTACAGGAGACTGTCAACTATAAAACTACGCAGTCCCAGGAGAATATAAACTGGGACTCATGACCCTCTGGAGGAAACGTTGTTATTGTCCAACTACTCGTGCATGGGCAACATAACTATTCACTGTGACCGTGATGTGCAGAAGCAGCGTTCACGCCATCTACACAGACCGAGCCCAAGTGTTTTCAAAAAGTTGCGTTTTCCTCCTTTTCCACGAAGACGGTTTCAAAAAGTTCCACATTTTGAGACGTTTCTGAAAAGTTGTGTTTTGAGTGGCTCAGAGCAGTATTGTCCTGTAAACAGGGCCTCAGTCCCGCTCTGCTCTGTTCCTCCTCCCGTCCCGTTTCTCCTGCTGCATGTTGAAACTAAATGTCGTCTTGACTTAATGTGCTGACCCGTACGATGTCCTGCATTGACCATTAAATAAATCAGCCCGTGCTCTTTGAGTTCTTGCATTCTGTTGGGTAAACAGAGAAGTTTACATGATTTTCCTACTCAAATCGACAAACCCACCCGAGAGAAGCCCTTACATCTTTCCTGCTCCTGGAGTTTGGCTTTTGTGGTTCAGGCTTGACAGGAATTTCACACAAGCGCCACTTGTGGTTTATTAAACGGCGCTCATGTGATATTAAAAGGTGCCTGGAGACGCCGTGCTAAGCAGCCGCGCAGGAGAGCAGAGCCCGTTCCCAGAGGTTTCACACAAACGCAATCCAACCACGCGCCTTGTTGTGGCATCCGCGTGTCGTCTGACAGATCGCGTAGGCATTGTTTTCTCCTCGGCGCGGGATATTCCCCCGTGCAGGATTTGTCATCCTGCGCTAAGTGAGTTGTCTGTGGGAGCCCGGCGGTGAGATGAGATGTAATCTATCCCCCCGGTGAGATCCGAGTACTCGTCACTCTGTCGCCGGCGACAAGGCGTGATCAGCTGCTTATGATGGACACAGTGATTAATTGGTGTCTGTGTGTGCGTGCGTGCGTGTGTGTGTGGGGGGGGTGATTTATTTAATCCCCCTCGCTTTCCTACGTGCATTCCAACTCCTAAAGTTCCTCTGACATCGACCTCGAATTTACAACCTCGTAAAGACATCACCGTGATTTAAGATGCAAGCCCGGCGCTCGCTTTCACTCTCGTGCAGAAATCAAGAGCACAACCTCAAAGTTAATAGTGGTTTTATTTTAATTTTACTCCACTTCAGACTTTTAACACTTGACTTTTTTTTGGTTTGAGAGCGTTTCAACTCAGCCCTCACAGACTCTGATAATAACGTTCTCTGCTAAAAATCGAACGGACCAGCAGATTCTCCATTCCATCCGTTTAAGCAAACACTTCTTGCATGGATTTAGCTGCCAAAAAAACTGCAGAGTTTGCTGAACTGCAAAGAGGGGGGAAAAAAAAAACAAACAAAGAAAGAAAGCGAGTTGCCTCACTTCTTTGTTTTCCCCTCCCTTTATCAAAAAGCTTGGAGATGAGCCAGCACAGATCGGCAGCAGCCAGACAAAGCATTATACGTCTGGTGTTGTGTTACAGTGCCTCAGTTAAATCAGAAAGGCCTCAACTTCCTTTTTTTTCTTTCTTTTTCCAGCGTCTGCTCTCTCACAGCCACCTACCCTTCATTAATTGGGTCAATTAGATTCTAGCAAGGAGGGGAAAAAACAAGTGATGTGCTCCAGGGTGAGTCTGAAAGGAGGATGAAGTCATTAGTGGAATCAGAAATAATTTACTCCCCAGTTTTGTTTTTTTTGGTGTTGTTTTGTTTCTGTAGAACAAAATGTGAGAATTGTCTGTAAGATGTGTGAAATGCGCGCTCACACATAGGAGCACCGTGAAGAAAGCCTGTCGGAGCCTCAAACCGTGACAGCTGAAAGGACACGCTGCAGGAATTATGAATGGTAGGTGTGAAGTGAGCAGTCCCTCTAAAACAATGAGTGTTGACGCAGCACAGGATAAAAAGCATGTGTGGGGCAGCGCATGAAAACAACAATGAGTAGTGCCAAAGTTGGAGACGTTCATTCTTCTGGGTGCTTTGGTCTTTAGAGGAACCGAACAGCCCCGCGGTGGTTATACACACTCTCGTCTCATTCATCCTCCGCATTGTGATGCCGACAAAGGGCAGAGGAGAGAGTTATCTTACGCTTCAGCCCGGCCCCCCCCCCCACGAAGAAAAGCATCTGGAGCCTCTAACAACTGGGAGCGTCTCGGGGCAACGGGGTCAAACACGGGGTCAACGCGTCGGCTGCAGCGAGCGGTGAAATGCCTTGAAAGTGCACTTGTTAACACTCAACCGCCCCCGCGTCTGCACTTCCCCCTCATCTCACCTCTCGCTGTTATTTTAAAGCGCAGGGCGCTTATTACCCAGATTACCCCGCCAGGCGCTCAAATCTCACTACGAATTGTACGACTTTAGCGATCAAAACGGTTTAGCACAGCGGGCGTCAGACTGATTTAAGTTCAGGGTTCATGTGCAGCCTTAGGTCCCGTTTACATGAGGATGTTTAAAAGTGAAAACAGGAAGCTTCCGTTGCCTTTTGGGACTTTGTTTACACGACAACGGTGCTCGGAGCCACTGAAACTTTTTATAAACAATCTGACTCTGTCTCCGTGCAAATGGAGGAAGTGCAACTTTTCCTAAATGCTGCTACTGTGCATGCGCACCTCGACTGGCGTAAAGTGTTCTTCTGTACATGCAGAAGTAGATGCACAGTAAAAATAAATGTGGCCTCCGGTAATGAAACCATACACACGTGCACCGAAAGAACAACACACATAAACACATTAACAATGCCGAGTACACCTTCGTATGGACAGATGACGGCGTTGGATTGCTATCGCAGTGATTCTTAACTACAAACCTACCAAGTCCCGGTGGAATTGGGACTGGGGATCATGACACTCTGGAGGTCGCCGTTGTTTTTTCCATCATTTACACGGAGACGGATTCTGAATCATTTTTTACCGGTTTCCACAGAGGCTGAGGCCCTGTCCATGCAAGCCAAAACTATCTTTTATCTCCCCGTCGTTCTTAAAATATTTACCGTCCACACGGCACCATGAAAATGACTCAAAAGAATGTAGTATATATGCCAAGCCTATAGTTGGCACTATAGAAGACAGGGAGCATGCAAAAATCTCCTTTTTTGAGAACTCAGACATATTTTCTTATTAACCCGACTGGCATTAGTAGCTTCTGCAGCACGACCTGCATGTCGTCTGCCATTGTTGTTAAGTGACGTTGCGGCGAGGGTTGCTGGTCACCAGGTCGAGGGGGTGGGGGGCGATGACATAGTTTTCAGCAAATCAGCGCATCTTGCCCGGCCACACCTCAAAGCCAAGGCAGCGGCGTGTGGGTCATCGGCCAAAAACTATGCAGCTACCTGAAACGCCGTCGTTTACCTTGGAAGCTGTTTTGAAAAGTTCTGTTATGACTCTGAATGCTGTATCAACAGACACCCAATATGCAATGCATCCGTGTGAATGTTCAAGTTATCAGGTGTAAAAGTTTCGGGCAATATAATGTACTACACTGAGGTGTCATGAGACCTTTAAATATCTGGACCCGTCTGGAGATTTCCTTCCTCTTTGTTGGCAAGACAGGGACTCTTTCATCCCGTTTCACTGTACTTCTTTTATGTTTAAGCCACAAAATATGTTATACGTCCTCGCCTTTTGCACGTGAAAACCTAAAATTTCAGTATGTACTGTTTTTGTTTATACTCGTGAACTAAATTGATCTATTTCCGAGGTGCACAGCCTCCTATGTACCTCCCCCATCATACAGCTGTTTTGATACCCAGATGTTTGGCTGGCAGGTGGAGGTTTCTCCCAGCAGTGTTGCACAACCTGTCACACCACCCGTCACTTAACGCTTTGAAACGGGATAATAGAGCGGCTCTACGTGACGCCGGCCCCAGAGCTGAAGGAGACCCTCAGAGACCCCCGCTGGGGAGAACAAAGACGCAAATGTGTCGCAGCTAACGGGGATAAGTAGTACAGATTTCCTCTCAGCATGAAGCCACTCCAGATTTTTATCTTGAATACACAAGCTCATCTTAAACACAGACCACTGTGTTTGCATAATTCCCTGCTTGCAGTGCGCTCTCCACTTAATGCAATTCATTATAGTGCTTTTGTTTTCTGCCCTCAACAGGCTGGTACAAATAAACCGTAGTGTAATAAACAAAGGGTATTTAAAGAACAAAGATTGACAGTAGTGATGGCACTAAATGTGAAGGTGGGAGCGGAGACGGTCAAAACAGATAACCCAGAGCCGAATGTTGTTTGTGGTAAAGTTCCCGTAGTCCCGTCGCAGTGCTACTCCAACCAGAAAGGTTTTCTATTGAAGCCTGAGGGCGTTGACTTTGTCCATAAGTATGATCAGCTATGAGCATTACAACACGTTTTTCAGTTGAGGTGTCGCTTTATAAGGTTTATCCCATAATTTATCTACCGACAAAACAAATGAAAGTCGGTAAGAGCACGTCAAATTTGTTAAAGTGTGTTCCACATATCCTTGACATTTTCACTCACAAATCACACTGGTTGTCTAATAGACACCGCCGTGTCACTTTCAGGGGTTTATGCGACAACATTTTCAAGTGAAAATGTAAAACTTTGATTTCATTATTAAAGATGCTAAAAATGCAACTTTTGCAACTTTTGAAAACAGCTCCCAAAGATTGAATTGGATTGGAGTGCTAACTATATCGTCTTCAAAATGTTGCCACATGAACACAAGACTTTTGTGAAAGAAATGGGAAACAACGATGGGTTTTCACTTGAAACGGTGCCATGTAAACGGGACCTTGAATTGAATTTGCACAATGAAGTTGCACACCTTAGATCAGTTTTACACTTTTCATATAGATTTTAATAGAAATAACTGACACTCAATGGCTTTAAATATGTACTTTTGTTACTTAAGAAAGTCTTGGGTAAAATGTGACTCTTGAAATACCCTTGAAAAAGCCCCCAGTGTTGAAATGTTCTACTTTTAATTTCCCCTATAAAGAGTTGAGCCTCTCTTCAGAGCTTCATCCGAAACCTGTTCAGCTTATTTGTCTCTGAAGCACATGATTGTCAGTGATGAGGGATTCAGATCCACACTGGGCTCCTTCATATTAACAAGGAGTCATAAAGATAAATGACGTGTGGAGACATCAGAGTAAGAAAACACTCCTGATTACTCTGGCTACGTTTCCCTGAGAGTTTGGATGTTTGTTTTAGATTTATGATATTACTGAAACCTGCTATATAGTCTGAAAAGAAGTATATGGGAACATTTGTGACGAGTAGGTCTGTATCAATAATCTTTACATGTGTCTGTACACACAGTAATTAAACTGGGTTACATCTGTTGCTGTTTCAGTTATAATCTGTTGTGTGGTCATGGCAGATAATCTATTAATCCCTGTCTTCTCCGATCAGTTAGTAACATATCTCTGTAAACTGATGACTGCAGATTGAGGTGTAACAATCAATCCACTTTTTAATCTCGGCATGTTTCAGACATTTTTTCTTTTTCTTGACAAGAAAAAAAAGCAGAAATTTTATATGGCAACTTTAGAGGAACGCAAAAGCTAAACGGCTTAATTTTAGGATGAAAGTTCCCATAGATTAGTTTCACTTGATTTAGGCAAAAAGTGAAAACCTGAAGTGAACTGTGTGTTTATAAAGCGTTGACTTCCAAACACAGAGTGTGAAGCATCAAAAAGCGTTCACGATTCCACTCAAGGACACCATGAACAATGGACAGAATTAACAAACACTTTGAATTGAACATGAAGGTAAAAAGTGAAAATACCCACAGAAAAGCTTCGAAATCATAAAGTTTGAGCTCATCAGAAGCTATCTTGGATATTAATGCCTATTTTTAAACCAAGGTTGACAGTAGACCCCCTCAAGCAGTGCTCAAGGATTACCGTAATTACTGGTCTATAAGTAGCACTGCTTTTAAGTTGTTTTCTGCTCATTCAATTTGTTTATTAAAATATACTAATAAGTACCATCTGAGACCACAAAGTGCACGAGAATAGAATGCTGCTACATTACCACAGTAAAAAAAAACCTTCATCAATACCATATTTGACCAAATAGAAAACGTCTGGTTGAAGTTTATCGATGGTGTAGTTACGCTTGGACATCGTCTTAGATGCCTGTGCATCTCTTTTTTTTCTTTTCTTCTAACAACCAGTAATCTAACAATATTTTCAATATTGAAGTGATTAGATTCTTTCACAATGTTAACATAATAACTTGCCAAACGTCTGATGGGATAACTGATCCATTATCATAATAACTTTTGCCGGTAATGTAATTACTCAGGAATGCATTTCTTGGAGATAAAAGGTTTTTGAGTTTTTCTTTTGCCAATTTTTTGTGGTTTGCTTACCATAAATGAGTATAAGATATGGCATGATTATTATATTCATTCATTGAGGATACATACTTTGCAGCACTTTGTCAATTATGGTTGTAAAAACCTTTGGTGAGTTCCAAGTTATTGGCTTCATTACTTTCAAAACTACAAAAATTGTCACATTATTGCCTGCTATTACATTATTGGCTGCTCCATTCCTCTTCATGGTGGATTTCTTTTGACAGGTGTGCCTTATAGTCCAAACAATATGGTAATATAAATGTTGTTTATTAGTATCAACCTGAATATCTCTATACATGACGTTTTTTTTTTTTGTTTTTTTTAAAGTAATTGCTGATGAATAGATGATTGATTATCATGACTGACGACCAACAACAATGGAGCATAACGTTTAGCTTGATAATCCATGTAGCTGGTGAACCACGTGGAAGGGACAGTAACTCTTTTCAGCATCCGCCCTCAGCCTGAACTCACACGCCGGCCTGTGGGATAAATACATCTGCGTTTCTCATTTAAGACGACCAGTCACTCGGACCACTTCACTGTTCACTCACACACTGAAGGATCGCATCTCCGAGCCGCGGCATTTACCCCTCCCCCCTAACGGCGAGTGAATGATGCATTGGCTTTGAGGAAATCTGCTGCGTATATTCCACAGATTTATACATCTGAGGACAAGCTTTATCTGAGATGTTGTCAAGAGCACAGCCACACTGGATGAGTCGCTCTTTGAGTGAACACAAGCCCGATGAAAGAAATGTCAGATTGTAATTTAGCTCGGACACACACACACACACACACACACACACACACACACACACTATATGCTCTCTTTGGCAGATGGAGAAGTCTTTGTCTCGCCAGAAGTTTTCCAACCTTGAAAAAGCAGACCCTCCTCAGTTTAATGAAGGCAAGGCACAACAGCGGTGCAGTAATGACCGGATTGTGTACAACATTATCTCCACCACCCCCAATACCCACCCCCACCTCCTGGACTGAGCCCTTTGTATTCACCGCAGGCTTCTCCCACCGCAGAGCGAGGGAGGGCAGAGAAAACAAGCGCGCCTCTCCAATGCTAACTCAATAATGACTTCCCACGGGGGGGAAAGAGAAGACGGGGCAGTCTTTGAAGTGGCGGTGCCGCAGGAGGCTCTTCAGCCCCAGACTCCCTGCAGAAAGCTCTCATATGGGTTTTACTGAGCCGGGGATCCAAACCAGCTCCACACATGACACACATAATCGTCGTCATCATCATCTTCATCATCATCATGTCTTGTGAAGTTTGGTCATGTACGACTGTTCTCGGCTCCGTATGTAAAAGGTGCTCGATCCATGCAAACCATCTCCAGCACTCGTCTTCATCCTCCAATAATGAACAGTTTGCATTTGCAAATCCAGTATCCGGTGTGGTGGATTTATGTGGTTCTGTGCGAACTGGGAAATGCTGCACGATATCCACCGTGTCCAAGGGTATTCAGATAAAGAGATTTCCTAAGGTCCTGTGTACACAATGTTTTTACAAGTGACCACGCAAAGTGCACAGTGCACTGTTGCACTTTTGGGTTTCTGTTTTCGCAACAATGGTGCTCAGAGCCACTGACAACACATCTTTTTGAAAATGCTCCGACTCGGTCTTTGTAAACAAGAAAAACGCAATTTTTTCTGAAATGCCACTATAGCGCGCGCGCACACACACACACACACACACACACACACACACACACACACACACACACACACCTAGGCTGAAGTAACTAGTTGTTCTGCACAAGCGCAAGTAGTTGGACGATAACAACGTTTACCTCCAGTGTGTCACGGCGTCCATGTTCTCCTGGGACTTGGTAGTTTAATGGTTGACAGTCATTGGAAGAACAATCCAACAGTCCGCGTAGTCCCATTGTTAATGTTTATAGTGTATTGTTCTCTGCGTGCATTTGTGTGTCGTTATGTCAACATAACGTGTCAACATTATGTTTTTGTCAACAAAAGTTTCATAACTCCTTAGTTTTTAGTTAAGCATGCTTGAAATGTTCATGAATTGTAAATCATTAGCTATCTATATGTGAATAATCTCTTCAAGCTCATTAAGTTTGAAGTGGGGGGCTTCACATGGCTCTGAAACGATACGCCACCGGCAATAACACTTAACAGAATCTGTTTTGTTCCAGTTTGTTTTACCTGTTTCTTGATTAGAAGGCACTTTTCAGAGGAAAAAATTCATGCATATATACCAGCAGCATAAAGGATTAAACCATATGGCTCACTGTCATATAACATTAACATAGTGTTTTTAACACCTGGGTGCATGGATGTATATTTGGACTATATGGACCCGGTCCATGAAGTCCAGTTTTCCACTGGTAAGAGGAAGTTTCCATGTCTTACAGTTCTTTGTATCTCTGTATCCAAATTACTCTAATAGCACTGCAATTTTGGCCAACCTTAAATGTGGTGTCTTCAGAGCGGAGGGGTCGCTATTTTTTAAGGTGAGGGACATCTAATAATGAAGAGCAGTCTCTAAGAAATTCAACCATTAATATTTCAAGAGGAATGATGAGTTGGAAATAATGGTTTTGCAGCAACACTCCTCACCAAGATGGTCTTTTCAAGCCTCCTTATCGCTGATATGAAAGAAGATCCATGCCCAACGTTTTGCACACTCACAGTTTGACACGCCGTTTAATGAAGTATAAAGAAAACATAAGAGGCTGAGTTGAGAAGCTTCTCCTGATTTCACATATAGTGACCCACATAGGATCAATTCATCGTTGGTTTATTCATCTTTCCATTGGATTTGTTGAACTCTTTGAATCCACCCTTCAAAGCAAGAATCGCTCTTGTGATTCTGTCGCTCATTTCTTGTCCGTCTTTGAGGCTTTATTAGATTTTCCAGCAAGATTCTCTGTGAAATCTGCCCAGACTTGGAGCTGGCAAGTTGCCCAGGTGATTTAGCAGGGAGCCTGGCTATGGCAACTTTCAGATTCTGCAATATTATGTGGGAAACAGTCATGGATTAAGGTGCACGTGAGATAATCCCCCTGCACATCCACCCCCTCTTCCATTAACCCAGTGTGTTTGTTCAATTTTTTTGGAGTCTGTGTGTCTGTATGATAGAGCACAACTATGAGATCTGTTTACACGGTCCCTCCTGAGGAGCCAAACGAATGCACAGCCCCAAACCTTGCTTCCATAAACACTTTGCTCACCAGAATAGGCAGCTCATTAGGACTGCTCGGTAATGAGGAGCCATCCTGGTGCTCAGCAGTGGGTTAATTGGGCCAGAGAGGGCAACAGGAGCCGAGCGTGTGTGAATATGAATGGCAGGGCGGAAGAGTAGCCCCCAGCACAGCTCTCAAACACACTTTCTGCCACCCTGAATGGACAGTCTAAATTGCAGTGACCCGCGGAGGTCGGCTCGTAATCACCATGGCGATGGGGGAGGCGCACACGCCCCGGCCACACCGGGGGGACGAATAGCAACCACTTAAGGTTTTGGCAGCATGGCAGCCAGTCGCAGCGTGAATAATGCACGAGTGGGGGCCTCGCCACAATCTGATGGCTCCACACAAATGGGGTCTTGTAGGAGGACACTCATCGGCAATAAAATACCCCGTTCTCCCTTCGAGCAGCCCGTTGTGTCTTCTGCTGCGACGCAACTATAAAACCGAAGTGACAGGACGGGAACATTGTTTAATGTACTGCTTTATGAGGGAATTCTCTTAATCTCTGCAGACATTTAGCTATACGAGGCTGCGGCCTGCAGCCGCTCTCCACGTTTTTATTATCTGTACTGCCGTCGGTCTCGGTGCTCGTCCGCAGTTTATTCACTCTCTTTGGGTGACCCGCCTTCTCCCACTTGGCACCATTTGTTCTATCGGCTCCTGTTATCAGCTGCAGTTTTGTTTACTTTGTTGTTGTTTTTTTTGTTTTTTTTACTCCCTTACCGGAGCAGCTGCATGTCACAACAGAGTAGCAAATACCAAGTGGGATAATATTGAGGCAGAAAGTTTCACTTTAAAAAGTGACGGCTGATTGAGAAACTGCACACTTTGTAAAGCCCAATTTATCGACCATAGATGCAATTCTGCCGCAAAACAGCAGGTTGTCATGTTGGCCGACCAGTAGTCACCAAACTGCTGCATACTTTACGTTTTGGTTGCATTTTGCTCAGACGAGAGAAACACTGCAGTAATGGAGTTTATTCTGTGCTACTGCAGCAGCATTCTATTGGCATAAAGCAACTTCTAGTGGTGTCAGATTTTATGTACTAGTATATTTAAAATACAAGTCACTTCTAAATATAAGTTGCACAAGCAGCCAACTAAGAAAAATGGTAATGATTCTCTCAGAAACTACAAAGGAACAAAGAACTGTAAAAGTGTGGGATCTGAATGAGGCAGGCAAATTGTATTAAAATTTTGCATTTTGCACGTTTTAAACTATCCTTATAGATAACATCTTGGACATTGTAACGGGCTCCTAATTGTCACCAAATACCATTCGCCTCCACTTAATTGGTTTCTGTGCCTGGTATACACAGGTGAAAGTGTATTCTGTATGTGCAGGCGGAGGAGGCGGTGGAGGAGGGGTCCGCCTCCACTCCGTAATCCCTCTCAGTCTCTTATCACCTCTCGCAGGGAGCGCAGCGACGAGGGAGGGGAAGATCCTGAGTGCTGTGTATCAGCAGTGCTCATCTTCCTACATTATTGAACATCCATATTTCCATATTTCATTGCGCTCCCCGCCGCCTCTGCAAATCGCGCTCTACTTAGCATTCATACGAGAATGGGATTTGGTTAATGGGTATTAGATTTGTAGATGGTTATCCCGTGGCTATGTCTTTAGTGCGCAGTGCCAGTCGATCAGTCAGTCATTGCGCCCCCCCCCATCTCTCTCTCTCTCTCTCTCTCTCTCTCTCTCTCTCTCTCTCTCTCTCTCTCTCTCTCTCTCTCTCTCTCTCTCTCTCTCTCCACTGACGAACTTCTCAGCTTCGTGGAAACAACTTTTTCTGCTTTCTTCGTCTCCACAGATCCAAGAAGGTGACGTCCTTGGCTGAGGCGCTACAAAAAGCCTCGGTGCAGAAAAAGGACTTGGAGCTGGAGCTGGATGAGCTGGAGCATGCGGCGACGGTGGTGGCGGAGGAGGAGGAGGAAGAAGAAGAAGAGGCGAGTGGAGCTCAGGAATCTGAGAGCAGCAGTGAGGAGTCAGAGAAAGACGACACTGAATCTGACGAGGGAGGAGGAGGAGAGCGAGAGGAGGCGTCTAAGGACAGCCCCCCACAGCCACAACCCCCCTCTCACATCTCGCACGTCCCCCAGGCGCCCGCCGGCGCACTCCTCTCAGAGGAAAAGAGCAGCGCAGACGCCCGTCCTGAAACCTCGCAGGGCTCCAGGCAGCTGATCCAGGAGCTCGGGGAGCGGGTGGCAGAGGAGCTGAGAATCTCCCCGGACTGCAGCCTGAGCGGCGTCGCACCGGCAGCCACTGAGAGAACATCTGGGAGAAACAGCTGTGGGACTTTGTTAGAGCCGAGTCCTCGCAGAAATCCTCTGCTCATCATCCAGACGCAGGCAGACGGAGAGGATCTCCATGGGAACTTTCTCAGCTGATGGAAAATGTTGAGGATCCTGATTGACTTGTGACTGTAAAGCCTTTGTAAATCGAGGACGACGCTTTTTCTTTTAGTGCCGTAACCCTGAAGGAATCTTCTGTTCTACAATGAATGAAATATTACTAATTAATGAACTCGCAGAGCTTCATTAAAAGTCTTCTTTGACTTTCATACGGATCCTTAATGAGCGTACGTAAGCTCTCTTCTCCGTCTCGCCTCTTATCATTCTGCTCATAATCCGAGCAGCCTGCTCGCTCTACAAATGCTTTTTTACTCTGAACACATTGTGTTTGATTTTATATCAATTATTTCTGCCTCTTATTAATTATTGACTGTAATCCAACAGCATCTGCGAGCTCAGACTGTGTAGAAGTTCCCTTTTACACTTGTTCTCTTATTTCTCTTATTTACACATTCAGTCTGCATATCCACTCTGGGCTTGGACAAATAAAGGAGGAATGTCAGTCTGGGAAGCCGCCGAACATTTGTCATTGTTCATTGTTGTGTGTCAGACGGCTAAAGTGGTTTGGCAGCGCTACTTTGAGGCAGCTATTCTTTTCCTAATAAATAGCAGGAAAAAGCACTAACCCCTTCCTAAAGCCCCGGCATTGATTGAAGTGGAAAAGACTCTTGTCTGCGCTAAACGGGGCAGCGGAGCACGCCGGAGTGATTGATTCATCTGGAGCGGACGACGGAGCGCCGTCGACACGGCTCAATATCATCGGCCGCATTCTAACAGGCGAGAGAAAACAAACAGGGAAACACATGTCAGGCAGATAGATGAGGGCTACGGTGGAGGCTGCGCTGCGGGGGCTGTTTGCTGGAGAGATAAGAGCGCTCTGGGGGCTGAGGCAGCCCCGGAGTTCCAGGAGCTACAGGGCCCCGAAGAGGCGAAACCGAAAATCCTGCCCGGCTTTAGGCGTAGAGATATCCACCAGCTGGAGCCTCTGAGCATCCCACGAGCTGACGTGGGTTGATTACACTAATTGAGTGAGACGTATAAGAAAACGACCTAATGTGTGATCCTGGGGGGGTTGGGGGGGGGGGGGGGGGGGGCTTCTCGCTGGCCGACACGGTGACGGATGGAGCGGCGGCGGCGTTGCCTCAAGCTGTTTGTGTGAAGAATTCCATCCAGCGTGAATGAAGGCAGCTCCAGAGCCGCGGTGATGATGGCTCCTCAGGAAGGCAGTGCCTGTGGTATTGTGTTACGGAGATGGATGATGTTGTTCAGCGCCTCCCAAGAAGAAGCCCCCCCACACCCCCACCCCTCAGGGACGCGTGCCATTGTCACTGTGACTGCGATGAGCAACACTGTAAAAGTCCTCACATTTTGAAACCCGCCTCCTTCAGGGAGTCGTGAGTCCTGGGACTGTGTAATCTTCTGCAGGCGGTGCCCCCCCCCCCCATCTTACTTCATCCGTTGGGGTTTCGCATTGATTAAGTGACACGGGCCTCCATTGCCATTTTTCATCTTAAAGTGGCCTCCATATTCCTCCATTAGTGTCGCCGTCTCCGAGCCTGACCGGGGAATCCACGCCCGAGCCCACCGCTCCTCTCCGTTCTCCTGCGATTAATACTCCTCGCTGACGGACATTTCTCAAAGTGCCTGGGACCCGATTAAACGAACGCTGCTGATAAATTATACAAGACCGTAATTAATGTGGAGTCCGTGCTCTGTTTTGACTTGGATTTTATAAATCAGCCTTTTACTCGTGTCGCTAGCAAAAAGCCCTTGACCCCGAAAGGTCTAGGAAGGCAGCGTAATGCCTTCAAGACCTGTTGGGGTCAATCTCGTAATGAGCCGATTAGCAACAGCAGATGTCTAATATTCAAGGAAGCCGTATTCAGACTTGTGTAGCCACGGGATTGCGACAAGAGCACATTTGTCTGATACTCCCACACCCTCCTTATGTGTATCCAGAGAATCATCATGATCTATGTCAAATTATCCCCAATAACTTTTAATGCACATCAAATCAAAGACAAAATAACCAGATGTTTGGCATGTTGCTTGTTTGCTTCCTTGTTAGGAGTTAGATCATTAAACAACTTGTGAGGAAACATACAGTTAAAGTATTCGGGCCCATTTTCACAATGTTTGTAAGGGAAAACAGAAGGATTTTGTGTTTTGGGTGTCCGTGAACACGATAACGATGCTCGGAACCACTGAGAACAGAACTCTTTGAAAACCTGCTCTTGACTCTGTCTTTATTGAAATGGAGGGAAACCCTTTTTGAAAAAGCTCAGACTCTACAGGAAATCGCAACTTTTCTGAAACGCTGCTCCTGTGCATGCCCACCGCAGTCGTAGTAAGTAGTTCTTCTGCACATGCTCCGTAGATGGACAATAAGAAGAATGTTTGCCTCCAGAGTATCATGACTCCCAGTCCATATTCTCCTGGGACTTGGTAGTTTTTTTGTTGAGTCACTGTAATAACAAATTAATTTGATCGTCTGTCCATACGAATAGTTGAATAATGTTCATTTTGTCATTCAAAATTCAGATGTTATGGATTCTTTTTTAACAGGTGAATGCAGGAAAGGTTTTTTACCTTGCTGACATGTGCGGGAGGATGTAGGACCCCTCGTCCCGGTTTATGGTCTCCCGCTTCCTGATCTCAATGGCCTCCTTTATCCACTGATTGAGCTTGTTTTCCGCCGATGTAATGACTCTTCCTTCATTCCAGTTCATGATGTGGTTGTTTCTTTTGTAGTGGTCGGTGATGCTGATTTAGCATTTTCTTGTTCTGCTGCGTCTTTTTTTGATCTTGTAATTCGTCCTGCTGTTTGTTTTTCACACTCTGATGTTCTTTCTTTCTCATATTAAAGGATCTGCCCGTTTCGCCAATGTACGTTTTGTTACACGATTTACATGGGATTTCCATCCTCTAGAGACCACCAGACCTTGTCGGGCGTGGCCGGCCTGACGGCGTCAGACAGATCTGTCAGGCCGGTCACCTGATACAGACCGACACGTCATCCCACGTCAGACGACGCTCTGATGAAGGCTGCAGATGCAGCTGAAACATGTCAGCAAGGTAAAAAACTTTTCCTGCATCCACCTGACGTTACAAAAGAATCCATAATAGATGTAAATACGAATGTCCGTCTACTCGACAATGTTAAAGTTAATAGCCTATTTTTCATTACAAACAGCAACAACTTGTGGCCTGGTGTGCTAATTACATCATTGTCAGCATTTCTACCTTTTTCGTATAGATGACCCTCCTTTTCAGAACATTGATGCAAGAACGATGCGTTTTCACTTGAAACGTTGTACAAAACGAGGCCTTTAAACAGCCAGCCGAGCTTCTCTACAGATCCTAGCATCTAAAATATCTGTTTGGAGAAAAGAAATACCGAGCAAACCTCAGGCTGTTCATGTAACAGGTGTGTAAACTTGCCGTGTACTGGAAAATATGAAAAAACAGTGTTTCATAGTTTTTATCATTCGCTTGAGAATTGAAGCTTCCCGCCACTTTGTCAAAAACCTTCATGATGTTTGTTTATCTTGGTGTGGATACCCTAACGGAGGTGGAGAAAAAAACCAAAAAGACAGTGACGGAAGAAGATTCAAAATCAAAGCAAGAAAACTAACTTTGGTTGAAATTGGTGACTTATTAAGTCAATTTACTTGATGGGTAGAAGGTATTTCATCAAAACTGGTACAATGAATGTCACCACAGGTAATAAATGTTCTTGATCTAATTGCAGTTTTATTGTCTATTTGTATCCCATCTATTTTTACGCATCATAATTGCAGAGAGCATGTTTCTAGTTGGTATCGGAAGTACCGTGTGTGGTCAAACAAGTGGTACACATGCATTTTTTTACTTTTCCAGTATAAACTTGAGTGTATACAGTCACGTCCTTGAGCTCATGGGCTTAATGCCGTGTCACAGAGGGCACATGAGACCAAAGCAGAACTCGTGCACAGGCCAAAGCAAAATGTCTCCGAGCTGAATTGCTCTCTTTAAGTGTCGATGGGAAACATTTAACCACACGTGCTCAAACAGGGAGGATTGAAGTAATTCATGTTTGACGGTTATTAAGATTAAATCAACCGCTTGGCCCTTCAGATAAAGAAGCTCCATAACAGCAGAGCATTAACCGTGACCTTGCTTGCCCCACTGTGAATGGAAATGTTGAAATAATCTCACTAATGTGATAATGCATCCCTTCCCTGGTTTTTGTTTCCAAATGGGGTAAAGGCAAGATCCAAGGACAGTGTGGTCGCTACCCACCCCCCCACCCACTCTCCCCGCCCCGGCGACATGCCGCCTCTGGTTGATTGTAATAGAAAACTCAATCTCCTCTCCCGTTCCTGAGAGCCAAAGTGATTCTGGTGCTTGAAAAGATTAATAGCCCTCCAAAAGAAATGAATCAGGTGCTCTTCAGGGCCCGACTCCTCCAATGGGCGTGCAAATAGAAATCCTTTTGTGAGCCCTATTTCTCACGCGGCTGCTTCGCCTTGGCGCAGCCTCCCTCTCCCTTTTGTGGCCCTCTTCTCTGTGTCATGTTGCTCCAGGCTTGGCCGGCGAAAAGACGAGGAGCCGGCTCCTGAACGCTGGCGACAAAAAAGGGAAGCAGGTGGCCGTTTCCCTTCGGATCAGCCTGCAGGGTTTTTTTTTTTGGTTTTTTTTTGTTGTTGTGGCGGGCCCTCTTGAAATGGCTGGCGTATGGTAATGGGAGAGCGAGTGCATGGGATGTGTCAGTGTGTCTCCGGCTGACAGGGAGGGATTATCTAAATGGGCTATTTTCATGCCCTTAATCACAAAAGAAGCAGTGAAACACCCCCCAAACACTGTCCCCTCCCCCCTTCCGCAGTGTGTGGGAGCACGTGCGTTGACAGCGTCGGCATCTGCTTGTCGTCGCGTAGCGTTGCCTGGCTGATTCACTCTAATTGGTGTGAGCAATGTCCGTTAAATCACTCCCTAACTCTCGGCGGACATGTGCTATCAGGCGGCTTAATGCTGCAAATTGCCTCCGCCGTGCGAGCCGGGGAGCCGCTCGCCGTCACACTGCCTTGTTATGAGCGCCGGGGTTGCAGGGACGTTGTTAAAAGTGCTCAGGTAGGGAGGGAGAGAGTCATCCGGAAGAAAAGCCACGCAGGAGGCTCAACGTCGTCCTGCTGATTGCATGCATATTGTAAACTGCACACACACACACACACACACACACCCCCTTCCCTACTTATTGCATTACAGTGCTCTCCCCGAGGACCTGACAGCTGAGATACGCTACAGCTTGTCATTATTTCACACTGGTAAACAACAGCACATTTCTAATGAGGCAGCTTCCACATTGTGCCGTATCGAGCCCGCTCTCCTCTCGCCACCAACAGTTGTTCCTTATCTGAGCCAGTCCTCGCTCCAGTGTATGTCTCCGGCACTCCACTCCAACCCCCCCCCCCCCAAAAGCTGCGGTCTTCTGTTTGTTTTTGCTTGCTAAAACAGCTGTCAAACACTATTAATATTTCAGTGAGAGACTTTGCTTGAGGGAACCTCTAAGTGCTAGGGGAGTTGGAAACAACAAACCCAACACTGTTGCTCTCGGGCTGCGTCTGCTGGATATATCCGCGCCTCCCTTTGACTGCTTTCATGCCACTGAGCGACTCTTTTTTTGACTTCTGAAATGAAGCAGCGCTCGGCAGACATCAAACTGAAATGAGGGACGCTCTCCTCAAGGCATCGGCTTCAAGACCTAGTAGATTGATCAACCGGTGCGCAGGTTCGTTTGATATTTCCTTGACAAAGAACCTGCAAACTGAGCCCCGGAGGCAGGTGGAAGTGGTGACTGGGTTTGCTCTGTCCACGCTCCAACGGTACCCTTTAAGCCCGGGTGCAGAAGTCCAGCGTTCTGCCCTCTCCAGCCTCAGAACAGAGCGAGCTATAACGATGCCTCGTGGATGTTGGCGCGTTGCAATCAGACAGCAGAAGAAAGGTTTCTCGTGCTCGCAACGCCCCGAGCGCTCTGCAGACAAGCTCCCTTGACATTCCCGACACAAGATCTTGACACAGATAAAAGCTACCGCTCGCATGTAAACACAGAAACGCACGCGGATTCTTCTCTGGATTCTCTCCACTGTGTCAACTGTGGTGATTCTGTTGACATGTAACTGTGCAAACAAACACATGGACCATCCATCCTGAAAGCAGCCGCCGGAGTGGAACACGACTTAGTCCGTTCCATGGCTTGTTTTCTCAGCTCGTTTCTTTAGAGCTGATCTATTATGCTCATGTTCAAGGTGTCTTAGTGTTCTGTTCTGGGATTGCAGCATAGCTTAGCGTTTCAGACTAGAATCACTGACTCAGTTCCTCCACCAATCTTTGAAGTTTCACCTTGTATAAACATCTATCTAGACTCGTAATATCAATCATGTAAGGAAGACTGTTCAGGAATGTCACACACTTCCGAGTTTAGGCTTTTCTCGCACAATACAGTCACTAAAATTGGTCAAACAATTATGGTCATCTGCTGCAGGTCTTTAGCTCATCTTCTGTTTCAGCTTCCATTTCAATGCCTCGACTGTAAACCCTAACTTTCTTCTTCGGTTTACATGATAATGGTTCTCAGAGCCATAGAAAACATAACGTTTTAGCCGCGGTCCCACCGCAATACGTGCCGGAGCGGGAGGGTACGGTACGGCAAAGTGCATCCGGATCCAACTCTGTCGCGCGGTCCCTCTGCAGAAAGTATGGTTAAAATGTTGGCGGGGTTGTGAACAACGCGGTGACGTGTCGGGCAAGGAACGCAGAAACCAGCCAGCTTCACCCGACCACAACTCCGTGGCCGTCCGAGTAAAGCCTTGAGCCTCGTTCTCTGTGACACAGCATAAACTTTCTCATTGTGAACAGCAGCGTCCAGCTCCTCCTGAAGCTCCTCCTCTCCTGTTACTGAGAGGAGCGTCTGCACCTCATTGAAAGACCACTGTGCTGTGGAGCGCCGACGTTTCAATAAACCAAGTTAACAAAACAACAAGTGAGTGCAAAATGGTGTATGTAAACAACAACGGGAGGGTTTACAGCTGATGAAATATTTAAATATCGCAGGTAATATTGCGGGCATGTCGAGAGTGGCGATCGTCACTTTGCTATTGCAGCATTAGCTGCAAGTAATTGGACTTCAGCCCCATTTGAGTAGCTGCTGCGCTTCTGCTGTTATTACCTGCCAGACTTTTGACATGGACCATGTGTGTGTATATGTATATATATATATGTACATGTATATCTATATCTATTTATGTATCTATGAATGAAAACAAGAAAGTCAAAACAAGCCCCTCAAACCTTTTCTTTCATCATTCCCTCAACTCTCTTTGAAGCCTTCGTTCTTATATCTGTTCAGCTCAGCCGGATCTCCATAACACTGCTGTCAGCAAAAAAAAAAAAAAAAAGTAGCGCCATCTTCCCCAGTTGTGCGGCGCTTCCTGCTCCTCTCCTCTTCACCCTCCCCCGCCTGTATCACAGGAGTTGGCCTTCGACCATATTCCTGCCCTCTGGGACGTGTAGTATGAAAGCAGATACCCGCATGTGTCGCCATGCCGATCCTGTCAGCACTTCACGGATCGGCTGCCCGCTGCGATTCAATCTCGGTTGTCTGGCACGGAGAGGTGTAGATTACATCTGCGTGGTGCAGCGCCGTGCCTCCCAGCTGACACGCTGTATCAATGGAGTGAAAGAAGTGGGGTTTGGTGGGGGGTGGGGGTGGGGTCAAAGAAGTGGAGGATGATGTCTGAACCTGACTATTACTATTTCACTTTCCAATTTCTGCCATTCCCATGAAAAGCTCTGAGTTGTGGCTAATGAGACCTTCCTGAAAGCGTGTTAACAAAGAGTAAAGAGCTGGATGTGACTGAAGTGTCGTTAGCCGTGCAGAATGCGGCGCCTCAGCTGCGCTACAGACACCGACCTTACAGTGAATGGCAGCTCACTAGATTCTCCTGACACGAGAGCGAAGAAATGTGCACGTTGTATGTAAATGTCGTGTCACGCACTGGGAGAAGTGTCAGATCCGATAAGGAGTGATAATGTGGGTAAAATTATGTGCGGCCTGGCTGTGCGCTGAGGGACTCGTGAGTCAGCATTTCTTTTCCTTTTTTTTTTTTTTTTTTTAAAGAAAAAGAGAAAAGAATCAGATAAGCGCCTTGTACTTGGATCCATTTACTCGTTCACAAGGAGGTGGGTGACTTTTGAACCCTGGCAGTGCGGCAGCTTCAGCTGACCTATAGCTGTTCTGGCCGTGGATGATTGTGGAGCACCTGTGTGGGCTGAGGATGGACTTTGATCTCTCAGTAGGTGTGCTGCAACAGCTCCGAGACTGCTCTGTTTGCTTTTCAAAGATTTCTAAGGAGCTGGAAATGATGGGGGAGTTGACTTTGACCATTAATGTCACTAACTCATTCTGCAATAGAAATGAAAGTTTTGCTGGAACAACAGAAAATGTTATGAATGAAAAGTCCACACGAGAAGCTTCTGAAAACCGGAAGCTCTTCTTTATAGACTGCAACGTTCTGGAAGGAAACATGGAAACTCAGTTCACATCAACTTATTGAGACGAGCTGTCTTGGTCCAGACTGGCTAAAGTAGCATCTGGATCCTCCATGTTAAATCCAGTGGAAGCAATAAAGCTGATAAACTACACAGGAAGAAGTCCTTTTTAAAGTGTTTGATTCGTACATTCCTGAAGTCTCAACACTAAACAAGATGAGGTTCATGAGGTCCTTTACGTTCAGTATCAAACAACTGTAACCAGAAGAAACTATGATCTTCAATACATAATGTTGATCTTATCACACAACTTAAGTTTATTTCTCATGTAAAGACACAAGTGAAAAACTGTCAGATGGAGGATCCAAACGCCAGTTTACTGTCTGAGTCTGAGCTTCGACATTTTGTTACATATGCTTTCCCCCAAAGGTCAGACAGGAAGCGCAGAGCAATAAATCTCTTGATTTGAATCAGAACCATGTGCGTTTATTCCATCCCAGATTGTTTCACACAGATAACGTTGACTTTCTCTATCAGATCAAAAGGCTTGAGATGTGTATTTTCGGTTTTATGTTCGCTGCCTGGTTTCCTGACAGTCCTCTGCGTGTGAGTGTTTACAGGCAGGCTGGAAGTGTCCGTTCCCTCTTTAAACACAAGCCAGCGTCGATCTGCAGCAGCATCGCAGCACTAATCTTTCTAAACGTGGCGATCGATGCGACGCCCTCACACACTCACAACGTTGTGCTGTTGACTCAGGGGACTCTGGCCTTCGCACATCGGTGGGATGTTACAGCGTCAGCGGCGGATTTACCAGCGTGTCGACATACCACTCGCCTCACGCGCCTCCCCTCGGCCTCGGGGTAACGTCAGGACACACCGCATGTTCTGTTGCCAATCTTATCAGGAGACAACAGGACCTTCTTCAAGAACCAACAATTGTGAGATAATGTGTCACTCTCCCCCACGAGGTCCACCGGAGAGAACAGAGAAAAAAAGCTGTTTATTCACAACAAAGCACTTCCCTCGCTTACGTGAGTTTGAGGTGCCGGGGGACGAATCGTCTCTGCTGCTGACAAGAGGTGAACGCACAGCGAGCTGCCAGCTGCACCACCACGAAACCACGAAAATCACCACCACCACGCGGCTTATGCAAATGGGGTCATTACGCTGATGAATGATGCATTCAAGAGTAAATATTGCTTCATGATGTTGCACGATGGGAGCCGTTTGGAGACAGCTTGACGAACACCTAAAAGAACACTTTTACACGACAATGTTTTCAAGTGAATACGCAACAAATGTTTTGCGTTTTGCACCTGTTTACACAACACCGGTGGTCGGAGCCACTGAAAATGAAACTTATATAAAATGGCTCCCCAGGTGGAACTTTTTGAAAATGTTCAGGCTCCGTCTCTGTTGACGGCGTAAACGCTGCTACTACTGCTCCTGCTGCTACTGCTGCTGCTGCTCCTGCTGCTTCTGCTGCTACTGCTGCTCCTGCTGCTACTGCTGCTCCTGCTGCTTCTGCTGCTACTGCTGCTCTGCACCACAGCTGTATAGTTCTTCACAAGTGCCAGTAGATGGACAATAAAGGCTCTTCCCTATTTGCGCATTGCACGTCCACAGACCGCTTTGACTTTAAGCAGACAGTGGATGTGCATGCGGCTCCTTTCATACTACATTTCAGGGTTCACATAGATATGCGTTCCATAACTTAACATAACAATCCTGAAAATATTTCCACTTCTGGTGACCGGCGTTCTCCTCCGTTCCTAAAGCTCTGAGCCATCTGGCTGAATATATTTATTCTTTTAAATTGGGATCATACAGACGGGGATATCCGGCGGATCTCCTCACACTAGCGCTTAGTAGACGTACGTTGTTGTTGTTCGTTGCCTGTGGACGTGCCGACGCAGAAAGTATGGATTGGCCTTGACAACAGTGACGGCCTCCATCATTGTCAGAACACAAAAACAACGTGTTTTCACTTGAAATGTTGTGTGAATAGGGTCTTAATGATCTGAGACTCATAGCTTGCTTGCTTGCTTGCTTGCTTGCTTTCTTTCTTTCTTTCTTTCTTTCTTTCTTTCTTTCTTTCTTTCTTTCTTTCTTTCTTTCTTTCTTTCTTTCTTTCTTTCTTTCTTTCTTTCTATTTCACTCATCTTATTTTCTTTTCCTCACATTTGCTGAAGCTCATTCCATTGTGTGCTTACATAATTGTAAAGGAGCACAAAGAAAATAAAACGTATAATAGGTGCCTCTTTCTTCAAAACACAATAGCAGAACAAATGTTCAGGATGGACTGATGTGCAATTTACAGAATATTCACTTCAGTCACGCAAATCATGTAATTACAGCAGAATCAAAGTCAAGGTTGCGTGTTCCTTATTTTAGCTCAGAGCAGCTGCAGCTCACTGACAAATCATATGTGAGCTTATTTGATCATAACTGATAACCTGGCTCTAAGGGGTTTTCTGGAACAGAGCATTACATTTCAGATATTCCATAGGTGACCTCAGCAAAATAGCTCTCACACCTTATTACATGCAGAGGGGTCCGTCAAATACTCAGCATTCAGCTCTGGCAGGTAAATGTTCCCCGTCTCAAAAGGCTTGCCGAGGCAGCAGTGAATAAATGCAGGAGTGGATGATTCTCGGTATTCATCTCAGGGATCAGGCGAGGCAAGTGACGGGGAGGAGAACATATAGCAACGATAAGCCAAGCGCCAACAACACCCTACTGGGAAATGTACAGCTTGGCAGATCTTACCAGCATCCAGCCTGCTGGACCATTCGGTATGTGACAGAAGGCAACATGACAGCCTCTAATTGAGAACAGACCTTGCTTCTGGACACCAATTTCAGAGAAGAAAAACAAACATCTTGTCATCCACCAAACTGTGACATGTCTATTTGGAGCCCAATGGAGAAAGTATGTTGAGCTGCTGTCAACTTGTTACGTATCACTTTGTCTGCTTGGCATCGATACCGTCGATTTCTTGACAGGATGTCAGGGTGGGAGTTCTCCTTCACCAGCTATGAGTCTCTGAGAATTTCATTTAGATTTGTAAAAGACTTTATCCTGGCATTTACATCTTCCGGTTAACGTTCATGGCTGAGAGTCCATTTCTCCTGACAACACCGCTTAGCAACAACATCACGAAAAGCCTTTCCCTCTATGACTCTGCCCTTCTTTCTAATCAACCGTGCAGGCACTGTGCAGTTTATCATTCCAGCCGTCTGTTGACTTTGAAATGGATGATTTCTCCATTACTCCTCCATCATATTGATTTTGTGTTTGGATAATGGTATTTAGTCGGTTGTCGGCGTACTCTGCCGGGATTAAAGGTTTCCATGACAGAAGCATGTACGTGAAAGACAGGTGCACGGGTCAAATCCGAACCAGACCGAGTTGACAGCCATCCTGCACAGGTTTATGTAGATGGTGTGAATGCTCAGTGGAGCTTTATGCCGGCTGTACACTGCAGAGTTCAGCCATCCCAGATCAACGATAACAGCCGTGAGAGAATCGTGGCGGAATCATTTGGTCTTGGCTCTAAATCAGTGGCACGGTGAGACTTTTTAAAGAAGTCATTTGTGGCTAGAAAGAAATATTGTCAGTAGCACTGTCAATTACACAAAGCAGTGCTTGTATTCTCCTAATAATACAACATATTAGTCATTCCTAAATGTTGATGAAACGTCACACAGTTTAAGAGGTTAACTGCACATTTTAGGTTGTAATCAATAAATCTTGTTGAACTGATTGTCTATCATATCTTCAGAACTGATGATGTACTTCTGGGTGAACCTGAATGTAGAATCTTCTAGTCAATGATCTATTGACTGAACATGATGATATTCTTTGTGGATCTGAATTTACACTTCAATCTGATCTCTTTATTCAATGTTCATGTAAATGGAACAATCTGATCCCTCAATCTGAAAGAACTCATGTAACATCGTAATGTGAGGACGTCTGTTCAGTCAGGGTTAGGATGGGTTACGAAAAAACTAAATAGACACGGGAAACCATGAATATATGTCCAGAATCTAAACCATATCCATCTACACTGTAGTGGTAGCCCACAGTCTGAGCATTGAATTGTGATGAAGGTTATGGACATGTTATAAAATTGTTGTTGTTTTTTTTTAACAAGATTCGTCTGTGGTGAACATTTTATATTTGTTACATGTGCTCAGCCTGAGTGATACCAACAGAAACAGAGAATTCAAAGTCTTATCTCCAGCAGATCATTGTGTTTTAGAAGAGCAGGAACGTACTGTACCATCTCCCTCGGCTAGAGCACAGAAAGCTCTCTCTACTCTTGGCTGGGCTGAGAAAAGATCGGTTTACAACAGAGCCGTCCTGCCCTCCAGGAAACCCGACCGCACAGACCTTAATCCTCACCCCATTGAACCCTAACCTGACCTGAACCCCGACTCCTGCATGCCTCCACTCCGGTTGTCATGACATTTTTGAGTCAAGCCTGAATCTTCTATTGCTTAACCATCTCAAAAGATCCCTACAGGTTTGTTTTTTTTCATCCCTTGTGATCGTTTTCTCCCCATCATCTCTGTTGATTCCGTAAGCCTAACCCCCCCCCCCCCCCCCCCCCCCCCCCCCCCCCCCCACGACTAAACAATGAACTCATGAGGCAGAACAGCAGAAGGACCGCAGAGCATTTTATATGTTCCAGTCACATGGATGAGTGCTGCACACACAACCTGCCCTGGGCCTGTTTCTGCTGCGCAAACACTTGCATCAGTGGACAAGGACAAGCCGCAACCTTCTCTTACATGACAAAGCAGTGGGCTGTGTAAAAGTCTGATCTGACACAGCCGCTTGACTCCTAATGGGGCATTTCTCCTCATGACAGCACTTCTCACAATGTTATGACCGCAAATTGTTCATGCTGCGTAGAGCCATTAGGGAGTACCTCGTTCACCTCTGGTTATATACGACAGTGACATGTAAGGAAATGTGTGAATAACTTATAGGGTGCGTTGAATCTGCGAGCAGCGGCAGGGACTTTCTGTGGGGAAATCGGCTCCAGCTTGTTGAAATCGCTTGATTTAAAGGGGATGGTCAACTGAAGTCATTTTGCAGACATTCTAGGTCCCGGTTGAATAAATGCTTTGATACAAAAGAAGTTTCTTCAACTATAAACATATTGATCATTGTTTAAAGAGCTTGAGCCTTAAATGTGTCACAGCAACCATGACCATGCAGAAAATAATCCCATACAACCCCACAAACTTGTGTTGGGACAAAATGGAACAGAGCGAACAACGTCTTGTAATGGACATGCTGGTTTAAACATTTTCTTTTTCACAAATGTCAGTAGAAATTCCTGATTTGTGGATTTAAAGCTGTTAAAAATAAAAACATTCATGTTGTCTAAAAGTGAAATAAATTCTCAGGATGCATTCATGAGAATTGTGGGAAAGACTAAATTTTCAAGTGGGGAAAAAAAAATACATCTGATTGCCACCAAACTGGGAACTTCCCACTATTAAAGAGGTAAGGTTCTCAAGCTGAAGCGAATGATGCCGATGTCTGTATTGTTAAGTGGTGTCGGCTCTTTGGCTTCAAAAACACGTCTCTTTTGTATTCATTTCAGAAAAGTTTTGAGTTTATATGGTAATCGTTCGAAATCTATCTCTGCTTACACAGAAACAGCAGAAACATTGAAAAATTTGCATTTCCCCCCATTTTTATTGTCGTTTAAACAACACCCAAAACACCATGAAAGTTTTCCATTTGTGCTTGAAAATGTCCCGTAAACAGAGCCTTTGGCTACGCCTCCTACTGTATTTGAACCTGCCGCAAAACAACTGTGACTTTTGTGTGTGTTAAACACGCTGCACTGGCTTTTATTGTTGAAGTTGATTGGTGAAAATATAACGCAGCATAACAGACCAACGCTTTTGAAAGCTCAAAAGCGCACAAAACAACTTTCTTTCTTTCTTTCTTTTTAGCTGGACTTGTGGATGTTGTTTTTCCAGCCTTGCCTTCATTTGGCCCCCCTGCTGCTCTGGTTCCATTCAAATGAATATGATAGCTTATTTTTTTCACACAGGGCTGAAGCTCGTCTGAATGCAGCCTTCATCCATGTTCGCGCCATGACGCCCGCTGCACTTCCTGTCTGGTTGGTTTGGTCTGCCTCTTTTTTCTTCTCCAAGCCTTTCCTGCTTGATTCCTCCAGTTCCATCAAAGGGCTGTCCAAACTTTCATGAGAAGTTTTATCAATTAATTGCTCCCAGATATCCTCTTGTTGTTGCTTGCTCCTGCCTGGTGTTTTTTTTCTTTTCTTTCTGTGGTTTGCCCACATTCTTTTCCTCCTAAAGCGAAATTTCTCTACCGGTCGAGTTCCACCATCACTCCTCCATAACAAACTGCCACTCTAATAAAATACAAATATTCTCATTTTTCAGCCACAGAATTAAAACATGGTCCAGTTTGAACCTCAGACAGTTGAATAAAATAATACCTTACACCAAATGTTTTTGGCCCTTCAGGAAAAAAAGTCTTTTTTCATCCAACGAGAAACAGATCTTGACTGCATAAATTAGTGCAAGCTTGCTTGGCTCGGGAAAATAGGTCTTTGTACCGCCATTATCACATATTTGGCAGACGTCTGGTATATAATGTTTTCATGAACCTCACCGAGGGGAAAACCCCCCCCAAAACAAAAGCAGCAATGTTTTGCCAACTTCATTCTCATTGATAACGCTTGTGCAACTTCTGATTGATTCTGTGATAGAAGCTTAATCACAATCTTTTCCTTAACACGGGTGCAGAAAACGTCACATTTGAAATGCTGAAAAACCTTCACAGAAAGACAAAATCCCGACTGTCCTTTTCTCTTGTAAAATGTCCAAAGAAGAGAAAAGTTACCCGTGATGCCCTTTAGTTCTCATTTGTTCTGATTGTTTTTAAATGTCCTCGGTTTAGAATAAATGTAATCCCATCCATCTACACTTCTTATCACCAAAGCGCCGTCTACCCAACAACTCCTGTGTGTGTGTGTGTGTGGCTTTGTGACAAAAACAAGCAACAGCGCCAACCTGTGGCCTGGCATGCGAAATACCTCGTTTTCTGTCGTTTCCATGTAAATGGACATCGTTCTCGAAGCGTTGCCGTGTAAACACAAAACCATGCGTTTTGACTTGAAACGTTATCATAACGAGAGTTCATCTCTGTACATGGTCTAGTGACAAATTAATGAATAAAATAAAAAATGAATTGAGATCAAACTTCCACCACAGATGAATTTGAGGTTACAGCAGTGGAAGACATGTGCCGATCAGAGGGGACAAATCCCACCATGGCGACATTAGTCAAGATAGCTTTCATAGTTTAGTGGCGAGAGACAAGGTAGGCAACTACTATTTTCCGCTTGATTACTTTGGTTATTAATTGGTTTCTGCATGTTTTTCCACCTCCGATATACACGCTACAATATCAGACCTGCATCACTTGAATCGGTTTAGATGGAAACTAATAGTGTGAGTAAGATTAAATGAAAAAGTAAATTTCAAGCGAATATCATCTCGGAGGAGCAAACCCAGCAACTGTCCTAAATTCTACAATTCCTCAAGGACGGCTCGGATTGTAAAGTCTCTGATGGGGATTTAGCCGCCACGCTGCTGTGTGAGATTTTTGTTTTTTTTTAATCGTTGATTTGTTTTGCCACTCGGTTCGTTAATGATGTTAGTTTTATTTACATGCTTGCTTAACCCAAGTGTAAATTGTTATCAGCTGCCTCTTAATTAAATCAAGTGCTCGGCGGCCACGTGGCGCATTCTCTGCCAACCCCCTCCCCCCCTCCCGGTGGCAAGACAGCAAAGGGCAAACCGCCACCCTGGGCAAAGGAAATCAGGTGTATTAACAAGTCAATGAGAAATTCATGTGTGTATAATTTCGCAGCGAGCACATCTGACCTTTGTTAATGATGCCACTCAAACCTGCAGGTGGTGCTTCTCAAATGAACTCCCGCGGGACGACTGCGGCGTGCATCGCTGCGCGCTCGTCCCGACCGGCAGGAAAAGAGAGGAAGAAGGCGCACTTAATCAAAGGCAAAGAGAGCGAATAAAAGGAAACCATTGTCGGAATCAATTTACATCACAACCCAGTGGGTGTGCGTGCATTTATTTATTCATTTATTTTCTTTCTGTTGAGTCACTTTTTTCTTTTTTTTGGTTGTCACCATCAAAATGGATGTTTCTGAAATCCTGTGTGGTTTATACAAACATGTTTTCATCTGAGCGCGCTCGTTTGTGCATACATTTTTTTTTTCCCCACTCGCACTCGATCTCCTCAGAGCAGCGAGAGAAGAGAGCTAAAAGATGGGGGAGGGGTGCGAGTACTTAACCATTCATAGACTGGCTGTCTTCTCCATCAGTGAGCACTGGGGAAGGGAAAGAGTGCGCCGGGCTTTCACAGTGCTTATTTCACTTCCACAGTGATGGACTCCCCCCCCCCCCCCCCCAAAATTCCTGAAACCTACCCTCATATTTTGTCTACTCTACCTGCAGTACTGTTGGTCGGGTTTGTTGAGGAAGGACTCTCTTTCCGTGGGGGTTACAAAGTCCTTGAAAAGCAATTTATCCTCTTCCATCCACGGCCACCTTCCACCTGCTCGCTCTCGACGCTATTTTTCACCATCTCCTCCTCTCATCTCCCGGAGTCCTGTTGCTCCATCTTAATTTTGGTCAGCTTTCGTCCCCCCCCCCCCCCACCCCCCACACACACACACACACACACACACACACACTCATCCCACCTCCTGTATTACTCTCTGTCTCTCACGCTGCATCACGCTCTTATCACATCTAGTCCATTAAGAATTAAATGTGAAGGCTGTCCGCCCGTCTCACTGCTTAAATCTCCTCATAATGGAGCCCAAGGGTATCTGAAATTGAGTGTGAAGACTGCATCAAGGTCATTTACCCCACCCTATGAGATAGTGATAGATGTCTTGTCTGATTGCTGGATTTGGCTGCCCTGCTCGAGGTTCTGGGAGCGGACCCCTTTACACTTTTGGTTTGCTTTTGCACAGATGGCCAAAAATGAGCAGAAGAAGAAAGAAGAAAAAAATAAAGATGGAGTAGAAAGAGGTATGATAAGAGGGCGTATTGTTAAAAACAACCCGCTGGAGCCTGGGGCAAGAAGAGTTCTGTGTCCAGATTCTTGAGTAAACATTTAAAGGGATTAAAATGAAACATATTGATCGCTTGATAGATTGAGCACCATCTGTCAATACACTAATCTGCCAAATTGACTGCGCCTCTCGTAGCGTTGTGCAGCTCCAAACAGCTGGATTCAGTCATAGAAAACCATAAACACCCAGCTGAAACCTCTCCCAAGTGCTTGTGATTTATAATCCCCAGATCGTGTGTGTGTATACGCTTGTGGGAATTACTACGGCCTGTGGTTGGACATGCGGGGCTTAGCCCATGCCGTCGTATTGTGGGGCTAAAAAGGCTCGTGGACTCAGATAAGCATGATCTGGCAGGAGAGTAAATCATGTGTCTTTGCCATTTTTCTTGGTCCATCACCTTTCTTAAAAGCAACGTAGCTGAAGTGGGAGCTGGTGACCCGTGACGACCTTTTAATTCAGGCTCATTTGTCACGTCTCTTTCTGCACAACCATTATGAAGATTAGGCTCATTTTCCCATTTGATCCACAGTAATAAACTAAGAAACAGGGTGTAGCAATGTAATAAATCCAGGAACTCTGGTATTTATAATAGCTCAATTTTGAGTCTCCGAGGGGACATTCTGTACCTGGAGAAAGGTTTCAGGGTTTTTTTTCCACAACTAAGTTTTGCAAATAATTGGAACAGCCTCCCCCAGGCCAATCATTTATCCATCTAGCCATCCATTCGTTCATCTGTCCGTCCATCCGTCCATCCATCCATCCATCCATCCATCCATCCATCCATCCATCCATCCATCCATCCATCCATCCACCCATCCATCCATCCACCCATCCATCCATCTCTCTGTCCGTTCTTCCGTCCGGTCAGGGTTTCAATAAGTTCAGCTTGTAAAATTCTTCACACTCACAATATCCTTCATCTGACACTTAATATCCTCAGATGACCTTGATATCTCAACAGGTTGATCTGACTGTTTATATAGTCTGATTTAACAATGAAAGGCCAATGGTAACGGCTGGAGGATTGGTGTAGTGGTAAACAGTCTCATCTTGCAGTGATAGGACACTGGTTAGAGTCCAGGTTTGGGTCTTGCTGTGTTGAGTGTTCCTCTTCCACTTGGAGGTGATGATGTTTTCACTAGGTTCTTTGGCTTCTTCAAACAATCCAAAAGACAGAGGCGGAGAATTGGGGAATTGGAAACTCTACCAGCCCAGAGCTGTTAATGTGAGAGTTTGTGTGCCTCCCTAATTCAGATTTTGTGTGACAGACTGGTGACCTGTCCATTGGGATTCAGCCTTTTAACCAACGTTAACTGGGATTTCCTCCCAGAAAACCCTTGGTTGGATAAAACAGTTCTGAAATATGGAGGCTCGTAACTGGGAAAAAAAATGTCATGAATGTTGATGCACAGATTTTATTTGTCTGAGAGGACAATGAAGAAAATGTAGTGTGGCTAAAGTCACGTTCACAGTGCACATGCTGTGGGGCTGCAACAAAGGACAAAACAATTCTCATCTTGCCGCTGTGTTTTGCAAAGTGGATCTGTAAGTGATGGTTGATATGAAGTGATATTATCGTCATTCTGTAATGCTTCACCTATTATTTCTACAACCTGGCTTCAATGCAACTGTTAACCATCTGTGTCGACAATTTCTCCAGTCTGCAAACTGCGTGTAAACATGGGCCACAGCCATTCTGCTGTTTTTGTCAAGTTTGCTTCTTTGAATCACATTTTGTTAGAAGCCACTCACGCCTTAATCAAGCCTGTAATCATAAATGAGGCCCCGCAACAGGAGGCCTGAGCTTCAATGGCTTTTAACCGATCAGAGAAAGTGCCACAGTGTGACAACAAGAACGAGGAAACAAAAGACTGATTCATCTATTTTAATGGAAGATGTACAGACACTATGAAACAAAAAAGGAGATGATTTGGAACTGTGGATGATTGCGCAATAGAGACGGTGAGGTTCGGTTTGGTTAGGTTAGTTTCTTCGTGGATAAAGCAGGTGTGCAATGAGTCATACAACACAGGACTGAATAAATTATATGAAGTGACTCATGAAGCTTTAAGATAATAAACAGGCAATAAAACCACATCATCGACAAAAACAGGTAAGATGTGAAAAAGTCAATATAGAGTTTTTAATGTGTTGTTTGCACTATAGGTGGTGTCTGCTGCTGAAAGTGCTGAACTAGCTTACGGTAGTGATTTTATCACATCTCGCCTCCATGGACACTGAAATGTACCACCAAATGATTCTGACGACAGACGACAGTCTCAAGACAAAATGTTCAACACACGGAGTTTAATGATGCTTCAATCGGCCCCATCAGACTTTAAACTCTAACAATGGACCGTACAAAAAACATGGACAAACGACAAAGTTGGATTGCTATTCCGGTGACTCTCAACTATAAAACTACCAAGTCCCGGGACAATATGGGCTTGGAGTCATGACACTTTGGATTCAAACATTCTTATTATTGTCCATCCACAACATTTGTGCAGAAAAACTATATGTGCAGAAGTGGTGCGTGTGCATCGTAGAAGCATTTCAGAAAAGTTGCTTTTCCCCCTATTTCCACAGAGACGGAGTTGGAGCTTTTTCAAAAGGGAGCCATTTTCTAAAAGTTGCATATTCAGTGGATCCGAGCACTGTCGTCGTGTACACAGACACACAAGACACGACAAAAATCGACCTTTTTCACCACGCAAAGGGGGCCTTAGGCTTTTTCCATCCTGAGTGATGTCGCTGTCACACATTCTTTACAAAGCCCAGAAAGTTCCTCAGGACTACATTAATAAACAACATTGTGAGGAATATGTTTGATGTGGTTTAGTAGTTTGGTTGCCTCTACTTCTGTTGTAAGAGAAAATGAGTGTGGGTTCTTATGCGTCCATTCATCCATCTTTTCCACAGCTTGACCCTGAACAGGTTGCTGGTTCATCACACGACAAACTTTCACATTCAAGATGTCAATTAGTCTTTGACAAAGGTTTTTGGACTGTGGAAGGTACCCAGAGAAAACCCAAGTGTGCATTGGAAGAACATGCAATTTCCACACACAAGAGGGGAGACGAGATATGCTACCATTTACACAACCTTATAGGTTTAGGTAAACACTTTTTATAAACCTGTTATCCCTGGCATCCACTCATGAGGGTCCTGAACCCAGGATTGGAAACCACTGGGTTAAGAGATACTAAATAGTTCACTAAAATTATGAATCAGGTTTCACAAAGGGAATTAAAAAAACAAACTTTTCATGATCGTATAAAGAGATCATAATTATACCCAGCAGCATCAACAACATCAAAGTGATGTAGTATCAGTAATCGGTGGACCATCTTAATAATGTAATAGATATTAGTCTGAAATGGGCCATTCTACATTACTTTGATACTTTCATAAAAAGTTTTGCATTAGATTAGGCAAACAAAAATAGACTGTACCCAAAATCTGGCACAGAATAGATTTAATTTCCCAAGTGACAGCAGTCAACTGTGGGAACTAAACATCCAATCAGAGAGAGGGCACTCTGCAGGCCTGATTGGCACATGATAACGCTCTGTGGGGCCCAATGAGAGTGAATGAGACTCTACTTTCAGTGGAGGTTATTTCTCTGCCAATTTTTCTTTCCTGTGTCAAAATTAAAGATGCACCGATACCATTATCGGGTATAGGGTTCTATACTGTATACTCCATACATACCGGATTACTTGTACTTGTAAAAGATCCACGATATGACCGGGCATCGACGCAAAGGCTGTGCGAAAGTCATTCGAAGCAATACATAGCCTTCACGTATCATTTATGTATGAAGACTTTATATTACTGCTCCTATCTGTACTCATTCTCAGCAGGTATCTAAAGGCTAGTACTTGTACTTGTACTCATTCTTTAAAAAAGTGGTACCGGTGCATCCCCAGTCAAAATGTTCTGGCTTGTTGATTTGCGATTGAGATGCAGAAATAACAGTGAAGAAGAAGAATCAGTAATGCAACAGTGCATCCATCCTGCTCAAGGCAGCAGGTCGTGTACGGATCCTCCACTCCGAGCTGTTGAACTGTCAGATTTTTAATCAACAGGCAGGTAATTGACAAGTGAGGTGTGACTGTCTTAGTCTTTATTCAGCGTTATGTTTGAGAATTAACAAAGCGTGAGATTGGGCCGTGCCTTCACGCTGCACATTCTCAGCTTGCAGGCCTTTTGTTCTGCAGCCTTTTGTGAAGCCTGCCCTGGATTCATTGAAACTCTCCACTGCTGAGTGAGCTGAAGGAGCTGCTTTTTGTCACACACCCTCATTCTCTGCTCAGCACACACTCACACACACTCACACAGAGACCCACACATACACACAAAGGCTGAAGCTCTGCCAGCATTTCGTGGGATAATCTACCTTCCCGAAGGTTTGCTAAAGCACCCCCCCCCCCCTCCCTCGCTTCCCACCACAACACTGTTTCTCCCCCTCTTCCCTCTCCTCTCCGCTCTCCTTTCTCCTCCACCTCCTCCTTCCTCTCCTCTCGCCTTTTCTCCTTTCTCCTCTGTCCTCCTCCTTCTTATCTGCTGCCGTGTGAGCAGCATGTGGTTTCCTGCCAACTTCTGGGAGCCATGAGCAGCCTCTCCAAACAGGAACACGCAACAAGACATTCCACCGCCGAAGGAAACAGTGTCCTCAGCTGTTTCACACACCTCCTCCTCCTCCTCCCCTTCACCTCCGCCTCCTTCCCCCCTTTACCCTCCCCCCCACCCCTCCACCCCCTACCCTAAATCCCAGACCTTTCCACACGTCCCTCACGGCTCCGCTGGGATTTGACCGCCGGACAATCAGCACACATAAACACACACACACAAGCATGCACAGACGCATGAGAACTGGCAGCAGGCTGCAGCCTTTCAATGCAACCGCCTGCATGCACGTGACAGTGCATGCAATGTACCGCCGGTGGAAGGGTGTACATTTTGACAACAAGAAAGGCTCATTATTTTAAAACTTGTGTTAAGTGTTCGTATCAGCCACTTGATTCCATACACGAGAGGTTCTTTCCTTCTGAGGGTTTTCAAAAAAAAACAACCGTTAATCCATGAAAGCTTTCACTGAAAAGCAAGCATTACAGTCAAGAGTAAGCAAGAGTAGCTGGAGGGCTGTTACGTATCCATACTAGAGTAAATTTGTTCAACATGCACTCTCGGAAACATACAAAGTGTGTAGTTCCTTGAAGCTCAGCATATAGCAATACCCATTGGACTTTAAAGTGCAAGTGAAAGATCAAGTAGCTCTAATAGTAGAATAGCGTCATTTGAATGAAACAGAGGTCATCGCATAGAGTGGGGAGATGATTTTGGAATTGTGTCTCTTTTAAAATAAAAATTTTTGAACATGGGACACAAAACACGAGGCTGTGTTAAACTTTTGACCAACATCTTAATGTTTCAGAACCGATGAGAAGTTAACATGGTGATAACAATGCATATTATAACATTACAGACATTTTTGTACGCTACAATTGAGGACCCCTGCTTTAAATCCTTTAAAATTGCACTTACAAGCAAGAGTATTGATTGGGGAATGTCATTGGGGAATTCTGCGAGAGATGATTAATCATAAGTCACTTTTCACCTCCGTGCGTATGGATCAGTGCCAGACAAAAAGTGAGAGAAAAAGAGAGTAGGTGTCCACAATCTGCTGTCCCACTGCCTTTTTAGCAGCCAATTCTCCCACTTGTGCCTCGCTCCCTTCGTCTTATCTCCACTCCTCGACCTCCTAATGTTTTCGTGGAGCAAGTAAACAGAGCGAAATGGCCTGGACCGAGATTTGGAGGCAGTGATTTCTCCTCTGCTTTTTCCTGGGTGGGTGTGCTCAGCAGGCATGTACATGGAACGTCGCATTTCTGTGTGTGCCCACATAAATGATTGAGTGGTTCATTGGAGTGACACACTGGGCTCCGTTCAGAGGAGTTTTGGAAGCTCTGTGCAAACTGACGTACTTGATAGGACATTCGGGATGCTGAACAGATTTATTCTTTCACCGAATTTAATAGCCACACACACTTGTGTCTCGTCTTTTAATACTCGAGCTTTGCTTGAGTCTCTGTCGAAATGTCATTTGTCTTTGTTCTCCTAATAAAGGCTGTAAGCAAGTCGTCAACTGCACGAGTGGGATCCTGCTTATTACTGGTTTAATCCTTCAGTTTAAATACGCTGTCACGGTGGGAGAAAAAACTCAATTCAGAATTCAGTGGATTTATCTCAATTTCATGGATTTTTACAGGTCGAAAGACAGAGTGAGGCTGCGCTTTCCTTTTTACCCGTCTGACATTTAGGTTTTGGCTCTGCCATTTGCAAAACTCTCATGCAGCGAAGCCTTGTGCAGCGTGGGATTGACATGCAGCACCTCAGCCATTACATCACAGTGCACATTCACCTTCATCTTCACCTTCCCTGGATTACACTCAGTTTCAACATTGTTATTACATCCAGTCACCAGCATTTTGAAAAGGTTTGATATTGAACTTTTTCATCTCTGACCAACTTCAGAGAAGTTACACATTTTAAGTTGTGTTCCTGGAAATCATCAAACCAGATTTGTAACAATAATGAAAGCTGACAAGCTATTAATATAACAAACAGTCCCACAGTCATTTTTCACTTTAGGATTGAGACTCTTACTCATTCTTTTTACATGTACAGATCAGCTCAACACTTTAAAGGCCTTGGAAGGAGAATTGTCAGACCGTGTGTGCTGCTCCCCCCATTAAAACACATCTCACCACTATTTCTGACAGCAACATTTTCACCCTGCCTTTGAGTGCGGGTTATTTGGAACAGCCAGAGACACCTTTTCCTTCAGATGTGGTTGGATGACACATTGTACAAACTTGTTCACTTCAAGCAGAGTCGAACCTCTTGGACTAGGAAAAAACCTGCGACAAATCATGGTTAAAGCGAGGCTACAGAAAAACACTCGGTTGGTTCTGTGGTTGAGGTTAATAAAGGGGTGAGCTGTAACCGCGGGTGTTGTGACAGCATGTAAACCGTGGTCTCCTGCACGAGTGTGTCCTCCACACTGCTCTCCACTTCATCAGAGGAACACACCGGACGGTCAGAAACACACCTCTCCTCCATCTTTTGCCACAGATTGGGAGACTGCCAGCTGAGTGGAGATGAGAGAGCAGCCAAGGCTCTGAACCTCTGAAGATCTCTCTTTTCTTTTTTTATACGGGTACAATTGAGTGCAGCAATTTGCCTGCCTTCCAGGAGCGACAGTCTGAAAATGTGCACCATTATCGTCCTGATTTAATTTATATCCCTCCCTTGTGTTGGGGTGTCATTGGTGAGAAAACAGAGACCCAGATAATTGAGAACCAGCTACTTCGGTTTTCAGCATTTCTGCTGTTTCTAAAGAAATTAACATCATTTTCAATACATTCCCATTTTCAAAATGCAAATCTTTTCTGAAACAAAAACAAAAAAACTGCATTTTCACATGAAATGTTGTGTAAACTGGGACCTCATACTCCTGGTAGGGCCACCCATGCCAAACTGGTTGGAGGGTAGAGACCGGACGAAGAGTGAGCCCCTGCCCCTCCTGGTTGGGGGTTGAACGGTGGGATAATAACTCCTGTAGAACCTGCGTTTCCTAAAAAACCTGTAACTCGTGCTGACACTGCATCCTACTGTAAATAGGCTGATATTACCAACAAAGCTGCACAAAAACTAGTCAAAAATCCTTCTTTGTGAGCAAAATGTCATCCCTCTTGCCATATCACAAGGTGCATGGCTTCAAGTCCAGGCAATGAATGTTGCCATTAGCAGAAAGTAAGACCGTAGTTGTTCAATGGACATAATTGCTCATGACTGAGTAGCCCAATTCTTGTCACACTGAGCTGATTACATTTGATGGACATATTGGCCACAGCAGAGACTGGACCTGGGATTCCTCCAAGCGCACTCAGACATTACTCAGATTTTACACATTCATGCCTAGAAGCAGTATAACCTCAATCTTTTTACTGCCAGACACTCTGCAGCTCTCTGGAGTTATTGGAATTCAAGGCTGCTTCACGCTTCAGACGCAGCTCTTGTTTGAGATGAGGGATGCAGTCAGATTGAGTTTGAACACTCCTGCATTGTCGGTAAACCAACAATCTGGCTTCATACTTCTTTGAGCGTCGTGGAATTAAATTTTTTTGCAGCTTTGCGAGACCGTCGTTCTCATTCACGTCTTAAAACTTCCTCAGAAGTTCACTCGATGCACTCGACCCCCCCCCCCCCGATTTGTTTCAGCACCTTAATGCCATGCTGTTCAAACTCAGCCACTCACCTCTCATAAATAATGAATGAGGGCAAACTGTTTGTCTTGTGAAATCGTCTGTGAGTAATGTAAGCACCTTGCTCAAGGGTGCAGTTGATGAGGGAGGGAAGAATATGCTTGGTAAGTGCACTTTTACCACCTTCAGGCCGGAAAGAATCTTTCTAAATGCCTCCTTTAATACACTTTTTACCCCTGTCAAATAAAAAATAATTAACAAGCCTGAATGGATACTGTTTCAGTTCTGTGGCAAAGGCCAACCTTTTGAATGCAAAATAACTCTATCAAATCAAAACTAAAAAAAGAAGCGTTTTCCCAGGAGCTCAGGACAGATTCAGCCAGTCGAAATGTCTAAATGTTGTTGTGACTGAATTATAGTTGTCAGGAGGCCATCGTGATGAAGCTCAATTAGAGCAGCATGCTATGAGCCAAGCAGAGGTAATCACTGGGTGGAGGCCCGGTTCATGTGGAAGCTCAGATATTCGCTCTAAGCTGCGCGGGGTGGGGGTGGGGGTGAGGGGTACCAGGAGGACCAGGAGTCTTGGGGAGCAGCTAATGAGCCTACATGATTCACACTTGGTCTCCCCCACAGAGAGCCTCGTCCCGGGCGGGGAGGAGGCGTGCAAGAGGTGCTGCAGTCGCTCCAACACATTCCACCATTCAGCCTGTCAGAGCCAGGAGAGGGAAGGTCCGAGAGGAAGTTTATTCACTCAGAAGAGCTGGATGAAGAAAAAGGTTTCTGACTCAACCCAAAGTCTTTTTTTATCTGAAAACAGAATAGTTCAGAAATCTTTGCGAGTTAAAAATGTATTTTTTTGCGTGTGTGATTATTCCTAATACTATCACAAGTATCTGTCTATTAATGGAGTGTTTAACTGAATGTGGCTAAGCACCTCTTTACACTCTTTCTTACACATCGTTTTTTGCATTTTCCTTTCAGAAAATGTTCCCATTTACGTAGGAGCATTTTTAAAATGATGTCTGTTTACATGGAAACAGAGACAGGGAAGAAGTCAGAACCCTTTCAAAAGGTTCCACCTTGCGAGCCATTTTCAAAGGTTGTGTTTTCAGTGGCTCCGAACACCACTGTTGTGTAACTGAAAACCCAAAGCACGAGAAAAGTTTTGCGTTTTCACTTGAAAACGACACATTATCCCTCTCAGCAAAAGTAGTGGTCCAGATGAGAGCTAAACTTGCAACTTGACATATTTTCTCCGAAATAGAGCCATCGTCACTGATATCTTGTTCAGTTTCAGCCCTGTGATCACTGGATCTCCCCGTCACATTATACTCAAGGGGTGACTTCACCCTGCAATTCCCTTTTCTTTTCCATCTTGTCTTTTTTCTGTTTTTTTGGGGGAATTTTTGTTTTTTTTAAATCTGTCTTTTGTGAGACACATGATTGACCCACCAGTTGATCCTTTTATTACATGGATACTTGACCTGTCCACATAGTTTGATCAAGATGCAACTTTTCATTAATTCCTCAAATGTAAAGTGAAAAGGCTCTCTTGGAATTGCCAAAAGATAAAAAGTTTGACATGTGGAGTTACATTCTGGTGTTAATTGTCAAAAAAGGTCAATACCTGAACACACAAAGGACTTGAACAAAGTAGTTTGTCTCCTCTAACCGTATGCGTTATTACCCAGTTGGGCTCTCAGCTCCTTGGCCACTGTCAGCTGGGAAACTCTTCAATCCCCTCTGATCCCATCTGAATTAAAGATCTCTTGTGATTTGTGAAACGTTTTGAGATTAACAGGATTTCCCCCAATTTTCTTCCACAACCTAAAACATTCAATCCCTTTGAACTTTACCTGCCCTATGTATTTGAAACAGATTGTGAAAGTGCCGACCTGGTCCTGCTTAAACTCTGCTCACAGAGCTTTCTACCCTTTCTGCCCTGTACATGTTGAGGGAACTCACCAAACATTGAGAAGCATCCTGCCAGGCTGCCTGAAATGTTGTTGGAGCTCTCGCCTGTAGCCGACTGGTTCGAATCCCCGCTGCTCAGATTACATGGTCTGCCATGAAGACCCCAGAAGGGAGCAGCCGAAACACAAAGAAGACGTACTGGTGTGGGCTCTGAAATAGAAGCTTGAAATTCAGCCGTGATGATGAGATTCTTCTTGCCGTCCGTCTATAATCCAGACACTTTGCCACATGTGCGCTCAGATTTACATCACTTTGGATGAAAGCATCTGCCAAATCAATTTGTGCAGTTCACATTTGACGTCATCTGAAGCTCTGTAAACAGTTATGTCAGGCTAAATCGGGCTATTTGAACACAATTGCTGTTTGTCTATGGGACTAAATAGTGTAATTATGATTTCACTGGCACCCAGGATCTGAGAGAGGGTATACACGTTAACTAAAGAGGTGTGTTTATGGGAAGCTTCACTGAGTCAGAAATTGAAAAGCCCTGTTTTAGAGACTTAACATAAGCGTTTCAGTTGTCTGCACAGTAACTGTGAATTACTGCAGAATAACTGTATTTATTCAGCCTATTTGGACCTGTGGGAATATTGTTTTTAGGTTCAATAATTAGCCTCACATGCATATTGTTGGACTGTGGACTGGAAAATCTAAATGAGTACAGGGAGAACATGAACACACCACAGAGAATGAGGAGAATGAGAAAACACAACAGTCTATATGAGAGTGCTAATCTCTCCAAATCTCTGCTGTCCTTAATTTGATCAAGCCAGCTTGATGCTAACATGCACAAAGCAGCAATGAATATAATGATATCAAACAATACGAGTCCACAGAGAATCTATACAACCAGTCACTCATGAATTGAGCAATAAACATTTCTTCTGACTCGACTCACATGTGTCTTCTGAAAATGAACTTCTCTTTTAGGAAGAAGACTTCCAGTGATAAACAAATTGTGTGAAACTATAATTGTCCTCAGTCTCCAGTAAGCTGTTGAGCAGTGTTTTAAAAAAATCAAAGTGCAGTAGATAAATGTGAAACGAACTCTTGGGCACTTTAGCACCAAGCACTCTTTTGTGCACTTTGAACTGCTTTATGATTGTTTTGTGATGATGTTTTTATTGAAGGAATGCATTGCAGTGCTATTCTGAAGACGTTTCTCCAATTGCCCCAAAAGACAATAAAGTTGATCCTACTAATTTACTTAATATAGAGCCATCTAAATTGTATGCTGCTTTATCCAACTGGAAGCTGGGCCGGATCCCAGTTGACAATGGACGAGAGGACACACACACACACACACACACACACACACACACACACACACACACACACACACACACACACACACACACACACACACACACACACACACACACACACACACACACACACACACACACACACAACCTTGACGTTCTCAGTTTCTAACTTATTTAGTGGGGATTGTCGTGCTTTAGTAAGAGTAGCTGTAGCATTCCAAGAAAATGTAAAAAAATTTAGCCTGTGTTTTGAGTTTGTTAAGTGTGAATGTCCTGCTGCCCCTGGTGTCATCACATGTTTGAATCTGGACTGATCCTTTCTTCTTCCCACCCATAGTCCAAAGGATTGATGACCTGAATGGGCCGTGGTTGTGACTGTGAGTGAACTTGTTGGTCTCTATGGACTGGTGACCTGTCCAGTATTTTCCCTGCACGAGCTCCAGCAAACTGCCTATGAACTTGATGAAGTGGTACAGACGATGGATGGATAATGCTGAAATTGCTCCATAAACAAAAGTCAAACTTCCCAATTTGTTTTAAAGAACTTGCTGTAAATGTCAGTTTTTTTTTTTTTAATCTAGTCAGTTTTTGCACTAAAACTAATAGAAACACATGGAGTTGTGTGTGTGTGTGTGTGTGTGTGTGTGTGTGTGTGTGTGTCTGGGTGATATGAGGTCTGTCAAACATCTCTCGTGGTTATTAAAATAGCTCCTAAACATCCATCCAGACTTTTAAAGCCCTCCGCGCTCTGATTGGCCGTTGGCCGGTCACGTGGTGCGGTGCAGTCAGTCGCTGTGCCGTGCCTCGAGCCAGCGCTGAGTGGAGCCTGTCTGCCAACAGCTTCAGCAACGGCTCTAGCTACGGCTCTATCTGGATCCTACTACACTGACAATTAACGGAGGCCCCCTTTTTCTGCTTATTTTCGAGGACTACTCTTCATTATGGGCGATAAGAAGAGCCCTACCAGGTAATGCGGGCCACCAGCCGTCGTTTTCGGCCGGTTTGGTGCGTGCGGGGCTCGATATTTGGATGCGTTTCTCTCCCTTCACGCAGGGATCGTTTCTCCCTTTTTCACTTGGTATGCCACAGCTAGCTAGAATAGTGCAGTCACTATGGCGGCTTCTCGCTCCCTACTACCGTCACTTAACAGACAAAGGGAATTTTTTCCGAGGAGACGCCTGGCATTCCCCGAAACGCTCTTCCGTCTCGACGAAGCCTTTTGGAGGGTCAATGTCGAAATGGTCATTGTTTGATATTGGTTTGGTTAGCCGACATGCTAAGCCTTCGGTGCCGAAATTTTGTAGCGAGGCTCGCCTGCCTGCTAGCAGCCTAGCTGGCGATACAGTCGGACAGTGTGGACAGTCGCCCCGCTTGGCACCGGGGAGGTTGATCCACCGGGGAGCTTGTTCTCTCCGGGACTCCGAGCCCACATATCAATGACAACCGCCGGGACGCGCTTTGTGCCGCGCCGCGGCTCGGTTTTTATTACACGCCGGGACGTTCCGATTGTCACAGTCGATACCTTTTTTTTTTCGCGAGGTGTGTTTGGTGGTATTGACCAAACTAACTTGACCTTTTTGTGTTTTTCGTCCAGGCCAAAAAGACAAGCCAAACAGACCGCGGACGACGGCTACTGGGACTGTAGCGTCTGCACCTTCAGGAACACCGCCGAGGCTTTCAAATGCAGCATCTGCGATGTGAGGAAGGGCACATCCACAAGGTAATGTAGCTCCCTCACCCCCTCTCTCTCTCTTTTCCTCTCTCCCTCTCTCGTCTGAGCGTCTCGTTTTTCCCCTGCCTGCCTGCCTGCCTGGCTGCAGCAGCAGCATTGCATCGCAATTTGAGGGGATGACAACTTTGATCGACAGCCTTGTTTGTCTTTGAGCGGATGGGGGGTGGGGGGGCGCTTGTTGATGGACAATCTTACACAATATCGTCTGGATTATCCCGACTCTCGCCCATCTCATCGCTTTGCTTTTTTTAATGCTTGGTGTAGGTAGGCTGGCTGCCTCACTGTAGCCGGAGGAGGGGGAGGGGGGGGGGGGGGATGAGGGACCGTACTTCATGATGGCTGTACAGCTTCAGTGCATCCACACGGAGCCATCCGGAGAGCTTCCACGAGTGAAACAAGGTGAATGCATGCATGAGCATCTCGCCTACCTGTAGGATTGCAGGGATCCTTTTAATGCACTGGGCAATCAGGTGTGTCCTGAATGAGGATGGACTGTAAGGGATTGCTTAAAAGAACTGCCAGTGACAGAATGTTTTTCTGTTTTTACCTTTTGTGCCCAGCCCAGTGAGACACAGAAGGATGCTCATCAGGTGTATTCATTTTCAATCTAAACTTGAGTCGGCATCTTTGCTTTACTCTCTCAACACTTCAGTGGATTCACGTGTTTGTGCTCAGACACAGTAACCATGCTGTGTCTCAGGCATTTTTTTCTCACTTTTTCGATGATGTCAGCAGAAGTTCTCGTCTTATGGGAAACCCAGATGAAATCATCATTTAATATGAAATTGTGTTGGGATTCACTTTCAGTTTTGTGTGTAGGTGAATGCGTACACCTACTCTTTTAGTGCTCCGACTTGCTTATGACATCAGTTGCATGGTGAAAGACAGACAGATGAGTCATTTGTGGGTTTGTTGACAAGTCCCCATGCTCTTTAACCTTTCTGGCTGCAGTTTCACAACAATGCCAGTGTACTGGCAGTCCAAAAAGACTGAGGTCCATCATACTTGTCTGGTTCCCCTCCCCCCTCCCTCTGAGATCTTTTCCCAGCAGCGTGTATCTTAAGACCACAGCTGATGATGTAGGCTGAGCACGCTGCATGAAAGCAGGAAGCGGAGACGAGCGCGTCGTATAGCCATCCTGCCCACCCCCCCCCACCCCACGCGCTTTGGCAACAGCCCAGTTTGTCTGTATTTGGTAAATGGCAGCACATGACATCACTGGAGTGGTTGTCACACATTCACTGTTTGATCTGAACAGTTAAACCTTTGATTAAAGTTGTGTAGTTGTGCTGCTGCCTCTTATTCAAATGGGTGCTAATTAGTCCGTCTTTTTCTTCACTGTTTGATGTATTCCAGCAAGGCAGCGGACGAAGCGAGATGCTCTCAGCAAAATGATTTACACTTAAGGCTGTGTGTGGATGTTTGTATCAACCGCTTTTATCTGGTGCTCTACTTGGAATGAGCGTTTATGCACGAGGACACATGTGCTCACTAATTGGAGTTCCTTGCTGCTGGTAAGAAGTCAAAATTGGAGTTAAATTTGGATCATCATTTTGTGTTACTTCAAGATGGGTTAGCTTATGTATAGATTTGTGTGGCCGCTGTGACATGACTGTTGTTGTGTCCACATATGCTTACTGCCAGCTGGTATCGACTGAAGCAGAGTAGGGAGAAGATGAGCTGAAGTTCAGGGCGGCACCAGCAATTAGAACAAGTTGTTTCTATAGGTGTTGATTGGGATCACAGAGCCAGCATATTTTACAGTGATTAAAAGATAGTGCTTTACAATCTTACCGAGGCTTGCACCACACTTTGTTCCCTACCAGTGGAAGGTAAGCTACGTCTGTGTTATGTGCTAATAGAGTCAAAAATGTTTGTTAATGAGAGCGAAACTCTGGCGGTGGCATCAGCATGCAGCGAGAGGCCCCTTCCTCACTCGGCGAGCGCAGCCTTAATGAACCTGTTGACCGAGTCTAGCTCGGTGATGAAACATGATACCCAAGTAGGCAAAATCGAGCCTCCGCTTTTCTGACTCTTAAACAAGAGCCCCCCCCCCTTTTTTTTTTTTGCACCTGACCTCGCTGCTAATCTACAAGTCCAAGCAGCCCATGTTGTTCAGTCCCTGTATTCAGTGCACCCGTCTTTGGTAATTGGAGAAGGGCCTCCATTAGCATCCCCCCGTGCAGTGGTTACTATCATATTCAAATGTTACTGGCATCTGAACCCGGTCACCGTGTGAATGTGACACTGTTTCGCTGTGCCTGAGTTTGCTTTGTGGCAGTGTTTGGTATGCACCTCTGGCAGCCCCGAGGCCCAGAGTGAAACCATTAGGAGCCCTCTAAACGTGATTGATGGCGGGGATCACAGGAAGTCTTGAGGTACCTCGCTCTTTGACTGCTGTGTTGTTATCTGCGCTCTGTTGCTCTGTAGCCAACCATTTCAACTCTTTCATCTCCGCTTTATATCAAACTGTATAAATGGATGACTCTCGTGTGAACAAAATGCATCGCAGCGATTTCATTAAATAAACAAGTTAAATACTGCTCAGTTTATTTGAAGCTCCGGTTGCTGCATGGCTGCAAAACCTGAACCGTCGCAATTGATTAGCACAGTGTGGACGTTTCAACCATTGAATCATTTTAAACAGAAATCCAAAATGAACCAAGCTACTCGGTGTGTTTGTTTTACTATGATTTTTTTTTTTTTTTTATAGAGGAATCTAATGAAGAGGTCTGTTGATAAGAATGAGTTCAAACAGTCTTAAAAAAAACAAGAAACATGATTTGTAGGTGTTAAATGCCAGAAGCTGTGTTCTTGTAGATGCAGATAGCTGGAATGAAAAGCCTGTTCACAATGAAAATTCTTCATGTAAATGCCTCTTATCAGAAGATTCTGATCTGATTGGAGCTGTTAAAGTCAGGTTATCCTTACTGCACAGGTCAGTTATGTAATGTCATCACGTGACTCCTGGTGAAGGTGCCGGATAAAACACTCCTTGATCAGACTTTGAACATGGTGAATGTTTCTTCAGATATACACTCTCAAGACAAACACTGACGTTGGTTATTGGATTATGTGCACGTCACAAATGGTCGGCATCGCATTGCAAAAATATCTGTAGATTGTTCTTTTCACTAAGTTGGATGAGATTCTTGGCGCATATATCAATCTGATGACTTTAGTCAGTGTTCATGTAAATGGAACCGTCTGATTTCTGAATCAGATTAGAAAAAGATACCCATGGGCATGCTGCTCCATCAACCTGCTGTTCTGAGCAGAATTCAGCGAATATGACACATTCTTCCACACAACTGTTCTTTGTCCTCTTCACGTCACCAGGCTTCTGTGGAATGACAACTAGCTTTTGGAGTACTTAGTTATCGGGTAAGGCTGTGCTATGAATGAAAACAAATCTGTTCAGTCACCTGAGGCTTCTGCAGACGGCTGTCACACATCGGAGATGACAACGGTAAACACATGTAGGTCAGCAATACCTACTTACTGTAAACGCTGTTTTATGCTTGATGCACTGGCGTGACGTGCAGAATCAGCATGAGAGAATGTGTGTACCATTTATACTACACCCGGCTCCCGCTCCCAAACTGCAGGGGGCAGTGCATCGCAACTACACTTGCACCGACACTTGCACCGCAGTATTAAATTAGAGCAGAAGAAGTAGACTTCTTCTCTTCGACACCAGCAGGTGATCCTGCAAGTGGAGCGCAGACCGGAGCATGCAACTATTCTTTTGAATTAAATTTTCCCTCTGTTGAAGTGTGACACTGAAGCAAATCAGCATCTCTGAATCAAATCTTGTGTTTTCAGTGTAGATGTGCAGCTTTATGCTTTTTGTGTCTTTAGAATCAAGTCTTCAGTCCTCCTCCTCTTCAGCTCCGCCTTTCTTTCCGTATGTTTCAGTCCGTCTAGTCAGAGAAATTTGGAGGCGCACGGAGTGGTGATGTCCACGTGAACAGTGCCGCGTGGAGGGCCGTGGCGGCTAAAATAACGTGATTCGGCAGCACGGAGCCGTGCAGAGCTCGTGGACACATCAAGCTTAAAGCAGCCTTAATTCTTCACAACTGCAGGTGGAAATGGGTATTGCATTTAGTCTGTGGCTTTAAAATAAGAACTTAATAGGAAACTCATAAAGCTACAGAGCATGGAAACAGATTACGCGATAATAAGCAAAAAACACGAAGGCTGAAACATGCCTGATACTCATTAGTCATAGCAGATGAAATATACCAGTGTGTCTCTTTTGTGGGTGAGTGTGTGTGTTGAGGCAGGACAATTATTGGGGAGTAATTGCAGTGCGTCTCCGTGTTTGCGTGTGTTTTGGTATGTGCGCCCGCCTTGTCTTCTCCAATGATTGAATAGAGTCATTATAATCTGTGGATTCTACCACTGTCACATTAAGGCAAATTGTCTGGGATAATGGAATTACATAAGAGAGACATGCTGGCGCTCAATTCATATCCTCGCCCACCCACCCCACCCCCACCTCCTCCACGGCCCGTTGCCCCCCCCCCCCCCCCCCCCCCCCCCCCCCCCCCCCCACTCAGAGGAAACTGCTTTTGCTTATCCAGCATTATCAGCATCTGCACTAAAGCCCTGAGCACGAGCGGGTAGCCCTAATCTTTACATGTTAATTGCCGGATTTAAAAGTTCTTAATTACTTCATGGGATTTGGCAGTGTGTGAGTGATTAAATACAATAGCCAATTTGGCAATCTGACAAAACAGAAATGTAGAGAGAGAGAGAGAGAGCTGTTGAATCTGGGGGCTCCTCCCATTCAGGAAAAAATATGAAGCAAGCAAATGAGTGTGACAGCGAGGGAGAGAAGAGGCTCCGGATAATACAGGAAGGAGGCACATGAGGACAAGGAGGAAGAGCGAGGACGCTCCAGAAAATACAGAACGAGGCATGCGAGGACAAAAAGGGACTAAGGGAGATGTGGAGTTTCAGTTAGCTGAAGGGGTGAGGAGAAGAGGAGGGCAAAAGAGGACAAGGAGAAGAACAGAGTAAAAGGACAGAGTGGAGCGCAGCGGCTGGACATTTGTGTCTGCCCGTGTGGAAGAGAGGGGGGTTTGGCTGTGAGGGGGAGGACATGCTCACTCAGCCGAGAGTCTCCAGGGGCTAAAGCAGAACGAAGCACATCATTACCCAGACAGCGAGAAAGACCGGACTCTTCTGTTTCCACCAGCTCCACCGTTTAATCCATACATCAATGGACAGAAACCAACAACAATTCTCTTGTCATTCACTACAGATGTTAGTGAATGAACTCAGAATCAGAACCTTGTGTTTTGATCCAGTTGATGTCCGTTCAGGTAAAAGCCAAGGTCATGTTCTTTTTAGATTTGAGTCCTGGCTGCAGCAGTCATCCCGGACTCTACCTCTTGGTGTTTGCTTCCCTTACGTCTTGCTTTTGTTTGCCTGCTTGGTGTCGCTCTCCTGGTGTGGAACACCAGAGCCTTCCCCTTCAGAAGCGCCGCTCCGTGTTCTATTTGTCCAAGCCAGGCTGCGTAACAACACAACAGCAGAGACACAGTGACCGGGCTTTCTTCACACACAATTCACACACACCAGGGGCAAGCAGCAGGAGAGGGCTAACAGAGGGGCAGATGAGACCGACTCAGAAAAGTGGGATTTAGGGAAGGTGGTGTTGAGGCGTGAGGAGAAAGCGAAGCACCAGACAAAGAAGGGAGGTAAATAAATGAATGATGCAGAGTGAAGTGATGGAAGGAGCACCAATGTGCTCAGTGCCTTTGCAGTGACTTGTTGTTCGTCTGCGCTGTCCCAGGCAGCTGGTAGTCTGAAAGGTCAGTCGTGGAGAGATATGTCAGTGTGTGAGTGAGGCCTCTTTTATACAGAAGCAGACGCAGAGTGAAACATTTCTTTCCAAGATTATCCATCACAGACTTAATTACCTTCCTCCTTTATGTCTCACTTGGATGGTGTGACTTCTGGAGCCTGTCCATAGAAGCAGAAGAAAACATGCCGGCTGACTTTTCAAAAAGTTGAAATTCCTCATGTGAACTTCTTTGCTCTGTTCAGACATTCAATGCTGGGGCAACTAAATGTATTTTTGAGGAATAAGTGTAAGTAAAAGTGCTTTCCGGGAAAACAACCACTGAAAAAGACCCAAAACAGTTTAAATTTACTGACAAAAAAGTACAATTGTGATCTAATTTGTTCATTTCATTTGTAATGTTGCGTTCAAGTTTAAAACACAATGAAATATCCTAAAATCATGCAACAGTTCATAAATTTTGTATTTTTTGGGGGGGGGCTGTCCAAATCTGAAGAATGATCAGAAAATATTTTTCTTTAGCTTAATGTTGGCAAAATCTCAACGCAAAATGTCCACTTGGTTGTTTTTCCAAATCCGACTTCACAGAACTAATGCTACTATTTATTTATTTATTTTGTTCTTGTTTTATGCTTCTAGTTTTTATACAAGTCACTACTAGTCAGTAATCCAGAAACATGATATTTAGTATATTTTATGCCCTTTTCTCTAAAGAACCTTCATGCAAACATTTGAATCTAATGTCATGATTTTTCATTGACTAGAAATGGATATTGAGCGAAAAGACAGCTTTTTATTGCTGACCTGCACTTTCTCAGAGAAAGTGTGTTGTATTAAGTGGCTGATTGATATTTGCTCCACACACACTCAGATGTATGTTTCCCTATTGGTTCATTCACTCAATGTGAGGCGACAGGCTTCCCTTTGTAACGTCGATCCGCCACCACCAATCAGCTGTTATTTTGTTTCTCCGAAGAATAGTGAAACAGTCAGCTGACCGCAGCACATGAAGCACTGCCGTCTCACTTCATTTTTTTCAGGCATATTATAATATTCATATTATCCAGAATCTTCCAAGCCACAAACTGCTTCACAGGCAAAATACATGAGGGTAGAGTCGGGCACCCCACAGGAAAGACCTGGGTAATTCTTAGCCCTCTGTCTGTCGTGGAAGTTTGGGATAAACATTTTGGGCATCAAGTGTAAGTAGAGTGTCGCTCACAAGTAGTTGTAAATTGTAAGCCATGGAGGAAATATTAGAATGGATTTTTCTTTCTTTTTTCTGTTCTCATGAGGTGTTTGGCTACTGATTTACAATGATCTATGTATACCTTTTTGAAATCATACTTTTTTTAAAGAAACCTACGTTGGTCCAAATACTTTTAATCAAAAGCCGATGTAGACAGACACTTGGCACTTCTATTAAGATATAAGAAGACGACATGCCTGGACTGAGGTGTTAACATGTGTATTAAAGGTTTTTGATAATAGTGATGCAACATGCTTGCTCAGTTACAACCAGCAATAAGTTTCATCATTGTTGAGTTGCGGAAAATTCCAGGCAGTCCAGTTTGTCAACCACAAAAGCAATCGTGTTGCGTTTTGAAATTATTAGTGTCTTAGGTGTTAATAGAAACATCTGGGTGTACAAGAGCTAATCCTTGGGAAACCCCCCTCATTGAGCATCAATTACTTTCCAGTTGTGAGTTGTGAAAGTTTTGTGTGTTTCAGTATAAATCTGTAGTAACCTGTTTTCAGAGGCGTAGCTAAAAGTTATCCTGGTTAACCAGGGTGGTGTAACAAAGGCTTCCGTTTGTCTTGTTCATTACCAGCAATTAAACTGTCTTAGCTAATCTAATCTCTTCCCCTCCCTTCTCCTTTGTATGTGTGTGTTTTCTTTACTTTGGTAATTACACACAAACATGCACCTCCAGTCTGAGAAACCTCAAACGCACTATTGGAAAAAATGATTCCCAGGCAACTGTTGGTGAATACAAACATTTACTATGAAACCTTCGGCAGAGGTTTTCAGGCTTCAGCTGTCTGCCAGAAATAGACCAGAATGTAAAGATAGCAGGGAGAGCAGAGGGGCTAATGCACTCTGCGTGCATACACACACACACACACACACACACTAGGATGAAGCTGCTTGTAAAGAGTTGGATTCACAAAATGATGTCAGATTACAGATGTCACATCGCCCTTGTTGTTATATTGACAAAGAAACAGAAAAAGGCTGCTTTATCCTTCATAAATGCACAGTTAGCAGTAATATTTAATGCCAATCACTGACCAAAACCTGCAATCATCTTCAGTCACAATTGTTGCTCCGGAAGTACATGAATATATATTTTCATTGAAATGCTGATTATCAATTTAGTTGCTGCCACTAAAAACAGTTTTTCCGGTTTTTAGCCTTCACACATGGGGGGGGGGGGCAATGGGAGAATCGATGTGACCGTTAAGCCCTCCAAATCCTGACTGGAAGGGGCAGATGAAGGGATGAATGCTTAATGCCTCTGGTGAGCAGTGGGAATGAATGGAGAGGAGCTATAGCCCCAGGCTGCTCTTGAGGTGCTATCCTCATTCGACCTTCCCGGTACACTCGCTCACACACATTACTTCCACCACGCATGGCTGGAGGTGACAGCAGCGCTCCCAGTCACTCACACATTCACACTCTCCTCTCAGGGTAACCTGAGCTCCACCATCCACTGATATTTCAAATCAATCCTCCCAGTCAATGAATGAAGATCTGAGGTTGCTCATGTGTTGTATTGAAGAACCTTCTCCTGCTTTCATTTGTTTTATTGTTTTTGTAGTTTTAGATGTATTTTTGTCTTCAAGATAATAACAAAACTTGTTGGGGATTAAATGCGTCGCTATACGTGCTGGGTGGCTGGTACAATATGTGAAAGTTTTACAGCTTCCTACATGTATCTTAACAGCACTTTGTCAGATTGTTCTTGGTTTCTGATTGAATGGTTTATGTATTAGCCAAATAAATAACTGACAAGTAAAGATACCCGCACAACCACAGTGATTTCCATGTGAAGTCAATGATTGATAGTAGCTGTCAGTTGATTTTTCTGCTGATTCACTCATTTTAAGTGAGTTTACACACTGCGCAACGCAGTCTATACAGTTTATCGCATCTTTCCCAGCAGTGTTGAAACCCTGCATCTCGGCCGCTCCGTAGAGAACAATGGAGCACACAGATAAATCCACCAGCTGACCACTTAACAAATTCAGTGCAGCAGAGGCAACTCTGGGCTCTGCTCCATCGCCCTCCACACTGACAGAGGGGGAGGGGAAGGGCGCTGTGTGTTTCTACATAATGATCAAGGCGTAAAGCAAAGTGTTGACACAGACAAGTGCATGTAGACGATCGGTTGGATGATTGCTGGCACGTCACACGACGCCAGGGTGATCAAACTGGATCCCTGTGGCATTCTCACATGTGGGATGTGAGGGATGAGCTCCAGGCAGAAGCTGTGATGGTCGCTCTGTCCTCCTGTGCATGTGTGTTTGACTGAGACAGCGGGTCACTACTGAACGAACATGAATCAAGGATTCAGGTTCTTGAAACACCTCAAAGGATGACAAGATTTTGCAAGGTGGAGGTGGTTATTTACGTGTGTGTGTGTGTGTGTGTGTGTGTGTGTGTGTGTGTGTGTGTGTGTGTGTGTGTGTGTGTGTGTGTGTGTGTGTGTGTGTGTGTGTGTGTGTGTGTGTGTGTGTGTGTGTGTGTGTGTGTGTGTGTGTGTGTGTGTGTGTGTGTGTGTGTGTGTGTGTGTGTGTGTGTGTGTGTGTGTGTGTGTGTGTGTGTGTGTGTGTGTGTGTGTGTGTGTGTGTGTGTGTGTGTGTGTGTGTGTGTGTGTGTGTGTGTGTGTGTGTGTCCTCTCTGCACTCAGCTGTCTGCTGTTGCATTCACTCAGCCTGGCAGGAAATAATTGCTTGTCCTCAACACAGCACTTCAAATAAAAGAGCTGTGTTAATGAGGGCTCTCCTTTCCTCTCTCCCCCCCCCCCCCCCCATATATATATCAGACTCTCAATCGGTTGTTCTCTCTCCGTATTACTCAGCCTTTCTATGAAGCAGTGGGACTCATTGTTTTTGGTTTCTGTGGAGTCGGCTGTCCCTCCTTCTCTCCCTGAAACGACAGCTTTCTCCTTGTCGTGCTCGCAGCAGACGGCTCCTGACCAGTGAGAGGTGTGACGGCTTCAGGTTGTGTGTGTGGAGCAGCCTTAACTGCGGGTGTCAGTCTGACTGAATTAGGAGCTTTTAAGCATGATGATAGTTATTTCAGGCCCTCCTGCAGAGGGAGGCTCCTCACTTGTCCTCCTCCTTCAACCCCACCCCCACCCCCCCGGATGGTGGAATTTAGGGGTAAGCATAGGAGGAGCTGTCAGTCACAGCCTATTGTTGTGCAAAGGGGAGGTAATATGCTGTAAGCCCTCACAGTGGGAAATGATTCAACAGCAGGCTTTACACACTTGACACCTACACACACACACACACACACACACACACACACACACACACACGCACACGGATTCCCCCGGAATATATTGGCAGCAGTGGGAGGTTGGAGCAATTTGTACAATTGGGCCCTGGGGTTCACTCCTGGTCCTCCTCCCAGTGTCATTTCCAGCTCCTCTGGTTGCTCTATAGACGTTTGAAAGAGTGCGGCTCAGTTGCAAAGTAATTTTCAGCTTAATTAGCACATTCTACGCCCTGCGCTCAACAGCATGAACCATAATTTAAACATAATCTGTGATGGATTTAGAATTCATGCAAAATGTGTTTTCGTAAGTGGGAGTCTTTATCCAGCTGTCTAGGGCCACTGCTGTTTAATAAAATAAAGTGGCACACACTTGTGGTGTCGCAGCTAAAGCCCCAGCCATGTTAATGAGCCACAGAGCAGTACTGCGAGTGTGGTCAGTAAATAAATGATGGGGCAATAAGAGCGTGGTGGCTCTGCCATGCCAGGAGCCACTCATGGCTGACTTACAGCTGGCACTGAATCACCAAGGCAGCGCCTGCCACCGCACATACAAATCTCCGGCTGCAACCGGGACATCAACAGGCAAAGGAGGCGCGCAGCTTATCAGTCAGTCAATCAGCCAGTCAGCCGCTCATTCATCACCTCCTCAACTTAACAGCTCTCACTGCCAAACCAGATTATTTCTGGTCCCGCTGGATGCGGAGTGCGATCACGGTGTGTTTACTCATGGCCTGTGGGTTGGAGAAACATGAGGGTATACTGTATGTGGGTGAACACATGTCAGCACTGTAGCTGTGATCACGACTGTATTCTGAGGTAACTCGAGCTGCTTCCCACAAGAAACCTGAATTCTTGCTCATACTTTCTCACCAGTGGCACGCTGGCAATTTCCCCCTTAAGATGTTGACTTTGGATTGGCGTGGGCTCTGGGGAGCCGCTCCACTCCCACGGGATGTTCACAGAAGAGGGACGGGATGGGGAAAACTACCCTCCTTGAGAGAATTGGCTTAATGTGACATTTTCTTTCAATGGCAGTGTTAGCTCAGTGCGTGGTTTACAAATGTAGCATTCACTGCACACAGCTGGTACTATAAACACGACATCATCCCGTCATTAAAGAGTATCTAAACTGTCTCTCTGGTTGTTTCTGTGTGTGGCGATCACCCATATCATTATGACCACCTGTCTGGTATTGTGTAGATTCCCCGTTATTTTACCGCCAGCAGCAGATTGCTGGATCAGACCCCACATGCCAAAATGAGCTCTGGTCGCCCATGACCCTGTCACAGTTCACCACTTCTCTTTCTTTAGACAACTTTTAATAGACTGCTGCAGATCGGGAATCCCCCAAATGAGCTAAAGTTTTGGGTTTTCTCTGAGCCAGTCAAGCAGCCATCACAAAACTCACCAAATCCTTTTAAAACTTTTCTGGTAAAACAAACTTTGGACAAGACCTTCATTGGCTGCCTGATATATCCCATAGATTACCAGTGGCTTTATCGCTGTCATTTGCTTTATTTATATATGGTGTTTAGGATGAACAGAAGAACTCATTCACTTGATTTTTTTGGAGGGGTAAAATTCGTCTCTTATTTATATTTCTTTCACATTTCTGTCCTGATCAGTGAACTTTGAAAGTTTGGTTTGAATTTCCAGGGTAGGCCTGGATATACTCCAGAAGTGGTGAAAACAAGTCAGAAGGCATTGCTTTGTTTCACCTTCAGTGAGGACTCTATCTAAAAGTGTGGTTGTATTTAGAGCTGCAACAACGAATCGATAAAATCGATAAAATTTGATTATTAAAAGTGTTGGCAACGAATTTCAATATCTATTCGCTGTGTCGTGCGATTTATGCGCCACTCGCCATGTTGCAGAGCTGTTCACTTCACCTTCGAAGCTTTATCCTGGACCCGGTTATTGGAATATTCAGATGTTGTGGTGTGAGGAGATTAGTTTGGAGATCTGAATCATCGCAGCTTCTCCGCAGCAGGGAGCTGCTCTGTGAAGCTCCTCTCCGTTACTTTGAGGTTCCCTTGACAGCAGAGAACATAAGGCCCATGGGCCAAAACCGACCCGTAAAAGGCTCCAATCTGGTCCCACCAAGCAAGGAGGTTATATAGGATTTATATATTATTACATTATTATATATACAAGAGTTTTTTACATTTCACTGTATTTTGCACCACAATATCTCATTAAAATTGACTTTATGTTGGGATTGTAATCATTTTCAGTACTAACTGTTGGCTCTTGCAAAAATATGGACCATTTCATTACATACACTGTGGCCACAACAAAGAAAAACTTTGGAGTGTAAATTTAAAGGTTATTATAGCAATATTTTACCAGTCTGGTCCACTCAAGATGAAACTAGACTGTATGTGGTCCTTGAAGTAAATTAAATCTCATTTAATAATTATTTTGTATCTTATATATATACACACGCACATGTATATATTTGTTTTGGTTGTGGAATTTATAGTTTTTTACGTGTTCTTTTTTCTTGTATGTTTTAACCAATAGACTCCAAACATTCAGGTAACTTCTAAAGGAAAGGCGATCAAACAGCGTTTGATTGTCGTACATATTGTATATATGTTGTCAGTACAAAAAAAATGTCTTGTATAAGCTGCTAATAAATGTTTGGGTATACTATATTGTCAAAATATTTTCATATATGTAAATCTACCAGTGACCGAGATTTCTGTCTGTAATATTGAAACATTGCCAACATCTCCAAGAGGGGTTTAAATGTGTCCGTAATATTTAGCAGAGGAAGTAATTACTGACAAGTTGAGATGAGACATTGTGACGTGCCTGATGGGAAAAGGAAAAGCTTGTCCACTGTAAAGACAGAAGGGAAAGAAAGGCCAGACCCCGAGACGCTAAGCAGCTAATGGCCCGGGGCTCATTAGTATTCACCCCAGCTGGTGTATTGATTGACATGTAGTGCGCGCATTACAACATGATGCTCTATTATACCCCGATTGATTGCCTTTTGATCAGCTCCACCTCCCACTCCCCTCAGCGTGGAGCAGACCACAGCAGGAGGAGACCACCGAGAGCTTAAGGTGGACGAAGTGCAGAGTTTATAAGTGTTCAGTTATCACAGGGTAGAGAGAATCAGGGAGTGGGGAGTAAATTGTGGAAGATGTGCGGGGATTTAAGTGCGAGAAAACGGCAGTAACTGGATGGGCAATATGAAGCTGCCAAATTGAAGCGCTGAGGGAAACCACTTAAGCCGCCGTCTGAAAACGGCTCTCTGCAGCAAGCCTCTGAAATCAGGGCGACTCGTGGGAGCTTCATTTTCCAGCAGCAACACTTGTTTATCTGCACTGATGCTTAAACAAGCAGCGTTTCCTCAACTTTCTCCACTCGGCGATTGACCGCAGGTCTCCTTTAACAGAGTCTGGGATCAGGGATCAAGAGCCCTCCTCTCTTGCGCCCCGCCGGGATATCACAAAAACTCTTCCTGCCAAGAGGAGAGTTGGCTGCAGAAGGGCCAGGTACACTCAGGGAGCTGGTCTAACTGGTTGGGCTCTGGGTTGAAAGGCCTCCCCAGTCGCTGTCGAGCCCTGCCAGTTTGCACGTACTTGTGGTTTTACTCCTCACCATGCTTGCCCAGCGTTTATCCATGTTGCTGGCTGCAGTTTGGTCTCTGGGAAGCTGCAGCCATCCTCCCCACCCTGATGAGGTCCCCCCCTTACACACACACACACACACACACACGCTGCCAGCTGGTGTCCATTATGGTGCAGGTGTGTGTGTTGGCTCAGGCTGCGGTTTAGCATTTCCCCTCACAACTTGAGGCCTCGTTGGTCTGCACACAGCTGACAGGGAAATGCCGCTCCTTGGTGTTTACTTCATACTGAGATCTCTCATGAACCTCCCCTTTTTGGTAACAGCTACTTGTGATTTTGATCACTCTTGCTTCTGGAGAATGATCAGTGATAAATCCAGATTGTTGTTTCAAATGAGTACTAAAGAAAAAAAGGAAAGAAAAGCGGTTGTGGTTGGTGGCGAGCTCGGCAGCAACACCACATCCAGCTGATTCTCAGTCTGTGACAAATGGGGCCAGCCCTGCCTGTAATCAGATTATAGGACCTAAGTGACGTGCTGCAAATGTCCCACCTTGTGATCCTGTGCATTCATTTTATTACAACCGCCAGCTAATGAGATTAGTCCTCAAAACGGAGCCGCTCCACCAGGAAGTGGCGGCATGAAGCCGACCCTCTGTGACTGCTGGGTGCAGCCACGGCTTATGACTTCCCCCCCCGCCTCAGACCTGGAGCTGCACTCGCCTCTCTGTCAGCTGCAGCAGTGACGGCGTGCGGCCAGAGGCAGCTCGCCGCTCCACTACGAGAAGCTAATCCATGTTTGTGCCTTGGATCTTCTCCACAGGAAACCCAGGATCAACTCCCAGCTGGTCGCCCAGCAGGTGGCCCAGCAGTATCCCATGCCTCCACCACCCAAGAAGGAGCGAAGAGAGCGGAGCGAACGCACAGACAAGGAGCGCCCGGACGGCGACGGAGAGCGAGCCGACGGAGAGCGAGCCAACGGAGAGGGACGCCCGGAGGCTGAGCCTGCGGAGCCGGTCAGGCCGGAGGTAGATGTCCTCGAGAAGGAGAAGAGCGAAAAGGAGCAACCGATCAAAGAAAAACCAGACAGAGAGAAGGACATCAGCCTGGCTGTCACGAAGAAGCCCAACAGCAAAAAGACCAGGTCAGTGAACGCATCACAGCAGTCACTACACTGTATCTGATTACATGTACACCTGAAGTAATGTTAATATTAATGTTAATGGAGAAATAAGGCAGAAAAACAACTCACTCTTTAAGCTTGTTTGAAGTGTGTGACAGTAGATCAGAACCCTTCAAAGACCAGGGGACCTATCAAACACTAAAGGCATCACTCTGAGGGATTGAACAATCTTTTTGCATCTGCTTTCCGTGATTCATTCAGTGTTTCAGTAAGAGAAATAGACAACATGCCGATACCTGACATCAGTGAGCACTAGCTCTCTTAATGCCAGCAAACATTCAGACTGTGATGGAGACCTCTCCAGATGCAGACTGGAAATCAAACCTCCACACAAGCTGCTGAACTGAATGTCTGTGGCCTGCGTTATCGTGTGGAGGCACGCACCGATGCTCAGCCATATGTGATTAGATGTGTGTTGGCACCACATTTGCATTTCTACTTTTGCTCACTGTGATTTTAGTAGGTCCCCGACCACATGTGCGTTACAATCCTCGCCTCAATTAGTGTGTTCACACCTTCACCAGGTCGAGTCGTGTTGCCATCCATCAGATTAGATTACACACTAAGTGTGCCAAGGCTCCACCTCTGCTGTGCTCGTATCACATGTCTTGTGTGTGTTTGTTTCTTTCCCCTACAGACCTAAATCAGAGAACCACCAGGGTCCACCCAGTGACAAACACAGCATACAGTCTGGCAAATCAGCAAGCAAGACCAACAAGAACTCTCACATTTCCAGGTACG